>NW_027422983.1:5963976-6653976 GCF_048934315.1 Petromyzon marinus | reverse complement strand
GTACACACACACACACACGTACACACACAGACATACACATGTACACACACACACATACACACACGTACACACACACACTAGTACACACACACACACGTAAACACACACACACACACGTACATACACGTACACACACGTACACACACACGTACACACACACACGTAGACACACACACACGTACACACACACACGTACACACACGTACACACACACGTACACACACACACGTACACACACACACGTACACATGTACACACACGTACACACACACACACATGTACACACACACGTACACATACACACAGACGTACACACACACACACACGTACACACACACACATGTACACACACACACACACGTACACACACACGTACACACACACACGTACACACACACACACGTACACACACACGTACACACACACACATGTACACACACACACACGTACACACACGTACACACACACACACGTACACACACACACACATACACACACGTACACACACACACGTACACACACACACACGTACACACACACACACACGTACACACACACACGTACACACACACACGTACACGTACACACACGTACACACACACACACGTACACACACGTACACACACACACGTACACACACACGTACATACACACACACGTACACACACACACGTACACACACACACGTACACACACACACGTACACACACGTACACACACACGTACACACACACACGTACACACACACACACATGTACACACACAGACACGTACACACACACGTACACACACACGTACACACACACACGTACACACACACACACATGTACACACACAGACACGTACACACACACGTACACACACACGTACACACACACACACGTACACACACAGACATACACATGTACACACACATGTACACACACACACACACGTACACACACACACACGTACACACACACACATGTACACACACACACACACGTACACACACACGTACACACACGTACACACACACACACGTACACACACACGTACACACACACACACGTACACACACACACACGTACACACACACATGTACACACACACACACACGTACACACACAGACATACACATGTACACACACACACATACACACACGTACACACACACACTAGTACACACACACACACGTAAACACACACACACACACGTACATACACGTACACACACGTACACACACACGTACACACACACACGTAGACACACACACACGTACACACACACACGTACACACACGTACACACACACGTACACACACACACGTACACACACACACGTACACATGTACACACACGTACACACACACACACATGTACACACACACGTACACATACACACAGACGTACACACACACACGTACACACACACACATGTACACACACACACACACGTACACACACACGTACACACACACACGTACACACACACACACGTACACACACACGTACACACACACACATGTACACACACACACACGTACACACACGTACACACACACACACGTACACACACACACACATACACACACGTACACACACACACGTACACACACACACACGTACACACACACACACACGTACACACACACACGTACACACACACACGTACACGTACACACACGTACACACACACACACGTACACACACGTACACACACACACGTACACACACACGTACATACACACACACGTACACACACACACACACGTACACACACACACGTACACACACACACGTACACACACACACGTACACACACACACGTACACACACGTACACACACACGTACACACACACACGTACACACACACACACATGTACACACACAGACACGTACACACACACGTACACACACACGTACACACACACACGTACACACACACACACATGTACACACACAGACACGTACACACACACGTACACACACACGTACACACACACACACGTACACACACAGACATACACATGTACACACACATGTACACACACACACACACGTACACACACACACATGTACACACACACACACGTACACACACACACGTACACACACACACACGTACACACACACACGTACACACACACGTACACACACACACAGGTACACACACACACACGTACACACACACACATGTACACACACACACGTACACACACACACACACGTACACACACACGTACACACACACACGTACACACACACACGTACACACACACACACGTACACACACACACACGTACACACACAGACATACACATGTACACACACATGTACACACACACACACGTACACACACACACGTACACACACACACACGTACACACACACACGTACACACACACACACGTACACACACACACGTACACACACACGTACACACACACACAGGTACACACACACACACGTACACACACACACACATGTACACACACACACGTACACACACACACACACGTACACACACACGTACACACACACACGTACACACACACACGTACACACACACACACGTACACACACACACACGTACACACACACACGTACACACACACACACGTACACACACACACGTACACACACACACGTACACACACACGTACACACACACACACGTACACACACACACACGTACACACACACACACACACGTACACACACACGTACACACACACACACGTACACACACACACACGTACACACACACGTACACACACACACATGTACACACACACATACACACATGTACACACACACACACGTACACACACAGACATACACATGTACACACACGTACACACACACACACGTACACACACACACGTACACACACACACACGTACACACACACACACGTACACACACACACACACGTACACACACACATACACGTACACACACACGTACACACACACACACGTACACACACACACGTACACACACACACACGTACACACACACACACGTACACACACACACACACGTACACACACACATACACGTACACACACACGTACACACACACACACACGTACACACACACACGTACACACACACACACACGTACACAACAACAACAACAACAACCGCCATTCGCCACTAAGTGGCGGTGACGTCACCACGACGCTTGTGCCAGGCCACGTGCACCCTGAGGCCACGTGAAGTGTCGAACACCCGCTGGCAGGAGGTCACGGGGCAGACCCAGCAGGTGCCACGGGTCGACTGACTGAGATGACTGGCTGATGCACCACCTGTGCCCCCTACTGTGCCAACCTGCTGTGCTTTAGCCACCCGGCGCTCCGCTCGTTGTTGTGAGCGTCGCTCCTCCGCCCACCGTTGTTGTTGGAGGGCGACTGCCTCCAACTGCCCAGAAGTGTCCTTCACGAGCCTCCTCCACAGAGGCCGATCTTGACACCGCTGGTACCAGTCATCGGCAAGTCCACTCAGCTCCACGTCCTCCTGTACCACATCACTCCATCTCTTCTCTAGCCCGTGCCGCGCCCGCTTAGCCCCCTCAATCCGGCCAAACAAAAGCTGTTTCGGCATGCGGTGGCTGGGCATGCGGGCTACATGACCCAGCCATCGCAGCCTTGCATGCCGGAGGAGCTCACCGATGGGACCCTGCCCAGATCTTTCAAGGATTTGTGAGCTCCTCACACAATCCAGTTTGGTTAAACCCAGGATGGATCGTAGGCAGGCCAGCCTAAATGTTTCCAACCGGCGAAGATGTTCCATTAGGGGGGTCCACGTTTCGCAAGCGTAGAGAAGGGACGGAATCACCGTGGCCGAGAAGACCTGAAGCTTAGTGCGGAGCGACAGACCAGGTAGCTTCCACACAGCGTTACGCAACCGATGAAAAGATATTGCCGCTCGACTGATTCGGAGTGAGACCTCTGCTGTTAAACTGGAGCCAGTCATAAGCACACTGCCCAGGTATGGGAAACTCTCCACTCTCTCCACAACTGCCCCATCACCGATTGGGAGTTGTGGGGGTGGAGTGTCCGATGGTACAAAATACCCAGGCAGGTGCTTAGTTTTGGTGGGGCTGATGGTAAGGCCCCACCTCTTAGTGGCACACTCCAGTCTCAGCAGCAGCATCTCCAACTCCTCCTCTGACTGAGCAGCTATTACCAAGTCATCAGCATACATAACGTGGTTGAGCAATAGGGAGCCATCCCTTGACCGCACCCGGGCATCGATTAGCCTCCCATTATATCTGTACCATATGGAGATTCCCCCGGTACAGCTATTGAAGGCTTCACGAACCACGTGGTCAAAATAGATGTTAAATAATGTGGGAGCCAGAGGACATCCCTGTCGCACCCCAAGGTGTACAGGGAATGGCTCTGACTCCCGGCCACGTAGTTTTACCCGGGCCCGCTCACCATCATGAAGGTCCTTAATGATCGTGAGCAGAGGGTCAGGTACTCCAAAAGCACGAAGAACGACCCAGAGCCCAGGCCTACTGATGGTATCATAGGCCTTGACCAGGTCAATAAAGCAGAGATGTAGGTCTTGTTGGAATTCCCTACACCTCTGCTGTAGCAGACGGACAGAAAATATGCCATCTGTGCAGGACCGCCCTTTCCTGAAACCGCATTGGGGCTCCGCAAGCCTCTCCTCAGCGTGCCTGGCAAGGCGATGCTGAATAATCCTTGCCAGGACCTTTCCCGGCACACTGAGGAGTGAGATGCCCCTGTAGTTGTTACAGTCTGTGCGGTCCCCCTTCTTAAAAAGGGGGACCACCAGGGCATCCTTCCAATCCTGCGGAACCCGTCCAGTGGTCCAGACTGTTGTTATGATGTCATATAGGGCAGTCTGTGCACAAACGCCACCCTCCCTCAGCATTTCGCTTGGGAGATCATCTCTACCCGCTGCCTTTCCTGGTCTCAGACTCCGGATCGCCTTCAATACTTCGTCAGCAGATGGCACCTCAGCCAGCCACTCACAGGGGGTGACTTCATCCAATATTTGAGGCACCGCAGCCTCAGCAGGGTCATCCTCACTTTGTGCCACGATGTTTTCCTGGCTGAGGGATTTTCCCTCCCCCAGGACCTCACAGAAATGCTCAGCAAATCTGCGAACCTGTTCCTGGGGGTCGGAAATTGGATCACCGTTTTTTCCCCTAATGATGGTAATAGGTGTGGCGCTGCAGGTTACTTTTTTGATGGAGTTAAATAGAGATTTGTGATCACGGGCCACTGAGGCAGACTCCATCTCCTCAGCAACCCGCGACCACCACCCATCCTTGCAGCGCCTCACGGCTCTCCGAACCTCCGAGCGAAGGCTGCGGTAAGCCTCCTCATTCTCTGACGTGGGATTCTGTAGCCGATGACAGTGGGCCTGTCGCTTTTTCTCAACCATCCTGAACAACTCCTCTGTCATCCAGGGTGTCTGGGGAGGTCTGGACCGCGTACCCAAAGCAGCCATTGCAGCTGCATGAGTCACAGTCCTAAACCTCGCCCATTTACCCTCGACATCAGGAGGAGTCGGGGACGATGCCAATCCCAGCCGCAAGCGATGATGAAATTCTCGCTTGCAACTTTCATCAGATAACTGAGACCAGGCCACTTTAGGTTGGAATGGGGTCCTGGGTGTACACCCACCACCGGAGTGGAAGAATGGTAGGCGCATCTTACAGATGACTAGTCGATGGTCAGAGGGCAGATCAGCTCCACGGTAGGTCCTGGTGTCAAGGACATGGGCTCGCATTCGCTGGTCCGTCACTATGTAGTCCAGCAGATGTTCTTGCTTGGACCCGGCATGCATCCATGATGTTGTGTGGATGCGCCGATGCCGGAACAGCGTGTTGGTAATTACAAGCCCATGGGCTGCACAAAAATCTAGCAGCCTCCTACCGTTGTTATTGAGCTGATCTGGCCCATGCCCTCCAATCACTCCAGACCAGGTGCCAGTATCATGACCAACTCGGGCATTGAAGTCACCCAACATGATGACTCTATCCCGAGGGGCCACTTTAGCCAGCACCTGTGACAGGAGGTCATAGAAGGCATCTGACTCATCGGCTTTGCCTGCATCCCTCCACGGATGTTCATCTTCGGTGGGGGCATAAGTAACCACGACCACCATTCCTCGCCTCCGGTTGATGGGAAGGCGAGCCCAAAGTAGCCTGGGGCTTACAGCTTCCCACACCTCACCGCCACGCTCCCACGCCCCCTTCATTCTTTTGTTCAAAAGAAGACCCACACCCTGTTGTTTGGCAGTCTGCTGCCCCGAGTAGAGGACTGTCCACCCCTCATGGTGGCAGGAGCCAGAGCCGGTCCACCGGACCTCCTGAATGCCGCATAGATCCAGGCGGTACCGGTCCAGCTCCCGACAGAGGAGTGGCAGCCTCTCCTCTGCAGTGAGCGTTCGAACATTCCACGTGGCCAACCGTAGTGGCTTTTCGTTGTTTCTGGAGTAGCCCCGAGGGTAGGTATTCAATCTCCTGGCTCCGCCAATTGGGGTTTGGCCAGGAGACGTCATAGACGCCTGGCCTCCCGGGGCCTCCGGCACAAGCTTAGTTGTTACATATTTCAGTTTAATTCGTGGTTTTGTGGTAATTAATTGAAGGTGGAGGGGTTACCAGCCCCTCGCACCCGTCCAGAGCCCCCGTTTAGCCCCTGTGGTGGACACATATGCCATGAGGGGAGGAGCCAATCAAAATTGGAACTCCCCCCACAGCGCTGTCCACGACAGAGTTGCCCGTCCGGCACCGCGAGGAGGTAGGGGGTTGTTTTGCCGGACACGTACACACACACGTACACACACACACACACACATGTACACACACACACACACACGTACACACACAGACATACACATGTACACACACACACACGTACACACACACACACACACATGTACACACACACACACACGTACACACACAGACATACACATGTACACACACACACACGTACACACACAGACATACACATGTACACACACACACACGTACACACACACACACACGTACACACACACATGTACACACACACACACACGTACACACACAGACATACACATGTACACACACACGTACACACACACACACGTACACACACACACACGTACACACACACACACGTACACACACACACACACACGTACACACACACACACACATGTACACACACACACACACGTACACACACAGACATGCACATGTACACACACATGTACACACACACACACGTACACACACACACATGTACACACACACGTACACACACACACACGTACACACACACACACACATGTACCCACACACACACACGTACACACACAGACGTACACACACGTACACACACACACACACGTACACACACACACATGTACACACACACACACGTACACACACACACACACGTACACACACACACACGTACACACACACACACGTACACACACACGTACACACACACACACGTACACACACACACACGTACACACGTACACACACACACATGTACACACACACACACGTACACACACAGACATACACATGTACACACACACGCATACACACACGTACACACACACACACGTACACACACACACACACTAGTACACACACACACACGTACACACACACACACATACACGTACACACACGTACACACACACGTACACACACACACGTACACACACACACACGTACACACACACACACTTACACACACGTACACACACGTACACACACACACGTACACACACACACACGTACACATGTACACACACACACACGTACACACACACACACATGTACACACACACGTACACATACACACAGACGTACACACACACACGTACACACACACACATGTACACACACACACACGTACACACACACGTACACACACACACACGTACACACACACGTACACACACACACATGTACACACACACACACGTACACACACACGTACACACACACACACACACGTACACACACACACATACACACACGAACACACACACACACACGTACACACACACACACGTACACACACACACACACACGTACACACACACACGTACACACACACACGTACACGTACACACACGTACACACACACACGTACACACACGTACACACACACACACGTACACACACACACGTACACACACACGTACACACACACACACGTACACATGTACACACACACACACGTACACACACACACACATGTACACACACACGTACACATACACACAGACGTACACACACACACGTACACACACACACATGTACACACACACGTACACACACACGTACACACACACACACACACACGTACACACACACACACATGTACACACACACGTACACATACACACACACGTACACACACACACATGTACACACACACACACGTACACACACACACACGTACACACACACACACGTACACACACACGTACACACACACACATGTACACACACACACACGTACACACACACGTACACACACACACACACGTACACACACACACATACACACACGAACACACACACACACGTACACACACACACACGTACACACACACACACGTACACACACACACGTACACACACACACGTACACGTACACACACGTACACACACACACGTACACACACGTACACACACACACACGTACACACACACACGTACACAACAACAACAACAACAACCGCCATTCACCACTAAGTGGCGGTGACGTCACCACGACGCTTGTGCCAGGCTATGTGCACCCTGAGGCCACGTGAAGTGTCGAACGCCCGCTGGCAGGAGGTCACGGGGCAGACCCAGGTGCCACGGGTCGACTGACTGAGATGACTGGCTGATGCACCACTTGTGCCCCCTACTGTGCCAACCTGCTGTGCTTTAGCCACCCGGCGCTCCGCTCGCTGTTGTGAGCGTCGCTCCTCCGCCCTCCGTTGTTGTTGGAGGGCGACTGCCTCCAACTGCCCAGTAGCATCCTTCACGAGCCTCCTCCACAGAGGCCGATCTTGACACCGCTGGTACCAGTCATCGGCAAGTCCACTCAGCTCCACGTCCTCCTGTACCACATCACTCCATCTCTTCTCTAGCCCGTGCCGTGCCCGCTTAGCCCCCTCAATCCGGCCAAACAAAAGCTGTTTCGGCATGCGGTGGCTGGGCATGCGGGCTACGTACACACACACGTACACACACACACACGTACACATGTACACACACACACACGTACACACACACACACATGTACACACACACGTACACATACACACAGACGTACACACACACACGTACACACACACACATGTACACACACACACACACGTACACACACACGTACACACACACACACACGTACACACACACACACATGTACACACACACGTACACATACACACAGACGTACACACACACACGTACACACACACACATGTACACACACACACACGTACACACACACGTACACACACACACACACACGTACACACACACACATACACACACGTACACACACACACACACGTACACACACACACACGTACACACACACACGTACACACACACACGTACACACACACACGTACACACACGTACACACACACGTACACACACACACGTACACACACACGTACACACACACACGTACACACACACACACACACGTACACACACACACGTACACACACACACGTACACACACACGTACACACACACACACGTACACACACACACGTACACACACGTACACACACACGTACACACACACACGTACACACACACACACATGTACACACACAGACACGTAAACACACACACACGTACATACACACGTACACACACACACGTACACACACAGACATACACATGTACACACACACACATGTACACACACACACACACGTACACACACACATGTACACACACACACGTACACACACACGTACACACACACACACATGTACACACACACACACACGTACACACACACACGTACACACACACACACACGTACACACACACACACGTACACACACACACACGTACACACACACACACACACGTACACACACAGACATACACATGTACACACACGTACACACACACACACGTACACACACACACACGTACACACACACACACACGTACACACACACGTACACACACACACACACGTACACACACACACACGTACACACACACGTACACACACACGTACACACACACACGTACACACACACATGTACACACACACACACACGTACACACACGTACACACACACACACACATGTACACACACACACACACGTACACACACAGACATACACATGTACACACACACACACGTACACACACACACACATGTACACACACACACACACGTACACACACACACACGTACACACACACACACACATGTACACACACACACACGTACACACACAGACATACACATGTACACACACACACACGTACACACACACACGTACACACACACACACACGTACACACACACACGTACACACACGTACACACACACACACGTACACACACACACACACACATGTACACACACACGTACACACACAGACATACACATGTACACACACACATGTACACACACACACACACGTACACACACACACATGTACACACACACACGTACACACACACACGTACACACACACACACACGTACACACACACGTACACACACACACACGTACACACACACACACACGTACACACACAGACATACACACGTACACACACACACACGTACACACACACACGTACACAGACATACACATGTACACACACACACACATACACACACGTACACACACACGTACACACACACACGTACACACACACACACGTACACACACACACACGTACACACACACACACGTACACACACACACGTACACACGTACACACACACACATGTACACACACACACACACGTACACACACACACGTACACACACACGTACACACACACACACGTACACACACACACACGTACACACACACACGTACACACACACACACACACGTACACACACACGTACACACACACACACGTACACACACACACGTACACACACACACACGTACACACACACACACGTACACACACACACACGTACACACACACACACACACGTACACACACATGTACACACACACACACGTACACACACACGTACACACACACACACGTACACACACACACACATACACACACGTACACACACACACACGTACACACACACACGTACACACACACACGTACACACACACACGTACACACACACGTACACACACACACATGTACACACACACACACACACGTACACACACACACACGTACACACACAAACGTACACACACACATGTACACACACACACACGTACACACACACACGTACACACACACACACGTACACACACACACACGTACACACACACGTACACATGTACACACACACACGTACACACGTACACACACACACACACGTACACACACACACACGTACACACACAGACATACACATGTACACACACACACGTACACACACACACACACATGTACACACACACACACGTACACACACACACACGTACACACGTACACACACACACACGTACACACACACACACGTACACACACACACACACGTACACACACACACACGTACACACACACACACACACGTACACACACACACACACACGTACACACACACACACGTACACACACACACACACATGTACACACACACACGTACACACACAGACATACACATGTACACACACACACATACACACACGTACACACACACACACACGTACACACACACACACACGTACACACACCTACACACACACACACGTACACACACACACGTACACACACACACACACACGTACACACACACACACGTACACACACACACACGTACACACACACACACGTACACACACACACACGTACACACACACACACACGTACACACACACACACGTACACACACACGTACACACACACACACGTACACACACGTACACACACACGTACACACACACACACGTACACACACACACACACGTACACACACACACACGTACACACACACGTACACACACACACACACGTACACACACACACACGTACACACACACACACGTACACACACACACGTACACACACACACACGTACACACACACACGTACACACACACACGTACACACACACACGTACACACACACACGTACACACACACACGTACACACACACACACGTACACACACACACGTACACACACACACGTACACACACGTACACACACACACGTACACACACACACACACACGTACACACACACACACGTACACACACACGTACACACACACACGTACACACACACACACGTACACACACACGTACACACACACACACGTACACACACACACGTACACACACACACACGTACACACACACGTACACACACACACGTACACACACACACACGTACACACACACACGTACACACACACGTACACACACACACACACACATGTACACACACACATACACACATGTACACACACACACACACGTACACACACAGACATACACATGTACACACACGTACACACACACACACGTACACACACACACGTACACACACACACGTACACACACACACACACGTACACACACACACGTACACACACACGTACACACACACACACATGTACACACACACATACACACATGTACACACACACACACACGTACACACACAGACATACACATGTACACACACATACACACACACACGTACACACACACACACACACGTACACACACACACACACACGTACACACACACACGTACACACACACACACACGTACACACACACACACGTACACACACACACACGTACACACGTACACACACACACGTACACACACACACACGTACACACACACGTACACACACACACACATGTACACACACACATACACACATGTACACACACACACACACGTACACACACAGACATACACATGTACACACACGTACACACACACACACGTACACACACACACACACGTACACACACGTACACACACACACGTACACACACACGTAAACACACACACACACATGTACACACACACATACACACATGTACACACACACACACACGTACACACACAGACATACACATGTACACACACGTACACACACACACACGTACACACACACACACGTACACACACACACGTACACACACACACGTACACACACACACACACGTACACACACACACACGTACACACACACGTACACACGTACACACACACACACATGTACACACACACATACACACATGTACACACACACACACACGTACACACACAGACATACACATGTACACACACATACACACACACACGCACACACACACACACACGTACACACACACACACGTACACACACACGTACACACACACACGTACACACACACACACGTACACACACACACGTACACACACACACGTACACACACACACGTACACACACACACGTACACACACACACACGTACACACACACACACGTACACACACACACGTACACACACACACGTACACACACGTACACACACACACGTACACACACACACACACACGTACACACACACACACGTACACACACACGTACACACACACACGTACACACACACACACGTACACACACACGTACACACACACACACGTACACACACACACGTACACACACACACACGTACACACACACGTACACACACACACGTACACACACACACACGTACACACACACACGTACACACACACGTACACACACACACACACACACATGTACACACACACATACACACATGTACACACACACACACACGTACACACACAGACATACACATGTACACACACGTACACACACACACACGTACACACACACACGTACACACACACACGTACACACACACACACACGTACACACACACACGTACACACACACGTACACACACACACACATGTACACACACACATACACACATGTACACACACACACACACGTACACACACAGACATACACATGTACACACACATACACACACACACGTACACACACACACACACACGTACACACACACACACACACGTACACACACACACGTACACACACACACACACGTACACACACACACACGTACACACACACACACGTACACACGTACACACACACACGTACACACACACACACGTACACACACACGTACACACACACACACATGTACACACACACATACACACATGTACACACACACACACACGTACACACACAGACATACACATGTACACACACGTACACACACACACACGTACACACACACACACACGTACACACACGTACACACACACACGTACACACACACGTAAACACACACACACACATGTACACACACACATACACACATGTACACACACACACACACGTACACACACAGACATACACATGTACACACACGTACACACACACACGTACACACACACACACGTACACACACACACGTACACACACACACGTACACACACACACACACGTACACACACACACACGTACACACACACGTACACACGTACACACACACACACATGTACACACACACATACACACATGTACACACACACACACACACGTACACACACAGACATACACATGTACACACACATACACACACACACGCACACACACACACACACGTACACACACACACACGTACACACACACGTACACACACACACGTACACACACACACACGTACACACACACACGTATACACACACACGTACACACACACACGTACACACACACACGTACACACACACACACGTACACACACACACACGTACACACACACACGTACACACACACACGTACACACACACACACACGTACACACACACACACGTACACACACACGTACACACGTACACACACACACACATGTACACACACACATACACACATGTACACACACACACACACGTACACACACAGACATACACATGTACACACACATACACACACACACGCACACACACACACACACGTACACACACACACACGTACACACACACGTACACACACACACGTACACACACACACGTACACACACACACACGTACACACACACACACGTACACACACACACACACCTACACACACACACGTACACACACACACACGTACACACACACACACACGTACACACACACACACCTTAGAGCCGGCCGGTGGCCCCCAGCTGCGTCTTAGCTTCTTCCGCTCCATTCCTCGGCCGAAGACGGGGCTGTGGGTAACCACATTGACAACACTCACCCACAGCGGCACGCACCACACAGAGACCCAGAGGCACCCCATTGTCAAGGGGTGCCTCTGCGGATGTGTATGCCTTAACTTAGCTATTTCAATGCTAAATTCTATGCTAATTCCTTTGTCAAGGGGTGCCTCTGCGGATGTGTATGCTTTAACTCAGATATTTCAATGCTAAATTCTATGCTAATTCCTTTAACAATGGGTGCCTCTGCGGATGTGTATGCTTTAACTTTTAACATAGCTATTTCTGTGACCAGTCACAAGCTAATCATTCAGCCATTTCAATGCTAAATTATATGCTAATTCCTTTGTCAAGGCGCTTTGTTCCTCTCACACAGCTTAAAGGTCGTGATCTGAACGTGGCTCTTTCACTCCAGCGCTGTCCTACCAGACAGTCTCGTCCCTTCACCTGATGAAGGCCGCTTGTGTTGTGGCCGAAACGTCGTGAGAATATTATTGTGTTATTTTATTTTATCAATTTATTATTTTATTCTCATTCTACGTGACTTTACCGAAAGAACCAAAGAAGATGAATCATTGCAGTCACGAAAGCTTTAAATCGAAACAGAAATAGATGTTAAAGTAAAGGCCTACACATCCACAGAGCTTCAATGAACGCTGTTAAGATTCGTAGCGACTTTTAAGCTGGTTGGGAGAAGTGAGGCACCTTGACAAAGGGGTTTACATATCAAATAGCTGAGGGATTAGCTTGTGACTGGTCACGGGAATGGCTATGTTAAAGTCAAAACCTACACATCCACAGAGGCAACTAGTAATTTAGCATTGAAATAGCTAAGGGATTAGCTTGTGACTGGTCACAGAAATAGCTATGTTAAAGTCAAAACCTACACATCCACAGAGGCAACTAGTAATTTAGCATTGAAATAGCTGAGGGATTAGCTTGTGACTGGTCACAGGAATGGCTATGTTAAAGTAAAGGCCTACACATCCACAGAGGCAACTAGTAATTTAGCATTGAAATAGCTAACTTGTGCAAATAGCTGAGGGATTAGCTTGTGACTGGTCACAGGAATGGCTATGTTAAAGTCAAAACCTACACATCCACAGAGGCAACTAGTAATTAAGCATTGAAATAGCTGAGGGATTAGCTTGTGACTGGTCACAGGAATAGATGTTAAAGTAAAGGCCTACACATCCACAGAGGCAACTAGTAATTTAGCATTGAAATAGCTGAGGGATTAGCTTGTGACTGGTCACAGGAATAGATGTTAAAGTCAAAACCTACACATCCACAGAGGCAACTAGTAATTTAGCATTGAAATAGCTAAGGGATTAGCTTGTGCAAATAGCTGAGTGATTAGCTTGTGACTGGTCACGGGAATGGCTATGTTAAAGTCAAAACCTACACATCCACAGAGGCAACTATTAATTTAGCATTGAAATAGCTGAGGGATTAGCTTGTGACTGGTCACAGAAATAGATGTTAAAGTAAAGGCCTACACATCCACAGAGGCAACTAGTAATTTAGCATTGAAATAGCTGAGGGATTAGCTTGTGACTGGTCACAGGAATGGCTATGTTAAAGTCAAAACCTACACATCCACAGAGGCAACTAGTAATTTAGCATTGAAATAGCTGAGGGATTAGCTTGTGACTGGTCACAGGAATGGCTATGTTAAAGTAAAGGCCTACACATCCACAGAGGCAACTAGTAATTTAGCATTGAAATAGCTGAGGGATTAGCTTGTGACTGGTCACAGAAATAGATGTTAAAGTCAAAACCTACACATCCACAGAGGCAACTAGTAATTTAGCATTGAAATAGCTGAGGGATTAGCTTGTGCAAATAGCTGAGGGATTAGCTTGTGACTGGTCACAGGAATGGCTATGTTAAAGTCAAAACCTACACATCCACAGAGGCAACTAGTAATTTAGCATTGAAATAGCTGAGGGATTAGCTTGTGACTGGTCACAGAAATAGATGTTAAAGTCAAAACCTACACATCCACAGAGGCAACTAGTAATTTAGCATTGAAATAGCTAAGGGATTAGCTTGTGCAAATAGCTGAGGGATTAGCTTGTGACTGGTCACAGGAATGGCTATGTTAAAGTCAAAACCTACACATCCACAGAGGCAACTAGTAATTTAGCATTGAAATAGCTGAGGGATTAGCTTGTGACTGGTCACAGAAATAGATGTTAAAGTCAAAACCTACACATCCACAGAGGCAACTAGTAATTTAGCATTGAAATAGCTAAGGGATTAGCTTGTGCAAATAGCTGAGGGATTAGCTTGTGACTGGTCACAGGAATGGCTATGTTAAAGTCAAAACCTACACATCCACAGAGGCAACTAGTAATTTAGCATTGAAATAGCTGAGGGATTAGCTTGTGACTGGTCGCAGGAATGGCTATGTTCAAGTCAAAACCTACACATCCACAGAGGCAACTAGTAATGTAGCATTGAAATAGCTGAGGGATTAGCTTGTGACTGGTCACAGGAATAGATGTTAAAGTAAAGGCCTACACATCCACAGAGCTTTAATGAACGCTGTTAAGATTCGTAGCGACTTTTAAGCTGGTTGGGAGAAGTGAGGCACCTTGACAAAGGGGGTTTACATATCAAATAGCTGAGGGATTAGCTTGTGACTGGTCACAGGAGTAGATGTTAAAGTAAAGGCCTACACATCCACAGAGGCAACTAGTAATTTAGCATTGAAATAGCTGAGGGATTAGCTTGTGACTGGTCACAGGAATGGCTATGTTAAAGTCAAAACCTACACATCCACAGAGGCAACTAGTAATTTAGCATTGAAATAGCTGAGGGATTAGCCTGTGACTGGTCACAGGAATAGATGTTAAAGTAAAGGCCTACACATCCACAGAGGCACCTAGTAATTTAGCATTGAAATAGCTGAGGGATTAGCTTGTGACTGGTCACAGAAATAGATGTTAAAGTAAAGGCCTACACATCCACAGAGGCAACTACATCAGCTCAATAACAACGGCAGGAGGCTGCTAGATCTTTGTGCAGCCCATGGGCTTGTAATTACCAACACACTGTTCCGGCATCGGCGCATCCACACAACATCATGGATGCATGCCGGGTCCAAGCAAGAACATCTGCTGGTCTACATCGTGACAGAACAGCGAATGCGAGCCCATGTCCTTGACACCAGGACCTACCGTGGAGCTGATCTGCCCTCTGACCATCGACTAGTCATCTGTTTAACACGTAGGCTTTCGCGACCAATATTATTCATAATAAAGGTTTTTGGGTTAGATCGCGTTTATTTATAAATGTGTCGTAACCCTCCACCACCCGACACGGCCAATCAGCAAAAAAGTGTCACGTTGACAAAAGACAAATAATTCACTACTTCAGCCCACCGGTGTGTTGAAGAGTTAATCCACATTTACAGTTTGAGTACGACGTTTCGCTGGTAAATACTTCCAGCATCATCGGGCAATTCGCCAGAATGGTAAAGCCCTCGCTTGCTCCCGGTTTTATATAGAGCAGCAGGGTGACGTCATCACTTAACTCATCAGGTGCAGTGATTAGAGGCGGAGGGGGGGGTAATGTAATTATATAATCGATTAGTAATCAGTCATTGGTTATGATTAGTAATGAGTTGTAGATTAGTAATTCTTTAAATCAAAATGTAATGTGTATTATTTAATAATACGCTTCCAGGCCGCACTAAGCCGGTAGCTGTCAGAGCGATTAAAGTTATTCTTGTTCCTCTCAATTTCAATGGATTCTCTAATTAGTCTTTGCCAGTAATAATTAGTTTTACACACCACTGCAACATTGTCAAAATCAATTGAGTGTCCTTGTTGACAAGCATGTTCTGCCACTGCCGACAGTTGTGTTTGAGATAATTTAATATTTCTCTGATGTTCTTTTAGTCTTACGCTGATGTTACGTCCCGTCTGCCCAATGTAGCAGCTGCCACATGAACAATTAATCCGATATACACCTTCTGTTGATAGTTTAGGTAATGCGTCTTTAGTGCAAGATACTAGTTTTTGAATTTTGTGTACTGTACCAAATCTTACTGTAATGTTTTGCTTTTGCAAAACGCGGGCTAGTTTGTCAGTTACTCCTGAGATATATGGAATTTTTATTGTTTTAACAATCTGGTCGCTTTCAGTAGTATTGCTTTGCGATCGTGATTTGGCATTCAGTGCTCTGTTAATTTGAGCATTATTGTAGCCATTCTGTCGTAGTGCGTCTTTAACGGAAGCGTATTATTAAATAATACACATTACATTTTGATTTAAAGAATTACTAATCTACAACTCATTACTAATCATAACCAATGACTGATTACTAATCGATTATATAATTACATTACCCCCCCCTCCGCCTCTAATCACTGCACCTGATGAGTTAAGTGATGACGTCACCCTGCTGCTCTATATAAAACCGGGAGCAAGCGAGGGCTTTACCATTCTGGCGAATTGCCCGATGATGCTGGAAGTATTTACCAGCGAAACGTCGTACTCAAACTGTAAATGTGGATTAACTCTTCAACACACCGGTGGGCTGAAGTAGTGAATTATTTGTCTTTTGTCAACGTGACACTTTTTTGCTGATTGGCCGTGTCGGGTGGTGGAGGGTTACGACACATTTATAAATAAACGCGATCTAACCCAAAAACCTTTATTATGACTAGTCATCTGTAAGATGCGCCTGCCATTCTTCCACTCCGGTGGTTGGTGTACACCCAGGACCCCATTCCAACCTAAAATGGCCTGGTCTCAGTTATCTGATGAAAGTTGCAAGCGAGAAATTCATCATCGCTTGCGGCTGGGGTTGGCATCGACCCCCACTCCTCCTGATATCGAGGGTAAATGGGCGAGGTTTAGGACTGTGGGTCATGCAGCTGCAATGGCTGCTTTAGGTACGCGGTCCAGACCTCCCCAGAGACCCTGGCTGACAGAAGAGGTGTTCAGGCTGGCTGAGAAAAAGCGACAGGCCCACTCTCATCGGCTATAGCATCCCACGTCGGAGTATGAAGAGGCTTACCGCAGCCTTCGCTCGGAGGTTCGGAGAACCGTGAGGCAAGGACGGGTGGTGGTCGCGGGTTGCTGAGGAAATGTAGTCTGCCTCAGTGGCCCGCGATCACAAATAGCTCTTTAATTCCATCAAAAAGTAACCTGCAGCGCCTCACCTATTACCATCATTAGAGGAAAGAACAGTGATCCAATCTCCGACCCCAGGAACAGGTTTGCAGATTTGCTGAGCATTTCTGTGAGGTCCTGGGGGAGGGGAAATCCCTCAGCCAGGAAAACAACGTGGCACAAAATGGGGATGACCCTGCTGAGTCTGCGGTACCTCAAAAATTGGAGGAGGAAGTCACCCCCTGGGAGTGGCTGGCTGAAGTGCCATTTGTTGAGGAAGTACTGAGGGCGATCCAGAGTCTGAGACCAGGAAAGGCACCAGGCAGAGATGATCTCCCAAGCGAAATCCTGCGGGAGGGTGGTGTCTGTGCACAGACTGCCCTACATGACATCATAACAGTCTGGACCACTGGATGGGTTTTGCAGGATTTGAAGGATGCCCTGGTGGTCCCCCTCTTTAAGAAGGGGGACTGCACATACTGTAACAACTACAGGGGCATCTCACTCCCCAGTGTGCCGGGAAAGGTCCTGGCAAGGATTATTCAACATCACCTTGCTAGGCACGCTGAGGAGAGGCTTGCGGAGCCCCAATGCGGTTTCAGCAAAGGGCAGTCCTGCACAGATGCCATATTTTCTGTCCGTCTGCTACAGCAGAGGTGTAGGGAATTCCAACAAGACCTACATCTCTGCTTTATTGACCTTGTCAAGGCCTATGATACCATCAGTAGGCCTGGGCTCTGGGTCGTTCTTCGTGCTTTCGGAGTCCCTGACCCTCTGCTCACAATCATTAAGGACCTTCATGATGGTGAGTGGGCCCGGGTAAAACTACGTGGCCGGGAGTCAGAGCCATTCCCTGTACACCTTGGGGTGCGACAGGGATGTCCTCTGGCTCCCACATGATTTAACATCCATTTTGACCATGTAGTTCTTGAAGCCCTTCAATAGCTATACCAGAGGAATTTCCATTTGGTACAAATACAATGGGAGGCTGATCGATGCCCGGGTGCGGTAAAGGGATTGCTCCCTATTGCTCAACCATGTTATGTATGCCGATGATCTGGTAATTGCTGCTCACTCAGAGGAGGAGTTGGAGGCGCTGCTGCTGAACCTGGAGTGTGCCACTAAGAGGTGGAGCCTTACCATCAGCCCCACCAAAACTAAGCACCTGCCTGGGTATTTTGTACCATTGGACACTCCATCCCCACAACTCCCAATTGGTGATAGGGCAGTTGTGGAGAGAGTGGAGAGTTTCCCATACCTTGGCAGTGTGCTCATGACCGGTTCTGGTTTAACAGCAGAGGTCTCACTCCGAATCACTCGAGCAGCAATATCTTTTCATTGGTTGCGTAACGCTGTGTGGAAGCTACCTGGTCTATCACTCCGCACAAAGCTTCAGGTCTTCTCAGCCACGGTCATTCCCTCCCTTCTCTACGCTTGCGAAACGTGGACACCCCTAATGGAACATCTTCGCCGGTTAGAAACATTTAGGCTGGCCTGCCTACGATCCTTCCTGGGTTTAACCAGGCTGGATTGTGTGAGAAGCTCACAAATCCTTGAAAGATCTGGGCAGGGTCCCATCGGTGAGCTCCTCCGGCAGGCAAGGCTGCGATGGCTGGGTCATGTAGCCCGCCTGCCCAGCCACCGCATACCCAAACAGCTTTTGTTCGGCCGGATCGAGGGGGATAAACAGGCGCGGCACGGGCTAGAGAAGAGATGGAGTGATGTGGTACAGGAGGACGTGGAGCTTAGTGGACTTGCCGATGACTGGTACCAGCGGTGTCAAGATCGGCCTCCGTGGAGGAGGCTCGTGAAGGATGCTACTGGGCAGTTGGAGGCAGTCGCCCTCCAACAACAACGGAGGGCGGAGGAGCGATGCTCAGAACAACGAGCGGAGCGCCGGGTGGCTAAAGCACAGCAGGTTGGCACAGTAGGGGGCACAGGTGGTGCATCAGCCAGTCATCTCAGTCAACCCGTGGCACCTGGGTCTGCCCCGTGACCTCCTGCCAGCGGGTGTTCGACACTTCATGTGGCTTCAAGGTGCACATGGCCTGGCACAAGCGTATGTGTGTATGTATATATATATGTGTGTATATAAATGTGTATGTGTATGTGTACCTTTGTTTCTCCAGCCCCAGGTGAGGGAGGGACACTCCACGGCTGCCCCTCCCCCTGTGGCTCCGCTGACGCTTGATGCCGGCGTGGGAGGAGGAGGCCCCCACCTCCTCACTGTCGCCCTTCTCATCATCCACCTCATCATCAACCTTCTCATCATCCACCTCCTCCTCCCCATCCTTCTCATCCTTCTCCTCCCCACCCTTCTCATCCTCCTCCTCCGCACCCTTCTCATCCTCCACCTCCTCGCTCTTCTCCTCCATCATTACCGCCACCTCCACCTCCACCACCACCACCTCCTCGCCCTTCCTGGCAGCGCCGCCGCCGCCAGCGGCCACGGCACCGCCCTGCCGGTCACCGCCGTCACCGTCACCGCCACCGTCGCCGTCACCGCCGCCGCCGCCGCCCAACATTGCCGTCCGGACACCGCACGGCAACGGCCCGGCACTGCCTCGGTCTGAAGCCATCCTGGAGCCATCAGAGACACGCGGTGAAGACGCCGCCCCTCCTACTCATCCTACTACTCATCATCCTCCTACTACTACTCATCCTACTCATCATCCTCCTCCTCCTCCTCCTCATCCTACTACTACTCATCCTCCTCCTCCTACTACTCATCCTACTACTCATCCTACTACTCATCCTACTACTACTCATCCTCCTCCTCCTCCTCCTACTACTCATCCTACTACTCATCCTCCTACTACTCATCCTACTACTCATCCTACTACTACTCATCCTACTACTACTCATCGTACTACTCATCATCCTCCTCCTCCTCATCCTCCTCCTCATCCTACTACTACTCATCCTACTCATCATCCTCCTCCTACTACTCATCCTACTACTCATCCTACTACTACTCATCCTCCTCCTACTACTCATCCTACTACTACTCATCCTACTACTCATTGTACTACTCATCCTCCTCCTCCTCCTACTACTCATCCTACTACTCATCCTACTCCTACTCATCCTCCTACTACTACTCATCCTACTCATCCTCCTCCTACTACTCATCCTACTACTCATCCTACTACTCATCCTCCTACTCATCCTACTACTCATCCTACTCCTCCTACTCATCCTCCACCTACTCATCCTCCTACTACTCATCCTACTACTCATCCTACTCCTACTCATCCTCCTACTACTACTCATCCTACTCATCCTCCTACTCATCCTACTACTCATCCTCCTCCTACTCATCCTCCTACTACTCCTCCCCCTCCTCCTCCTCCTCCCCCTCATCCTCCTACTCATCCTCCTCCTCCTCCCCCTCATCCTCCTACTCATCCTACTCATCCTCCTCCTACTCATCCTCCTACTCATCCTCCTCCTCCTACTCATCCTCCTCCTCCTACTCATCCTCCTCCTCCCCCTCCTCCCCCTCCTCCTCCCCCTCCTCCCCCTCCTCCTCCTCCTCCGTACGATCGCCTGCAACGAGACCCTTGGGGTGCGAGCCGCCGGTAACATTGCGGGGTTGGTGGGGGGCCAAGTGGTGAGCGCCCGGACCCCCCTGGACCCCCTTTGTCTCCCCGGCGAGCGGTGCGGCGTGACCCCCGCCCCCCCCGCATGGAGCCCCTCGACACCCCGCGGGGGTCAAGGTCACCGTGACCTTGACCCCCGCGGGGAGCGGCGAGCGAGGAGTCGGTCCTGGGCCTCCCCCTGGGGTCGACTCAGGCTAAAACTAAAATAGAGACACCGGGGGGCGCCGTGGCGAAGTTGGCGGCCGGGGGGAGACAAAGGCGGCCGGGCAGGGGGGCGGCGCCTTTGGCCCCCTTCGTAAGCGCCGCTGCTGCTGCTCGCCACTAGCGGCACTCGCTCCGACAGCCTCCAAGGCTACGTGGGGGATCTTTGTGTTTGTGTTTGACTCTAAAATCTCATTCATGGACTACTCACACAGAGACCCACAGACTACTCACACAGAGACCCATAGACTCACCACACAGAGACCCATAGACTCACCACACAGAGACCCATAGACTACTCACACAGAGACCCATAGACTACTCACACAGAGACTCATAGACTACTCACACAGAGACCCATAGACTACTCACACAGAGACCCATAGACTACTCACACAGAGACCCATAGACTCACCACACAGAGATCCATAGACTCACCACACAGAGACCCATAGACTCACCACATAGAGACCCATAGACTCACCACACAGAGACCCATAGACTCACCACGCAGAGACCCATAGACTACTCACACAGAGACCCACAGACTACTCACACAGAGACCCATAGACTCACCGCACAGAGACCCATAGACTCACCACACAGAGACCCATAGACTACTCACACAGAGACCCACAGACTACTCACACAGAGACCCATAGACTCACCACACAGAGACCCATAGACTCGTCACACAGAGACCCATAGACTCACCACACAGAGACCCATAGACTCACCACACAGACACCCATAGACTCACCACACAGAGACCCATAGACTCACCACACAGAGACCCCTAGACTACTCACACAGACACCCATAGACTACTCACACAGAGACCCATAGACTACTCACACAGAGACCCATAGACTACTCACACAGAGACCCATAGACTCACCACACAGAGACCCATAGACTACTCACACAGAGACCCATAGACTCACCACACAGAGACCCATAGACTACTCACACAGAGACCCATAGACTACTCACACAGCGACCCATAGACTCACCACACAGAGACCCATAGACTCACCACACAGAGACCCACAGACTACTCACACAGAGACCCATAGACTCATCACACAGAGACCCATAGACTCACCACACAGAGACCCATAGACTCATCACACAGAGACCCACAGACTACTCACACAGAGACCCACAGACTCATCACACAGAGACCCATAGACTCACCACACAGAGACCCATAGACTCACCACACACAGACCCATAGACTCATCACACAGAGACCCATAGACTCAACACACAGAGATCCACAGACTCACACAGAGACTATTAGACTCACACAGAGACCCATAGACTCATCACACAGACACCCATAGACTACTCACACAGAGACCCATAGACTACTCACACAGATACCCATAGACTCACACAAAGACCCATAGACTACTCACACAAAGTCCCAAAAACTCACACAGAGACCCATAGACTACTCACACAGAGATCCACAGACTCACACAGAGACCCATAGACTACTCACACAGAGACCCAGACTCACACAGAGACCCATAGACTCACACAAAGACCCATAGACTACTCACACAAAGACCCATAAACTCACACAGAGACCCACTGACTCACACAGAGACCCACAGACTACTCACACAGAGAAAATTAGACTCACACAGAGACCCATAGACTACTCACACAGAGACCCACAGACTACTCACACAGAGACCCATAGACTACTCACACAGAGACCCATAGACTACTCACACAGATACCCATAGACTCACACAAAGACCCATAGACTACTCACACAAAGTCCCAAAAACTCACACAGAGACCCATAGACTACTCACACAGAGATCCACAGACTCACACAGAGACCCATAGACTACTCACACAGAGACCCAGACTCACACAGAGACCCATAGACTCACACAAAGACCCATAGACTACTCACACAAAGACCCATAAACTCACACAGAGACCCACTGACTCACACAGAGACCCACAGACTACTCACACAGAGAAAATTAGACGCACACAGAGACCCATAGACTACTCACACAGAGACCCACAGACTACTCACACAGAGACCCATAGACTACTCACACAGAGACCCATAGACTACTCACACAGAGACCCATAGACTACTCACACAGAGACCCATAGACTACGCACACAGAGACCCATAGACTCACCACACAGAGATCCACAGACTCACACAGAGACCCATAGACTACGCACACAGAGATCCACAGACTCACACAGAGACCCACTGACTCGCATAGAGACCCATTGACTCACACAGAGACCCATAGACTACTCACACAAAGATCCACAGACTCACACAGAGAAAATTAGACTCACACAGATACCCGTAGACTCACACAAAGACCCATAGACTACTCACACCAAGTCCCATAAACTCACACAGAGACCCATAGACTACTCACACAGAGATCCAAAGACTCACACAGAGATTATTAGACTCACACAGAGAAAATTAGACTCACACAGAGAAAATTAGACTCACACAGAGACCCATTGACTCGCATAGAGACCCATAGACTCACACAAAGACCCATAGACTACTCACACAGAGACCCATAGACTACTCACACAGAGATCCACAGACTCGCACAGAGAAAATTAGACTCACACAGAGACCCACTGACTCACACAGAGACCCATTGACTAACACAGATACCCATAGACTCACACAAAGACCCATAGACTAATGACACAAAGTCCCATAAACTCACACAGAGACCCATAGACTACTCACACAGAGACCCATAAACTCACACAGAGACCCATAGACTACTCACACAAAGACCCATAAACTCACACAGAGACCCATAGACTACTCACACAAAGACCCATAGACTACTCACACAGAGACCCACTGACTCACACAAAGACCCATAGACTACTCACACAAAGTCCCAAAAACTCACACAGAGACCCATAGACTACTCACACAGAGATCCACAGACTCACACAGAGACCCATAGACTCACCACACAGAGACCAATAGACTACTCACACAGAGACCCATAGACTACTCACACAGAGACTCATAGACTACTCACACAGAGACCCATAGACTACTCACACAGAGACCCATAGACTACTCACACAGAGACCCATAGACTCACCACACAGAGATCCATAGACTCACCACACAGAGACCCATAGACTCACCACATAGAGACCCATAGACTCACCACACAGAGACCCATAGACTCACCACGCAGAGACCCATAGACTACTCACACAGAGACCCACAGACTACTCACACAGAGACCCATAGACTCACCACACAGAGACCCATAGACTCACCACACAGAGACCCATAGACTTCTCACACAGAGACCCACAGACTACTCACACAGAGACCCATAGACTCACCACACAAAGACCCATAGACTCGTCACACAGAGACCCATAGACTCACCACACAGAGACCCATAGACTCACCACACAGACACCCATAGACTCACCACACAGAGACCCATAGACTCACCACACAGAGACCCCTAGACTACTCACACAGACACCCATAGACTACTCACACAGAGACTCATAGACTACTCACACAGAGACCCATAGACTACTCACACAGAGACCCATAGACTCACCACACAGAGACCCATAGACTACTCACACAGAGACCCATAGACTCACCACACAGAGACCCATAGACTACTCACACAGAGACCCATAGACTACTCACACAGAGACCCATAGACTACTCACACAGAGACCCATAGACTACTCACACAGAGACCCATAGACTACGCACACAGAGACCCATAGACTCACCACACAGAGATCCACAGACTCACACAGAGACCCATAGACTACGCACACAGAGATCCACAGACTCACACAGAGACCCACTGACTCGCATAGAGACCCATTGACTCACACAGAGACCCATAGACTACTCACACAAAGATCCACAGACTCACACAGAGAAAATTAGACTCACACAGATACCCGTAGACTCACACAAAGACCCATAGACTACTCACACCAAGTCCCATAAACTCACACAGAGACCCATAGACTACTCACACAGAGATCCAAAGACTCACACAGAGATTATTAGACTCACACAGAGAAAATTAGACTCACACAGAGAAAATTAGACTCACACAGAGACCCATTGACTCGCATAGAGACCCATACACTCACACAAAGACCCATAGACTACTCACACAGAGACCCATAGACTACTCACACAGAGATCCACAGACTCGCACAGAGAAAATTAGACTCACACAGAGACCCAC
The DNA here is from genome assembly GCF_048934315.1 of Petromyzon marinus. Classification (NCBI taxonomy): domain Eukaryota; kingdom Metazoa; phylum Chordata; class Hyperoartia; order Petromyzontiformes; family Petromyzontidae; genus Petromyzon; species Petromyzon marinus. The sequence goes on along the minus strand of NW_027422983.1, from coordinate 6,625,347 downwards.
TGACTCACACAGAGACCCATTGACTAACACAGATACCCATAGACTCACACAAAGACCCATAGACTAATGACACAAAGTCCCATAAACTCACACAGAGACCCATAGACTACTCACACAGAGACCCATAAAAACACACAGAGACCCATAGACTACTCACACAAAGACCCATAAACTCACACAGAGACCCATAGACTACTCACACAAAGACCCATAGACTACTCACACAGAGACCCACTGACTCACACAAAGACCCATAGACTACTCACACAAAGTCCCAAAAACTCACACAGAGACCCATAGACTACTCACACAGAGATCCACAGACTCACACAGAGACCCATAGACTCACCACACAGAGACCAATAGACTACTCACACAGAGACCCATAGACTACTCACACAGAGACTCATAGACTACTCACACAGAGACCCATAGACTACTCACACAGAGACCCATAGACTACTCACACAGAGACCCATAGACTCACCACACAGAGATCCATAGACTCACCACACAGAGACCCATAGACTCACCACATAGAGACCCATAGACTCACCACACAGAGACCCATAGACTCACCACGCAGAGACCCATAGACTACTCACACAGAGACCCACAGACTACTCACACAGAGACCCATAGATTCACCACACAGAGACCCATAGACTCACCACACAGAGACCCATAGACTACTCACACAGAGACCCATAAACTCACACAGAGACCCACTGACTCACACAGAGACCCACAGACTACTCACACAGAGAAAATTAGACGCACACAGAGACCCATAGACTACTCACACAGAGACCCACAGACTACTCACACAGAGACCCATAGACTACTCACACAGAGACCCATAGACTACTCACACAGAGACCCATAGACTACTCACACAGAGACCCATAGACTACGCACACAGAGACCCATAGACTCACCACACAGAGATCCACAGACTCACACAGAGACCGATAGACTACGCACACAGAGATCCACAGACTCACACAGAGACCCACTGACTCGCATAGAGACCCATTGACTCACACAGAGACCCATAGACTACTCACACAAAGATCCACAGACTCACACAGAGAAAATTAGACTCACACAGATACCCGTAGACTCACACAAAGACCCATAGACTACTCACACCAAGTCCCATAAACTCACACAGAGACCCATAGACTACTCACACAGAGATCCAAAGACTCACACAGAGATTATTAGACTCACACAGAGAAAATTAGACTCACACAGAGAAAATTAGACTCACACAGAGACCCATTGACTCGCATAGAGACCCATAGACTCACACAAAGACCCATAGACTACTCACACAGAGACCCATAGACTACTCACACAGAGATCCACAGACTCGCACAGAGAAAATTAGACTCACACAGAGACCCACTGACTCACACAGAGACCCATTGACTAACACAGATACCCATAGACTCACACAAAGACCCATAGACTAATGACACAAAGTCCCATAAACTCACACAGAGACCCATAGACTACTCACACAGAGACCCATAAACTCACACAGAGACCCATAGACTACTCACACAAAGACCCATAAACTCACACAGAGACCCATAGACTACTCACACAAAGACCCATAGACTACTCACACAGAGACCCACTGACTCACACAAAGACCCATAGACTACTCACACAAAGTCCCAAAAACTCACACAGAGACCCATAGACTACTCACACAGAGATCCACAGACTCACACAGAGACCCATAGACTCACCACACAGAGACCAATAGACTACTCACACAGAGACCCATAGACTACTCACACAGAGACTCATAGACTACTCACACAGAGACCCATAGACTACTCACACAGAGACCCATAGACTACTCACACAGAGACCCATAGACTCACCACACAGAGATCCATAGACTCACCACACAGAGACCCATAGACTCACCACATAGAGACCCATAGACTCACCACACAGAGACCCATAGACTCACCACGCAGAGACCCATAGACTACTCACACAGAGACCCACAGACTACTCACACAGAGACCCATAGACTCACCACACAGAGACCCATAGACTCACCACACAGAGACCCATAGACTTCTCACACAGAGACCCACAGACTACTCACACAGAGACCCATAGACTCACCACACAAAGACCCATAGACTCGTCACACAGAGACCCATAGACTCACCACACAGAGACCCATAGACTCACCACACAGACACCCATAGACTCACCACACAGAGACCCATAGACTCACCACACAGAGACCCCTAGACTACTCACACAGACACCCATAGACTACTCACACAGAGACTCATAGACTACTCACACAGAGACCCATAGACTACTCACACAGAGACCCATAGACTCACCACACAGAGACCCATAGACTACTCACACAGAGACCCATAGACTCACCACACAGAGACCCATAGACTACTCACACAGAGACCCATAGACTACTCACACAGAGACCCATAGACTACTCACACAGAGACCCATAGACTACTCACACAGAGACCCATAGACTACGCACACAGAGACCCATAGACTCACCACACAGAGATCCACAGACTCACACAGAGACCCATAGACTACGCACACAGAGATCCACAGACTCACACAGAGACCCACTGACTCGCATAGAGACCCATTGACTCACACAGAGACCCATAGACTACTCACACAAAGATCCACAGACTCACACAGAGAAAATTAGACTCACACAGATACCCGTAGACTCACACAAAGACCCATAGACTACTCACACCAAGTCCCATAAACTCACACAGAGACCCATAGACTACTCACACAGAGATCCAAAGACTCACACAGAGATTATTAGACTCACACAGAGAAAATTAGACTCACACAGAGAAAATTAGACTCACACAGAGACCCATTGACTCGCATAGAGACCCATAGACTCACACAAAGACCCATAGACTACTCACACAGAGACCCATAGACTACTCACACAGAGATCCACAGACTCGCACAGAGAAAATTAGACTCACACAGAGACCCACTGACTCACACAGAGACCCATTGACTAACACAGATACCCATAGACTCACACAAAGACCCATAGACTAATGACACAAAGTCCCATAAACTCACACAGAGACCCATAGACTACTCACACAGAGACCCATAAAAACACACAGAGACCCATAGACTACTCACACAAAGACCCATAAACTCACACAGAGACCCATAGACTACTCACACAAAGACCCATAGACTACTCACACAGAGACCCACTGACTCACACAAAGACCCATAGACTACTCACACAAAGTCCCAAAAACTCACACAGAGACCCATAGACTACTCACACAGAGATCCACAGACTCACACAGAGACCCATAGACTCACCACACAGAGACCAATAGACTACTCACACAGAGACCCATAGACTACTCACACAGAGACTCATAGACTACTCACACAGAGACCCATAGACTACTCACACAGAGACCCATAGACTACTCACACAGAGACCCATAGACTCACCACACAGAGATCCATAGACTCACCACACAGAGACCCATAGACTCACCACATAGAGACCCATAGACTCACCACACAGAGACCCATAGACTCACCACGCAGAGACCCATAGACTACTCACACAGAGACCCACAGACTACTCACACAGAGACCCATAGATTCACCACACAGAGACCCATAGACTCACCACACAGAGACCCATAGACTACTCACACAGAGACCCACAGACTACTCACACAGAGACCCATAGACTCACCACACAGAGACCCATAGACTCGTCACACAGAGACCCATAGACTCACCACACAGAGACCCATAGACTCACCACACAGACACCCATAGACTCACCACACAGAGACCCATAGACTCACCACACAGAGACCCCTAGACTACTCACACAGACACCCATAGACTACTCACACAGAGACTCATAGACTACTCACACAGAGACCCATAGACTACTCACACAGAGACCCATAGACTCACCACACAGAGACCCATAGACTACTTACACAGAGACCCATAGACTCACCACACAGAGACCCATAGACTACTCACACAGAGACCCATAGACTACTCACACAGAGACCCATAGACTCACCACACAGAGACCCATAGACTCACCACACAGAGACCCACAGACTACTCACACAGAGACCCATAGACTCATCACACAGAGACCCATAGAATCACCACACAGAGACCCATAGACTCATCACACAGAGACCCACAGACTACTCACACAGAGACCCACAGACTCATCACACAGAGACCCATAGACTCACCACACAGAGACCCATAGACTCACCACACAGAGACCCATAGACTCATCACACAGAGACCCATAGACTACTCACACAGAGATCCATAGACTCACCACACAGAGACCCATAGACTCACCACACAGAGATCCACAGACTCACACAGAGACTATTAGACTCACACAGAGACCCATAGACTCATCACACAGACACCCATAGACTACTCACACAGAGACCCATAGACTACTCACACAGATACCCATAGACTCACACAAAGACCCATAGACTACTCACACAAAGTCCCAAAAACTCACACAGAGACCCATAGACTACTCACACAGAGATCCACAGACTCACACAGAGACCCATAGACTACTCACACAGAGACCCAGACTCACACAGAGACCCATAGACTCACACAAAGACCCATAGACTACTCACACAAAGACCCATAAACTCACACAGAGACCCACTGACTCACACAGAGACCCACAGACTACTCACACAGAGAAAATTAGACTCACACAGAGACCCATAGACTACTCACACAGAGACCCACAGACTACTCACACAGAGACCCATAGACTACTCACACAGAGACCCATAGACTACTCACACAGAGACCCATAGACTACTCACACAGAGACCCATAGACTACACACACAGAGACCCATAGACTCACCACACAGAGATCCACAGACTCACACAGAGACCCATAGACTACGCACACAGAGATCCACAGACTCACACAGAGACCCACTGACTCGCATAGAGACCCATTGACTCACACAGAGACCCATAGACTACTCACACAAAGATCCACAGACTCACACAGAGAAAATTAGACTCACACAGATACCCGTAGACTCACACAAAGACCCATAGACTACTCACACAAAGTCCCATAAACTCACACAGAGACCCATAGACTACTCACACAGAGACCCAGACTCACACAGAGACCCATAGACTCACACAAAGACCCATAGACTACTCACACAAAGACCCATAAACTCACACAGAGACCCACTGACTCACACAGAGACCCACAGACTACTCACACAGAGAAAATTAGACTCACACAGAGACCCATAGACTACTCACACAGAGACCCACAGACTACTCACACAGAGACCCATAGACTACTCACACAGAGACCCATAGACTACTCACACAGAGACCCATAGACTACTCACACAGAGACCCATAGACTACACACACAGAGACCCATAGACTCACCACACAGAGATCCACAGACTCACACAGAGACCCATAGACTACGCACACAGAGATCCACAGACTCACACAGAGACCCACTGACTCGCATAGAGACCCATTGACTCACACAGAGACCCATAGACTACTCACACAAAGATCCACAGACTCACACAGAGAAAATTAGACTCACACAGATACCCGTAGACTCACACAAAGACCCATAGACTACTCACACAAAGTCCCATAAACTCACACAGAGACCCATAGACTACTCACACAGAGACCCATAGACTACTCACACAGAGACCCATAGACTACTCACACAGAGACCCATAGACTACACACACAGAGACCCATAGACTCACCACACAGAGATCCACAGACTCACACAGAGACCCATAGACTACGCACACAGAGATCCACAGACTCACACAGAGACCCACTGACTCGCATAGAGACCCATTGACTCACACAGAGACCCATAGACTACTCACACAAAGATCCACAGACTCACACAGAGAAAATTAGACTCACACAGATACCCGTAGACTCACACAAAGACCCATAGACTACTCACACAAAGTCCCATAAACTCACACAGAGACCCATAGACTACTCACACAGAGATCCACAGACTCACACAGAGATTATTAGACTCACACAGAGAAAATTAGACTCACACAGAGAAAATTAGACTCACACAGAGACCCATTGACTCGCATAGAGACCCATAGACTCACACAAAGACCCATAGACTAATGACACAAAGTCCCATAAACTCACACAGAGACCCATAGACTACTCACACAGAGACCCATAAACTCACACAGAGACCCATAGACTACTCACACAAAGACCCATAAACTCACACAGAGACCCATAGACTACTCACACAAAGACCCATAGACTACTCACACAGAGACCCACTGACTCACACAAAGACCCATAGACTACTCACACAAAGTCCCAAAAACTCACACAGAGACCCATAGACTACTCACACAGAGATCCACAGACTCACACAGAGACCCATAGACTACTCACACAGAGACCCAGACTCACACAGAGACCCACAGACTCACACAGAGACCCACTGACTCACACAGAGACCCACTGACTCGCATAGAGACCCATAGACTCACACAAAGACCCATAGACTACTCACACAAAGACCCATAAACTCACACAGAGACCCACTGACTCACACAGAGACCCACAGACTACTCACACAGAGAAAATTAGACTCACACAGAGACCCATAGACTACTCACACAGAGACCCACAGACTACTCACACAGAGACCCATTGACTCACACAGAGACCCACAGACTACTCACACAGAGAAAATTAGACTCACACAGAGACCCATAGACTACTCACACAGAGACCCATTGACTCACACAAAGACCCATAGACTACTCACACAAAGACCCATAGACTACTCACACAAAGTCCCATAAACTCACACAGAGACCCATAGACTACTCACACAGAGACCCATAGACTACTCACACAGAGACCCATAGACTCACACAGAGACCCACAGACTCACATAGAGACCCAGTGACTCACACAGAGACCCGTAGAGTATCTTCTTTGGTTCTTTCGGTATTAAAGTCACCACCACCACGTAGAATGAGAATGATAAAATAATAAAATAAAACACAATAAAATTCTCACGACGTTTCGGCCACGACACAAGCGGCCTTCTTCAGGTGAAAGGAACAAACCTGTCGGGACGACAGAGCTTCAATTAATGACGGAGCTTCAATAATGAAGCCCTTAGCACAGACTGACGTTGTGACACGTGGTGCACGTGGTGTCTGTGTGTGTGTCTGTGTGTCTGTGTGTGTCTGTGTGTGTGTGTCTGTGTGTCTGTGTGTGTGTCTGTGTGTGTGTCTGTCTGTGTGTGTGTCTGTGTGTGTGTGTCTGTCTGTGTGTGTGTCTGTGTGTGTGTGTCTGTCTGTGTGTGTGTCTGTCTGTGTGTGTGTGTGTCTGTGTGTCTGTGTGTGTGTGTCTGTCTGTGTGTGTCTGTCTGTGTGTGTGTCTGTGTGTGTGTCTGTGTGTGTATGTGTGTGTGTCTGTGTGTGTGTGTGTGTCTGTGTGTGTGTCTGTGTGTGTGTCTGTCTGTGTGTGTGTCTGTGTCTGTGTGTGTGTCTGTGTGTGTGTGTATGTGTGTGTATGTGTGTGTGTCTGTGTGTGTGTGTGTCTGTGTGTGTGTCTGTCTGTATGTGTGTCTGTCTGTGTGTGTGTCTGTGTGTGTGTGTCTGTGTGTGTCTGTGTGTGTGTCTGTCTGTGTGTGTGTCTGTCTGTGTGTGTGTCTGTGTGTGTGTGTCTGTGTGTCTGTCTGTGTGTCTGTGTGTATGTGTCTGTCTGTGTGTCTGTGTCTGTGTGTGTGTCTGTCTGTGTGTCTGTGTGTATGTGTCTGTCTGTGTGTCTGTGTGTGTGTGTCTGTGTGTCTGTGTATGTGACTGTGTGTGTGTGACTGTGTGTGTACTGTGTGTGGGGAGCGATAGTGTAGCGGTTAGCGCTACGCTGCGCTATGAACCTGGCGACCCGGGTTCGATTCCCGCTCACGGCCAACACCAGTGACGATTATCTGAACCGGTCCCGGGCCTCCCCTAGGTCGACTCAGCCTCAAATGAGTACCTGGTGCGGTGTGTAAACATCGCGACTGGGGAGACAAAGGCGGTCGGGCGTGGTGCTGGCCACCCACCCCCTCGTGTACCGTTCCGGCCTTCATAGGTGCTCGCTAACAGCACTTGCCCCTACAGTCTGTTAAGGCTATATGGGGGATCTTTGTCTTTGTTTGTGTGTCTGTGTGTGTGTCTGTGTGTCTGTGTATGTGTGAAGAGCGGTGGGACAGCGGTCAGTGCGCGCGCGCAATTAATTAATTATTAATTATTGATCTATTCGGCCGCCGTTGGCTTGTTGACACAAGGGCTTAGTAGGAGTTTTTAATTAACTCTGAGCAGCCGTCAGTCAAACCATTACGTCATCCGCGCGGTTAAAGCGCGAGTGGGGGGATGACGTCATTGACCCTCCCCCCCCCAAATGGCGGGTGGGGGGGAGGGCATCGGCCCCCACCTAATGGGGAGTGGCGAGTGGGGCATTAGCCCCCACTCACTCACCCATCCACTCACCCCCTCACTCACCCCCTCACCAACCCCCTCACTCACCCCTCACCAACCCCCCCACTCACTCACCCATCCACTCACTCACCCCCTCACTAAACCCCCTCACTCACCCACCCCCTCACTCACTCACCCCCTCACCAACCCCCTCACTCACTCACTCACCCCCTCACTCACTCACTCACCCCCTCACTCACCCCCTCACTCACCCCCTCACCAACCCCCTCACTCACCCCCTCACTCACTCACCCCCTCACTAAACCCCTCACTCACCCACCCCCTCACTCACTCACCCCCTCACCCACCCCCTCACTCACCCCCTCACCAACCCCCTCACTTACTCACCCCTTCACCAACCCCCTCACTCACCCCCTCACTCACCCCCTCACCAACCCCCTCACTCACCCCCTCACTCACCCCCTCACCAACCCCCTCACTCACTCACCCCCTCATCCCCTCACTCACCCCCTCACCAACCCCCTCACTCACTCACCCCCTCACCAACCCCCTCACTCACCTACCCCCTCACCCACTCACCCCCTCACTCATCCCCTCACCAACCCCCTCACTCACCCCCTCACCCACCCCCTCACTCACCCCCTCACCAACCCCCTCACTCACCCCCTCACTCACTCACCCCCTCACTCACTCACCCCTTCACCAACCCCCTCACCCCCTCACTCACCCCCTCACCAATCCCCTCACTCACTCACCCCCTCACCAACCCCCTTACTCACCCCCTCACTCACCCACCCCTCACTCACCCCCTCACTCACCCCCTCACCAATCCCCTCACTCACTCACCCCCTCACCAACCCCCTTACTCACCCCCTCACTCACCCACCCCTCACTCACCCCCTCACTCACCCCCTCACCAATCCCCTCACTCACTCACCCCCTCACCAACCCCCTTACTCACCCCCTCACTCACCCACCCCTCACTCACCCCCTCACTCACCCCCTCACCAATCCCCTCACTCACTCACCCCCTCACCAACCCCCTCACTCACCCCCTCACAACCCCCTCAGTCACCCCCTCACTCACTCACCCATCCACTCACCCCCTCACTCACCCCCTCACCAACCCCCTCACTCACCCCTCACCAACCCCCCCACTCACTCACCCATCCACTCACTCACCCCCTCACTAAACCCCCTCACTCACCCACCCCCTCACTCACTCACCCCCTCACCAACCCCCTCACTCACTCACTCACCCCCTCACTCACCCCCTCACCAACCCCCTCACTCACCCCCTCACTCACTCACCCCCTCACTAAACCCCTCACTCACCCACCCCCTCACTCACTCACCCCCTCACCCACCCCCTCACTCACCCCCTCACCAACCCCCTCACTCACTCACCCCTTCACCAACTCCCTCACTCACCCCCTCACTCACCCCCTCAACAACCCCCTCACTCACCCCCTCACTCACCCCCTCACCAACCCCCTCACTCACTCACCCCCTCATCCCCTCACTCACCCCCTCACCAACCCCCTCACTCACTCACCCCCTCACCAACCCCCTCACTCACCTACCCCCTCACCTACTCACCCCCTCATTCATCCCCTCACCAACCCCCTCACTCACCCCCTCACTCACCCCCTCACTCACCCCCTCACCCACCCCCTCACTCACCCCCTCACCAACCCCCTCACTCACCCCCTCACTCACTCACCCCCTCACTCACCCCCTCACTCACTCACCCCTTCACCAACCCCCTCACCCCCTCACTCACCCCCTCACCAATCCCCTCACTCACTCACCCCCTCACCAACCGCCTTACTCACCCCCTCACTCACCCACCCCTCACTCACCCCCTCACTCACCCCCTCACCAATCCCCTCACTCACTCACCCCCTCACCAACCCCCTTACTCACCCCCTCACTCACCCCCTCACCAATCCCCTCACTCACTCACCCCCTCACCAACCCCCTTACTCACCCCCTCACTCACCCACCCCTCACTCACCCCCTCACTCACCCCCTCACCAATCCCCTCACTCACTCACCCCCTCACCAACCCCCTCACTCACCCCCTCACCAACCCCCTCAGTCACCCCCTCACTCACTCACCCCCTCACTCACCCCCTCACCAATCCCCTCACTCACTCACCCCCTCACCAACCCCCTCACCAACCCCCTCACTCACCCCCTCACCAACCCCCTCACTCACCCCCTCACCAACCCCCTCAGTCACCCCCTCACTCATCCCCTCACTCACCCCCTCACCAACCCCCTCACTCACCCCCTCACCAACCCCCTCAGTCACCCCCTCACTCACCCCCTCACTCACCCCCTCACCCCCTCACTCACCCCCTCACCCCCCCACCCACCCACTCACCGTCGTGGTGTGTTTATACACTAAACAATGTCCTCGTGTGGAGTGAGTGCAGGAGGTCCGACGTTTCGTGCCGCTAACACGGACAGGCGACTGCGCGCGGCTGTGATCACGTGACGCATTCGCAGGGCGGAAGAGTCTTCCGGAAGATGTCCCGCGCCACGCGTGAGACGGCCGGAAGAGTCTTCCGGAAGATGTCGCGCGCCACGCTTGAGACGGCCGGAAGAGTCTTCCGGAAGATGTCCCGCGCCACTGCTTGAGACGGGCCGGAAGATTCTTCCGGAAGATGTCGCTCACCACGCGTGAGACGGCCGGAAGAGTCTTCCGGAAGATGTTCCGCGCCACGCTTGAGACGGCCGGCAGAGTCTTCCGGAAGATGTCCCGCGCCACGCTTGAGACTGGCCGGAAGAGTCTTCCGGAAGATGTCCCGCGCCACGCGTGAAACGGCCGGAAGAGTCTTCCGGAAGATGTCCCGCGCCACGCTTGAGACTGGCCGGAAGAGTCTTCCGGAAGATGTCCCGCGCCACGCTTGAGACTGGCCGGAAGAGTCTTCCGGAAGATGTCCCGCGCCACGCTTGAGACGGCCGGAAGAGTCTTCCGGAAGATGTCCCGCGCCATGCTTAAGACGGCCGGAAGAGTCTTCCGGAAGATGTCCCGCGAGTCTTGAAGGGCACGTGACACGTGAGACAATCAACCCGCTGGGAGGTGTAACAGCAACGATAACAACAGCAGAAACAACAACAGCAGCAGTAGAGGCGCCGTTCCACGTGTGCACACCCAAGGACAAAGACGCCTCGCTGGGGGTGAGTGTGGGGGCCGAGTGGGTCACCCACGTGGATAGAGCCTGGGGCGGGCCTAGAACTGGTCGGTGACTGTGTGTGTGGTGTGTGTGGTGTGATGTGTGTGGTGTGTGTGTGGTGTGTGTGTGGTGTGTGTGTGACTGTGTGTGTGGTGTGTGTGTGTGGTGTGTGTGTGGTGTGTGTGACTGTGTGTGGTGTGTGTGTGGTGTGTGTGACTGTGTGTGGTGTGTGTGTGTGGTGTGTGTGTAGTGTGTGTGTGTGGTGTGTGTGTGGTGTGTGGTGTGTGTGTGTGATGTGTCTGTGGTGTGTGTGTGATGTGTGTGTGGTGTGTGTGTGTGGTGTGTGTGTGGTGTGTGTGTGACTGTGTGTGTGGTGTGTGTGTGTGTGGTCTGTGTGTGTGGTGTGTGTGGTCTGTGTGTGTGGTGTGTGTGTGGTGTGTGTGTGGTGTCTGTGAGTGTGTGGTGTCTGTGTGTGGTGTGTGTGTGGTGTATGTGTGGGGTGTGTGTGTGACTGTGTGTGTGGGGTGTGTGTGTGACTGTGTGTGTGGTGTGTGTGACTGTGTGGTGTGTGTGTGGTGTCTGTGTGTGTGGTGTGTGTGGTGTGTGTGTGATGTGACTGTGTGTGTGGTGTGTGTGTGATGTGTGTGACTGTGTGTGGTGTGTGGTGTGTGTGTGGTGTGTATGTGTGATGTGTCTGTGGTGTGTGTGTGATGTGTGTGACTGTGTGTGTGGTGTGTGACTGTGTGTGTGGTGTGTGTGACTGTGTGTGTGGCGTGTGACTGTGTGTGTGTGGTGTGTGACTGTGTGTGGTGTGTGTGATGTGTCTGTGGTGTGTGTGACTGTGTGTGGTGTGTGACTGTGTGTGGTGTGTGTGTGATGTGTGACTGTGTATGTGGTGTGTAACTGTGTGTGATGTTTCTGTGGTGTGTGTGGTGTGTGTGGTGTGTGTGATGTGTCTGTGGTGTGTGTGACTGTGTGTGTGTGGTGTGTGACTGTGTGTGTGTGGTGTGTGACTGTGTGTGGTGTGTGTGTGGTGTGTGTCTGACTGTGTGTGGTGTGTGACTGTGTGTGGGTCTGCCCCGTGACCTCCTGCCAGCGGGCATTCGACACTTCACGTGGCCTCAGGGTGCACATAGCCTGGCACAAGCGTCGTGGTGACGTCACCGCCACTTAGTGGCGAATGGCGGTTGTTGTTGTTGTTGTGGTGTGTGACTGTGTGTGTGGTGTGTGTCTGCGTTTTATTGATGGTTTCGCTCGAATAGTTGGTCAACACAGCAGCTGATAATGCAAATGATAGTTATAATTCGCATTTAATAATCCGTGGCTTAGCTGATGTGAGTGGAGTTTGTGTGATCTCCCCCTGTTCTACAGATGAGTGAGTGGAGTTTGTGTGATTCTCCCCCTGTTCTACAGAGTGAGTGAGTGGAGTTTGTGTGATCTCCCCCTGTTATACAGAGTGGAGTTTGTGTGATCTCCCCCTGTTCTACAGAGTGAGTGGAGTTTGTGTGATCTCCCCCTGTTCTACAGAGTGAGTGAGTGGAGTTTGTGTGATCTCCCCCTGTTCTACAGAGTGAGTGGAGTTTGTGTGATCTCCCCCTGTTCTACAGAGTGAGTGAGTGGAGTTTGTGTGATCTCCCCCTGTTCTACAGAGTGAGTGGAGTTTGTGTGATCTCCCCCTGTTCTACAGAGTGAGTGAGTGGAGTTTGTGTGATCTCCCCCTGTTCTACAGATGAGTGAGTGGAGTTTGTATGATCTCCCCCTGTTCTATAGATGAGTGAATGGAGTTTGTATGATCTCCCCCTGTTCTACAGATGAGTGAGTGGAGTTTGTGTGATCTACCCCTGTTCTACAGATGAGTGACTGGAGTTTGTGTGATCTCCCCCTGTTCTACAGAGTGAGTGAGTGGAGTTTGTGTGATCTCGCCCTGTTCTGCAGAGTGAGTGAGTGGAGTTTGTGTGATCTCCCCCTGTTCTACAGATGAGTGACTGGAGTTTGTGATCTCCCCCTGTTCTACAGATGAGTGAGTGGAGTTTGTGTGATCTCCCCCTGTTCTACAGATGAGTGAGTGGAGTTTGTGTGATCTCCCCCTGGTCTACAGATGAGTGAGTGGAGTTTGTGTGATCTCCCCCTGTTCTACAGATGAGTGAGTAGAGTTTGTGTGATCTCCCCCTGTTCTACAGAGTGAGTGAGTGGAGTTTGTGTGATCTCCCCCTGTTCTACAGAGTGAGTGGAGTTTGTGTGATCTCCCCCTGTTCTACAGATGAGTGAGTGGAGTTTGTGTGATCTCCCCCTGTTCTACAGATGAGTGAGTGGAGTTTGTGTGATCTCCCCCTGTTCTTCAGATGAGTGCGTGGAGTTTGTGTGATCTCCCCCTGTTCTACAGATGAGTGAGTGGAGTTTGTGTGATCTCCCCCTGTTCTGCAGATGAGTGACTGGAGTTTGTGTGATCTCCCCCTGTTCTACAGATGAGTGAGTGGAGATTGTGTGATCTCCCCCTGTTCTACAGATGAGTGGAGTTTGTGTGATCTCCCCCTGTCCTACAGATGAGTGAGTGGAGTTTGTGTGATCTCCCCCTATTCTACAGATGAGTGAGTGGAGTTTGTGTGATCTCCCCCTGTTCTACAGATGAGTGAGTGGAGTTTGTGTGATCTCCCCCTGTTCTACAGAGTGAGTGAATGGAGTTTGTATAATCTCCCCCTGTTCTACAGATTGAGTGAGTGGAGTTTGTATGATCTCACTCTGTTCTACAAAGTGAGTGAGTGAGTGGAGTTTGTGTGATCTCCCCCTGTCCTACAGATGAGTGAGTGGAGTTTGTGTGATCTCCCCCTGTTCTACAGATGAGTGAGTGGAGTTTGTGTGATCTCCCCCTGTTCTACAGATGAGTGAGTGGAGTTTGTGTGGACCATCTTCAGAGTCAGTGGAGGAGGCTCGTGAAGGACGCTGCTACTGGGCAGTTTGAGGCAGTCGCCCTCCTGCAACAACGGAGTGCAGAGGAGCGGCAGCAGGCTCAGTGAGTCGACCCGTGGCACCTGGGTCTGTCCCTTGACCTCCTGCCAGCACCAGGCGTTCGACACTTCACGTGACCTTCAAGTGCACTTATAGCCGTGACTTAGAGCTTTTGTGACTGCAGGAATTCATATTCTTTGGGTCTTACGGTAAGTCACTTATCTACGTGACTTTACCGAAAGATCCAAAGAATATGCACGTAGCCTGCCGCTTGTTGTTGTTGATGGTGCTGACGGAGGTGACGGTGTTGGAGGTGATGGCGTTGGTGACGCTGATGGCGTTGGTGACGGTGTTAGAGGTGATGCTGACGGCGGTGATGGTTGTGACGTTACAGGTTTGCTCCCCGCACGGCCACCGTCGCTCGGGAACGAGGAGAGCGACCGAAGAGCTCCGATGGAGCGGGAAGGGAGAGGAGAGCGAGGAGGGAAAAGAAGTCAGGGCAGAGAGGAGGAGCCTCAAATTACGGAAGAGCAAGAAGGGAGAGATGACGGACATCAAGACGCCCAGAGGGGAGAGCGTGCAGTGAGGTGGGCCGAGGGCAAGAGGGAGGAGCAGAGGCAGGACGCGGACAGGGCCAGGTGGGAGCGAGAGGGGGCCAGAAGGAAAGTCGCGGGAGGGGTGGGTGGAGAGAGACAGGTCGAAGGCAGAGCGAGAGACACAGAGAGGAGAGACAGAGAGAGGAGGGATAGAGAGGCGGGGGAGATGGGGGGGAGAGGCAGGGACGATGGGGGAGGGATGGGGCAAGGCCGGAGAGATCAGAGGGATATACACATAAAAATGCCATTGAGATTATAGATCGAGTCTTATCGGACTTGCCACGTGGGAGATGATGTGAGGGGTACGGAAGGAGGACAAATTTGTAAGGGGTAGATTCACAAAGAGACCCATAGATTAGCATCCTCATCTAGCCACTCACTTGTCCGCTCACCAACTCACCCGGCGACTCACCCACTGACTCATCCACCCATTCACTCATCCACCCACCCACTCACCCAACAACTTACCCACCCACCCACTCACCCAGACACTCAACCACCCATATATCATGTTGGGTATTTTATATCAAATGTTTATTGTTTTGGCCATTAAACGTCAGTGTCGTAGTGGTCGCCCAGCATGAGTTATAATCCTGGACAGCCGGCATCACAAACCCCTCCACCACCACCACCACCGATGTGTTCCTCGTGGAAACAAATCTGAAATTAATTTCGCATTCCTCAGGTCGTGCGAGATTAAATCAAACGGAAGGGCTTCACAGCCGAGGCAAGGTGAAAGGGGTTCACTGCCTCGCGACGCAGTATCGTCCGCTCGCTTTGCTCGTCAATACCGAAGAAACGACGCACGGCCGTGATCTTTTGGAAAGCGTCTGTGGTGTGATCGCAGTCAAAGCAGTCATAATGGGCAGTCGATCGTCAGGACGCACGTGTGGTGGTGGTGGGGTAAAGTGTGGGCACTCTCGCCTATTTCAACAAGCAGATGGATAGCTTGGAAGTGTAGGGCCCAGATGCCCCTCGAGAGGAGCTCACCGCAGCATCTTCTGTTGGAGGTCCGTCCCACCCGGGGGGCCGTGGCACAAGCGACACGTTGCAGAGCTGCGCCTTTGCCTTTGTCTCACGACGCGTTGCAGATGAGCTGTGGCAACTGCGGTGGCTGTCGCACTCAAATTTGAACCCCGTGGGGCCGGAGTTACATTCGTCAGCGCCCCTGTCGCCCCCTGGTGGACGAACCGCGCCTGGCTGCCGTCCGTCCCGAGTTTTGAGGATCTTTCTGAGAGTGTTTGGGTCATTTTTCCTGAATCGTGCGAAATCCGAGCAATTCCGAAATTCCATTCTCGCGCGCGACGGCACCAGCGATGTGCTCAGCAGCTAAATGCCGACGCTGAGGCTTGCTGGTCTTCGCGAGAGGGCTTCAGGAGAGAGGTGGTTTAGTTTTGATATTTCTCCTGCGTTGAAGGGGCGCAGACCACAGCGGTTTACTGTGTGGTCCGTAGTTTAGAGTGCATGGCCACAATAACAAATACACGTCTTCATTTGGTTCCCCATTGAGCTGTGCTTAGGCCGTCTGAGCATAAGTGACGTCTGTGGATGAAAATCGTTTGCTGCACTTGATGATGAACACAAACACTGTTGTGATTTAGATACAGGATAATTTTGAATTTCTCATCTAAACTGCTACGCGAGGTTTGCGACGCTTTAGGTGCTAAGATAATTAAAACGTCGCCGTACCACCCCCAGACAGATGGGATGGTGGAGCGCCTGAATAGAACTCTGACCTCCATGCTCTGTCAGGCGATTGACGCGGCGCAAACGGACTGGGATTTGCATGTTCCGAGTGTACTAGCTGCATATAGGATGGCCCCTCATACTTCCACGGGATTTTCACCATTTTTTCTCATGTATGGGAGGCAGAATGTACCCCCTGTAGATGCCCAATTGGGTTTGCCACTGGCTAAGGGGAAATCCAAGTTGCCCAGAGCATGTGAAAATTACCCCGCAATGCATTTCCACGGCTCGGGAGGCGGCAAAATTTAACGCCGCCAAAGACGGGCGAAACAACGAACGTATTCTAGATTTGAAGCTTTCGTGACTGCAAGGATCCATACTCTTTGGTTCTATTCGGTAAAGTCACCACGCAGGTAAAAATACATGACTTTACCGAATAGAACCAAAGAGTAATGAACGTATTGCGGGGAAACGGGATCACGTGCTAGCATGGCCCATCGGTGACGGAGCATGGTTACGTTGCCTGCGGGTGCCGGTTGGTTACGTCCCCTAAGCTGCATCAGCCCCCCGGCAAGAGCCCGTGGAAGTGGCCGAGGTTAAGCGGCCGCAGTTTGCGCGTTTCCGGCTGGGTCTTCGCCGTTGGTTCGTCCGTCCGTCTCGGCCGAAGCCGTTTGTCCTGCCACGGATTGCCTCTTCCCCCGTCTCCGAAAATTGGTCCGCCAGCGTCCAGTGCGTCCGGCGAGCCGGGGATGGCGTGTGCGTTCAGACGGCGTGCGTCGGAAGGATCGCGCCGTGCCGCCCGTCGCATCGAAGCCTCGCCGGGACCGAGGGAGGTGGCTGCTGCCGCCGAGCCTGCTGCACCCGTGCCTCCTGCTGCACCCGTGCCTCCTGCTGCACCCGTGCCTCCTGCGTTGCACCCCGTGTGTCTCCGGCCGTTCTCGTGGCACGCGCACCGCCCGAGCAGGGGCGGAAGACCCGTCCCCCGTCAACGGAACTCGGCGTCGCGAACTCGGTCCAAACGCTTGCGATTCCGTTGATTCCTGATTCTGGGTATTTGCTCGGGAATGGCGGAGAGGTTGTGGTTGTTGTTGTTGTTGTTCAGTTCTGGCCGAGGTTAACTCGGTCCAAATGCTTGCGATTCCGTTGATTCCATATTCTGGGTATTGGTCGGGGAATGGCGGAGAGGTTGTGGTTGTTGTTGTTGTTGTTCAGTTCTGGTCGAGGTTAACTCGGTCCAAATGCTTGCGATTCCGTTGATTCCATATTCTGGGTATTGGTCGGGAATGGCGGAGAGGTTGTGGTTGTTGTTCAGTTCTGTTCTGTTCGTTTTCCTAAGTCTTGTTCCCTTTCGTAAATGTTCCCTTCGCTCCTTGTTCCCTCGTCTTTAGGTGTTGTTCCTGCGGATTGTTCTGCCTTTTTAAGGAAAATAACTGGAGTCCTGCTTTTATAGATATTGTTGTTGTTGTTATCCTGCACATGGGCGCACTTACCTGTTATTTGAGTATTAGCCAGGAAAATTTCGATTTAAACCTTTCGTGACTGTAAGGATTCATCTTCTTTGGTTCTTTCAGTAAAGTCACCGCGTAGAATGAGAATAAAATAATAAAATAAAACAATAAAATTCTCACGACGTTTCGGCCACAACGCAGGTGGCCTTCTTCAGAGCTTCATTATTGAAGCTCCGTCATTTATTGTAGCTCTGTCGTCCCGACAGGTTTGTTCCTTTCACCTGAAGAAGGCCACTTGTGTTGTGGCCGAAACGTCGTGAGAATTTTATTGTTTTATTTTATTATTTTATTCTCATTCTACGTGGTGACTTTACCGAAAGAACCAAACAAGATATTAGCCAGGAAGGCTACATGTTTTTTTATTACGGGGGGGGGTGGGGGGGGGTGATGTAATGACATGATGACACCTGTTGGTTAGAAAACGGAAGCACGGGTACAGGCACCGCTAAAGCAACATCCAATCCGAAAGGGAGAGGTATCTAGGCCAAGGGTAAATGGGCGGGGCTCGCCGGGAACCCTCTGGAAGGTTCCGCGATAGGGCGTGGCCAGAGGCGGAGCCTAGCCGCACCTTGCGGCGACAGAAGCGGTGGGCGGAGGAGGACTCGGGGCTCGCGCGTGGAGCCTTGGGTCCCGGGCTGCGTCGCCGCTCGCCGTCGTCTCTCTCCGTCGTGTGGCCGCGCGCGGAAGATCTCCTGCGGGGGTTCCGTCGCCGCCCTTCCCGGCACGCCGCCGGCCAGCGGCGAAGCCGAGAGCGGACGGGTGGAACGGCGCCGCGTGACCGACCGTGCGTGTGGCCGGCGGAGACGCCGCGCTCAGAATGAGAAGATGAGGTTGGCCCGCGCTGTGCCGCGTGTTAATAAAAGAAGCACCCCCTCATTGCGTACGTACGTTGAACTTCTTACGCGCCGTACGTAGCCAACCGTGCTCATCGGAGGTGCTGGGGAAGGACGACAAACTGAACACACAAAGTCGTCAATCCTGATTTGAAGCTTTCGTGACTGCAGGGATCCACGCTCTTTGGTTCTTCCGGTAAAGTGACTGTGAAGACGGTCGCTTGTTGCTGCGATCGGAACGTCGTGATCTATTTTTGTTTTGTTTTTTTTACCGAAAGAACCAAAGGGTACGATAGGTAGTTCCGTAGTCAAATCTTCATTCAAAAGCGCATAGCTCCAGCGACTTAATGAATGTCAGAAGGAAGAGCGTTCCAGACGGCTGCTGGAGCGCATCTGAAAGCGCGCCACGCAGTGGCCGTCAAATCTTGACTTGAAGTCAAGATTGACGGCCGCTCTTTGGGTCTTTCGGTAAAGTCATCACGTGGGTAGGTAGAAAATAAAATAAATTAAATCACGTGACGTTTCGTTAGCAACACGACAAGCGTCCGTCATCAGGTGGGACAGCCACAGCAAGAGACAATTGCTGAAGTGGGCAAAAGGGTTGCCGTGACAAGAGGCTACGTAGGTAAGAGAGGGGGGAGAAGCCAGGGAGGAGAGATAGAGTGAGGGGGGAGGAGCTACTCAACTGACATCCCTACGAGAGAGAGAGGCTCTACCTTGGTAAACAACAACCACCAAAACGACCACCACCACTACAACGATGAGAATTTCTCACCTCGGATTTCAATGCAAGAGCGCAGGTGGCAGCAGGTAGTATGACGTAGTATGACGTCACTTCCCCCCGGCTCTCCCACTGAATAAATTATGTTAATGAGGCCGGCCCATATGTGGAGGGATGGGGGCGTGGGCGCTGAACCCGTCGCAATAAACTCGCGACGGCTTTAACGAACACATTATGTTAATGAGCCACCAGTCACTGGGCGTAGCTTTGCCCAAATAAGGATTGCCACTGGAACGATATCGGCGGTGACCCAAGCGGAGGTGACGTCACGCTCAAGAGCGTGGTGGACGGGGGAGGGTTGAATACCTTGGTGACATGACGTCTATTGTTTTTATATATCCTCGTGTTCAACAGAGTTAATAGACTTTACTTCAAACACAAATTTGACACTGTCACACACTGCCATGAGTAAACAGGTGGTGGTGTGACCAGAACCATGCCTGGCCACCTTCATCTGCTCAGCATTAATTCTTCCTCACTCCACCAAGTAATGAATCGAGGATCAATCAACATAGCCGAGGCTATCCGTGTCTCTGTCTCTCTCTCCCCGTGGTGAAGGTGTTCCCCTCCACACATTCAGAGTCAACAGCGGCACGCTTAGCGTCTTTGACCGATAGATACATTGACACACGTATTGTTTGTTCTTTCAGTAAAGTCACGTAGATAGAAAATAAAGATAACATTAAATTTAATAAATAAAGACCACTTGTGTTGCGATCGAAACGTCGTGGGTTTATTGCTTTATTTAAAAAAAAATATTTTTACACGTAGGCTTTCGCGACCAATATTATTCATAATAAAGGTTTTTGGGTTAGATCGCGTTTATTTATAAATGTGTCGTAACCCTCCACCACCCGACATGGCCAATCAGCAAAAAAAGTGTCACGTTGACAAAAGACAAATAATTCACTACTTCAGCCCACCGGTGTGTTGAAGAGTTAATCCACATTTACAGTTTGAGTACGACGTTTCGCTCGTAAATACATCCAGCATCATCATTCTGGCGAATTGCTTGACACTTTTTTTGCTGATTGGCCGTGTCGGGTGGTGGAGGGTTACGACACATTTATAAATAAACGCGATCTAACCCAAAAACCTTTATTATGAAAAAAAATATTTTTCATTTATTTGTATTATTTTATTTTCTATCTACGTGACTTTACCGAATAAACCAGGAATATTAATTCCTGCAGTCACGAAAGTTTTAAGTCAAAACATTCACACACGTTGACAAAGCCTCACCTTGTGTTGTTGTGGGCAGGTCGCTTCTGATAACAAGAGCGGTATAGCAGCTCAAGCGGGCTTGGCCTGGTAACAAAAGAACGAAAATAAAAACTGCGTGAATATTTACAATAAAACAAAGTTACAAAGTGACGAGCCGGGTGAAGACAAATTAAACTTAAGCGAGATAATTAAAGTAAATGCAATCAGGCGAGGGCAGGAGGCAAGGCCCCGCGTGGCTAGGCCCCGCGTTGTAAAGTTCCAACCTGGACATCGATTCCCATGCTCGCTGCTACTCAACTGACATCCCTACGAGAGAGAGAGGCTCTACCTTGGTAAACAACAACAACAACCACCACCACCATGAGAATTTCTCACCTCGGATTTCAGTGCAAGCGTGGATCGGCAGCCTCCTGTTACCTCGTGACGTCACGCGTGTAAGCAGGTAACATAACGTCACTTCCGGGGTAAGAGACACGCCCCTCCCGTAAAGAGCGGCTCCGTAACTGAATAAATTATGTTAATGTTAACTGGCCATATGTCGAGGGATGGGGCGTGGCTGCTGAACCCGACGGCTTCAACGGATACATTATGTTAATGAACCGCAGTCACTGGGCGTAGCTTTGCCCAAATAAGGATTGCCACTGGATTGATATCGGCAGTGACCCAAGCGGAGGTGACGTCACGCTCAAGAGCGCTGTGGACGGGGTTGGGGGAGCGTGAATACCTTGGTGACATGACGTCACTAGCGAGTTACACCTCCCGCTGGCACTTCATGCCGTTGAGGTCATGCTGAGTGGTGACGTCACAGAGCGGGGATGGAGTTTAAGTTGATTTAGATTCATTTTCCATTGCCCCATCCCTTGGGTGCGTGAACTCAGCAACAACGTGGACTGCCACTCTGCGCCCAACCTTATGGAAGAGGTACGTGGATGACACTTTTGTCATCTGGCCACATGGCCGGCCTGCTCTAGACCAATTCTTCGACCACATCAATTCCATACACCCAGCCATCAGATTTACCATGGAAGTCGAAATAGATGGCAAGATACCTTTTTTGGATGTCCTAATTAAAAAGAGACCTGATGGTTCAATGAGCCACTCTGTCTACAGGAAAGCTACCCATACGGATGCTTATCTGAAACCGGATTCCCACCACCATCCATCACAGAAGAATTCTCTCATCAAGACTCTGTATCATAGAGCCCAATGCATATCCGACCAGGAACACATAAGCAGTGAACTCAAGCACGTACACCAAGCTCTTAGGGCTAATGGTTACTCCGACTATACAATCCGCAAAGCTATCACTCAAACCATGAAGAAGAACCCTCTTGAGGAGCCTTTCAAAACCATCACTTTACCCTACATTGCTGGGATCACAAAAAAGATCTCCAAAATCTTGAATAAACACAAGATCCAGGTCCGTTTCAACACATTACATAAAATCCGTGATCTGGTTCTGTCTGTAAAAGATGTGATTCCGGACATACAATACCCTGGTGTCTACAAACTAAGTTGCCTCTGTGGTAGTAGTTACATTGGAGAAACCAAACGCCATGTCTCGGACCGCATTCGTGAACATAAAGCAGACCTTAAACACGGTAGGACCAACACCTCGGCCGTAGCAGATCATTGTTCTAATTCAGTAGGCTCACATGCCATTGACTTTTCCAAGACGGAGGTTCTTTGTAAGCCATCTGGCTTCCATGCGAGATTCGTTCATGAGGCTATCCACATATACAAGCACAGAGACAATTTCAACCGAGAAGATGGATTCTATCTTAGCAATCATTGGAAAGATTTGATAAACCATTTCAGTTCTTAATTGATTGTTCACGCTTACAGTGGCTTTCAGACAGCATACATTATAAAAAAATTCGTCTCCCCCCTCCTCTTTTAAAAAAAATAGATGGACTAGTCCTGGGCAAACTGCCAAATGCTGCGCGTGACGCCAACGTTTTTTAAATAAATAAATAAGCCGTTTAAAAATACATTTATGCAAACCAACACACCTGATGATGACCGTTTGAGTTATGGTCGAAACGTCGTGAGAATTTTTTATTGTTTTATATATATTTTGTTATTTTGTTGTTTCTCTTCAACGTGACTTTACCGAAAAAACTAAGAATATGAATTACTGCAGTCACGAAAGCTTTAAATCAAAATTTAACGTGGACATTGTTGTGTACACTGTGTGTGTGTACACACTGTGTATGTACGTACACTATATGTATACACTGTGTCTACACACTGTGTGTACACACACACACTGTACGTGTGTGTGTACACACGCACACACAGTGTGTGTACGTACATACACACACAGTGTGTGTATGTACGTACACACACTGTGGTGTCACGGTTAAAATTGTGGTAATTCCAGACATTATCCAGAAACTCTACAACGGAAATGTTTGCCTACGAACGGTTTGAAAGAAGTGTTAGTCAAACAGAGTGTATTTGCGTGCGCGTGTTTAAACGTATCTTTGTACGAGCGGTAGGGCAGCGGTTAGCGCTACGCTACGAACCCGGAGACCCGGGATCGTTTCCCGCTCATGGCCAACACCGCCAGTGACGATTATCTGAACCGGTCCTGGGCCTTCCCTAGGTCGACTCAGCCTAAAAATGAGTACCCAGTGTGATGTGAGCATCGCCACTCGGGATACAAAGGCGGCCGGGCGCGGTGCTGGCTACCCACCCCCCTCGTGTGCCGTGCCAGCCTTCATAGGTGCTCGCTAACAGCACTTGCCCCTAGAGTCTGTTAATGCTCTACCGGGGATCTTTGTTCTTGTCGTTGTGTATGAGTGGGGAGCGGTAATTTAGTGGCTATCGCACTGCACTCCGTAACCCGGTGACCCAACTTGGAATCCTGCTCATGACACACAACAGTGGCAGATATTTAACCAGTCCTGGGTTTTCCCTACACCGATGTAGTCTTAAATGACTTCCTAGTGTGGTAAATACCAGGGGAGACAAAGGCGGCCCGGTGCGGTGTTGGCCACTCTCCCCGAGTGCCGTGCGTGCCGGCGTTTATATCACCAACAGCACTTGCCCCAGCAGTCTGTTGAAGGCTGTACGGGGGATCTTTGTGTGAGTGTGAGTACCTGGTACGGTGTGTAAACATTGCCACTAGGGAGACAAAGGCATTCGGGCGTGGTGCTGGCCACCCACCCCCTCGTGTACCGTTCCGGCCTTCATAGGTGCTCGCTAACAGCACTTGCCCCTACAGTCTGTTAAGGCTATATGGGGGATATTTGTCTTTGTGTGAGTGCAATAAGATCAGGCAACATGACTGGCAGGGAAAATTGCTTGAGATTATTTTAAAAGCATGGGTTTAGAAAAGTGAACAAAGCATGTCTCTATTACAGGGGTCGGGAACCTTTTTGACTAAGAGAGCCATGAAAGCAAAAAAATTGGAAATTTATTTCAGTGAGAGCCATATAATATATTTTAAAAGTGAATTCAACTAAATGTCAGTATAATAAGCCTCTGAATTTATTCTTTTAAATAATGTTGTTATAACACTCACCATTAATGCGACTTCTGGTGCTGCATGGATTTGCTGATGTCTTTGTAGTCGGGTTGGTACTTGGTGAGGTTAAGCTTCATGCAAGCGTTGAGGCTTTCATCCGTTAAACGTGATCGTAGGTTGGACTTGATGTTTTTAAGATGTGAGAATGACTGCTCACATGCATACGTAGATCCAAACATGGTCAATACAGCAATACTCACACGCTGCAGTGTGTGGTATGTGACAGGAAGCGCGTTCCAAGTTTTGAGAATCAGCTGGTCTTCGGGTTGGAGTTTTTTCATTTCTGTCCACATGTGCTTGCTCGCCAACTCCGCTTTCTGTCGTGTGATTCTTTCCAAATCTTCATTCAGTGACTTGAACTTATTCACCCACATGTCTGAGGCCTTCAGGTCAGCCACTTCTGCTTCAAAATCTCTGACGGAGACACCAGGGATGTAATTCAGGTCGGCTGTGTTCAGTGAACACTCGTTTGGATGGGTGATGAACTTAAAAAGACGAGTGTGCTCACGAAATTATCCAAAGCGTGCTTTGAAGGACTGTAGGAGACTGGATGTGCAGCCAGCTAGCTGGTGGAGATCAAGGTTTTGAATGGGCTCACTTGCTGTGCATGCATCTTTAAATTGGCTCAGTTTTTCAAAATGTAGTAAACGACCTGTTTCAAGATCCGTGATGAAAAGCTCCAGCTTGTTTTCAAAAGCAAATACAGCTTGTTGAAGGGATAACACTGTATTTCCAATGCCTTGCATTTTCACGTTGAGCTGGTTCAGATGTTCAGTCAGATCTACGAGATAGTAAAACTTGAGGAGCCACTCGGTGTCGGCTAGCTCAGGATGCCCGACGCCTTTCATTTCAAGGAAAGTCCAGATTTCGTTCAGGCAAGCCGCAAAACGGCTAAGCACCTTCCCTCTTGACAACCAACGCACATTGCTGTGCAAAAGCAGACCAGGATAGTTATTTACAACTTCATCCAGCAGTGTTTTAAACTGGCGATCATTTAAGGCTCGGGCAACAATAAAGTTGATCACACGAATGACCAGCGACATCACTTCGCCAAACTGCCTGTCACACATCTGAGCACAAAGTGCCTCCTGGTGTATAATGCAATGGAAACTTAGGATGGGTCTATTTTCATGTTCACGGAGAAGCGCCACAAATGCTTTGTTTTTCCCCACCATACACGGAGCACCATCAGTACACACTGAGAGAAGTTTATCCATAGGTAGACTTTTTTCTTGAGCAAACTCCATGAAAGACTTGAATAAATCCTCACCTCTTGTGGACCCTTTTAATGGCAGAACAGCAAGACTTTCTTCGCGCAGTGTGTCACCAACAGCATATCTTGCAATCACGCTGAACTGCGACAAATGGCTCACGTCTGTTGACTCATCCAAAGCCAGAGAAAAGAACGGCGCTGCATTTATGTCCTTCACTTGCGTTTCCTCCACTTTGTTTGCCATCACGATGGTACGATCATGAACAGTTCTTGCCGACAGAGGCATGTCTTGTATCCGTTTGATTATCTTGTCTTTGTTCGGAAGATCATCAAAAAGTTCATTGGCTACATCCAGCATGAACGTTTTAGCATACTCGCCATCTGTGAATGGTTTTCCGTTCCTCACTATTGCTAAAGAACCAGCAAAGCTAGCCGAATTATAGTCACCTTGCCGGGTCCATACGCGGAGTTGCTGCTGGCTAGCTTGCACCCTGCTCAGCTCTTGGCACGCTTTCTTTCTGCTGTCTCCCGCAGGGTATTTTGATGCAAAGGTAGCGTGGCGCGTGTCGAAGTGCCGCTTTACATTCGACCGTTTCAACGATGTAATTTTGTCATTGCAAATTAGACACACCGCAGAACCCGCTCTCTCCACAAAGGCGAATTCTTCGGTCCATTCGTCCTGAAATGTACGATACTCGTCGTCTTTTTTTCTTTTCGCCATCTTCGTCGAAGGGTTAGCTTTGAGCTAATGACCGAGCAGACGCAGTCTCAGACTGATTCAAAAGGGGGCGTTTACCTGTTTTACCCAGCAACGGCAAACGTAGGCCAGTATCATCCAATTAAAATAATGGACAATTGCTCCTGCAGCCCTGAACAGGACATGCGCAGTGAAAAATCGATGGATGGATTAAAACAAGTGAGAATATTTTGTTTTATCTGCGAGCCATATGCAATCATCAAAAGAGCCACATCTGGCTCGCGAGCCATAGGTTCCCGACCCCTGCTCTATTATGTGCATTACCACTGAAGGGTGCATTGGGTTCAAAGCCATCCGCATAGCCTCAAATCTGCATTAATGCCAATTTGTCTCCGTATCTGGTAAGATCATAGTATTACAGGAGGTCCTCTCACGCGCTAACCCAGACTGCTGTGAGTGCACGATCTCTGTATTAGTTTTTTTAGTGTCCTTAACTCAGATCAAACAATATGCAGTTCAGGTCAAATAAGACATTCCTTTTTAACGCTTTCCAACCAAGGTTGAGATGTTAATGCATTAGCTCTGTTCGTTCATATCTGCCCATCTGTCTGTAGCATGGCATTTCGATAACCCTCTTAAAGATGTATGGACTGATGCTGCACAGAAGGATGTGGAGCTGAGTGGACTTGCCGATGACTGGTACCAGCGGTGTCAAGATCGGCCTCTGTGGAGGAGGCTCGTGAAGCACGCTGCTGGGCAATTGGAGGCAGTCGCCCTCCAGTAACAACGGAGGGCGGATGAGCGACGCTCACGACAACGAGCGGAGCGTCAGCCACACCAAGTTGGTGCAGTGGTGCCTCTGTCAGTCATCTTATTGAGCACATGGCAACTTGGGTCTGTCCTGTGAGCTGGCAGAGAGCCTTCGACACATCACGTGGCCTCAACACGTAAGACAAAACTATAATTCGTGTTGATGAGAATGTACCTCCTCCTATACGTGTAACTTTTAAGTGGTATGCCTTGTAACTGATGAATGATCTGAGTTGTGCCACCTATTTCAAAGACAATGAGTTGCTCCAGATGCTTCGTGGAACACAAAAACACCGTTTGACCTGTATCACAAGAACAACGGGTCTCACCTGAGTTCTCTGTACAGGTTACTTTCAAACAAACACACAGACACTTTGTCCTAACATCACTTATTCAATGTTTGACCCTTACAGATCAAATGTTACAAGTATGCACAAAACCAGACAAGCATACATTCTAAATTGACAGGCATATTAACAAAATTGGATTACTGCAGTGAAATATACTGCATCACGTTACATCGTATTACCAAGAAGCTTTAAAAAAAAGTTGCACAGTCTGCTTCACAGTGAATGTAAAACATACTATTGTGTCATTCAAAACGAGTAGGCCATTGCATGCTGGCGTCTGAGTGAAAATGTAGCAAATTCTAAACATTACCTACAAACTACACAACTGAGATGACGCATCAATCATCGCCCCCTACGGACAGGCTCTTGTCCACATGCAGGCCGGTGCAGGGCCACCACCTTGTGCCACACAGGGGCAGCTGCTACTTGGGGATGCTCTTCGAGCGTGAGATGAGATACAAAACTCAGAGTTGCTGAGGCGATAAAAGCAAGCACCATGTAAAAGCAATTATGATAATATAGTGAATGCTTGGGAGCTTATTGGCTCTTGCTCCTGACTAGAGATCTACCCAACCCACGGGCCCACAAAGACTGGCCACCCTTACTCTGCAGGATGAACCTAAGAAATGAGTGTTCAACTTCACATTCTTGTCATTAAAGGCCTGTGACAAAGGTGCATCTATTGTAGCGACATCGTCTCTGGCTTACACATCTACCGGGTCTCCACTTGACTTTGTATTGTCTAGGAGCAAGTCCACCCACACCTCCACTTCCACAAACTGCTGGGAGTTGCCTCACTCTGCCTCAGTCAGAATTCTCCTCCTGCTTTACGATGTGAAGGTCCCATTTTGGAGTTGAATCTTCATCTTCACATTTTACCTTCACTTCTTCGCTCTTCACCATCACCTCTTCACATTTCACCTTCACTTCTTCGCTCTTCACCATCACTTCTTCACATTTCACCATCACCTCTTCATATTTCACCTCGATACCTTTAAAAATGTCCAAGCTGGGATTTTCTTCCGGTTCTTGTTTCATGAGGGATGGGCTCATTGCGGCACTTTGACTTTCACGAGCTGATTTCAGACTCCACTCCTTGTGGATCTTCTGATGCTTCTGTGTTCTCTGGTGTACTTGAAGATTTGATGAATCTGCAAACGGCTTCCCGCACACAGTACACTTGAAGGGTTTCTCTCCTGTGTGTGTTCTCTGGTGTTTTACAAGAGAAGATGACTGTGAAAATGCCATCACGCACACACTGCACTTGAAAGGTTTCTCTAATGTGTGTGTTCTCTGGTGATTTTTAAGAGTAGAAAAATCTGAAAATGCATTCCCACACACACTGCACTTGAAGGGTTTCTCTACCGTGTGTGTTCTCTGGTGTGTTACAAGATTACATGACTGTGTAAACGCCATCCCGCACATCGTGCACCTAAAGGGTTTCTCTCCCGTGTGTGTTCTCTGGTGTTTTACAAGATCAGATGACTGTGCAAATGCCTTCACGCACACACTGCACTTGAAGGGTTTCTCTCCCGTGTGTGTTCTCTGGTGGGTCTGAAGAACTGATGGCCATGCAAATGCCTTGTTACACACAGTACATTTGAAGGGTTTCTCTCCTGTGTGACTTCTCTGGTGCCGTGTCAAATTTCCAGTCCGGTCCGTGCTGTATGCACGCTGGTCGCATTGTTGACTTGTCATACCGAGCTGCGCTGAGTGCCTTTGCTCCATCAGACCAAATCTGCAGAGGAAGCGTCAGCTGCAGACAGAAAAAAAATAATATCCACACCATCTACACGTCAGGCACAGAGGAATGCACATGTGACTTACACGTCTATACTTATTAATATATTCATGATGTAGTGAAAAAGTTTCCCAAATTCATCAGATTTGATGAACGTGCAAATGCCTTCCTGCAAAGTGCACCTGAAGGGTTTCTCTCCACGGGCTGCTATGGCACACAATGAGAGGGGAAATGTCATTGATATGCCTGGAAGCCTTCATATCTTCAAGATGAATGTTAACCCAAAACTCTAAGCACACAATTTCGGCTGTCTGACTACAAAAGGAATATTTATGAAAGCTAAATTCAGCTGACATAGCAAAGGGTGTTGAAAACAATACTATTTCTGTTATGCAGAAATGCATTAATTAACGTTCAATCGCAACTCAGGTGTGAATCCAGGCTATGTCCTTGAATGCTGGGGATGAACAGTTCCGACTTCAGCTGAATGTGTGTGCTGTGTTCACCTGTTTCCATTCGTATAAAGAGATCCAGAGGAAAACAAAAATAAACTATTGTTTTTATATATCCTCGTGTTCAACAGAGTTAATAGACTTTACTTCAAACACAAATTTGACACTGTCACACACTGCCATGAGTAAACAGGTGGTGGTGTGACCAGAACCATGCCTGGCCACCTTCATCTGCTCAGCATTAATTCTTCCTCACTCCACCAAGTAATGAATCGAGGATCAATCAACATAGCCGAGGCTATCCGTGTCTCTGTCTCTCTCTCCCCGTGGTGAAGGTGTTCCCCTCCACACATTCAGAGTCAACAGCGGCACGCGCTTAGCGTCTTTGACCGATAGATACATTGACACACGTATTGTTGGTTCTTTCAGTAAAGTCACGTAGATAGAAAATAAAGATAACAGATTAAATTTAATAAATAAAGACCACTTGTGTTGCGATCAAAATGTCGTGGGTTTTTTGCTTTATTTAAAAAAATATATTCTTCATTTAATTTTATTTTCTGTTATTTTAATTTAATTTTTTATCTACGTGACTTTACCGAAAGAACCAAGAATATTAATTCCTGCAGTCACCAAAGTTTTAAGTCAAAACATTCACACACGTTGACAAAGCCTCACCTTGTGTTGTTGTGGGCAGGTCGCTTCTGATAACAAGAGCGGTATAGCAGCTCAAGCGGGCTTGGCCTGCTAACAAAAGAACGAAAATAAAAACTGCGTGAATATTTACAATAAAACAAAGCTACAAAGTGGCGAGCCGGGTGAAGACAAATTAAACTTAAGCGAGATAATTAAAGTGAATGCAATCAGGCGAGGGCAGGAGGCAAGGCCCCGCGTGGCTAGGCCCCGCGTTGTAAAGTTCCAACCTGGACATCGATTCCAATGCTCGCTGCTACTCAACTGACATCCCTACGAGAGAGAGCGAGGCTCTACCTTGGTAAACAACAACAACCACCACCACAACAACCACCACAACCACCACAACAACCACCACCACCACAACCACGACCACCAACACGATAATAATTTCTCACCTCGGATTTCAGTGCAAGAGCGAAGCGATCGCTTCCTGTTACCTCGTGACGTCACGCGGCAGCAGCAAGTGACATGCCGTCACGTCCGGGGTACAAGACACTCCCCACCCACGAGCGGCTCCGTAACTGAATAAATTATGTTAATGAGCCCGGGCCATATGTCGAGGGATGGGGGCTTGGGTGCTGAACCCGTCGCAATCAACTCGCGACGGCTTTCACGAACTCATTATGTTAATGACCCGCCAGTCACTGGGCGTAGCTTTGCCCAAATAAGGATTGTACCGGAACAGATATCGGCAGTGACCAAGCAGAGGTGACGTCACGCTCAAGGGTGCGGTGGCCGAGGGTGGGAATACCTTGGTGACATGACGTCACTAGCGAGGCACACCTCCCCCTGGCGTTTCACACCGATGAGGTTATGCTGAGTAGTGACGTCACAGAGCGGGAATGGAGTTTAAGTTGATTTAGATTCATTTTACATTGCTCCATCTCTTGAACAGAGACCCCTTGCGTGCGTGAGCTCAGCAACTACAACATGGACATTTCTGTGTGTACACACTGTTTCTGTGTGTACACACTGTTTCTGTGTGTACACTGTGTATACACTGTGTGTGTACACTGTGTGTATACACACTGTGTATACACACTGTGTGTATACACTGTGTGTGTACACTGTGTGTGTGTACACTGTGTATACACTGTGTGTGTGTACACTGTGTGTACACTGTGTGCCTGTATCTCTGTGTGTGCCTGAGTCTCTGTGTGTGTGCCTGTGTGACACCTGATGATGATTGCTTGTGTTGCAGTCGAAATGTCGTGAGAATGTAATTGTTTTATATTTTTGTTATTTTATTGTTTCCCTTCTACGTGACTTTACCGAAAGAACAAGAATAAATATCAGCTCTATGTTTTCAAGTCAATACAGTTTGGGTAGTGAATAAATTATAGTCTAAATAAGCTACACATGACGAATTATAGGCAATTATAGTTATAATCAAAGACATTTTTAAACAATCACGTGGTCCCTGTAGTCGCCGTTTGAGACATGGGGTACTTGCGTGAATGCGTCCTTCGTGTGCAAATGTAGTGACTTTCCTGGCCTGAAGGCCGTCAATGTATTGGACCCTTATTGGTGCACAGCGTCTCAACAACAGCAGTGGGGTTTGCTTCAACCGATAGGTACGAACATCCAGACGTGAATCAGCAAGGAGCATTTCTAGTCCCAGTTAGACAAAATCTACGTCAACACGTAAGACAAAACTACAATTCGTGTTGTAGAGAATGTACCTCCTCCTATACGTGTAACTTTTAAGTGGTATGCCTTGTAACTGATGAATGATCCGAGCGTGCTCACTATTTCAAAGATGATGAGTTGCTCCAGAGGCAGACGCTTCGGGAAACACAAAAATACCCTTTGACCTGTATCACAAGAACAACGGGTCTCACCTGAGTTCTCTGTACAGGTTACTTTCAAACAAACACACACACACTTTGTCCTAACATCACTTAATCAATGTGTGACCCTCAGACAAAATATTACATGTATGCGCACAATAAGACAAGTATTCATTCTAACTTATTGACGGGCATATTAACATTGAATTACTGCAGCGAAATTGACTGCATCACGTTACATCGTATTAACAAGAAGTTATTTTACAAATACGCACCGTCTGCTTAACAGTGTATGTACAACGTACTATTGTTGCGTCATTCAAAACGAGTAGGCCGTTGCATGCTGGCGTCTGGGTCAAAATGTATCAAATTCTAAACATTACGCTACAAATAATAGATCACGGCACTTCGATGGCAACACAAGCAATCGTCATCAGGTGGGACAAGCACAGCAGCAAGAAGAAGAAACTGCTGGAGTAGACGCCTACTACTTCAGCAGTTTCTCTTGCTGTGGTTGTCCCACCTGATGACGATTGCTTGTGTTGTGATCTAAACGCCGTGACCTGTTATGTTTCTACCCACGTGGTGACTTTACCGAAAGAACTCAAGAGTGTGGAATCCTGCAGTCACGAAAGCTTCGAATCAAGATTGCCTACAAACTACACAACTGAGATGACGCATCAATCATCACCCCCTACTGACAGGCTCTTGTCCACATGCAGGCTGGTGCAGGGCCACCACCTTGTGCCACACAGGGGCAGCTGCTACTTGGGGATGCTCTTCGAGTGTTTCAGACGTGGTACGACACAAAACTCCGAGTTGCCGAGGCGATAAAGCAAGCACCATGTAAAAGCAATTATCATAACATAGTGAATGCTTGGGGGCTTGTCTCTCGCTCCTGGTTAGAGATCTACCCAACCCACAGGTCCACAAACACTGGCCACCCTTACTCTGCAGGTTGAACCTAGGAGCTGAGTGTTCAACATCACGTTCTTGTCATTAAAGGCCTATGACAAAGGTGCATCTATTGGAGCGACATCATCTCAAGCTTACACATCTACCGGGTCTCCAATTGACTTTGTATTGTCTCGGAGGAAGTCCACCCACACCTCCACTTCCACAAACTGCTGGGAGTTGCCTCGCTCTGCCTCACAGTCAGAATTCTCCTCCTGCTTTACGTTGCCTCCATCGATGTGAAGGTCCCATTTTGGAGTTTAATCTTCATCTTCACATTTCACCTTCACTTCTTCCCTCTTCACCATCGCTTCTTCGCTCTTCACCATCACTTCTTCCCTCTTCACCATCACTTCTTCACATTTCACCATCACCTCTTCACATTTCACCTCGATACCTTTAAAAGTGTCCAAGCTGGGATTTTCTTCCGGTTCGTGTTTCATGAGGGATGGGCTCATTGCGGCACTTTGACTTTCACAAGCTGATTTAAGACTCTGACTCCGCTCCTTGTGGATCTTCTGATGCTTTTGTGTTCTCTGGTGTACTTGAAGATTTGATGACTGTGAAAATGCCTTCCCACACGCACTGCACCTGAAGGGTTTCTCTCCCGTGTGTGTTCTCTGGTGTTTTTTAAGAGTTGATGAATCTGAAAATGTCTTCCCACACACACTGCACCTGAAGGGTTTCTCTCCCGTGTGTGTTCTCTGGTGTATTTTAAGAGTAAATGACTGTACAAATGCCTTCCCACATACAGTGCACTTGAAGGGTTTCTCTCCTGTGTGTGTTCTCTGGTGTGTTTTAAGAGCAGATGAATCTGAAAATGTCTTCCCACACACACTGCACTTGAAGGGTTTCTCTCCCGTGTGTGTTCTCTGGTGATTTTTAAGAGCAGATGACTGTGCAAATGCCTTCCCACACACAGTGCACTTGAAGGGTTTCTCTCCTGTGTGTGTTCTCTGGTGTTTTTTTAAGAGTAGATGAAACTGAAAATGCCTTTCCAAACACAGTACACTTGAAGGGTTTCTCTCCCGTGTGTGTTCTCTGGTGTCTTTGAAGATGAGATGAATCTGAAAATGCCTTTCCACACACACTGCACTTGAAGGGTTTGTCTCCTGTGTGTCTTCTCTGGTGTGTTTTAAGAGTAGATGAATCTGAAAATGTCTTCCCACACACACTGCACCTGAAGGGTTTCTCTCCCGTGTGTGTTCTCTGGTGTGTTTTAAGAGTAGATGAATCTGAAAATGTCTTCCCACACACACTGCACCTGAAGGGTTTCTCTCCTGTGTGTGTTCTCTGGTGTGTTTTAAGAGTAGATGAATCTGAAAATGTCTTCCCACACACAGTGCATTTAAAGGGTTTCTCTCCCGTGTGTGTTCTCTGGTGTCTTTGAAGATGAGATGAATCTGAAAATGCCTTCCCACACACACTGCACTTGAAGGGTTTCTCTCCCGCGTGTGTTCTCTGGTGTGTTTTAAGAGCAAATGAACCTGAAAATGTCTTCCCACACACAGTGCACTTGAAGGGTTTCTCTCCTGTGCGAGTTCTCTGGTGCTGTGTCAAATTTCCAGGCTGATCCATGCTGTATGCACGCTGGTCGCATTGTTGACTTGTCGTACAGAGCTGCTGTGCTGACTGCCTTTGCTCCATTAGACCAGTCTCAGCTGCAGACAGAAAATAAGAATATCCACACCATCTACACGTCAGTATCGAGCCATGGAGGAATGAATATATACAGTCACACGTGACTTACACGTCTATATTCATTCATGTATTCACGACTAGCTGTACTACCCGGCTTCGCCCGGGACTTGGATCCACCACGTCCGGCCGCCTTTGTCTCCCCAGTGGCGATGTTCACACCACAGCAGTTACTCGTTTGAGGCTGAGTCGACCTAGGGGAGGCCCAGGACCGGTTCAAACAATTATCACCGGTGGTGGCCGTGAGCGGGAATCGAACTCGGGTCGCCGGGTTCGTAGCGCAGCGTAGCGCTAACCGCTACACTACAATGCGTTTCGCTTCCACACACACACAGACACAAAGACACACATAGACACACACAGACACACACACAGACACACACACAGATACACACACACAGATACACACACAGACACACACACAGACACACACAGACACACAAACACACACACAGACACACACAGACAACGCTAACCGCTACACTACAGTGAGTTACGCTTCCACATGCGAGGGTCACGTGACAGATTTGACGTCACAGCTCACTTGCCGTGCAAAAAACTCTATACATTATTGAGCTCCCCTCTACCCCCCAAAAATAAACTAAAAGTGTATTTGTATAATGTTTGTATGGTGTACAGTCTGGAAAGTACCCACATGGCAAATTTCCAGCTTGTTGCATGTCGGGAAGTACGCTAAACATTTTGAACAGACAACACACACAATCACAACTTTGCCTTTTATATATATTTGGAGATGCAGTGAAAAACTTTCCCAAATTCATCACGCGGTTTCAGTTTTTTGATTTTCAGTTTGATTTATTTTGGTTATAGTCCCGTGAGCCATTCGGCTCTTGAATCGGGTGCAACCACAACAAGCAACAAAACAAAAACACGACCAAGAAAAACATCTTACAGTGACTATGTGTGACTGTGCAAACAGCACTGTCATGGCACGCAATGAGAGGGCAAATGTCATAAATATTCCTGTAAGCCCTCGCATCTTCAACATTAATGTTGCCATAGAAACGTTGTGGGGTTTTTTGCTTCATTGTAAAAAAATATATCTGTTATTTTTATTTAATTTTCTATCTATGTGACTTTACCGAAAGAACCAAGAATATTAATTCCTACAGTCACCAAAGTTTTAAGTCAAAACATTCACACACGTTGACAAAGCCTCACCTTGTGTTGTTGTGGGCAGGTCGCTTCTGATAACAAGAGCGGTATAGCAGCCCAAGCGGGCTTGGCCTGCTAACAAAAGAAAATAAAAACTGCGTGAATATTTACAATAAAACAAAGTTACAAAGTGGCGAGCCGGGTGAAGACAAATTAAACTTAAGCGAGATAATTAAAGTGAATGCAATCAGGCGAGGGCAGGAGGCAAGGCCCCGCGTGGCTAGGCCCCGCGTTGTAAAGTTCCAACCTGGACATCGATTCCCATGCTCGCTGCTACTCAACTGACATCCCTACGAGAGAAAGCGAGGCTCTACCTTGGTAAACAACAACAACCACCACCACAACGATGAGAATTTCTCACCTCGGATTTCAGTGCAAGCGCGCACACGGCAGCTTCCTGTTACCTCGCGACAGCAGGAAGTAGTTTGACGTCACTTCCCTCCCACGAGCGGCTCTCTAACTGAATAAATTATGTTAATGAGACCGGCCCATATGTCGAGGGATGGGGGCGTGGGCGCTGAACCCGTCGCTATAAACTCGC
Source organism: Petromyzon marinus (assembly GCF_048934315.1). Classification (NCBI taxonomy): domain Eukaryota; kingdom Metazoa; phylum Chordata; class Hyperoartia; order Petromyzontiformes; family Petromyzontidae; genus Petromyzon; species Petromyzon marinus. Next base: position 6,588,345 of record NW_027422983.1, on the reverse strand, counting down.
GACGGCTTTAACGAAAACATTATGTTAATGAGCCACCAGTCACTGGGCGTAGCTTTGCCCAAATAAGGATTGGCACTGGAACGATATCGGCAGTGACCCAAGCGGAGGTGACGTCACGCTCAAAAGCATTGTGGACGGGGGAGGGGTGAATACTGTGGTGACATGACGTCACTAGCGAGGTACACCTCCCCCTGGCGTTTCACGCCGATGAGGTAATGCAGAGTGGTGACGTCACAGAGTTGGAGTTTAAGTTGATTTAGATTAATTTTCCATTGCTCTCTCCCTTGGGTGTGTGAGCTCAGCAACAACGTGGACATTATTGTGTATACACTGTGTGTGTGTACACTGTGTGTGTGTACACTGTGTGTGTGTATACACTGTGTTTGTACACTGTGTGTGTACACTGTGTGTGTGTACACTATGTGTATACACTGTGTGTGTACACTGTGTGTGTACATTGTGTGTGTACATTGTGTGTACACTGTGTGTGTGTACATTGTGTGTGTACACTGTGTCTACACTGTGTGTATACACTGTGTGTACACTGTTTGCGTACACTGTGTGTGCACACTGTGTGTGTACACTGTGTGTGTGTACACTGTGTGTGTACACTGTTTGTATACACTGTGTGTACACTGTGTGTATACACTGTCACTGTGTGTCGCTGTGTGTGTCACTGTGTGTGTCACTGTGTCACTGTGTGTGTCACTGTGTGTCACTGTGCCTGGCACAAGCGTCGTGGTGACTTCACCGCCACTTAGTGGCGAATGGCGGTTGTTGTTGTGTCACTGTGTCACTGTGTGTATCACTGTGTGTGTGTGTACACTGTGTATCTACACTGTGTGTGTACACTGTGTCACTGTGTGTACACTGTGTGTGTCACTGTGTGTGTGTAGACTGTGTCACTGTGTATACACTGTGTGTGTGTACACTGTGTATACTGTGTGTGTGTACACTGTGTGTGTGTGTACACTGTGTGTGTACTGTGTGTGTGTACACTATGTGTGTACCCTGTGTGTGTATACTGTGTGTGTGTACACTGTGTGTGTGTACTGTGTGTGTACACTGTGTGTATACTGTGTGTGTGTACACTGTGTGTGTATACTGTGTGTATACTGTGTGTGTGTACTGTGTGTGTGTACACTGTGTGTGTGTACTGTGTGTGTACACTGTGTGAGTGTACACTGTGTGTGTGTACACTGTGTGTATACTGTGTGTGTGTACACTGTGTGTGTGTGTACACTGTGTGTATACTGTGTGTGTACACTGTGTGTGTGTACTGTGTGTGTGTACACTGTGTGTCTACTGTGTGTGTACTGTGTGTATACTGTGTGTGTACACCTTGTGTGTATACTGTGTGTGTGTACACTGTGTGTGTACACTGTGTGTGTGTACACTGTGTGTACTGTGTGTGTGTGTACACTGTGTATACTGTGTGTATACTGTGTGTGTACTGTGTGTGTACACTGTGTGTGTGTACTGTGTGTGTGTGTACACTGTGTGTACTGTGTGTGTGCACACTGCGTGTGTATACTGTGTGTGTACTGTGTGTGTACACTGTGTGTGTGTACTGTGTGTGTGTGTACACTGTGTGTGTGTACACTGTGTGTACTGTGTGTGTGCACACTGCGTGTGTATACTGTGTGTGTACTGTGTGTGTACACTGTGTGTGTGTACACTGTGTGTGTGTGTGTACACTGTGTGTATACTGTGTGTGTACTGTGTGTGTACACTGTGTGTGTGTACACTGTGTGTGTACACTGTGTGTACTGTGTGTGTGTGTACACTGTGTGTATACTGTGTGTGTACTGTGTGTGTGTACACTGTGTGTGTGTACACTGTGTGTGTGTACACTGTGTGTACTGTGTGTGTACACTGTGTGTGTACACTGTATGTGTGTACACTGTGTGTCTCCTTATTAATAGAGGTGAAAAATGAATAATTGAACACGATAATTGGACGAAATTTACAAAACATACAACTAAATAATAGTTTTTCTGATTATTTGCACCGCCAGGGAGGACATTTAAACAAATAAACACAAAGTGTGATGTAAATATCTTGAAGGTGGAACCACAAAATTCATCAACGTCACTAACGGCAGAGTTCATGAACCTTAACCACGTGACTCGGGCCGCGTCACCACGGTGACGAGGGGGTCGGGAATTCTGACCAATCCGTGACTCGGGTTTACGTCACCACGGTGACGAGAGGGTCGGGAATTCTGACCAATCGCGGCGCCCGTCGTGGGCGGATCCAACGGGGCCAACCCGGAAGTGCAGCGCGAAGAAATCTCGGCCTAGCGGCGGTGACCGCGCGCCTCACAGACAGCAGCAGCAGCCTCGTGGTCAAACATTCACCTGAGGTGACCTCCTCCTGCTGCTCCTGCTCCTGCTGCTCCTGCTCCTCCTGCTGCTCCTCCTGCTGCTCCTCCTCCTCCTGCTCCAGCTGCTGCGTGTTGAGTCTACTGCTGCTACTGCGTGTTGTGTCTACTGCTATTGCGTGTTGTGTCTACTGCTGCGTGTTGTGTCTACTGCTGCTGCTACTGCTGCGTGTTGTGTCTACTGCTGCTGCGTGTTGTGTCTACTGCTGCTGCGTGTTGTGTCTACTGCTGCGTGTTGTGTCTACTGCTGCTACTGCTGCGTGTTGTCTACTGCTACTACTACTGCTGCTACTGCTGCGTGTTGTGTCTACTGCTGCTGCTGCGTGTTGTGTCTACTGCTGCTGCGTGTTGTGTCTACTGCTGCGTGTTGTGTCTACTGCTGCGTGTTGTGTCTACTGCTGCGTGTTGTGTCTACTGCTGCTACTGCTGCGTGTTGTGTCTACTGCTGCGTGTTGTGTCTACTGCTGCGTGTTGTGTCTACTGCTGCGTGTTGTGTCTACTGCTGCTACTGCTGCGTGTTGTGTCTACTGCTGCTGCTGCGTGTTGTGTCTACTGCTGATGCGTGTTGTGTCTACTGCTACGTGCTGTGTCTACTGCTGCGTGTTGTGTCTACTGCTGCGTGGTGTGTCTACTACTGCTGCGTGCTGTGTCTACTGCTGCGTGTTGTGTCTACTGCTGCGTGTTGTGTCTACTGCTGCGTGTTGTGTCTACTGCTACTGCTGCGTGTTGAGTCTACTGCTGCTACTGCTGCGTGTTGAGTCTACTGCTGCTGCTGCTACGTGTTGTGTCTACTGCTACGTGTTGTGTCTACTGCTGCTACGTGTTGTGTCTACTGCTGCGTGTTGTGTCTACTGCTGCTGCTGCGTGTTGTGTCTACTGCTGCGTGTTGTGTCTACTGCTGCGTGTTGAGTCTACTGCTGTGTGTTGTGTCTACTGCTACGTGTTGTGTCTACTGCTGCTTGTTGTGTCTACTGCTGCGTGTTGTGTCTACTGCTGCTTGTTGTGTCTACTGCTGCTTGTTGTGTCTACTGCTGCGTGTTGAGCCTACTGCTATGTGTTGTGTCTACTGCTGCGTGTTGTGTCTACTGCTGCGTGTTGAGTCTACTGCCACGTGTTGTGTCTACTGCTGCTACATGTTGTGTCTACTGCTACGTGTTGTGTCTACTGCTGCGTGTTGTGTCTACTGCTGCGTGTTGTGTCTGCTGCTGCGTGTTGTGTCTACTGCTACTGCGTGTTGTGTCTACTGCTGCGTTTTGTGTCTACTGCTACTGCGTGTTGAGTCTACTGCTGCGTGTTGTGTCTACTGCTACGTGTTGTGTCTACTGCTACGTGTTGTGTCTACTGCTGCGTGTTGTGTCTACTGCTACTGCGTGTTGTGTCTACTGCTGCGTGTTGTGTCTACTGCTGCGTGTTGTGTCTACTGCTACTGCGTGTTGTGTCTACTGCTACGTGTTGTGTCTACTGCTACTGCGTGTTGTGTCTACTGCTGCGTGTTGTGTCTACTGCTGCTGCTGCGTGTTGTGTCTACTGCTACGTGTTGTGTCTACTGCTGCGTGTTGTGTCTACTGCTACTGCGTGTTGTGTCTACTGCTACGTGTTGTGTCTACTGCTGCGTGTTGTGTCTACTGCTGCGTGTTGAGTCTACTGCTGCGTGTTGTGTCTACTGCTGCTACATGTTGTGTCTACTGCTACGTGTTGTGTCTACTGCTGCGTGTTGTGTCTACTGCTGCGTGTTGTGTCTACTGCTGCGTGTTGTGTCTACTGCTACTGCGTGTTGTGTCTACTGCTACGTGTTGTGTCTACTGCTACTGCGTGTTGTGTCTACTGCTACTGCGTGTTGTGTCTACTGCTGCGTGTTGTGTCTACTGCTGCGTGTTGAGTCTACTGCTGCGTGTTGTGTCTACTGCTACGTGTTGTGTCTACTGCTGCGTGTTGTGTCTACTGCTATGTGTTGTGTCTACTGCTGCGTGTTGTGTCTACTGCTACTGCGTGTTGTGTCTACTGCTGCGTGTTGTGTCTACTGCTGCGTGTTGAGTCTACTGCTGCGTGTTGTGTCTACTGCTACGTGTTGTGTCTACTGCTACGTGTTGTGTCTACTGCTGCGTGTTGTGTCTACTGCTACTGCGTGTTGTGTCTACTGCTGCGTGTTGTGTCTACTGCTGCGTGTTGAGTCTACTGCTGCGTGTTGTGTCTACTGCTACTGCGTGTTGTGTCTACTGCTACGTGTTGTGTCTACTGCTACTGCGTGTTGTGTCTACTGCCACGTGTTGTGTCTACTGCTACTGCGTGTTGTGTCTACTGCTGCGTGTTGTGTCTACTGCTACGTGTTGTGTCTACTGCTGCGTGTTGTGTCTACTGCTGCTGCATGTTGTGTCTACTGCTACGTGTTGTGTCTACTGCTGCGTGTTGTGTCTACTGCTACTGCGTGTTGTGTCTACTGCTGCGTGTTGTGTCTACTGCTGCGTGTTGTGTCTACTACTGCTGCGTGTTGTGTCTACTGCTACGTGTTGTGTCTACTGCTGCGTGTTGTGCCTACTGCTGCGTGTTGTGTCTACTGCTGCTGCGTGTTGTGTCTACTGCTACTGCTGCGTGTTGTGTCTACTGCTGCGTGTTGTGTCTACTGCTACTACTACTGCTGCTACTGCTGCGTGTTGTGTCTACTGCTGCTGCTACTGCTACGTGTTGTGTCTGCTGCTGCGTGTTGTGTCTACTGCTACTACTACTGCTGCTGCGTGTTGTGTCTACTGCTGCGTGTTGTGTCTACTGCAGCTTGTTTTAAAGTGATACATTTTGACTCGTGTTTTTTTCTCAATGAGGACGTTGATCGTGCGACCATTGTTCTACCGTGCTTTAGGTTTGACCAAAAGGCGATTTCCCGGCTCATAATCCACCAAATGTTTTGCATTGGACACGTATTTAATTTGTTTAACTTGACCGTGCGTGAGCAAGGGGTCCTTGTCTGTCAACAACGCAGAGAGCGACACGCAAGTCAGCCCACAGACAGCGATAGGGGCCTTGCCACATAACGCCTGCATTTGTTTCGATGTGTAGAACGCAAGCTTCTTAGACGTATCCACAGCGGTTTCTTCTTCTTCAGGGAAACTCTGATAGGCAGGGTGGGGTGGGGTGGTTTGTTCTAAACATGTTTGGCCTTTTGTTTTATTTTATTTCGTTATATTTTTTGTTTGGTGAGCGTTCGTTTGTGCCGTACCACCCCAAATAACATCACCGCTAATTTCCCAGGCAGCCCTGCCCACCGAAGGTCACGTGGCTTAGCACGAAGGTCACGTGGCTTAGCACGAAGGTCACGTGGCTTAGCACGAAGGTCACGTGGCTCAGCACGAAGGTCACGTGGCTTAGCACGAAGGCCACGTGGCTTAGCACACGCGCGCGCATTTTAAAATAAAGTTCTGTTAAAATCCTGATGTACGATTTACCTCACGTGCAAGTTCCCCCTTTCCACGTTACAAAACCATTGTGATCCTTATTCTTAGCTCTTTCGGTAAAGTCACGTTGAAGGGAAACAATAAAATAATAAAATATATACAAAACAATAAAAATTATCACGATGTTTCGACCATAACACAAACGGTCGTCATCAGGTGTGAAAATTTTTATTGTTTTATATATTTTGTTATTTTATTGTTCCCCTTCAATGTGACTTTACCGAAATAGCTAAGAATATGAATTGCTGCAGTCACGAAAGCTTTAAATCACAATATTGTAATCCTGCTAAAGGTTTGTTTGACGTCTGTAGTGACGTCTACCGTCAGAACGTCAACTGTGATGTCCCAACTGGAAATTTATCGGTGCCGGTATGAGGCGATCAGACACCTCCCTGCCTGTACTCACAGCTTTACATTGTGCTTGTTTGAGAACAACGTTTTATTTTTCCTGGGCTCACCTCGGCACATCATCGGTGTATTTTAAACATTGCCGTCACATAATCATTGTGACAATCGTGTTTATTTTCCATTGATTTCACCGCGTTAAATAACTAAGCTCTCAATGCAAGTGGAACGTTATTTTTTTGTAATTTTTTAAATGTCCTCTGTGTTTTTTTGTGTATTTCAGAAACAATTGCTCATCTGGAAAAAAAAATAAACATTTAAAGGACCTCGTTGTCGGTGAACATTTTTTTTGTTCAAGTAATTTCTATTACCGCCAGTCACGTGGGGAAATATTGTTTTGCAAGTGCAACGAAAGAGCCAAAGTAATCATCACGACGTGTCGCACGGAACCGTAACTGCCCTTGTTCTCGTGCAATAGCGGTGCGATGTCACACGCGGCGCGGCGATGTCAAGGCAGCAAGGAAACGCGGACCTACAATATCAGTGTCGTCGGTCTTTCCGGGACCGAGAAGGAGAAGGGAAGCTGTGGAGTAGGCAAGTCGTGCCTCAGCAACAGGTTCTCAAGGCCAAGAGCAGACGACTATCACACGGAACACACTTCGATACTGAGCCAAGTTGATTTCGGCGGTCGGGTCGTGAATAACGACCACTACCTTTACTGGGGCGGGGCAACGCGCACCGCTGACGGGGGACGAGAGTACGCCTTCAACGTCGTCGAACAAACCGAATTTGTTGACGACGCCACTTTCCAGCCACACAGGAGCTCCGACTCCCGGCATTACGTCAAACGCGCGGCCGCCACCAGGCTTGCCTCGGCCGAAAAGCTCATGTACATTTGCACTGACCAACTGGGAGTCGAGCAAGATTTTGAGCAGTATCCAATGCCCGACGGTAAGCTGCACATTGATGGCTTCTTGGCGTGCTTCGATGTCAGCGTTTCCGCGCAGAGAACGCTGCGAGATCAGTTGAGGTTTCTGGAGGAGTTGGTGTCGCAACTTGTGAAATTAAAGAAGCCCATTTTGTTGGTTGCCACGAAGTGTGACGTGTTGGATGAGCAGCACCTGAAGGAACTTCGAGCGTTTGCCTCTGGGAAAAAAGTTCGCCTGCCGATAGTCGAGACGTCAGCAAGTGACAATGTGAATGTGTCGGCAGCATTTCTGACCCTTGCGCAGATGATTGACAAGCCGAAAGGAAAGCCAAAGTTGGTGCCATTTGAGAAGGCCGCCAAGCAAGTCAAGGAACACCACCAAAGTGCCATTAAGGATTATAATTCTCGGTTGACAAAAATTGTCACAGACTACTGCGTGACCTGGCAGGTGACCGGCAAGCAACTGGATGACTGCCCGGAGTATGTCCAGCTTGTGGACTTGCTGGGTGCTAACAGGGCTGAAAGTTACTTTCGAGAACACATCACGCGTTTGAAGGCTGCACATATCGAAGGAAAGGTGGCACAATGCATCAGCTCTCTGCCCGACGCTTTTGACTCATTGGTCCCTGACATCACGGACATTGAATCCCTCAGCTGGGACGAGGCTTTGCTGCTCTTGCGGAAGAAACCAGAGTTTGGATTGTGGTTTGTCGAGCTGTCCGATGGGGTTTGGACCGACAGCGGTCGCGTCAACACCGTCGCCGACGGGCGTGTCCCCGTTGCGTTTTTGCGAGAGTTCGGCCCTTCGCATTTCCAAGCCCACATGCGGAAATTGCAGGTGCTGAGGAAGAAGGAGGAAATGAAGGGAGCCCTTCGCGACACGTTGGAGAATTCTGGCGAGGTGTTGCCAGGGAGGCCGTGGGATGACGCACGGTCGTTCCTCATTGACGAGGAGGGCTCGCGGACGCCGTGCGGGCGAGGGCGCGTTTCAATCTACCGAGAGTGCCGAGGCAAGATGACGGATGAAGCGAAAGACGAATACCAGGAGCTGCTCCTCGAGCGCTCGGAAACGTTCGCCGGCGTGGACAGAAACGAAGCGTTTGACCGCGACGAGATAGCGGAGATTCACCAGGACCTGGAACGTGACGGTCGCCATGAGGCGCTCAAGTGGGCGCCTGCCTTGAGAGATGCGCTGATCCTGAAACACGTGTTCTCTGTTCGTCACCCAACCTGGGAGTCTTGCTTCAGCAAAGATAAGTGCACTGACCTGCAAATTCCGCTGCTTCTCTCAAGTGCTATTCCCAAATTGGTAAGCAAACGTTCGGAATCTTTAATCAATTTTGACAGTGCGGATGCATTTGATGTCATAATATTCGGTAGAGATGGCCTCGCAAGCAAACTTTGCAGCGAAATCAAACAACAATCGGCCGGAAATGAGTTCACGGTGAATGGGAAGGTTTATGAGTTGGAACTAAAAGCAATGGATGGAGATGTGACGGGCTTTGCAAACATCATGCAGAGTAACGTTTCTCAGCCCAGCGGATGTCTGTGTGCTTTCAACTCATTGAAATCGTTAAATTACATCGTGGACAGCCTAGGAAGAGTGAATTCTTGTGCGTCCTTCATAAAGAAGGATGGCCTCTCGAGCTGCATTCCTGTTGCTTTGATGCTGGCAAATCAGAAGGACGTTACAGACAGAAAGCTGCCTTTGCTACGGCAGCAAGCCCAGGAAGCGGCCGACAAGCTACAAGTCTCTTTTATCGATTGCCCTTCTGAGATGTCATCTCCAAAACAATTCCATGAAACACAGATCAAACGTGCCCTGAGTCAGATTGTGAATGCTTGCCAGAACACGACCCTTCTGCCCGACCCATTCAGCAGCCCAGAGTCTGGCGCGCCCGACGTGAACATCACCATGTGTCTGATGTGTGGAGACCCTTTCGACATTGGCACAGTCCTAACGCCCTTTCTGGAATTCTGCAGCAGTGGGCATCCTGCTGGCAACGACTGCATGAATCTAGAAATGTTTGTGGGAATGCAGAGCAGAAGGATCAAGGTTACCGTCATCTCTTACCACGCAGCAATGCTGAAGCGGGAAGAGCTCACCCATGGCTACGTTTTGGTGTATTCTGCCAAAAGAAAAGCTTCCTTTGCAATGCTTCGAGCATTCCTCTCCGACGTAACAGAGGCCATTCCGGTTCTGCTCGTGGCCATCACTGACAGCTCCGCAGAGTTTCTGGAAAATGCGCTGGCAAGAGAACTTTTCCCCGAGGGCAGCCGTATTGCGAATGAGATCGGAGCCGAGTCCATTGCCGCACCCGCACAGCCGCATTTTCACCGACAGAAGGAATATCTGAAGACGTTTTTCACCAAAGTTTTGGAGACGAAGGCTGTGGTTGAAGACGACTACAAGAGTGGCCGCACTTTGGAATCGCGCAACGAAACGCCGCGGCAGGCGTCATTGCCGTCATTGACGTCGCCACCTGAGAGCGACGATGACGAGGGCCAGCCTCGGTACGGCACAACGAGCGATGAAGCTCAGCTTATTCCAAGCACCACGCCCCGTGTAAAATCCAAGGGGAATATGAATCCACTCTCGTGTGCCAACATAACGAGCCAAGACATCGAGAGGACACGCAAGAAGTCGCTCCCTCCTCCGAAACCCAAACCCGTTATGGAGAGGCCGCAGGTAAACAAATCGGAGCCCAAACTTCTCGAGAAGATAAACGGCAGCGTCCGCAAGGCACCCGTGAGACCTCAGGGCCCTCCGAAAGCTCCCGTGACGTCACCGGCGGACTCGGAGTCAACCGAGCTTCTGCCAGTGCAGGGTGGCGAGATGCGGTCGATGGCGAAGCCGTTCGGTCGTGCCAAACCGGCGGGGCCGAACGGAGACGGCGGCCCGCTTGAGCGGAGGCCGAGAGTCCGGCGGCAGGCGAGGAGAAACCGCCCGTGCGGGTTCAAGTCCAGGAGAAAGCAGGCGGACCCCGCAGACGCAATCCGGCGGCACGCCGTGCGCCCCTCCGATGCCGGTGACTCCGAGCCGCTTCTGTTGCCCTCGGAGCGCGACCGTCCGGGCCTTGACAACCCCGCCGCGCAGTTCCATGACGAAGTATCCGGCGGCGGCGGCGGCGGGACGAGAAGAGAGAAAGGTGCACAGGACGAGAGGGGAGGCGAGGCCAAAGTGAGTGGTGCGATATTTTTGTTGTTGCGTCCCTCGTGAGATTTTCTTTCTCCCGCCACACGCTGTACGTTTCAGGGCTCATGCCCATGACGTTGTATTTACTTGTGAAAAAAATGTTGCCTTGTCTAGTCACGGCAAACGCGAGGCAGTGTTGTGGTGGGCAGTTTCACAAATTGGACAACTTAAAAATGATTAAATTCATGCGGGGTGTCATTTTGAAGGCGATCAATATACATTTTTGTAAACGTGGTTTAATAATTAATTGATTGAATGATTTGCCGATTCAGTGAAAATGAACGCGCACCACGTGCTCGCCGCGCGACAGCCGCGAGGTCTAGCACGAGGAAGTAACATTATAAGGTGCCGTACCTCTTAACCTTCAACTATTTGGTCATCAGACCTCCCTTTAGAGAATGAATGGATGTGAGGCTACGAGGCAGGGGGAGACGTATTTTGCACTATTTTGCCAGTCGCAGGCGTTCGTCTCGCGGTAATGTTGCACGGTTCCATTCCCAGCACCGCTTCCCAGACTGCGTGCGCGAGGACTCGACCGGCGACACGTGCGCGTGCGTGCGCACCCTCTCCCATTCCGCCAACCTGCAGTACTGCGAGTTCGCCGACACGGAGGTGATGAAACGCACCACCACCCCCCACCCACCCCCATCCCAACGGAGGCAGGCATTGGCACATATGCAAGACTGAGATCCCCCTTATAGCCACAATAGACGTTTGGGGCAAGCGGTGCTCGCGACCGCCTAATGAAGGCCGGCATGGCACGTGGGTGGGTGGGCCAGCGACACGCCCGGGCCTCCTTCAATGTCACCCCAAGTGGTGATGTTAACACATTGTAGCGGGCACTTCTTTGAGGCTGAGTCGACTTCAAGACCTCGTCGGATATCCGCCAAGGTTTTTTGCTCCCGAGTGGGAATTGAACTCGGGTCGCCGGGTTCGTGGCAGAGTGCAATAACCCGCTGCGCCAGCAGCTACCCCACATAGGCGCGTACACACTGCGCGAGAGGCGTAACAAGGCAACCTCACGCTTTGTCTAAGGGCAGTGTGATCTGTCTGGTGTTGGCAAATGGAGAAAGCCACAGATCCTGGCGCAGTGATCTTTTGGGTATCGCTGCGGTTTTTCGCTCTTGACTCGCAATGAGAAGGTTGTACATTTATTTAGAACATCGTCCCTTCCAGGCCTGATGACATTAAAACTACGTTATTAAATTATTCCACCTCCATTGTTTACCGAGACAGAGAGCTGCTCAGTGCTGGTTCGAATGGGGGAATTTACGACAACTATTTTTAACAGTGCAATTAACATAACATGTTTTTAAGAGTAATTTTTTTTTATTGTAGATCGCCAACTGAATACATTAAAATATTGTATTAAAGAAATTCTGCTCCGAGTTTCTAGTGCACCACATGGAAAGCGATGTGCCATTTGGAGGCGGTACAGCAAGTAGGTTAACAAGTTTAGCGATTAAGGATTCTCCCCTTGTGTGTCGGGGCTTTCTCCGGGCATTGCGGTTTCCTTTCAAGTGAAAAAAAAAATCATCTCAATTGGCCCAATGTTGAATTTTGATTTAAAGCTTTCGTGACTGCAGTAATTCATATTCTTAGCTCTTTTGGTAAAGTCACGTTGAAGGGAAACAATAAACATCTTGATCTGCACTGGTTCCATCAATAATAACAATAAAATATTGTTTTATATATATTTTATTATTTTATTGTTTCCCTTCGACGTGACTTTACCGAAAGAGCTAACAATATGGCCCAATGTTGTAAGCGGAACCTACTTTAATAAACAACAACGCGATGCTTGCGTCTGAGGCAGTTGACGTGGAAGTTGAATGGTGTGTGTGTGGTATTTGACGATGGCGTGGAACGCCACATGGGCACGGCTGGGATATTGCCACCGACTTCCCAAGCACAGAGACGTACATGAAGAAGAAAGAGGCTTTCGTGGGCGAATGATTTTGAGCTCGCCGCTTAATGCAACGCAGCAATCCCCAAGCACAGCGGCACGGCAGATTCCCCCCACTCCTATTCTCCTGACGACGATTTGCTTGCTCGCGTTGCGATCGAAATGTCGCGATATATTTTTTTACACCGTTGGAAACCTCATTTGCCAGTTACAAAATATGATAATTGTTTTATTTACCCATTTATCTGGCAACAAAACTGACACCTTTTTTTACAAGGAGTCGTGTTTACATTGACCACAATACCTGCGGTCGGAACGCAAACACAAAACAACAACTCTGATAATATATATGGCACTGTCCTTGAAATTGATTGGTCCACACCCGAGACAGCTTTCTTTAGAGCCTCGTCTCACATGGTGTTGGACCAGAAGATGCCAAAAGGCGCACAACTCAAAGGCAATGCACCATCAGAGTATGAGAGCTCGGGGTAAGCATTTACACAACATTGGAAACCTCATTTTCCAGTAACAAAATATGATAATTGTTTTTTTTACCCTTTGTTGTATATATAGGCGTTATGAAAATTGATGAAAATAATGAAAATAAATGAAATTTGAGATTTGCATAATTTATCCAAAATTATGTTAATCAGTGTAATTATGCGCATAAATTATGCTGATTCGAGAGATAATCGTATTAATTTATGCGAGTGGGCGTGGTTATGATAATGCAGGTCGTTATGGATTATCAGGTCGAGCCTCGGTGACGAGGATTGTGTTATGAATTGGAATAACACAATTAATCGTATGCAGTGACGCAGGCATTGTGAGCGTGAATGAGAGAGAGTCGATTCGACTCTGCTCTTTAATTCCGTATTATCGATAAGGATACGATTACTCTCGATTGAACATTATGAATTATGTGTGTTATGGATTATGTGTGGTGATAGTGTGCTTATGATAGGTCCCCAGGATTCAGATCTCATACACAGAACAATATTATGCAGAATTTCAGGAAGAATCACACACAAACCTTCTGCTTTGATCAATTTTATTTTCTAGCTAACTTAAATTTTTGGATAATATGAAAACTCAATCTCGGGATGTTGGAATTTCAACACAGCGTTAACATGATACCATCACGATTGCGTTGTTTCACCTCGATAGCGGCACCTGTGGTTAATTCCCGACGCGTAACGCAATCGATCGGTTGTTGAGAGAGAGATTAAAAACAAGCGAACTATTCTATCAAAACCTTAACCTTATAATATGCAAACTCGTATTCTTGAATGATTACACAACACGGCACTCGGTCTTTGATTCGTATCCAATCCTTAACACATTCTGATATGCGAAATTATTATGCTTGAAATCGTCAGCACAGTACCACGGCGATGTTCGTTCATTGAGTGAGGAGGGAGTGTGGGGGAGGGGCATACGAACGACTGCCAGTTTCTGTCCACCGCTGGCTGGAAGAGTCAGCACGACGCTCGCCGTCGTCACGCCGATGGGTGTTGAGTGCGGGGCCGCTTCCCTCTCAGCCCTGGTGACGCGAAGTTGCGCGCTGTAGCACGCTGGTGGCACGGTGTTGGCACGCGCTGGTGCTGGTGCTGGTGGCACGCTGGTGGCGCGCTGTTGGCACGCGCTGGTGCTGGTGCTGATGGCACGCTGGTGGCGCGCGCTCCCTCTCCTTGAAGATGCGCGAACGCGCCCGTGCTGGTTCGCTGATAGCAGTTTCTCTCCACTGCTGGCTGAGCTGCTGCACGCTCTTGCTTGGCGTTGCTGGCCGCGCTCTTTCTCCTTGAAGATGCGCGAACGCGCCCGTGCTGATTCGCTGATAGCAGTTTCCTCTACTGCTGGATGAGCTGCGCCGGTGCGCGCTCTTTCCGCTGCTGTAGTATCTGACACTGCGCTCGCGGGCGACAGGTCAAGTTTTTCTTCTGCTGAGTGAGTTGAGTCGCACGTGCTCTCTCTGTTGAAGTGCGCGAACGTGCCCGTGCTGGTTCGCTGACAGCAGGTTTCCTCCACTGCTGTATGACTAACTTTTGTTGATACATCGCGACTCATGCGATCCTCGCTACTCAGCGAGGCTTGGAGCCAGCCGCTCCATGCGACTGCTCGTCCTGTGGACGTCTTGACTCGCTGATCTGTCTTGACTCTTGACTTAACTTCACTGACTTTTGAAAATGCGGCTGACCGTTATATTCAAAAGACAATTCTCTCTGCGCAGTGGAAAAGGGGGGGGGGGGGGTCGGGGTCTGTGTGTGTGAGTTCGTGTGTGTGTACAGATGGCTCCTGCGATAACGATCTGTCTGTCCTGGCGTGAAATTCCTCTCTCGCGCTCTTCGGGAAAGACAAAGGTGGTCGGGAGTACCTATCTCTTTATACTTTGGACTTTATATTTCTCAAATACAATTTGGTCCCATGTTCGCCAAGACTCGTGTTTGTAACTACGTCCTCCCGACACCCCTCTCGGGTTACCGAGGTTCGCATTGATATGATGGAGTTATTAGAAAGAAAAATAATTTTCATCCTGAGTTTAAGAGGTCCGTTTCCAGATTGTTGGAATCCATATCCCTTGGTTCTGTAAGGTTCTATAATGGAATATCGTTTAAGGCTAACACATTATTAATGTTATATTGCAATTTTCTTTAAAACTTTGTTTGCCTGGTTGCCGTGTGTGGGGTGGGGTGTGTCTCCTCATCAAACCCGGCTGGCTTTTCCAGATGGCCCCTTGTGATAAGGTGTAATTCCTGCTTCTCCGTGCTGTGAGAGAGACAAAGGTGGTCGGGGTTGCTTGGGATATTGTTTAAACTCTTTCGTAAGTTTGCCCGTTCGCCTCATTCCTTCTCGATAACCTTTGATGTGACTCGGTATTTTGTCTCCAAGCTTTGTTTTAACAGTAAAAGTATTCAAGGGGAAAATCATTTGATAGCGAATTAATTATTGGATAATAATTCACTGATGTATCTGGTGGCCTGGTCTTGATTGGAGTGAGCGCGAGGACCGCTAACTTTAGCATATTCTTGTTATTGCATTTTAAATTTGAACCGTTGTTTTAATGACAAAGGAAAAAAATATATATGGTTTAACCCGTGGGCGTCCTCGTTTCTGGCTTGCAGAGGGCTTCCCTCTGCGTGACCTCCCTTAGGGCACATCAAACTCTTGTTCATCTGGAGATCTTCGCAGATAGCTGCTAACATACTCGCCTCGAGAGTTTTATTATTCCTTTATTTTTTAATGGTCTGTTTATGATCGACATCTGGTTTTTCGTGTGCCTGGCTTACAGGTTTTATTGATTATTTTTGTTTGTTTGTTAAAAATATATATATATCGCAAATATTATTGTTAATATCAATTTTGGAAAAGGCTCATATACAACACCTTTTATCTTGCGTTCCGACCGTAGGTATTGTGGTCAATGTAAACATGATTCCTCGTAAAAAAAGGTGTCAGTTTTGTTGCCAGATAAAAGGGTAAAAAACCAATTATCATATTTTTTTTGTTCATTTAATTTATGTTATCATTTTATCGTTCTACCAGCGTCAACTTTACCGAAAGACCCGAAGAATATTTGTCTGCACCTCCTCGCTGCCCGCCCCCCCCCCCCCCTCCCCACAGGAGTTTGTCCGAGCCTACGACACGACCGGCGACCCGGATCGGCTGACCGACGTCGCCGGGGGCGTCGACCCCCCCGGCGCTCGTGAACCAGCGGCTCGTCGCGCTCCGGCCGGCGTGCCGCGGCCCCGATGGCCGCACGCCCGGGGAGCTCGACCCGGGGTGAGAGTTTCGATTTGAAGCTTTCGTGACTGCGAGGATTCATCTTCTTTGGTTCTTTCGGTAAAGTCACCACCACGTAGAATGAGAATAAAATTATAAATTGATAAAATAAAATAACACAATAAAAATTCTCACGACGTTTCGGCCACAACACAAGCGGCCTTCATCAGGTGAAGGGACGAGACTGTCTGGAGGACAGCGCTGGAGCGAACACAGCCACGCTCAGATCGCGACCTTTAAGCTCTTAGAGTCGCGGCATCTCTTCAGAAAGGTGAGAGACTCGATTAGTTGAGCCTCCTTATCCCGGAATCTGTAGAATGATCTTAAGGTTGTGTGGAATCCCTCCCCGTAGAGGCGGTTAAATTTCGATTTAAAGCTTTCGTGACTGCATGGATTCATCTTCTTTGGTTCTTTCGGTAAAATAATACATTGATAAAATAAAATAACACAATAAAAATTCTCACGACGTTTCGGCCATAACACAAGCGGCCTTCATCACCGGGGTGAGAGGTCGCGGCGACGAGCGGAGGTGACCCCCTCCCACCGAGCTTTGAGCCGTTCTCGGTTGGGTTGACGGAACCAGCGCGGGTCAAGATGAAGCTGTTGGGATAAATAAAGTGGCATCTTGTTGACTTCAAAGCAAGAGGGGCTCTTGGCCAGGATGACGTAGGATGATAGCATTCGCACAAGACTTGATTGATGGAATGGCACCCAAAGGAGAAAACGCTCCCCTTTAGCAGTGACCGTGGAGCCAGATGGAGATGATCTCATGCGCAGGAGCGCAGTTCTGGCATTGCAGGATTATGAAGGATCGGTTAGCCGTGGGAGGGGAGACCATTTAGAACACGGCCGATCGCGACGTATTCGCGTTTTTTCAAATGCAGCTGGTCTTAAATTAATTCAGAGATCGTCACCCCGGCAGAAAGTCAAAAATCTATCTTAAAACAAGGCCACCAAAAGTATCGCGAGCCTCGCGGCTCTCACAGCGTCTTCTTTGGTTCTTTTGGTAAAGTCACCTCGTAGAATGAGAATAAAATAATAAATTAATAAAATAACACAATAAAATTCTCACGACGTTTCGGCTACAACACAAGTGGCCTTCTTCATGTGAAAGGAACGGACCTGTCGGGACGACAGAGCCTCAACTTCAGCACCATGGATAGCTACGAGCCCCGTTCAGACGGACGAGTTCATAGCTCGTTGCTATCCGTGGTGCTAAAGTTGAGGCTTTGTCAGGTCTGTTCCCTTCACCTGAAGAAGGCCACTTGTGTTGTGGCTGAAACGTCGCGAGAATGTTATTGTTTTATTTTATTATTTTATTATCATTCTACATGGTGACTTTACCGAAAGAACCAAAGAAGATGAATCCTTGCAGTCACGAAAGCTTTAAATCGAAATTCTCACAGCGATTGGTGGGTTTTATCGTTCTCCTCGTTGCAGCTTCGAGTTCGGCCCGGCGGCCGTTTCTCCAGGGAAACCTTTCGCCCGGAGGGCGCCGCCGCCGACGCCGCCGCCGCCGCCTCCACGCCTCCTCTGACACGGGCGGTCCACTCGGCGTTGCCCTCGGTGATACCCCCCCGGTCCACGCCGAACTGGGGGAATGCACAGGTGTGAATGCCGATTGTTTTGTTGTTGTCGTTGTTGTAGTTGGTGTGTGCCGCGTCTGTGCCAGTTGTTTTGTTAATTTTCGACTTAAAGCTTTCGTGACTGCAAGGATTCATCTTCTTTGGTTATTTCGGTAAAGTCACCACGTAGAATGAGAATAAAATAATAAATTGATAAAATAAAATAACAATAAAATTCTCACGACGTTTTGGCCACGACACAAGCGGCCTTCATCAGGTGAAGGGACGAGACTGTCTGGAGGACAGCGCTGGAGCGAACACAGCCAAGCTCAGACCGCGACCTTTAAGCTGTGTGAGAAGAAACAGAGCGCCTTGACAAAGGAATTAGCATTGAATTTAGGATTGAAATAGCTGAGTGATTAGCTTGTGACTGGTCACAGAAATGGCTATGTTAAAGTCAAAGCATACACATCCAATGCTAATTCCTTTGTCAAGGCGCTCTGTTTCTTCTCACACAGCTTAAAGGTCGCGGTCTGAGCTTGGCTGTGTTCGCTCCAGCGCTGTCCTCCAGACAGTCTCGTCCCTTCACCTGATGAAGGCCGCTCGTGTTGTGGCCGAAACGTCGTGAGAATTTTATTTTATTTTATCAATTTATTATTTTAATCTCATTCTACGTGGTGACTTTACCGAAAGAACCAAATAAGTTGTTTTGTTAATGTCATTCACGTGTTCACTTTTAACTGCGCCCCCACGTGCCGAGTGCCGCGCACGGTTTCCCACGTCTCACTCGCCTCAGCCAAGTCGCCGGCCGTAAGTCAATTTGGAAGCTTTGTGATGTATCGTTGTGGTTCAACCAAATTGGTCCACAGCTGCAGCAGATTGCATTGCGGCTGGCACGTCTACACAGCTCATCGGGCTCGCGCTGAGCAATGTCTCGTCACGCTCCAAGTGCCATTGGACGCTCTCTGTTACAACATTCTCCTGCGGAGGGAGGGAGCTAGTAGGAACGTGTTGGGTTGCTCGGTCAATGGCCAGGGTCAACAACGGCGGCACCACCACGTGGTGTGTTCAGCACCACGTGGTGTATTCAGCACCACGTGGTGTATTCAGCACAATATGCACGACTGTGAGGGCAGGCACAAGCCAGGGTGAGTAGGTGAAACGTTGAGTTTATAAGGGCACCACGGGGTGACCAGCCCCTCCCCACCCAGCCCCTCCCCACCCTCCCCTCCCCACCCTCCCCTCCCCACCCATCCCCTACCCACCCAGCCCCTCCCCACCCAGCCCCTCCCCACCCAGCCCCTCCCCACCCTCCCCTCCCCACCCAGCCCCACCCCTCCCATTTGTGGATGCACGACGGACTGACACAACAATAATCCCCTGTGGGCTGGTGGTGTAATAACCAGGTTCCTACACAGTATTATTTATGCAGCACTAGAAGACACTTATGTCAAACAAGAAGCATTAGTCCTGATATAACGTGTTAATTTACCGATGATTTCTCTAACCTGTGGATGTTAAAAAATCCTCTTGTGTTGCACACAGTGGCTACATTTTTGAGTCCCGATTCATTCTTCGCAGTGAATCGATCCGTTTTCGAAATGTAGAGGACCGCGATTTGATTCGAAAATAAAGTTTTCGTCTTCTTTCATTTACCTTACTCGTTTGTGTCGTTGCTTTTTCTGCCTCCAATTTACAGTTTTTGTTCACTCGATCAGCCTCAGTGTGACGTGAGCGTGTCGTTGGCGTGCATGAAATAGTTGGTTCTGATACTCGTGTCGCCTTGCATCGGTGAGCGTCTGCAGCTTGCTGCTCTCCTATCTCGGCCCTCTGCTCTCGTGCCCGTGTCCATCACCTGCCACTCATCCACCCTGCACACGTTTTGCCCCCGCGAACTGCAACACCCTCTGGCATCCAGAGTTGGCACTGCATTGGCAACATCCTCTGTGACTTGGCAGCCTGGAGGTAGAACCAATAAGACCATTGGAGCCTCCTTTGCCAGGAGCAAAAATATGATAATTGGTTTTTTTACCCTTTTATCTGGCAACAAAACTGACACCTTTTTGACAAGGAGTCGTGTTTACATTGACCACAATACCTGCGGTCGGAACGCAAACACAAAACAACAACTCTGATAATGTATGTGGCACTGTCCTTGAAATTGATTGGTCCACACCCGAGACAGCTTTCCTTAGAGCCCAGTCTCACATTGGTGTTGGACCTGATGACGTCAAAAGGCACACAACTCAAGGACAATGCACCACCATCAGAGTATGAGAGCTCGGGGTGAAGCATTTACACAACATTGGAAACCTCATTTGCCAGGAGCAAAATATGATCATTGTTTTTTTACCCTTTTATCTGGCAACAAAACTGACACCTTTTTGACAAGGAGTCGTGTTTGTATTGTTATCGAGAACCAATGGACTTGAGCTCCCCCCACTCGCACTCCATGTGGACAGATTGATATGACCCCCAGCTGACTTAAATTTTACAGGGGAAAAGTACGTATTATTATAGTCTATGACAATAAAAGATACATTTGACTCGTAAATAATATCCGCAGTACATAAAATATAAAATGTACTAAGGGGTTTATTCTGAGCTCTTTCGGTAAAGTCACGTTGAAGGGAAACAATAAAATATATATAAAACAATAAAAATTCTTCATGATAAAGGTTTTTGGGTTAGGTCGACCTAACCCAAAAACCTTTGTTATGAATAATATTGGTCGCGAAAGCCTACGTGTTAAATAAAAATTATCACGACGTTTCGACCATAACACAAACGGTCATCATCAGGTGTGAGAATTTTTATTGTTTTATATATATTTTATTATTTTATTGTTTCCCTTCAACGTAACTTTACCGAAAGAGCTCAGAATATACCCCTTAGTACATTTTATATTTTATGTACTGCGGATATTATAAAGCAATAAAAATTCTCATGACGTTTCGACCGTAACACCATAACACACCTGATGATGACCGTTTGTGTTATGGTCGAAACGTGAGAATTTTTATTGTTTTATATATATTTTATTGTTTCCCTTCAACGTGACTTTACCGAAAGAGCTAAGAATATGAATCACTGCAGTCACGAAAGCTTTAAATCAAAGTACTAAGGGGTAACGCGAGTTAACCCCTGGCCTACAGCACCTCCACGTAATCGACGCAGACTCTGGACCACCATCTGCAGCGTGGAAATCCCCACCTACCGACCCACATTGCAAATGGCGGCGTTGCTTATGCTCGCGATAATTTGCACGATTCTATATTCAAAACTTCACACTTTACGCTTCTACAAAAGCCCGCTTGGATTACCCCCGTCGAGACGCGAGCGGCTTGCTGAGGAACGGAGAGAGGTAAGTGAAGCGCGTGGCGTGTGAACGGGCACCTCCCAGGAACTTGTGAAGGCGCCCGAGGGGGCACTGAATTGTGTATTCAAGCACGGAGGACGGGAACACCAATCTCTCAAGCTCCAAACGAAACCTCGACTTCTCCTCGCTCCGAACAACTTGACCCCCGTCACGCATCTCAGCTGTTCGGACGGGGGCGATGAGACGGAGCGTGGCGGCAATTCCACGTTCGTCTAGCGGTGCCTCATCTCCACACGGCGAGCACGGCAAAGCGGTTCCGGTTTTCTCACGTCGGAGAGACGTTCGCATTGTAAGCCGCCAACGAAGATTTTAATTCGAAAACCCCCGTTTGTGAATGGAGCGTGGCGTGTACGAACGGCAAACAAGCGACGTGTCCCTCGCGAGTTCGCGCGAAGATTGACGAGTTGCGACAATCTGCGAGATGTGCCAGCGCTTGATAAGTCCTTGGCCTAACGAAACCTTCAACTGTTAACGTTTTGCCGATCGTTGCACGCCTGTGAATTCACAGACTCGTCAATCCGTAGCGACGTTGGTATGGCTCGTCGAGTAAGTCATGCCACCTCTAATCACCCAGGAATGTCTGTCCTTAATGCCCGTGACGTCACTCCACATGGACCAGCCCCCCTCTCAATAATGAAAAGGTTACAGCCTCCACGTGGACCCGCCCCTCCATTAATAATCATGAGCAGGTGATGTCACTCCACATGGACCAGCCCCCCGCCATTAATAATTAGTGGGTGACGTCACCCGACATGGGGGGGAGGGGCGAGGCGCCTCCTCCCCCCCCTCCCTCCCCCCTCTCCCCCTTATCTTCTCTCCCTCCCCTCCCTCTCCTCTCCCCCCTCCCTCTCCCTCCCCCCTCTCCCCCCTCCCTCTCCTCCCTCTCCTCTCCCACCTCCCTCCCCCCTCTCCCCCCTCTATGTTTTTTTCTCCCCCCTCTCCCACGCTAAACCTTCATTTCAAACATCAAAAACCACAACGCAACATTCAATACAAAGAGACACTTGACCATCGTTTTACCAACCAATTCGTTGACTTTTATTGAACGCAAACAAGAACAGACGGAGACTCATAAACTCACCACACAGAGACTCATAGACTCACCACACAGAGACCCACAGACTCACCACACACAGAGACCCATAGACTCACCACACAGAGACCCACAGACTCACCACACAGAGACCCATAGACTCACCACACACAGAGACCCACAGACTCACCACACACAGAGACCCATAGACTCACCACACACAGAGACCCATAGACTCACCACACAAAGAGACCCATAGACTCACCACACAGAGACCAATAGACTCACCACACACAGAGACCCATAGACTCACCACACAGAGACCCATAGACTCACCACACACAGAGACCCACAGACTCACCACACAGATACCCATAGACTCACCACACACAGAGACCCACAGACTCACCACACACAGAGACCCACAGACTCACCACCACACAAAGACCCACAGACTCACCACACACAGAGACCCATAGACTCACCACACAGAGACCCATAGACTCACCACACACAGAGACCCACAGACTCATCACACACAGAGACCCATAGACTCATCACACAGAGACCCATAGACTCACCACACAGAGACCCACAGACTCACGGCGGTCACGACCCCACCACCCAGAAGGTGGCCGAGGGCGGCCTCTGTGATTGGCCCCTCGCGGGCCTCTTGAGGAAGTGAGCCACCAGCCAGCGGCTCGTCGTCCGCCCGCCGTTCTTGGCGCGCCCGCTCCGGTCGAAGGCGGCGTAGCGCTCTGGCAGCAGGGCGCACCGCAGCGCCGTGTAATGGTTCTCAAGGTAGAGCTCGCTGAAGACGCAGCCTCGGTAGCGCCCGGACAGCTGCCCGCGATGGGCGGGGCGGGGCGGAGGTTAGGACGTGAGTGGGTGGGTGGGTGGGTGAGTGGGTGGGTGGGTGAGTGGGTGGGTGGATGAGTGCGTGAGCGAGTGAACGAGTAGAGTGGGTGAGTGGGTGAGCGAGTGAGTGGGTGAGCAAGTGAGTGAGTGGGGGAGCGAGCGAGTGAGTAGATGAGTGAGTGAGTGGGTGAGCGAGTGAGTGAGCGGTTGAGTGAGTGGGTGAGCGAGTGAGTGGGTGAGTGGTTGAGAGAGTTAGTGGGTGAGTGGGTGAGTGGGTGAGTGGGTGAGCGAGTGAGTGGGTGGGTGAGTGATTGAGTGAGTGAGTGGTTGAGTGAGTGAGTGGGTGAGTGGTTGAGTGAGTGAGTGAGCGAGTGAGTGAGTGGGTGAGTGGTTGGGTCGGTGAGTGAGTGGGTGGGTGAGTGGTTGAGCGAGCGAGTGAGTGAGTGAGCGAGTGAGCGAGTGAGTGAGTGAGTGGTTGAGTGAGTGTCGCCTCCGCCTACCTTGCCCACCAGCTTGCCATTCCTGTCCATGCAGATGTGGTACTTGGTGCGAACCCCGCGGAGCCGAATGTTCCCGCCAAACGAATCCATCTCGGCCTGGAGCAGCGCTGCAGCAGGGATGGAGTCGTCACCGTGGCGTTCGCGCTCGGAGTCATCTACGGCGGGCCGCTACGACGACGAGGCAGGGCCGGAGTCAGGCCAGGGGCCTCCACCAGCTGGAGAGGGGCCTCGTCATTTCGTTGGTGGACGCTGACTATTATTTGGTGTCAGCCTCGCAAAAATACAATTTTATTTCGCTTCAACTTTTGTGCGGTGAGTCTGTGGGTCTCTGTGTGTGGTGAGTCTATGGGTCTCTATGTGTGGTGAGTCTATGGGTCTCTATGTGTGGTGAGTCTATGGGTCTCTGTGTGTGGTGAGTCTATGAGTCTCTGTGTGTGGTGAGTCTATGGGTCTCTGTGTGTGGTGAGTCTATGGGTCTCTGTGTGGTGAGTCTGTGGGTGTCTCTGTGTGGTGAGTCTGTGGGTCTCTGTGTGTGGTGAGTCTGTGGGTCTCTGTGTGTGGTGAATCTGTGGGTCTCTGTGTGGTGAGTCTGTGGGTGTCTCTGTGTGGTGAGTCTGTGGGTGTCTCTGTGTGGTGAGTCTATGGGTCTCTGTGTGGTGAGTCTGTGGGTCTCTGTGTGGTGAGTCTGTGGGTCTCTGTGTGGTGAGTCTATGGGTCTCTGTGTGTGGTGAGTCTATGGGTCTCTGTGTGGTGAATCTATGGGTCTCTGTGTGGTAAGTCTATGGGTCTCTGTGTGGTGAGTCTATGGGTCTCTGTGTGGTGAGTCTGTGGGTCTCTGTGTGGTGAGTCTATGGGTCTCTGTGTGTGGTGAGTCTATGGGTCTCTGTGTGTGATGAGTCTATGGGTCTCTGTGTAGTGAGTCTCTGTGTGTGGTGAGTCTATGGCTCTCTCTCTGTGTGTGGTGAGTCTATGAGTCTCTGTGTGTGCTGAGTCTATGAGTCTCTGTGTGTGCTGAGTCTACGAGTCTCTGTGTGCTGAGTCTATGAGTCTCTGTGTGTGCTGAGTCTATGAGTCTCTCTCTGTGTGTGCTGAGTCTATGGGCCCCGCCGCCCCGTCTCACCGTAGGGGTCCCCGTCGTCCCCGCGGGCCACGACGTGTGTGCCCAGCACCTGCACGTGGGCTCCGCTGGCGCGTGAGTACAGCTGGTAGGTGCGCACGCGGCGCCGCGACAGCTCGTCGCTGACACGCGAAGCCTCCAACACGTGGCGCTCAAACTTCGCCGAGGAGGACGTGGACTCGGTCAGCTGGGGGGGGGTTGTGGAGATACACAGAGACTCGTGGAGATACACGGAGACTCGTGGGGGTAGACGGAGACTCGTGGGGGTAGACGGAGACTCGTGGAGGTAGACGGAGACTCGTGGAGATACACGGAGACTCGTGGAGGTAGACGGAGACTCGTGGGGGTACACGGAGACTCGTGGAGATACACGGAGACTCGTGGAGGTACACGGAGACTCGTGGACGTAGACGGTGGTGAATCTGTGGGTCTCTGTGTGTGGTGAGTCTATGGGTCTCTGTGTGTGGTGAGTCTATGGGTCTCTGTGTGTGCTGCGTCTATGGGTCTCTGTGTGTGGTGAGTCTATTGGTCTCTGTGTTGTGGTGAGTCTAGGGGTCTCTGTGTGGTGAGTCTATGGGTCTCTGTGTGTGGTGAGTCTATGGGTCTCTGTGTGTGGTGAGTCTATGGGTCTCTGTGTGTGGTGAGTCTATGGGTCTCTGTGTGTGGTGAGTCTATGGGTCTCTGTATGTGGTGAGTCTATGGGTCTCTGTGTGTGGTGAGTCTATGGGTCTCTGTGTGTGGTGAGTCTATTGGTCTCTGTGTTGTGGTGAGTCTAGGGGTCTCTGTGTGGTGAGTCTATGGGTCTCTGTGTGTGGTGAGTCTATGGGTCTCTGTGTGGTGAGTCTATGGGTCTCTGTGTGTGGTGAGCCTATGGGTCTCTGTGTGGTGAGTCTATGGGTCTCTGTGTGGTGAGCCTATGGGTCTCTGTGTGGTGAGTCTATGGGTCTCTGTGTGGTGAGTCTATGAGTATTTGTGTAATGAGTCTATGAGTCTCTGTGTGGTGAGTCTATGGGTCTCTGTGTGGTGAGTCTATGGGTCTATGTGTGGTTAGTCTATGGGTCTCTGTGTGGTGAGTCTATGGGTCGCTGTGTGGTGAGTCTATGGGTCTCTGTGTGGTGAGTCTATGGGTCTTTGTGTGGTGAGTCTATGAGTCTCTGTGTGGTGAGTCTATGGGTCTCTGTGTGATGAGTCTATGGGTCTCTGTGTGCTGAGTCTATGGGTCTGTGTGTGGTGAGTCTGTGGGTCTCTGTGTGATGAGTCTGTGGGTCTCTGTGTGGTGAGTCTGTGGGTATCTGTGTGGTGAGCCTATGGGTCTCTATGTGGTGAGTCTATGGGTCTCTGTGTGGTGAGTCTATGAGTCTCTGTGTGGTGAGTCTATGAGTCTCTGTGTGTGGTGAGTCTATGGGTCTCTGTGTGGTGAGTCTGTGGGTCTCTCTGTGTGGTAAGCCTATGGGTCTCTGTGTGGTGAGTCTATGGGTCTCTGTGTGTGATGAGTCTATGGGTCTCTGTGTGGTGAGTTTATGGGTCTCTGTATGGTGAGTCTGTGGGTCTCTGTGTAGTGAGTCTGTGGGTCTCTGTGTGGTGAGTCTGTGGGTCTCTGTGTGGTGAGTCTGTGGGTCTCTGTGTGGTGAGTTTATGAGTCTCTGTGTGTGGTGAGTCTGTGGGTCTCTGTGGAGAATCACAGAGACTAAGCCGGGATCCCCTTGCGTGAAGATCTACGCCCTCGCCCGGGACGGCGTAAGGATTTGACGGCACGGACACGGACAGGTGTAGAGGGACACGTGCGTCAGTACCGGGCGCTCTCGCTCACCTGCACCTGCAGGTAGAGCGCGGGTGACAACGAACACCTAGGGACACAAAGACAAAGGTAAAGATCCCCCGTGTAGCCTTAACGGACTGTAGGGGCGAGCGCCGTTAGCAAGCAGCACCTATGAAGGCCGGAAAGGCACACGAGGGGGTGGGTGGCCAGCACAACGCCCGACCGCCTTTGTCTTCCCAGTGGCGACGTTTACCCACCGTACCAGGTACTCATTTGAGGCTGAGTCGACCTAGGGGAGTCCCAGGACCGGTTCAAATAATCGCCACCGGTGTTGGCCGTGAGCGGGAATCGAATCCGGGTCGCCGGGTTCGTAGCGCTAACCGCTGCACCACCGCTCACACACATACGTACACACAGACACACACAACACAACAACAACCGCCATTCGCCACTAAGTGGCGGTGACGTCACCATGACGCTTGTGCCAGGCTATGTGCACCCTGAGGCCACGTAAAGTGTCGAACGCCCGCTGGCAGGAGGTCACGGGACAGACCCAGTTGCCACGGGTCGACTGACTGAGATGACTGGCTGATGCACCACCTGTGCCCCCTACTGTGCCAACCCGCTGTGCTTCAGCCACCCGGCGCTCCGCTCTTTGTTGTGAGCGTCGCTCCTCTGCCTCCAACTGCCCAGTAGCGTACTTCACGAGCCTCCTCCACAGAGGCTGATCTTGACACCGCTGGTACCAGTCATCGGCAAGTCCACTCAGCCCCACGTCCTCCTGTACCACATCACTCCATCTCTTCTCTAGCCCGTGCCGCGCCCGTTTAGCCCCCTCGATCCGGCCGAACAAAAGCTGTTTCGGCATGCGGTGGCTGGGCATGCGGGCTACATGACCCAGCCATCGCAGACTTGCCCGCCGGAGGAGCTCACCGATGGGACCTTGCCCAGATCTTTCAAGGATTTGTGAGCTCCTCACACAAACCAGCCTGGTTAAGCCCAGGATGGGTCGTAGGCAGGCCAGCCTAAACCGGCGAAAATGTTTCATTAGGGGGGGTCCACGTTTCGCAAGCGTAGAGAAGGGAGGGAATGACTGTGGCCGAGAAGACCTGAAGCTTAGTGCGGAGCAACAGACCAGGTAGCTTCCACACAGCGTTACGCAACCGATGAAAAGATATTGCCACTCGACTGATTCGGAGTGAGACCCCTGCTGTTAAACCAGAGCCGGTCATAAGCACACTGCCCAGGTGTGGGAAACTCTCCACTCTCTCCACAACTGCCCCACACACGTACACACACACACGTACACACACGTACACAACAACAACAACCGCCATTCGCCACTAAGTGGCGGTGACGTCACCACGACGCTTGTGCCAGGCTATGTGCACCCTGAGGCCACGTGAAGTGTCGAACGCCCGCTGGCAGGAGGTCACGGGGCAGACCCAGGTGCCACGGGTCGACTGACTGAGATGACTGGCTGATGTACCACCTGTGCCCCCTACTGTGCCAACCTGCTGTGCTTTAGCCACCCGGCGCTCCGCTCGTTGTTCTGAGCGTCGCTCCTCCGCCCTCCGTTGTTGTTGGAGGGCGACTACCTCCAACTGCCCAGTAGCGTCCTTCACGAGCCTCCTCCACAGAGGCCGATCTTGACACCGCTGGTACCAGTCATCGGCAAGTCCACTCAGCTCCACGTCCTCCTGTACCACATCACTCCATCTCTTCTCTAGCCCGTACCGCGCCCGCTTAGCCACCTCAATCCGGCCGAACAAAAGATGTTTCGGCATGCGGTGGCTGGGCATGCGGGCTACATGACCCAGCCATCGCAGCCTTGCCCACCGGAGGAGCTCACCGATGGGACCTTGCCCAGATCTTTCAAGAATTTGTGAGCTCCTCACACAATCTAGTCTGGTTAAACCCAGGATGGATCGTAGGCAGGCCAGCCTAAATGTTTCTAGCCGGCGAAGATGTTCCATTAGGGGGGTCCACGTTTCGCAAGCGTAGAGAAGGGAGGGAATGACCGTGGCCGAGAAGACCTGACGCTTAGTGCGGAGCGACAGACCAGGTAGCTTCCACACAGCTTTACGCAACCGATGAAAAGATATTGCCGCTCGACTGATTCGGAGTGAGACCTCTGCTGTTAAACTGGAGCCAGTCATAAGCACACTGCCCAGGTATGGGAAACTCTCCACTCTCTCCACAACTGCCCCATCACCGATTGGGAGTTGTGGGGGTGGAGTGTCCGATAGTACAAAATACCCAGGCAGGTGCTTAGTTTTGGTGGGGCTGATGGTAAGGCCCCAGCTCTTAGTGGCACGCTCCAGTCTCAGGGGCAGCGTCTCCAACTCCTCCTCTGACTGAGCAGCTATTACCAAATCATCAGCATACATAACGTGGTTGAGCAATAGGGAGCCATCCCTTGACCGCACCCGGGCATCGATCAGCCTCCCATTATATCTGTACCATATGGAGAGTCCCCCGGTACAGCTATTGAAGGCTTCACGAACTACGTGGTCAAAATAGATGTTAAATCATGTGGGAGCCAGAGGACATCCCTGTCGCACCCCAAGGTGTACAGGGAATGGCTCTGACTCCCGGCCACGTAGTTTTACCCGGGCCCGCTCACCATCATGAAGGTCCTTAATGATCGTGAGCAGAGGGTCAGGTACTCCAAAAGCACGAAGAACGACCCAGAGCCCAGGCCTACTGATGGTATCATAGGCCTTGACCAGGTCAATAAAGCAGAGATGTAGGTCTTGTTGGAATTCCCTACACCTCTGCTGTAGCAGACGGACAGAAAATATGGCATCTGTGCAGGACCGCCCTTTCCTGAAACCGCATTGGGGCTCCGCAAGCCTCTCCTCAGCGTGCCTGGCAAGGCGATGCTGAATAATCCTTGCCAGGACCTTTCCCGGCACACTGAGGAGTGAGATGCCCCTGTAGTTGTTACAGTCTGTGCGGTCCCCCTTCTTAAAGAGGGGGACCACCAGGGCATCCTTCCAATCCTGCGGAACCCGTCCAGTGGTCCAGACCGTTGTTATGATGTCATATAGGGCAGTCTGTGCACAAACGCCACCCTCCCTCAGCATTTCGCTTGGGAGATCATCTCTGCCCGCTGCCTTTCCTGGTCTCAGACTCCGGATCGCCTTCAGTACTTCCTCAACAGATGGCACCTCAGCCAGCCACTCACAGGGGGTGACTTCTTCCAATATTTGAGGCACCGCAGCCTCAGCAGGGTCATCCTCACTTTGTGCCACGATGTTTTCCTGGCTGAGGGATTTTCCCTCCCCCAGAACCTCACAGAAATGCTCAGCAAATCTGCAAACCTGTTCCTGGGGGTCGGAGATTGGATCACCGTTTTTTCCCCTAATGATGGTAATAGGTGTGGCACTGCAGGTTACTTTTTGATGGAGTTAAATAGAGATTTGTGATCACGGGCCACTGAGGCAGACTCCATCTCCTCAGCAACCCGCGACCACCACCCATCTTTGAAGCGCCTCACGGCTCTCCGAACCTCCGAGCGAAGGTTGCGGTAAGCCTCCTCATTCTCTGACATGGGATTCTGTAGCCGATGACAGTGGGCCTGTCGCTTTTTTTCAACCATCTTGAACACCTCCTCTGTCAGCCAGGGTCTCTGGGGAGGTCTGGACCGCGTACCCAAAGCAGCCATTGCAGCTGCATGAGTCACAGTCCAAAACCTCGCCCATTTACCCTCGACATCAGGAGGAGTCGGGGACGATGCCAATCCCAGCCGCAAGCGATGATTAAATTATCGCTTGCAACTTTCATCAGATAACTGAGACCAGGCCACTTTAGGTCGGAATGGGGTCCTGGGTGTACACCCACCACCGGAGTGGAAGAATGGCAGGCGCATCTTACAGATGACTAGTCGATGGTCAGAGGGCAGATCAGCTCCACGGTAGGTCCTGGTGTCAAGGACATGGGCTCGCATCCGCTGGTCCGTCACTATGTAGTCCAGCAGATGTTCTTGCTTGGACCCGGCATGCATCCATGATGTTGTGTGGATGCGCCGATGCCGGAACAGCGTGTTGGTAATTACAAGTCCATGGGCTGCACAAAAATCTAGCAGCCACCTACCGTTGTTATTGAGCTGATCTGGCCCATGCCCTCCAATCACTCCAGACCAGGTGCCAGTATCATGACCAACTCGGGCATTGAAGTCACCCAACATGATGACTCTATCCCGAGGGGCCACTTTAGCCAGCACCTGTGACAGGAGGTCATAGAAGGCATCTGACTCATCGGCTTTGCCTGCATCCCTCCACGGATGTTCATCTTCGGTGGGGGCATAAGTAACCACGACCACCATTCCTCACCTCCGGTTGATGGGAAGGCGAGCCCAAAGTAGCCTGGGGCTTACAGCTTCCCACACCTCACCGCCACGCTCCCACGCCCTCTTCATTCTTTTGTTCAAAAGAAGAGCAACATCCTGTTGTTTGGCAGTCTGCTGCCCCGAGTAGAGGACTGTCCACCCCTCATGGTGGCAGGAGCCAGAGCCAGTCCACCGGACCTCCTGAATGCCGCATAGATCCAGGCGGTACCGTTCCAGCTCCCGACAGAGGAGTGGCAGCCTCTCCTCCGCAGTGAGCGTTAAAACATTCCACGTGGCCACCTGTAGTGGCTTTTCGTTGTTTCTGGAGGAGCCCCGAGGGTAGATATTCAATCTCCTGGCTCCGCCAATTGGGGTTTGGCCAGGAGACGTCATAGACGCCTGGCCCCCCGGGGCCTCCGGCACAAGCTTATTAGTTACATATTTCAGTTTAACTCGTGGTTTCGTGGTAATTAATTGAAGGTGGAGGGGTTACCAGCCCCTCGCACCCGTCCAGAGCCCCCGTTTAGCCCCTGTGGTGGACACATATGCCATGAGGGGAGGAGCCAATCAAAATTGGATCTCCCCCCACAGCACTGTCCACGACAGAGTTGCCCGTCCGGCACCGCGAGGAGGTAGGGGGTTGTTTTGCCGGACACACACACGTAAACACACACGTACACACACACACGTACACACGCGCACACTTACACACTTACACCCACGTACAGCCTACGTGGACTGTTGAGGCAAGTGCCGCTGGCGTTCACCTCCACCGCTCGGGCCCGGCCCCAGACGCCCCGCGCAGGCGGTGAACCATGCCGTGCCGCCAAACTGCTTGCTCGCTTGCTCGAGGACCAGCCTAGGTGCACGTCGAGGCCACGTGAAGTGTCGAATGCCCACAAATCCATAAAATAACAGCAACCGCCCCCTTCGCACAGAGGCACACGAAGACACGCTCGGTCACACACTCACCGACACAACAACAACCGCCATTCGCCACTAAGTGGCGGTGACGTCACCACGACGCTTGTGCCAGGCTATGTGCACCCTGAGGCCACGTGAAGTGTCGAACGCCCACGGGCAGGAGGTCACGGGGCAGACCCAGGTGCCACGGGTCGACTGACTGAAATGACTGGCTGATGCATCACCTGTGCCCCCTACTGTGCCAACCTGCTGTGCTTTAGCCACCCGGCACTCCGCTCATTGTTCTGAGCGTCGCTCCTCCGCCCTCCGTTGTTGTTGGAGGGCGACTACCTCCAACTGCCCAGTAGCGTCCTTCACGAGCCTCCTCCACAGAGGCCGATCTTGACAACACTGGTACTAGTCATCGGCAAGTCCACTCAGCTCCACGTCCTCTTGTACCACATCACTTCATCTCTTCTCTAGCCCGTGCCATGCCCGCTTAGCCCCCTCAATCCGGCCGAACAAAAGCTGTTTCGGCAGGCGGTGGCTGGGCATGCGAGCTACATGACCCAGCCATCGTAGCCTTCCCCGCCGGAGGAGCTCACCGATGGGACCTTGCCCAGATCTTTCAAGGATTTGTGAGCTCCTCACACAATCCAGTCTGGTTAAACCCAGGATGGATCGTAGGCAGGCCAGCCTAAATGTTTCTAACCGGCGAAGGTGTTCCATTAGGGGGGTCCATGTTTCGCAAGCGTAGAGAAGGGAGGGAATGACCGTGGCCGAGAAGACCTGAAGCTTAGTGCGGAGCGACAGACCAGGTAGCTTCCACACAGCGTTACGCAACTGATGAAAAGTTAATGCCGCTCGACTGATTCAGAGTGAGACCTCTGCTGTCAAACCGGAGCCGGTCATAAGCACACTGCCCAGGTATGGGTAAACTCTCCACTCTCTCCACAACTGCCCCATCACTCGATTGGGAGTTGTGGGGGTGGAGTGTCCGATGGTACAAAATACCCAGGCAGGTGCTTAGTTTTGGTGGGGCTGATGGTAAGGCCCCATCTCTTAGTGGCATGCTCCAGTCTCAGCAGCAGCGCCTCCAACTCCTCCTCTGAATGAGCAGCTATTAACAAATCATCGGCATACATAACGTGGTTGAGCAATAGGGTGCCATCCCTTGACCACACCCGGGCATCGATCAGCCTCCCATTATATCTGTACCAGATGGAAATTCCTCTGGTACAGCCATCAATGGTTTCACGAACTATGTGGTCAAAATGGATGTTAAATAATGTGGGAGCCAAAGGACATCCCTGTCGCACCCCAAGGTGTACAGGGAATGGCTCTGACACCCGGCCACCTAGTTTTACCCGGGCACGCTCACCATCATGAAGGTCCTCACTGATCATGAGCAGCAGATCGGGGACTCCGAAAGCACGAAGAACAACCCAGAGCCAAGGCCTACTGATGGTATCATAGGCCTTGACCAGGTCAATAAAGCAGAGACGTAGGTCTTGTTGGAATTCCCTACACCTCTGCTTTAGCAAACGGTCAGATCATATGGCATTGGTCCAGGACCGCCCTTTCCTGAAACCACATTGGAGCTACGCAAGCCTCTCCTCAGCGTGCCTGGCAAGGCAATGTTGAATAATCCTTGCCAGGACCTTTCCCAATACACTGAGGAGTGAGATGCCCCTGTAGTTGTTACAGTCTGTGCGGTCCCCCTTCTTAAACAGAGGGACCACAAGGGCATCCTTCCAATCCTGCAGAACCCGTACAGTGGTCCAGACTGTTGTTATGATGTCATGTAGGGCAGTCTGTGCACAAACGCCACCCTCCCTCAGCATTTCGCTTGGGAGATCATCTCTGCCCGGTGACTTTCCTGGTCTCAGACTCTGGATCGCCTTCAGTACTTCCTCAACAGATGGCACCTCAGCCAGCCACTCACAGGGGGTGACTTCTTCCAATATTTCAGGCACCGCAGTCTCAGCAGGGTCATCCTCACCCCTCCCCTCCCCACTCAGCCCCTCCCCACCCTCCCCACCCAGCCCCTCCCTCCCCACCCAGCCCCTCCCCTCCCCTCCCCACCCTCCCCACCCAGCCCCACCCCTCCCATTTTTGGATGCATGACGGACGGATGGACACAACAATACTCCCCTGTGGGCTGGTGGTCTAATAACCAGGTTTCTACCAGTGACATTGATACCTATGGGAGATTAATGTAACATTGACTCACAGCAGCAGGAGGAGCGTCAACATGGTGCAGGATCCACGCCGACGAGTTGAACTCCGAACCCGGGCTGCCAGGCGGAGGGGGGCGGGGTCACGTGGAGGTGACTGTGGGGGGTCACAGTACCACCCTGGTCAACAGAAGGCTGGGTCACGTGGAGGTGACTGTGGAGGGTCACAGTACCACCCTGGTCAACAGGAGGCTGGGTCACGTGGAGGTGACTGTGGAGGGTCACAGTACCACCCTGGTCAACAGAAGGCTGGGTCACGTGGAGGTGACTTTGGGGGGGGGGGTCACAGTACCACCCTGGTCAACAAAAGGCTGGGTCACGTGGAGGTGACTGTGGAGGGGTCACAGTACCACCCTGGTCAACAGAAGGCGATGAAAACCAACAAGATCATCACAAGTTCGACCTCCCTAATCGACCCAACTAAACGTCCCTCCCTAAAACCTTCTGCTGCAAGACCCCCTAGATTCTATGGTCTTCCCAAGATTCATAAAGAAGGCACCCCACTACGACCCATCGTATCAACGATCAACTCCCCTACCTACAGGCTAGCCCGTTTTCTGTCAGATACCTTGCTGCCTTTCACTGGCAAGACCACCTCAGCAGTACTTAACTCAGCCCAATTGGTCTCTATGGTCAAAGACGTTGTACTGTCCCCTGACGATATCCTTGTCAGCTTCGATGTGGTCTTTCTGTTCACCAAGGTCCCAGTTCCCGATACCATTGAAATAATTGAAAATTTGGTCCAACATGGACTAGACCCCGATACACCTGCGCTGGTTAGGCACTGCCTCACCAATACCTACTTTACTTGGAATGGCTCCTTCTACAAACAAAATGAGGGTACCCCCATGGGATCCCCCTTGTCACCAGTGACAGCTAACGTTTTCATGGAGAAATTTGAATCAGACGCCATCCAGACTTCCACCCTCAGACCTTCCCTGTGGAAGAGATATGTAGACGACACTTTTGTCATTTGGCCACATGGCCTCCCAGCTTTGAACCTTTTCCTACACCACATCAATTCCAGACACCCCGCCATCAAATTCACCATGGAAGTGGAGAAAGATGGCAAGCTGCCATTCTTGGATGTTCTGTTTGAGAGGAGACCTGATGGCTCATTGGGGCATTCTGTCTACAGGAAACCCACCCACACAGATTCCTACTTGAAACCTGATTCCCACCACCACCCAGCTCAAAATAATTCTCTCATCAAAACGTTATACCACAGGGCTCATTGCATTTCGGACCAACACCACCTGACCAGTGAATTAAAACATGTACATCTGGCCCTCAAGAGGAACGGATACTCTGACCGTACCATTCGCCAAGCTGTTTCTCCCTCCATACAGAAACAACCACTTGATACTCTTTGTTTTTTTCGGTAAAGTCACGTAGAAATAAGAAATAATAATATAAAATAACATAATAGCATACGACGTTTCGATTGCAATGCAAGCAATCATCATCAGGTATAGAAGAGCTAAATTTAAGAGAGAGAGGAAACACAGAGAGATGAAGAAGCACATGATATTGGACAAGATTTAGTAAAATTTTGGAAACAATATAATGCAGCACAGAGGGTCGGTCAAAACACAATTAACGCATGTTCTGGCTGATTAAGTTATTTCAAACATTGCTAAATTATAGGTTAAGAGTGATAGAGTACAGATCACAGACACATATTACAGACATCCAAGCAGAGAGAGCCAGCACAGAGACACACAGAGAGAGACACACACATGGGACAGAGCTAAATTTAAGAGAGAGAGGAAACACAGAGAGATGGAGAAGTGCATCAAATTGGACAAGATTTAGTAAAAATTTGGAAACAATATAATGCAGCACAGAGGGTCGGTCAAAACACAATTAACGCATGTTCTGGCTTTACCGAAGAAAACCAAAGAGTAATTCCTGCAGTCACGAAAGCACCCAATGAAGTTGAACCACTTGATACTCTGATAAAAACCATCACACTACCATATATAGCAGGTGTTACTAAAAAGATCTCCAAAATTCTAAACAAACACAAGATCCTGGTCCGGTTCAATACAGTACACAAAATCCGTGATCTGATCCCATCCGTGAAGGATGTCATTCCTGACTTACAGTACCCCGGGGTTTACAAATTGAGTTGTACCTGCGGTGATTGCTATATCGGGGAGACGAAACGACATGTCTTTGACCGAATTCGCGAGCACAAATCAGATTTGAAACACGGCGGAACGAATTCTTCTGCCGTAGCTGATCACTGTTACAACGCTGTGGGTGATCACGATATAGTTTTCTTCAATACCAAGGTTCTCTGCAAAACCACGGGTTTTTTTTTTATCAGAGATTTGTTCACGAGGCAATTCAGATTTACAAACACGGACACAATTTCAACCGAGAGGATGGTTTCAAATTAGGCAATCATTGGAAAGATGTTTATAAATCAAACCAAACATTAAACTAATTTTCAATGGTACAGTATCTTTTTTCAAGTAGTGGTATCCCAAACTTTCACAGCTGCTTATTTTCCCTTCAAACCAACATTACTTAAACTCCCCCACCCCCGCGCCGGTCCATCATGTACCTCCTACGTACATCGTGCTCATTGTTATGCTAATTCCTTTGTCAAGGCGCTTTTGTTTCCTCCCACACAGCTTAAAGGACGCGACCTGGGCTTGGCTGTTTTCATTCCAACGCTGTCATCTGGACAGTCCGGTCCCTTCACCTGATGAAGGCAACTTGTGTTGTGGCCGAAACGTCGTGATTTTTTGTTGTTTTATTTTTTACCTACGTGACTTTACCAAATAGAACCAAAGAGTATGGATCCTTGCAGTCACGAAAGCTTCAAATCTAGAAGAATCTATGAGTATTTGTGTGATGAGTCTATGGGTCTCTGTGTGGTGAGTCTATGGGTCTCTGTGTGGTGAGTCTATGAGTCTCTGTGTGGTGAGTCTATGGGTCTCTGTGTGGTGAGTCTATGGGTCTCTGTGTGGTGAGTCTGTGGGTCTCTGTGTGTGATGAGTCTATGGGTCTCTGTGTGGTGAGTCTATGGGTCTCTGTGTGATGAGTCTATGGGTCTGTGTGGTGAGTCTATGGGTCTCTGTGTGGTGAGTCTGTGGGTCTCTGTGTGGTGAGTCTATGGGTCTCTGTGTGGTGAGTCTGTGGGTCTCTGTGTGATGAGTCTATGGGTCTCTGTGTGATGAGTCTATGGGTCTCTGTGTGATGAGTCTATGGGTCTCTATGTGGTGAGTCTATGAGTCTCTGTGTGGTGAGTCTGTGGGTCTCCCCAGACTCACCGGTGCAACGCTCCGCAGATGTCCAGGGGATGGGGGGGTCTTGAGGGTCTTGTTGCTCTGTCGTGGCAAGGTGACGCCGGCAATAACGACTCCCTGGGGGGTGGTGGAGGTGGTGGTGGTTATGGTGGAGGTGGTGGTGATGGTGGTGGTGATGGTGGTGGTGGTGATGGTAGAGGTGGTGGTGGTGGTGAAGGTGGTGGTGAAGGTGGTGGAGGTGGTGGTGGTGGTGAAGGTGGTGGAGGTGGTGGTGGTGAAGGTGGTGGTGGTCAAGGTGGTGGTGGTGGTAGTGAAGGTGGTGGAGGTGGTGGTCAAGGTGGTGGAGGTGGTGGAGGAGGTGGTGGTGGAGGTGGTGGTGGTGAAGGTGGTGGGGGTGGTGGTGGTGGTGAAGGTGGTGGTAGTGAAGGAGGAGGTGGTGGTGGTAGTGAAGGTGGTGGTGGTAGTGAAGGTGATCAAGGTGGTAGTGAAGGTGGTGGTAGTGAAGGTGGTGGTGAAGGTGGTGGTAGTGAAGGTGGTGGTGGAGGTAGTGATGGTGGTGGTGGTAGTGAAGGTGGAGGTGGTGATGGTGGTGGTGAAGGCCGTTAAATGAAAAAAAATTTCGCGCGCTTTTGGCCACTTGGGGCGCTTTTAGAAAAACGTAGCGCGGATAGGCGATCACGTGTTTGGCGAGGCTCAGATTTCGTACAGCTGATAAGCACCGCCTATAGACTTGTAGTGTTCGACTTCACTCAGACAACTTCTGTCTTTCTTCGAACGCCGCTTTATTTACAACTCTCAGCACGTCCTCCACATTCCACAGTATCCAGGTCGCCACGGCTCGCTCGCCACCTTTGTCTCTCCACTCCCCACTATTACTTCGCTTACTCCGCACTCAGCGACTCCGCACACAGCGACTTCACACTCAGCGTCTTCACACACAGCGTCTTCACACTCAGCGTCTACACACACAGCGTCTTCACACTCAGCGTCTTCACACTCAGCGTCACCACACACAGCGTCTACACACACAGAGTCTTCACACTCAGCATCTTCACACACAGTGTCTTCACACACAGCGTCTTCACACTCAGCGTCTTCACACTCAGCGTCACCACACACAGCGTCTTCACACACAGCGTCTTCACACTCAGCGTCTTCACACACAGTGTCTTCACACACAGCGTCTTCACACTCAGCGTCTTCACACACAGCATCTTCACACACAGCTTCTTCACACTCAGCGTCTTCACACTCAGTGTCTTCACACACAGCGTCTTCACACTCAGCGTCTTCACACACAGCGTCTTCACACTCAGCGTCTTCACACACAGCGTCTTCACACACAGCGTCTTCACTTTAACATAGCCATTTCTGTGACCAGTCACAAGCTAATCACTCAGCTATTTCAATGCTAAATTCTATGCTAATTCCTTTGTCAAGGGGTGCCTCTGTGGATGTGTAGGCTTTGACTTTAACATAGCCATTTCTGTGACCAGTCACAAGCTAATCACTCAGCTATTTCAATGCTACATTATATGCTAATTCCTTTGTCAATGCGCTCTGTTTCTTCTCACACAGCTTAAAGGTCGCGGTCTGAGCTTGGCTGTGTTCGCTCCAGCGCTGTCCTCCAGACAGTCTCGTCCCTTCACCTGATGAAGGCCGCTTGTGTTGTGGCCGAAAACGTCGTGAGAATTTTATTGTGTTATTTTATTTTATCAATTTATTATTTTATTCTCATTCTACGTGGTGGTGACTTTACCGAAAGAACCAAAGAAGATGAACCTGAGCGTGGTGACGTCACCACGCAGCATTCTCTGGTCTGTAAACGGATGAGACTAGGCCATCAAGAAGGACTTCTCTGGTGTAGGCTGATCAGTTTCAAAGACATTGTATATATAATTATCAGAGCATGTTTGTTTGCATGTTAACAAGTACGTGGTAAAAGCAGAACTTGATTCCTTGAAGAAGGTTTCTAGTTGGTGTTTGAACATCTTAACAATGGAATGGAACTTTCTACAAACAAACTGAGGGCACCCCAATGGGCTCCCCCCTATCTCCGGTTATAGCTAACATTTTCATGGAGAAATTTGAGACTGACGCCATCCAGACTGCCATTCTGCACCCAACCTTATGGAAAAGGTACGTGGATGACACCTTTGTCATCTGGCCACATGGCCGGCCTGCTCTAGACCAATTCTTCGACCACATCAATTCCATACACCCAGCCATCAGATTTACCATGGAAGTCGAAATAGATGGCAAGATGCCTTTTTTGGATGTCCTAATTAAAAAGAGACCTGATGGTTCAATGAGCCACTCTGTCTACAGGAAAGCTACCCATACGGATGCTTATCTGAAACCGGATTCCCACCACCATCCATCACAGAAGAATTCTCTCATCAAGAGTATCATAGAGCCCAATGCATATCCGACCAGGAACACATAGGCAGTGAACTCAAGCACGTACACCAAGCTCTTAAGGCTAATGGTTACTCCGACTATACAATCCGCAAAGCTATCACTCAAACCATGAAGAAGGACCCTCTTGAGGAGCCTTTCAAAACCATCACTTTACCCTACATTGCGGGGATCACAAAAAAGATCTCCAAAATCTTGAATAAACACAAGATCCAGGTCCGTTTCAACACATTACATAAAATCGGTGATCTGGTTCCGTCTGTAAAAGATGTGATTCTGGACATACAGTACCCTGGTGTCTACAAACTAAGTTGCCTCTGTGGTAGTAGTTACATTGGAGAAACCAAACGCCACATCTCGGACCGCATTCGTGAACACAAAGCAGACCTTAAACACGGTAGGACCAACACCTCGGCCGTGGCAGATCATTGTTATAATTCAGTAGGCTCACATGACATTGACTTTTCCAAGACAGGTTCTTTGTAAGCCATCTGGCTACCATGAGAGATTCGTTCATGAGGCTATCCACATATACAAGCACAGAGACAATTTCAACCGAGAAGATGGATTCTGGCTTAGCAATCATTGGAAAGATTTGATAAACCATTTCAGGTCTTAATTGATTGTTCACGCTTACAGTGGCTTTCAGACAGCATACATTAATTTTTCGTCTCCCCCCTCCTCTTTTCAGAAAATAGATGGACTAGTCCTTCTAAATAAACTGCCAAATCGCTGCGCGTGGCGCTGGCGTTTTTTAAATATAAATAAATAAATACACCGGTTTAAATAAATAAATAAATGCGAAACCGCCACACCTGATGACGACCGTTTGTGTTATGGTCGAAACGTGATAATTTTCATTGTTTTATATATATTTTATTATGTTATTGTTTCCCTTCAATAATAAAATATATATAATATATACTTTATTATTTTTTTGTTTCCCTTCAACGTGACTTTACTGAAAGAGCTAAGAATATGAGTTTATCAATCTACATGACGACGACGATGATGATGATGAGGTTGTCAATCTCCATGACGATGATGATGATGACGAGTTTGTCAATCTCCATGACAACGATGATGATGACGAGTTTGTAAATCTCCATGACGATGATGATGATGAGTTTGTCAAACTCCATAACGACGATGATGATGACGAGTTTGTAAATCTCCATGACGACGATGATGTTGAGTTTGTAAATCTCCATGACGACGATGATGATGACGAGTTTGTAAATCTCCATGACGACGATGATGATGACGAGTTTGTCAATCTCCATGATGATGATGATGAGTTTGTAAATCTCCATGACGACGATGATGACGATGAGTTTGTCAATCTCCATGACGACGATGATGAGTTTGTAAATCTCCATGACGATGATGAGTTTGTAAATCTCCATGATGATGATGATGACGATGAGTTTGTCAATCTCCATGACGACGATGATGATGATGAGTTTGTCAATCTCCATGACGATGATGATGATGATGAGTTTGTAAATCTCCATGACGACGATGATGATGACGAGTTTGTCAATCTCCATGACGACGATGATGAGTTTGTAAATCTCCATGACGATGATGATGATGAGTTTGTAAATCTCCATGATGATGATGATGACGATGAGTTTGTCAATCTCCATGACGACGATGATGATGACGAGTTTGTAAATCTCCATGAAGATGATGATGATGATGAGTCTGTCAATCTCCATGACGATGACGATGAGTTTGTTAATCTCCATGATGACGATGATGATGATGACGAGTTTGTAAATCTCCATGACGACGATGATGATGACGAGTGTTAATCTCCATGACGACGACCTCCAAGCCTCGTGGAGCCTCCAGCAGCCCCCGTTGCCATGGCCACGGGCAAAACCACTTGAAGACTTCAACCCGGGGGTGGTGGTCGACATCGGGCGGTGGCAGCGTTCAGTGGCGATCATCTGCGTTGTGTCTGGCATTTGCGTGAGAGAGAGAGTTTCAAGTTTTCAAGTTTCATTTATTAGGTATAGCCCTGTGAGCCATGCGGCTCTTAAGTCAGGTGCAACCGCAACAAACTAAATTTGAACACAGAACATCTTAAAGCGACAATGCGTAACAGAAACATTCTGGAATAAACCAGCAAATATTCCACGCAAAAAAACATGTTAAAACGCTGTGTGTTAAAATCAATGTGGTGCAAGCCAACAACAACAACCATAAGACAATTTAGATTAACCATATGTTTTCGAATCACCAAAATAAAGCTGTAAAAACAATGTAACAACAGTAATCATAGGAACTGTGAATTTAAATTTAACAATAAACGATATACATAACACGTACGACAAAAAAACTGCAGCCATAGCTGGCAGCACGACACTCCCAGTGTATGATGTGTGAGTGAGTCAGCAGCAGAGTGAGTGAGTGTATGATGTGCGAGTCAGCGTATGAAGAGTGAGTTAGTGAATGATGTGTGAGCGAGTGTATGATGTGTGAGCGAGTCAGTGGCAGTGTGAGTGTATGATGTGTGAGTCAGCGCACGATGTGTTAGCGCATGATGAGTGAGTCAGTGTATGATGTGCAAGTGAGCCAGCAAACAATGAGTGAACCTGTGTATGATGAGTGAATGGGTCAGTGGTTGTGCGAGTGTATGATGTGTGAGTGAGTAAGCGCATGATGAGCGAGTCAGTGCATGATGTGTGAGTGAGTCAGTGCATGGTGTGAGTGAGTCAGTGTATGATGTGTGAGTGAGTCAGTGTATGATGTGTGAGTGAGTCAGTGCATAATGTGTGAGTGAGTCAGTGCATGGTGTGAGTGAGTCAGTGTATGTGTGAGAAAGTCAGTGTATGATGTGTGAGTGATTCAGTGCATGGTGTGAGTGAGTCAGTGTATGATGTGAGCGTGAGTCAGTGTATGATGTGTGAGTGAGTCAGTGCATTGTGTGAGTGAGTCAGTGTATGATGTGTGAGTGAGTCAGTGTATGATGTGCGAGTGAGTCAGTGTATGATGTGTGAGTGAGTCAGTGCATGGTGTGAGTGAGTCAGTGTATGATGTGAGAGTGAGTCAGTGTATGATGTGTGAGTGAGTCAGTGCATTGTGTGAGTGAGTCAGTGTATGATGTGTGAGTGAGTCAGTGTATGATGTGTGAGTGAGTCAGTGTATGATGTGTGAGTGAGTCAGTGCATGGTGTGAGTGAGTCAGTGTATGATGTGTGAGTGAGTCAGTGCATGGTGTGAGTGAGTCAGTGTATGATGTGTGAGTGAGTCTGTGTATGATGTGAGAGTGAGTCAGTGTATGATGTGTGAGTGAGTCAGTGTATGATGTGTGAGTCAGTGCATGGTGTGAGTGAGTCAGTGCATGATGTGTGAGAAAGTCAGTGTCGGCTCCCTCTGCTTGCGCCATCGCCCCGCCCCCCCCCTTGACTCCGTCGGCCCCCCCCAGCTCCGTCGCCCCCCCCCCCCCGACTCCGTCGACCCCACCTGGCTCCGTTGCCCCCCCGGCCCCCCCAGCTCCGTTGGCCCCCTCGGCTCCGTCGGCCCCCTCCGTCGGCTCAGACACGGTCAGATATCTTCCATGGTAGGTTGGCAGTCACCTTTAAGTGCAATAAAAAATAGTTATAATAATTGTAACAACAATGAAAATAGCAATGACAATCATAATATTACTGACAAGGATGATTGTAAACGGGGTTACACCCCTACCCCCCCACCACCTCCATTCAACATGGGTTGACCCACGGGTGACCGCCCGATGTTTTGTAAACAAGTTTTACGTTGAGGGGGTTGTTGGTTATTGATCCCCTCGGACGTGGTGAAGGAGTTTAAAGTTCTCTGCTCGACTCGGCAGAATCGGCGTCTTGGGAAAGGCGACGTTGAGCTGAGAGCCTTGGGAGGAGCGAGAGAGTCTCTTAGCACGTGGGGGAATATCGTCACCCAAAAAAGTAAGAATCGTTTAAATGTGTCTTTGTGTATGTGCGGCGGTGAAGAGCTTCATAGATAATCGGATTTCTTCCGGTAATAAATGTTCTCATGAAACATCCTTAACCTATAAGTTAAACGTAATTGAGGATTCAGGCTTCGCCTAGTAACAGGTTAGTAGGCCTCAAGCCTTAGGCCTAAAGGTTTAATCTTTAATTTGTTCACCCACCTAAGGTGTTTAATAATTTAATTATACAGAGATCGTTAGATGGCAAATCTTCAGTCACCCCTTAATCTGTAAGTGCATTTTTAACTAATTAGAGGATTCTCACGCCGAAGGCTTCGCCTAGTAACAGGTTAGTAGGCCTCAAGCCTTAGGCCTAAAGGTTTAATCTTTAATTTACTTACCCACCTAAGATGTTTAATAATTAAATTTTACAGAGATCGTGAGATGGCAAATCTTCAGTCACCCCTTAAACTGTAAGTGCATTTTTAACTAATTAGAGGATTCTCACGCCGAAAGCTTCGCCTAGTAACATGTTAGTAGGCCTCAAGCCTTAGGCCTAAAGGTTTAATCTTTAATTTGTTCACCCACCTAAGGTGTTTAATAATTTAATTATACAGAGATCGTTAGATGGCAAATCTTCAGTCACCCCTTAAACTGTAAGTGCATTTTTTTTTACTAATTTGAGGATTATTGTATGAAAATGTTGATGTAAATAATAAAATTTAATTTAATTTTATGCGTAATTATCCAAAGTTATGTTAATGTTTCAATTATGTGCATAAATTATGCTAAGTGGAGATATGACGTATTAATTTATGCGAACGCATGCTATTATGCTAATGTATACAGTTATGATAATTAGGCTTAGCTTCGTTGCCCAGGGTCGTATCATCAATCGGCATACAATTAATTGTATGAAGTTATGCAGGTGTGATGTAAGTATGCTAGATTGAGCTCGGCTTTGTTGTCTAGGTTCGTATTATCGATCGCTATGATACAATTATTCTCGCTTTAACATTTACTGATTATGTATTAGTGTGTTATCTCAGGTCTCCAAATTCAAATCTCACCGCAGGATACAGTTCTTGTAATTAAGAATTAACTTAGGAAATAAACACTCAAACACTGCTGTGTTAAGCAATTTTAATTTCTAAACAAAACTTTAACACTCTAATATGCGAATTCTTATGCTTGAAATTGTCAACACAGTATTCCAGGAGATGTTCCCCTCATTGATCCATACATTTAACCCTCAATAATCACGTTTGTTAACTGGGTACCAGAACAATTGATTACTTCCTCAGAGTAACACGATCATATACGGCGATAGGGAACAAAACTCCTTAAAAATTCGTGCAACGATATTCATACGAAGGCAATAAAGAAACATGTCCTGAAGGCAAAGTACACGGTAATTAATTCATGAGCAAGATTACGTAATTGCGAAATGTCTTGGAACAAGGGTGTGTGGCAGTACGCCTGCTTCAGCAAATACTCATCAATTGGCTAAGGCTTCATGGATTCATACATTTAACCCTCAATGATCACGTTTGTTTACTG
The DNA here is from genome assembly GCF_048934315.1 of Petromyzon marinus. Taxonomy (NCBI): domain Eukaryota; kingdom Metazoa; phylum Chordata; class Hyperoartia; order Petromyzontiformes; family Petromyzontidae; genus Petromyzon; species Petromyzon marinus. The sequence continues at coordinate 6,543,521 of NW_027422983.1, read as the reverse complement.
GGTACCGGAACAAACGATTGCTTCATCAGAGTAACACGAGCATATACGGCAAATAGGAATAAAAGTCCTTCTTAGCTCTTTCGGTAAAGTCACGTTGAAGGGCAACAATAAAACATATAAAACAATAAAAATTCTCACGACGTTTCCACCATAACACAAACGTCGTGAGAATTTTTATTGTTTTATATATATTTTATTATTTTATTGTTTCCCTTCAACCTGACTTTACCGAAAGAACTAAGAATATGAATTACTGCAGTCACGAAAGCTTTAAATCAAAAGGAATAAAAGTCCTTAAAAAATTCATGCAACGACATTCACACGAAGGCAATAAAGAAACTTATCCCGAAGGCAAAACGTATACGGCAATGAATCCATGGGCAAGATTACGTAAGTTAACGAAATGTTGAAACCATGGTGTGCAGCAGTAGGCCTGCTTCAGCAAATACTCATTAATTGGCTGAGGTTTCAATACATTCACGGGCCAGATTCTGTGATCAAAGGAAGATTTCAACGCAGTGTTCTCCCTGTGAGTGTGTGAATTCGTAACTTATGTTTTTAAACGTTTAGTTTTCATCAATGAATTCGTTGATAATATTTATGCAAATCAAAAAGAAACATAACTACTAAAAATACTTCTACACGACCGTTTCCCCGTAACCCAATGGCAACCGTGTTCTTCGTTATCAGTTGATACTTGACGCACTTATCATGAGTCTTCTTAGTAATGATTCGTGTATATGTGTTGAGTGGGCATGGTATGGGTTGAGTGGGGATGTGTTGTTGATCAATTATTTGTGTCAAGCAGATGCCAGGTGATGCGTTGCAATGCGTGGCGGCGTGCATGTCATACGGATAGCTGGGTTCTCCTCTCACACGGGCGGCCGGAGTTCGGTCCGCAGCCAGTCCGAAGAGTCGGCACGACGCGATGACCCCGTCGTCAGGTAGCACCCACAGCTCTTCCGCTGGCAGCTGACACCCTTGCTTGGTGCGCGCCGGCTCCGGCTCTCTGGCGACGAACGATGCTTTCGTTCGTCGATGGATGACGCTGGAATTCTGGTCAGCTTAGCTCGAACTGCAGTGGCTCTTGTGAGTCGACGCCCAGAGCAGAATGATTTTCGAGCGATACTTCTTCGGACGGCGCTGAATTCGCACGGCGTAGCATGTCGCTACTCGGCGAGCCTCACCATCCTGGATGAGTTGCGGAGTCTTCTTCTGCGTCGGCGGTGATCTCCTGCGTCGGTGGCTGGCTGTTATCTTCGGTAGCTGGTCATCTTCGGTAGCTGATGACCGCCGTCTTCTGCCGCTGGTAGCTGTGTTGCAATGTATTGCCCGTGTCTCTCTTTTTATGCCAAAATTTCTTTCTCTACTCGCCTTCTCACAAAGGACCGGAACTTTCTATGATCTCGCTCTGTGTTGTGGGGGGGGAGTTGTATGTGTGTCCGTGTGTGTGTCATTTATTAAGCCATCTGTGTCTCTCCCCAAGCCATCATTTCATCTGTGGAACACAGATGCCCCCCTGCAATACAAGAGTAATTTCCCTCGCTCTGGGCGTTACATTCTTTGCTATGCCGTGCTGCGGGAAGACAAAGACGGTTGGGAGGGTCTTTTCCTATGGGATACAGTTTATCTTGGTTGTGTGTGACTTATTTCGCCTCATCTTTTCTGGATAACCCTCGGTTTAATACTGCATAATTATTATTTGGTTAATGTTTCCCAAGATTTGTGATTTAACATTGTAATCACCACGTATTTCTTAGGGTTTTTTTATTTCGTCCCCCTGTCAGTATCCGCGGACCCGTGCTGTTATACTAGAGTAATTTATTGGTGTCCTCAGTTTTAGAGGTATTACTTAGTTTCGGTTAAGCTTCTTGACTGCTGGAATTAATTTCTATGGTTTTTGTAAAGTCACGTAAATGGCAAGATGTAGTGTAATTTAAGGTGAATAACGTTAGTATCAGTATTATGTACGAGAAGTAATACCCACTATGTAGATTGTAGTCTGTTTTTTTATCGTAGCGAGTGTGTAGATTCCTATAATGTCAACTTATTCTTTAAAGCTTTCGTGACTGCAAGGATTCATCTTCTTTGGTTCTTTCGGTAAAGTCACGTAGAATGAGAATAAAATAATAAATTAATAAAATAAAATAACACAATAAAATTCTCACGACGTTTCGGCCACAACACAAGTGGCCTTCATCAGGTGAAGGGACGAGACTGTCTGGAGGACAGCGCTGGAGCGAACACAGCCAAGCTCAGACCGCGACCTTTAAGCTGTGTGAGAAGAAACAGAGCGCCTTGACAAAGGAATTAGCATTTGGTATTACCTTAGAGTCGCAGCTTTAAATCGAAATTTAACCGCCTCTACGGGGAGGGATTCCACATAACCTTAAGATCATTCAACAGACTCCGGGATAAGATGGCTCAACTAATCGAGTCTCTCACCTTTCTGAAGAGATGCCGCGACTCTAAGGTAATACCAAATGCTAATTCCTTTGTCAAGGCGCTCTGTTTCTTCTCACACAGCTTAAAGGTCGCGGTCTGAGCTTGGCTGTGTTCGCTCCAGCGCTGTCCTCGAGACAGTCTCGTCCCTTCACCTGATGAAAGCCACTTGTGTTGTGGCCGAAACGTCGTGAGAATTTTATTGTGTTATTTTATTTTATTAATTTATTGTTTTATTCTCATTCTACGTGACTTTACCGAAAGAACCAAAGAAGACTTATTCTTGTTGCTGAGTTTTGTCCTATTTCGTCTGATGTATGTGTGTTTGTTCTATTTTATTGTGGTGATGAGATGTCTCATCAAGGCCTGGCTCCTTCCTTCGCGGTCGGGTGTTGCCTTTGTCTATCTCGGTGGGAGTCGTGTTCTCTCCCTTTGTCGTTTTATTGCTACCGCATGTGGCTGGGAAAAAAGGCGGCCGATAGGCTTCCTCTATGGAATCCTTTTCTCTCGGTCCCGTGATCAACTCATCACGCTCCATCTCCTCTGGGTGACCCTTGGCTTAACTCTAATAATCATTATTTGGTTTATGTTTTCCAAGATTCATCTTTAATCTTTAATTTGTTTACCCACCTAAAGTGTTGTTAACAACTTCACTGATTTTGAAATAACAAAAATATTTTTTTAACACAAAACATTTTTTTGTTATTTTCTTTGAACCTATCTAAGTGACTTTACCGAAAGACCCAAGAATATTAAATGACCTCGTTTAATAATGATAATTATCATGACAGATTAAGAACAATAATGGTAACAATGATAACATTAACAATAATGAACAATAAGGATAACAAGGATAATTTTAACAATTTATGATAATCGTAATGATGATAGCAATGATACGGATACTGATAATACAGATGATCGTTATAAATATATTATAACAAAACAGATAATGACAATGATACGGATACTGATAATACGGATAATCGTGATAAAGATATTATAACGTTACAGATAATGACAATGATACGGATACTGATAATACGGACAATCGTGATAAAGATATAACGATATAGATAATGACAATGATACGGATACTGATAATACAGACAATCGTGATAAAAATATTATAACGATACAGATAATGACTGATACGGATACTGATAATACGGATAATTGTGATAAAGATATTATAATGATACAGATAATGACAATGATACAGATACTGATAATACGGATAATCGTGATAAAGATATTATAACGATACAGATAATGACAAGGCACCTTAATTACTCTCACGCAGCTTAAAGGTCACGGTCTGAGCGTGGCTGTGTTTCACTCCAGCGCTGTCCTCGAGAAAGTCTGGTCCCTTCACCTGATGAAGGCTGCTTGTGTTGTGGCCGAAACGTCGTGATTTTTGTTGTTTTATTTTTTACCTACATGACTTTACCAAGAGTATGATAATAACTTTTATATTTTATTTTAAACAAACCCCCCGCCCCCCAGGAAAGAGAATGCCGTGAATGTTGAAGCAATGGATCTTCCAGACGACGTGGAGACTCACCACGTCGGCGGCGGCGCTCACACCCAGCTCCACTTAGCCCAGCGGAGCGTTACCTTGGAAGGGCTTTGTGTGGTGGTGGAGGAGAAAGAGGAGGAGGTGGAGGAGGAAGAGGCGGAGGAAAAGGAGGAGGGACAGCAGGTGGAACGTGACCCGTGGGATGAGTTAGACAAGCTGGAGTGTGCCTCGTGGGATGAGTTCGACAAGCTGGACGATGAGGTGCAGCGTGTCCTGTGTGATGAGTTAGACGAGGTGGGGGAGCGTGTCCTGTGGGATGCGTTTGACAAGGTGGGGGAGCGTGTCCCATGTGATGAGTTAGACGAGGTGGGGGAGCGTGTCCCGTGGGATGAGTTAGACGAGGTGGAAGATGAAGTGCAGCGTATCCTGTGGGATGAGTTTGACAAGGTGGGGGAGCGTGTCCCGTGGGATGAGTTTGACAAGGTGGAGGAGCGTGTCCCGCGTGATGAGTTAGACAAGGTGGGGGAGCGTGTCCCGTGTGATGAGTTAGACGAGGTGGGGGAGCGTGTCCCATGTGATGAATTAGACGAGGTGGGGGAGCGTGTCCCGTGGGATGAGTTAGACGAGGTGGAAGATGAAGTGCAGCGTATCCTGTGGGATGAGTTTGACAAGGTGGGGGAGCGTGTCTTGTGGGATGAGTTTGACAAGGTGGGGGAGTGTGTCCCGTGTGATGAGTTAGACGAGGTGGGGGAGCGTGTCCCGTGTGATGAGTTAGACGAGGTGGGGGAGCGTGTCCCGTGTGATGAGTTAGACGAGGTGGAGGACGTAGGCTACAAGTGCTCTCCCATGGAGTCGATTGGAGACGAGGCTTTGCCGTGTTCCGACGGAGGGGACCCCTGGGAACGGATCTTTGACGTCGCCTCCGCCGTGACCTCCACCGCCTCCACTTCGACGTCGTCGACTCTCGGAGGTCTCCCCTCGGAGGCCATCGACGACGTGACCCGAGGGGGCTCCTCCTGGACAGAGTCGGATCTCGTTATTTTCAAGCTGATAGAAAACGCCTGGCGTGGCGGCGGCGGCGGGGACGACGACGATAGCCCCGGGGAGGTCGCGGCCGCGTCTCCCTGCGGCCCCGGCGCTCCGGGCGAGCCGTTTGAGGACGCTCGGCGGGGCACCTCTTTCCGCGGGGGGGACGCCCACGCCGAGGAGGAGGCCGGGGTCGGGGCCGGGGTCGGCGGCGCTTGTCGTCTCGCGGCCGCCGCCTTGGGCGCGGGGACGCGAGCGGTGGGCCGACCTCCCCCTCGGCGGAACCTTGGGGGGCCGCGACGGGACGCCGGCCGGGCCTCCGCTGCGGAGCTCGCGAGCCGAGGCGGAGCTCCGCCGGTCCACCCTGGCGCGAGCTCGGAGCCGGCGCGGCCTCTCGTCGGCGGCGTCCGTCAAATCGTGCGGAACCCGTGGGGCGCGTTTCTTCCCGTCGGCCCGGCGGGGTGCGGTCTCTCACGATTCGACGACGCGGAGGCCGCCGCCGCCTCCTCCTCGTGGCGCTCGCCCGACGCCGGCCGGCAGCGCCGGCGGCTTTGGGAGGAGTCGTGCCGGGCGGCACGGGGCCAGCCGCCGCCGGTGCCGGCCGGTCTCCCCCCCGCGCCCCCGAGCCATCCGGGGACGCACGCCGGGGGGCGGCCTGCGGATGACAGTCCCCGCCGAGGCTCTGGGGAGGTTGCAGCCGAGGCCGCGGAGCCGCCCAAGGAGAGGAAACAGCGAGCCAGGAGCGTCTTCACTCGGCGTATGTGTACACGGTGACGGTAGCGGTCGCAGCGACGGCGTCGGTTGTTTTGGCGGTTTCCGTTTGACTCGGGGTGCAAGATGGAGGAGAAGTGAAGCCAATCACCAAGGCAGGGAACTCCTCTACTTACAAACATCACTTCAGATAATCCCCTACTTATGAACATTACTGCGAGGACTTCCCTACTTACAATCATTACCGCAGATACTCCCTTATGAACATCGCCAGAGGGATTCTTCTATTTACTATCACTGCTGCAGGGATTCCCTTACATTACCGCAAGACGCCCCTGTTTACAAGCATTACTATAGAGACGCCCCTACTTACGAACATTACTTCAGAGATTCCCATACTTAAGAGCGCTACGACGTGGATTCCCCTACCTACGGACATCACAGCATGTACTCTATGTACGAACATTACTACAGGGACTTCCTTACTTATGAACATTCGACTTACGAACTTTCAGAGATGCGAACAAACCTGGTCCGTATGTCCACTTGCAGCTGCTCGTACCGAGAGTCGTAAGTTCAACCGGCGCGCAACAGATGGTGGTGGTGGCATCTACAGCGAGGGAAAAAAAGTATTTGATCCCCTGCTGATTTTGTACGTTTGCCCACTGACAAAGAAATGATCAGTCTATAATTTTAATGCTAGGTTTATTTGAACAGTGAGAGACAGAATAACAACAACAAAATGCAGAAAAACGCATGTCAAAAATGTTATAAATTGATTTGCATTTTAATGAGGGAAATAAGTATTTGACCCCCTCTCAAGCAGAAAGATTTCTGGCTCCCAGGTGTCTTTTATACAGGTAACGAGCTGAGATTAGGAGCACACCTGTCCACAGAAGCAATCAATCAATCAGATTCCAAACTCTCCACCATGGCCAAGACCAAAGAGCTCTCCAAGGATGTCAGGGACACGATTGCAGACCTACACAAGGCTGGAATGGGCTACAAGACCATTGCCAAGCAGCTTGGTGAGAAGGTGACAACAGTTGGTGTGATTATTCGCAAATGGAAGAAACACAAAAGATCTGTCAATCTCCCTCGGCCTGGGGCTCCATGCAAGATCTCACCTCGTGGAGTTGCAATGATCATGAGAACGGTGAGGAATCATCCCAGAACTACACAGGAGGATATTGTCAATGATCTCAAGGCAGCTGGGACCATAGTCACTAAGAAAACAATTGGTAACACACTATGTCGTGAAGGACTGAAATCCTGCAGCACCCGCAAGGTCCCCCTGCTCAAGAAAGTTTGCCAATGAACATCTGAATCATTCAGAGGACAACTGGGTGAAAGTGTTGTGGTCAGATGAGACCAAAATGGAGCTCTTTGGCATCAACTCAACTCGCCGTGTTTGGAGGAGGAGGAATGCTGCCTATGACCCCAAGAACACCATCCCCACCGTCAAACATGGAGGTGGAAACATGCTTTGGGGGTGTTTTTCTGCTAAGGGGACAGGACAACTTCACCACATCAAAGGAACGATGGACGGGGCCATGTACCGTCAAATCTTGGGTGAGAACCTCGTTCCCTCAGCCAGAGCATTGAAAATGGGTCGTGGATTGGTATTCCAGCATGACAATGACCCAAAACACACGGCCAAGGCAACAAAGGAGTGGCTCAAGAAGAAGCACATTAAGGTCCTGGAGTGGCCTAGCCAGTCTCCAGACCTTAATCCCATAGGAAATCTGTGGAGGGAGCTGAAGGTTCAAGTTTCCAAACGTCAGCCTCGAAACCTTAATGACTTGGAGAAGATCTGCAAAGAGGAGTGGGACAAAATCCCTCCTGAGATGTGTGCAAACGTGGTGGCCAACTACAAGAAACGTCTGACCTCTGTGATTGCCAACAAGGGTTTTGCCACCAAGTACTAAATCATGTTTTGCAGAGGGGTCAAATACTTATTTCCCTCATTAAAATACAAATCAATTTATAACATTTTTGACGTGCGTTTTTCGGAGTTTTTTGTTATTCTGTCTCTCACTGTTCAAATAAACCTACCATTAAAATTATAGACTGATCATTTCTTTGTTAGTGGGCAAAGGTACAAAATCAGCAGGGGATCAAATACTTTTTTCCCTCACTGTACATCTGTTGAACGTGAATAACCAGTGACATCTACATCTGTAGAACATGTAAAACCAGTGGCATCTACATATATAGAAAATGAAGAACCAGTGGCATCTACATTTGCAGAACATGAAGAACCATTGGTATCTACATCTGCAGAACGTGAAGAACCATTGGAATCTACATCTGCTGAACGTTAAGAACCAGTGGCATCCACATCAGTAGAACGTGAATAACCAGTGGCATCTACAGCTGCAGAACAGGAAAAACCATTGGCATCTACATCTGCAGAACGTGAAGAACCAGTGGCATCTACATATGAGGAACGTGAACCAGTGGCATCTACATCTGCAGAACGTGATGAACCAGTGGCATCTACATCTGCAGAACGTGAAGAACCAGTGGCATCTACAGCTGCAGAACATGTAGGATCAGTGGCATCTACATCTGCAGAACGTGAAGAACCAGTGGCATCTACATCTGTAGACTATGAAGAAGCAGTGGCATCCACATCAGTAGAACGTGAATAAGCAGTGGCATCTACAGCTGCAGAATATGAAAAACTAGTGGCATCTACATCTGCAGAACATGTAGAACCAGTGGCATCTACATCTGCAGAACGTGAAGAACCAGTGACATCTACATCTGCAGAATGTGAAGAATCAGTGGCATCTACATCTGTAGAATATAAAGAACCAGTGGCATCTACATCTGCAAAACGTGAAGAACCAGTGTCATCTACATCTGCAGAACATTAAGAACCAGTGGCATCTACATCTGCAGAACGTGAAGAACCAGTGTCATCTACATCTGCAGAACATGAAGAACCAGTGGCATCTACATCTGCAGAACGTGAAGAACCATTGGAATCTACATCTGCTGAACGTTAAGAACCAGTGGCATCCACATCAGTAGAACGTGAATAACCAGTGGCATCTACAGCTGCAGAACAGGAAAAACCATTGGCATCTACATCTGCAGAACGTGAAGAACCAGTGGCATCTACATATGAGGAACGTGAACCAGTGGCATCTACATCTGCAGAACGTGATGAACCAGTGGCATCTACATCTGCAGAACGTGAAGAACCAGTGGCATCTACAGCTGCAGAACATGTAGGATCAGTGGCATCTACATCTGCAGAACGTGAAGAACCAGTGGCATCTACATCTGTAGACTATGAAGAAGCAGTGGCATCTACATCTGCAGAACGTGAAGAACCAGTGGCATCTACATCTGCAGAACGTGAAGAACCAGTGGCATCTACATCTGCAGAACGTGAAGAACCAGTGGCATCTACATCTGCAGAACATGAAGAACCAGTGGCATCTACATCTGCAGAACATGTAGAACCAGTGGCATCTACATCTGCAGAACGTGAAGAACCAGTGGCATCTACATCTGCAGAATGTGAAGAACCAGTGGCATCTACATCTGTAGAATATAAAGAACCAGTGGCATCTACATCTGCAAAACGTGAAGAACCAGTGTCATCTACATCTGCAGAACATGAAGAATCAGTGGCATCTACATCTGCAGAACGTGAAGAACCAGTGTCATCTACATCTGCAGAACATGAAGAACCAGTGGCATCTACATCTGCAGAACGTGAAGAACCAGTGGCATCTACATCTATAGAATATGAAGAACCAGTGGCATCTACATCTGCAGAACGTGAAGAACCATTGGCATCTACATCTGCCGAACATAAAGAACCAGTGGCATCCACATCAGTAGAACGTGAATAAGCAGTGGCATCTACAGCTGCAGAATATGAAAAACTAGTGGCATCTACATCTGCAGAACATGTAGAACCAGTGGCATCTACATCTGCAGAACGTGAAGAACCAGTGGCATCTACATCTGTAGAATATAAAGAACCAGTGGCATCTACATCTGTAGAATATAAAGAACCAGTGGCATCTACATCTGCAAAACGTGAAGAACCAGTGTCATCTACATCTGCAGAACATTAAGAACCAGTGGCATCTACATCTGCAGAACGTGAAGAACCAGTGTCATCTACATCTGCAGAACATGAAGAACCAGTGGCATCTACATCTGCAGAACGTGAAGAACCAGTGGCATCTACATCTGTAGACTATGAAGAAGCAGTGGCATCCACATCAGTAGAACGTGAATAAGCAGTGGCATCTACAGCTGCAGAATATGAAAAACTAGTGGCATCTACATCTGCAGAACATGTAGAACCAGTGGCATCTACATCTGCAGAACGTGAAGAACCAGTGACATCTACATCTGCAGAATGTGAAGAATCAGTGGCATCTACATCTGTAGAATATAAAGAACCAGTGGCATCTACATCTGCAAAACGTGAAGAACCAGTGTCATCTACATCTGCAGAACATTAAGAACCAGTGGCATCTACATCTGCAGAACGTGAAGAACCAGTGTCATCTACATCTGCAGAACATGAAGAACCAGTGGCATCTACATCTGCAGAACGTGAAGAACCATTGGAATCTACATCTGCTGAACGTTAAGAACCAGTGGCATCCACATCAGTAGAACGTGAATAACCAGTGGCATCTACAGCTGCAGAACAGGAAAAACCATTGGCATCTACATCTGCAGAACGTGAAGAACCAGTGGCATCTACATATGAGGAACGTGAACCAGTGGCATCTACATCTGCAGAACGTGATGAACCAGTGGCATCTACATCTGCAGAACGTGAAGAACCAGTGGCATCTACAGCTGCAGAACATGTAGGATCAGTGGCATCTACATCTGCAGAACGTGAAGAACCAGTGGCATCTACATCTGTAGACTATGAAGAAGCAGTGGCATCTACATCTGCAGAACGTGAAGAACCAGTGGCATCTACATCTGCAGAACGTGAAGAACCAGTGGCATCTACATCTGCAGAACGTGAAGAACCAGTGGCATCTACATCTGCAGAACATGAAGAACCAGTGGCATCTACATCTGCAGAACATGTAGAACCAGTGGCATCTACATCTGCAGAACGTGAAGAACCAGTGGCATCTACATCTGCAGAATGTGAAGAACCAGTGGCATCTACATCTGTAGAATATAAAGAACCAGTGGCATCTACATCTGCAAAACGTGAAGAACCAGTGTCATCTACATCTGCAGAACATGAAGAATCAGTGGCATCTACATCTGCAGAACGTGAAGAACCAGTGTCATCTACATCTGCAGAACATGAAGAACCAGTGGCATCTACATCTGCAGAACGTGAAGAACCAGTGGCATCTACATCTATAGAATATGAAGAACCAGTGGCATCTACATCTGCAGAACGTGAAGAACCATTGGCATCTACATCTGCCGAACATAAAGAACCAGTGGCATCCACATCAGTAGAACGTGAATAAGCAGTGGCATCTACAGCTGCAGAATATGAAAAACTAGTGGCATCTACATCTGCAGAACATGTAGAACCAGTGGCATCTACATCTGCAGAACGTGAAGAACCAGTGACATCTACATCTGCAGAATGTGAAGAATCAGTGGCATCTACATCTGTAGAATATAAAGAACCAGTGGCATCTACATCTGCAAAACGTGAAGAACCAGTGTCATCTACATCTGCAGAACATTAAGAACCAGTGGCATCTACATCTGCAGAACGTGAAGAACCAGTGTCATCTACATCTGCAGAACATGAAGAACCAGTGGCATCTACATCTGCAGAACGTGAAGAACCAGTGGCATCTACATCTATAGAATATGAAGAACCAGTGGCATCTACATCTGCAGAACGTGAAGAACCATTGGCATCTACATCTGCCGAACGTAAAGAACCAGTGGCATCCACATCAGTAGAACGTGAATAAGCAGTGGCATCTACAGCTGCAGAACATGAAAAACCAGTGGCATCTACATCTGCAGAACGTGATGAACCAGTGGCATCTACATCTGTAGAACACGAAGACCAGTGGCATCTACATCTACAAAACGTGAAGATCCAGTGGCATCTACATCTGTAGAACGTGAAGAATCAGTGGCATCTACATCTACAGAACATGTAGAACCAGTGGGATCTACATCTACAGAAAATGTAGAACGAGTGGCATCTAATCTGTAGAACGTGAAGAACCAGTGGCATCTACATCTACAGAACATGAAGAACCAGTGGCATGTACATCTGCAGAACGTGAAGAACCAGTGGCATCTACATCTGCAGAACGTGAAGAACCATTGGTATCTACATCTGCAGAACGTGAAGAACCAGTGGCATCTACATCTGCAGAACGTGAAGAAACAGTGGCATCTACATCTCTAGAACGTGAAGAACCAGTAGCATCTACATCTGCAGAACGTGAAGAACCAATGGCATCTACATCTGCAGAACATGAAGAACCAGTGGCATCTACATCTGTAGAACATGAAGAACCAGTGGCATCTACATCTGCAGAACGTGAAGAATCAGTGGCATCTACATCTGCAGAACGTGAAGAACCAGTGGCATCTACATCTGCAGAACGTGAAGAACCAGTGGCATCTACATCTTTAGAATATGAAGAACCATTGGCATCTACATCTGCAGAACACGAAGAACCAGTGGCATCTACATCTGCAGAACGTTAAGAACCAGTGGTATCTACATCTGCAGAACGTGAAGAACCAGTGGCATCTACATCTGCAGAACGTGAAGAACCATTGGCATCTACATCTGCCGAACATAAAGAACCAGTGGCATCCACATCAGTAGAACGTGAATAAGCAGTGGCATCTACAGCTGCAGAATATGAAAAACTAGTGGCATCTACATCTGCAGAACATGTAGAACCAGTGGCATCTACATCTGCAGAACGTGAAGAACCAGTGACATCTACATCTGCAGAATGTGAAGAATCAGTGGCATCTACATCTGTAGAATATAAAGAACCAGTGGCATCTACATCTGCAAAACGTGAAGAACCAGTGTCATCTACATCTGCAGAACATTAAGAACCAGTGGCATCTACATCTGCAGAACGTGAAGAACCAGTGTCATCTACATCTGCAGAACATGAAGAACCAGTGGCATCTACATCTGCAGAACGTGAAGAACCAGTGGCATCTACATCTATAGAATATGAAGAACCAGTGGCATCTACATCTGCAGAACGTGAAGAACCATTGGCATCTACATCTGCCGAACGTAAAGAACCAGTGGCATCCACATCAGTAGAACGTGAATAAGCAGTGGCATCTACAGCTGCAGAACATGAAAAACCAGTGGCATCTACATCTGCAGAACGTGATGAACCAGTGGCATCTACATCTGTAGAACACGAAGACCAGTGGCATCTACATCTACAAAACGTGAAGATCCAGTGGCATCTACATCTGTAGAACGTGAAGAATCAGTGGCATCTACATCTACAGAACATGTAGAACCAGTGGGATCTACATCTACAGAAAATGTAGAACGAGTGGCATCTAATCTGTAGAACGTGAAGAACCAGTGGCATCTACATCTACAGAACATGAAGAACCAGTGGCATGTACATCTGCAGAACGTGAAGAACCAGTGGCATCTACATCTGCAGAACGTGAAGAACCATTGGCATCTACATCTGCAGAACGTGAAGAACCAGTGGCATCTACATCTGCAGAACGTGAAGAAACAGTGGCATCTACATCTCTAGAACGTGAAGAACCAGTAGCATCTACATCTGCAGAACGTGAAGAACCAATGGCATCTACATCTGCAGAACATGAAGAACCAGTGGCATCTACATCTGTAGAACATGAAGAACCAGTGGCATCTACATCTGCAGAACGTGAAGAATCAGTGGCATCTACATCTGCAGAACGTGAAGAACCAGTGGCATCTACATCTGCAGAACGTGAAGAACCAGTGGCATCTACATCTTTAGAATATGAAGAACCATTGGCATCTACATCTGCAGAACACGAAGAACCAGTGGCATCTACATCTGCAGAACGTTAAGAACCAGTGGTATCTACATCTGCAGAACGTGAAGAACCAGTGGCATCTACATCTGCAGAACGTGAAGAAACAGTGGCATCTACATCTCTAGAACGTGAAGAACCAGTAGCATCTACATCTGCAGAACGTGAAGAACCAATGGCATCTACATCTGCAGAACATGAAGATCCAGTGGCATCTACATCTGTAGAACATGAAGAACCAGTGGCATCTACATCTGCAGAACGTGAAGAACCAGTAGCATCTACATCTGCAGAACGTGAAGAACCAATGGCATCTACATCTGCAGAACATGAAGAACCAGTGGCATCTACATCTGTAGAACATGAAGAACCAGTGGCATCTACATCTGCAGAACGTGAAGAATCAGTGGCATCTACATCTGCAGAGCGTGAAGAACCAGTGGCATCTACATCTGCAGAACGTGAAGAACCAGTGGCATCTACATCTTTAGAATATGAAGAACCATTGGCATCTACATCTGCAGAACACGAAGAACCAGTGGCATCTACATCTGCAGAACGTTAAGAACCAGTGGTATCTACATCTGCAGAACGTGAAGAACCAGTGGCATCTACATCTGCAGAACGTGAAGAAACAGTGGCATCTACATCTCTAGAACGTGAAGAACCAGTAGCATCTACATCTGCAGAACGTGAAGAACCAATGGCATCTACATCTGCAGAACATGAAGATCCAGTGGCATCTACATCTGTAGAACATGAAGAACCAGTGGCATCTACATCTGCAGAACGTGAAGAATCAGTGGCATCTACATCTGCAGAACGTGAAGAACCAGTGGCATCTACATCTGCAGAACGTGAAGAACCAGTGGCATCTACATCTTTAGAATATGAAGAACCATTGGCATCTACATCTGTAGAATATGAAGAACCATTCGCATCTACATCTGCAGAACACGAAGAACCAGTGGCATCTACATCTGCAGAACGTTAAGAACCAGTGGTATCTACATCTGCAGAACGTGAAGAAACAGTGGCATCTACATCTCTAGAACGTGAAGAACCAGTAGCATCTACATCTGCAGAACGTGAAGAACCAATGGCATCTACATCTGCAGAACATGAAGATCCAGTGGCATCTACATCTGTAGAACATGAAGAACCAGTGGCATCTACATCTGCAGAACGTGAAGAACCAGTAGCATCTACATCTGCAGAACGTGAAGAACCAATGGCATCTACATCTGCAGAACATGAAGAACCAGTGGCATCTACATCTGTAGAACATGAAGAACCAGTGGCATCTACATCTGCAGAACGTGAAGAATCAGTGGCATCTACATCTGCAGAACGTGAAGAACCAGTGGCATCTACATCTGCAGAACGTGAAGAACCAGTGGCATCTACATCTTTAGAATATGAAGAACCATTGGCATCTACATCTGCAGAACACGAAGAACCAGTGGCATCTACATCTGCAGAACGTTAAGAACCAGTGGTATCTACATCTGCAGAACGTGAAGAACCAGTGGCATCTACATCTGCAGAACGTGAAGAAACAGTGGCATCTACATCTCTAGAACGTGAAGAACCAGTAGCATCTACATCTGCAGAACGTGAAGAACCAATGGCATCTACATCTGCAGAACATGAAGATCCAGTGGCATCTACATCTGTAGAACATGAAGAACCAGTGGCATCTACATCTGCAGAACGTGAAGAATCAGTGGCATCTACATCTGCAGAACGTGAAGAACCAGTGGCATCTACATCTGCAGAACGTGAAGAACCAGTGGCATCTACATCTTTAGAATATGAAGAACCATTGGCATCTACATATGTAGAATATGAAGAACCATTCGCATCTACATCTGCAGAACACGAAGAACCAGTGGCATCTACATCTGCAGAACGTTAAGAACCAGTGGTATCTACATCTGCAGAACGCGAAGAACCAATGGCATCTACATCTGCAGAACGTGAAGAACCAGTGACATCTACATCTTTAGAATATGAAGAACCATTGGCATCTACATATGTAGAATATGAAGAACCTTTCGCATCTACATCTGCAGAACACGAAGAACCAGTGGCATCTACATCTGCAGAACGTTAATAACCAGTGGTATCTACATCTGCAGAACGCGAAGAACCAATGACATCTTCATCTGCAGAATGTGAACAACCAGTGGCATGAGACCTCCTTTGCCAGTAGCAAGATATAGGAATAGGTTTTACCCTTTTAACTGGCACAAAAACTGACACCTTTATTCAAGGCATCATGTTTCCTACAACCAGTGGCATCTACATCTGCAGAACGTGAAGAACCAGTGACATCTACAGCTGCATAACGTGAACAACCAGTGGCATCTACATCTACGAACACAGACCCTCTGGAACCTAACTCGTTCGTAAGTAGAGGTAAGTCCCTGTATAGTGTAGTGTGTATAGTCGTGTAGTGTGAATAGTAGTGTTTATAATATTGTAATATGTATAGTAATGTGTATATAGTAGTGTAGTGTAAATAGTAATGTATATAGTAGCGTCGTGTGTATAGTAGTATAGTGTCTATGGTAGTGTAGTGTGTATAGTAGTGTATATAGTATTGTAATATGTATAGTAGTGTTGTATATAGTAGTGTAGTGTGTATCGTAGTGTAGTGTATATAGTAATGTAGTATATAGTAGCGTAGTGTGTATAGTAGTGTCATGTATAGTAGTACTGTGATGAAATTAAATATGTTCTTCACGTTCTGCAGATGTAGATGCCACTGGTTCTTCACGTTCCGCAGATGTAGATGTACATGCCGTACAAATCTAGAGGAGTAAAGTTGGATAAATCGACTTACGAACACAGATCTCTGGAACCTGACTCATTCGTAAGTAGAGGTAGTCCCCGGTATATATATAAATGCAAAAAAAATATTTAATTTCATCACTTAAAAAGCTGGACATCCGTGACGCGCGAAGCACTTTGCGGCCCTTTGGATTCCTCCCGCCGCGGCTTAAAGATTCCGATTCCCCGACCCCGTCGTTGGCGCGACGTTGCTACCGCTGAGCGACGTGGCCACCCGTGCCACACACGCTGCACTCCCGTCCTGTTTGCGTGTCGCTGCCTCGTCGCCGTAGTTGTTGTGGCGTGGTAACGGTTCGGCGCTTCGCTGCACTAGCGACCCGGCGAGCCGGGGTTTTGATTCCTGCTCACGGCCACCAACGCCACCGGGTGACGATTGTCTGAACCGGTCAACGGGCATCCCCTAGGTCGATTCAGCCTCAAATGAGTACCTGGTGCGGCGGTATGTAGTGAACGTTGCTGCCGGGGAGACTAAGGCGTGGTGGTGTGAGCCATCCACCCTCTGCTGTGTCGTGCCGCCCTTCATGGGTGCTGCTACTCGCCACTACCAGCACTCGCCCCTAAGTCTGCCACAGGCGACACGGCGGGGGATATTTGTCTCTGTTGTAACGTTCTTACCCCATGGCCCCTACTACTGGACATCTGTGATGCACTAAGAGCTTCACAGCTCTTCGGCTTCCCCCTTCCGCTGCTGAAGTATGGATATTCTGATGCTGAATTGGCGAGGACAATTCACAATTGATTCAGTTGATTCCACCACCCACCCTCACCACCCTCCCCCACCATCCACCTCGCCTCACCCCTCTCCCTATCACCAACCTCCCCCACCACCCCTTCCCAACCTCCGCACCCCGCGTCCCCCCCCCATCTTGCTCGTCGTCGGCCACTGACAAACTCGACGGGCGACCGAGACTCTCGCCCCTGCGCTCTAAACCAAATCTCCCGCGTGATTTTTTTTTTTACGATGTCCCGGACGGGAAGAGATTTTAACGGTCTAAACCCCTGACGGAGCGCAGCTCAGCTTGCCCGGCTGGAGGAGGCATTCGTGGACGAGCCCTACCCGGACCTACATCGACAGCTCATGCTCGCTCTTGCCACCAACATCTCGGTGTGGAAGGTCAAGGTAAGTCCCCCCCCCCACCAACCACGTGGTGGTAACCTCAACGCTAGGGTGGGAGGAGCAGAAGTAGTCGTTGGCTTTAGTGACCGATCTTACTGGAGACGGTGGTCATGTCTGGTTGCTAGACCATCGCACACACAGACACACGTAGACACACACAGACACACGTAGACAAACACGTAGACACAGACACGTAGACACACAGACACACGAAGACACACGTAGACACACACAAAGATCCCCCATATAGCCTTAACAGACTGTAGGGGCAAGTGCTGTTAGCGAGCACCTATGAAGGCCGGAACAGTACACGAGGGGGTGGGTGGCCAGCACCACGCCTGACCGCCTTTGTCTCCCTAGTGGCGATGTTTACACACCGCTCCAGGTACTCATTTGAGGCTGAGTCGACCTAGGGGAGGCCCGGGACCGGTTCAGATAATCGTCACTGGTGTTGGGAATCGAACCCGGGTCGCCAGGTTCATAGCGCAGCGCGCTAACCGCTACACTACAGACACAGACACACGTAGACACACACACACAGACACATACAGACACACACAGACACACGTAGACACACAGACATATGTAGACACACAGACACACAGACACACGTAGACACACGTAGACACACAGACACAGACAGACACACGCAGACACACACAGACACGTAGACACACACAGACACACGTAGACACAGACACACGGAGACACGTAGACACACAAACACACAGACACACGTAGACAGACACACGTAGACACGGAGACACGTAGACACACACAGACACGTAGACACACGGAGACACACGTAGACACACAGACACAGACACACGCAGACACACACAGACACACGTAGACACACACAGACACCACGCACACCGCTGGATGATTTTGTTATTGCGGTTCTCGTCAAGAATTGGTTCCAAAACCGACGAGCCAAGTGGCGACGGCTGGAGCAGGAAGCGGCGTGGACGACGCACGTCACCGAAGCCAGGAACGCTGTCGCCACGGACGCCATCACCCCCGCCACGGCCACCAGCGTCACCGTCGCCACGGCCACCACCACCACCGTCACCACCGCCACGGCCGCAATGAACCGGTAATTGGCATCGGCTCGCTCTGCGGGTCTGCGGAGAGCGGTGAGCGTCGAGCGGTGAATGGTGAGCGTCCACAGAGCGTCCAAGCGAGGCGTCATCCATCCCACGTCAATGAACGGACAAGTTCAGCCTTGCAGCTCTTGACTCGCCTCACACTCATGGGACCCACGGTGGCTATGAGATGTTGACTACCTCGCCTGGTGTACAGGAGGTCGTGGGTTTGATACCAACCCTGATGATGCCTGCTGCTGTATATTTAGAGTCTGCGTCTGTCATCATCACGGTGGCTATGAGATGTTGACTACCTCGCCTGGTGTACAGGAGGTCGTGGGTTTGATACCAACCCTGATGATGCCTGCTGCTGTATATTTAGAGTCTGCGTCTGTCATCATCACGGTGGCTATGAGATGTTGACTACCTCGCCTGGTGTACAGGAGGTCGTGGGTTTAATACCAATCCTGACGATGTCTGCTGCTATATATTTGGAGTCGGCGTCTGTCATCATCATCACGGTGGCTATGAGATGTTGACTACCTCGCCTGGTGTACAGGAGGTCGTGGGTTTGATACCAATCCTGACGATGCCTGCTGCTGTATATTTAGAGTCTGCGTCTGTCATCATCATCACGGTGGCTATGAGATGTTGACTACCTCGCCTGGTGTACAGGAGGTCGTGGGTTTGATACCAATCCTGACGATGCCTGCTGCTGTATATTTAGAGTCTGCGTCTGTCATCATCATCATCATCACGGTGGCTATGATATGTTGACTACCTCGCTTGGTCTACAGGAGGTCGTGGGTTTGATACCAACCCTGACGATGCCTGCTGCTGTATATTTAGAGTCTGCGTCTGTCATCATCACGGTGGCTATGAGATGTTGACTACCTCGCCTGGTGTACAGGAGGTCGTGGGTTTGATACCAATCCTGACGATGTCTGCTGCTGTATATTTAGAGTCTGCGTCTGTCATCATCATCACGGTGGCTATGAGATGTTGACTACCTCGCCTGGTGTACAGGAGGTCGTGGGTTTGATACCAACCCTGACGATGTCTGCTGCTGCATATTTGGAGTCTGCGTGTCTCATCACGGTGGTTATGAGATATTGACTACCTCACTTGGTCTACAGGAGGTTGCATAGATAATCCCCATGGTCGCGTGGAGTCTGTATCTCCATGAGTCTCTATGTATCTCTATGAGTCTCTATGTATCTCTATGAGTCTCTATGTATCTCCATGAGTCTCTAGGTATCTCTATGAGTCTCTATAGTACATAGAGATGCATAGAGACTCATAGAGACACATAGACTCATGGAGATACATAGAGACGCATAGAGACACATAGACTCATAGATATACTTACAGACTCATGGAGATACATAGAGACGCATAGAGATACATACTCATAGCGATACATGGAGACTCGTAGAGATACATAGAGACTTAGAGATACAGAGAGACTCATAGAGATACATAGAGACTCGTAGAGATACATAGAGACTCAGAGATACAGAGAGACTCAGAGATACAGAGAGACTCATAGAGATACATAGAGACGCATAGAGACTCATAGAGATACATAGAGACTCGTAGAGATACATCGAGACGCATAGAGATAGATAGAGACTCATAGAGATACATCGAGATGCATAGAGATACATAGAGATGCAGAGAGACTCGTAAAGATACATAGAGACTCAGATACAGAGAGACTCATAGAGATACATAGAGACTCATAGAGATACAGAGAGACTCATAGAGATACATAGAGATATAGAGAGACTCATAGAGATACAAAGAGACTCATAGAGATACATAGAGACTCATAGAGATACATAGAGACGCATAGAGACTCACGGAGACTCATAGAGGTGCGTGTAGTGCCGTCGTTAGAGCAGCGGCCAAACCTCCGCCTCCACATTTACAGGCAGCGGCAGCAGCAGCAGCAGGTGAAACGCGAGATCCACACGCGCTCCTCCAACCCCCACGTGGGAGCCAGCACCGCCAAGGTGACCGGCGTACAGACACCAGAACCTCCATCCGCTCCACCTGCATCTACTCCACCTGCATCTACTCCACCTCTATCTACTCCACCTGCATCCACTCCACCTGCATCTACTGCACCTGCATCTACTCCACCTGCATCTACTCCACCTCCTGCACCTCCATCTACTCCACCTCCATCTACTCCACCTCCATCCGCTCCACCTGCATCTACTCCACCTGCATCTACTCCACCTCCATCCGCTCCACCTCCATCTACTCCACCTCCATCTACTCCACCTCCATCCACTCCACCTCCATCCGCTCCACCTGCATCTACTCCACCTGCATCTACTCCACCTGCATCTACTCCATCTACTCCACCTCCATCTACTCCACCTCCATCCACTCCACCTCCATCTACTCCACCTCCATCTACACGTAGACACACAGACACACGGAGACACACGTAGACACACACAAACACAGACACACAGACACACGTAGACACACACAGACACACACAGACACACAGACACACGTAGACACACACAGACATGTAGACACACAGACACACACAGACACGTAGACACACGTAGACAACAACAACCGCCATTCTCCACTAAGTGCCGGTGACGTCACCACGATGCTTGTGCACCCTGAGGCCATGTGAAGTGTCGAACGCCCGCTGGCAGGAGGTCACGGGGCAGACCCAGGTGCCACGGGTCGACTGACTGAGATGACTGGCTGATGCACCACCTGTGCCCCCTACTGTGCCAACCTGCTGTGCTTTAGCCACCCGGCACTCCGCTCGTTGTTGTGAGCGTCGCTCCTCCGCCCTCCGTTGTTGTTGGAGGGCGACTACCTCCAACTGCCCAGTAGCGTCCTTCACGCGCCTCCTCCACAGAGGCCGATCTTGACACCGCTGGTACCAGTCATCGGCAAGTCCACTCAGTTCCACGTCCTCCTGTACCACATCACTCCATCTCTTCTCTAGCCCGTGCCGCACCCGCTTAGCCCCCTCAATCCGGCCGAACAAAAGCTGTTTCGGCATGCGGTGGCTGGGCATGCGGGCTACATGACCCAGCCATTGCAGCCTTGCCCGCCGGAGGAGCTCACCGATGGGACCTTGCCCAGATCTTTCAAGGATTTGTGAGCTCCTCACACAATCCAGTCTGGTTAAACCCAGGATGGATCGTAGGCAGGCCAGCCTAAATGTTTTTAACCGGCGAAGATGTTCCATTAGGGGGGTCCATGTTTCGCAAGCGTAGAGAAGGGAGGGAATGACCGTGGCCGAGAAGACCTGAAGCTTAGTGCGGAGCGACAGACCAGGTAGCTTCCACACAGCGTTACGCAACCGATGAAAAGATATTGCCGCTCGACTGATTCGGAGTGAGACCTCTGCTGTTAACCTTGAGCCGGTCATAAGCACACTGCCCAGGTATGGGAAACTCTCCACTCTCTCCACAACTGCCCCATCACCGATTGGGAGTTGTGGGGGTGGAGTGTCCGATGGTACAAAATACCCAGGCAGGTGCTTAGTTTTGGTGGGGCTGATGGTAAGGCCCCACCTCTTAGTGGCACGCTCCAGTCTCAGCAGCAGCGTCTCCAACTCCTCATCTGAATGAGCAGCTATTACCAAATCATCAGCATACATAACGTGGTTGAGCAATAGGGAGCCATCCCTTGACCGCACCCGGGCATCGATCAGCCTCCCATTATATCTGTACCATATGGAGATTCCCCCGGTACAGCTATTGAAGGCTTCACGAACTACGTGGTCAAAATAGATGTTAAACAATGTGGGAGCCAGAGGACATCCCTGTCGCACCCCAAGGTGTACAGGGAATGGCTCTGACTCCCGGCCACATAGTTTTACCCGGGCCCGCTCACCATCATGAAGGTCCTTAATGATCGTGAGCAGAGGGTCAGGTACTCCAAAAGCACGAAGAACAACCCAGAGCCCAGGCCTACTGATGGTATCATAGGCCTTGACCAGGTCAATAAAGCAGAGATGTAGGTCTTGTTGGAATTCCCTACACCTCTGCTGTAGCAGACGGACAGAAAATATGGCATCTGTGCAGGACCACCCTTTCCTGAAACCGCATTGGGGCTCCGCAAGCCTCTCCTCAGCGTAACTGGCAAGGCGATGCTGAATAATCCTTGCCAGGACCTTTCCCGGCACACTGAGGAGTGAGATGCCCCTGTAGTTACAGTCTGTGCGGTCCCCCCTTCTTAAAAAGGGGGACCACCAGGGCATCCTTCCAATCCTGTGGAACCCATCCAGTGGTCCAGACCGTTGTTATGATGTCATATAGGGCAGTCTGTGCACAAACGCCACCCTCCCTCAGCATTTCGCTTGGGAGATCATCTCTGCCCACTGCCTTTCCTGGTCTCAGACTCCGGATTGCCTTCAGTACTTCCTCAACAGATGGCACCTCAGCCAGCCACTCACAGGGGGTGACTTCTTCCAATATTTGAGGCACCGCAGCCTCAGCAGGGTCATCCTCACTTTGTGCCACAATGTTTTCCTGGCTGAGGGATTTTCCGTCTCCCAGGACCTCACAGAAATGCTCAGCAAATCTGCAAACCTGTTCCTGGGGGTCGGAGATTGGATCACCGTTTTTTCCCCTAATGATGGTAATAGGTGTGGCGCTGCAGGTTACTTTTTTGATGGAGTTAAATAGAGATTTGTGATCACGGGCCACTGAGGCAGACTCCATCTCCTCAGCAACCCGCAACCACCACCCATCCTTGCAGCGCCTCACGGCTCTCCGAACCTCCGAGCGAAGGCTGCGGTAAGCCTCCTCATTCTCTGACGTGGGATTCTGTAGCCGATGACAGTGGGCCTGTCGCTTTTTCTCAACCATCCTGAACACCTCCTCTGTCAGCCAGGGTCTCTGGGGAGGTCTGGACCGCATACCCAAAGCAGCCATTGCAGCTGCATGAGTCACACTCCTAAACCTCGCCCATTTACCCTCGACATCAGGAGGAGTCGGGGACGATGTCAATCCCAGCCGCAAGCGATGATGAAATTCTCGCTTGCAACTTTCATCAGATAACTGAGACCAGGCCACATTAGGTTGGAATGTGGTCCTGGGTGTACACCCACCACCGGAGTGGAAGAATGGCAGGCGCATCTTACAGATGACTAGTCGATGGTCAGAGGGCAGATCAGCTCCACGGTAGGTCCTGGTGTCAAGGACATGGGCTCGCATCCGCTGGTCCGTCACTATGTAGTCCAGCAGATGTTCTTGCTTGGACCCGGCATGCATCCATGATGTTGTGTGGATGCGCCGATGCCGGAACAGCGTGTTGGTAATTACAAGTCCATGGGCTGCACAAAAATCTAGCAGCCTCCTACCGTTGTTATTGAGCTGATCTGGCCCATGCCTTCCAATCACTCCAGACCAGGTGCCAGTATCATGACCAACTCGGGCATTGAAGTCACCCAGCATGATGACTCTATCCCGAGGGGCCACTTTAGCCAGCACCTGTGACAGGTCATTTAAGGCATCTGACTCATCGGCTTTGTCTGCATCCCTCCACGGATGTTCATCTTCGGTGGGGGCATAAGTAACCACGACCACCATTCCTCACCTCCGGTTGATGGGAAGGCGAGCCCAAAGTAGCCTGGGGCTTACAGCTTCCCACACCTCACCGCCACGCTCCCACGCCCCCTTCATTCTTTTGTTCAAAAGAAGAGCCACTCCCTGTTGGTTGGCAGTCTCCTGCCCCGAGTAGAGGACTGTCCACCCCTCATGGTGGCAGGAGCCAGAGCCAGTCCACCGGACCTCCTGAATGCCACATAGATCCAGGCGGTACCGGTCCAGCTCCCGACAGAGGAGTGGCAGCCTCTCCTCCGCAGTGAGCATTCGAACATTCCACGTGGCCACCCGTAGTGGCTTTTCGTTGTTTCTGGAGGAGCCCCGAGGGTAGATATTCAATCTCCTGGCTCCGCCAATTGGGGTTTGGTCAGGAGACGTCATAGACGCCTGGCCCCCCGGGGCGTCCGGCACAAGCTTATTAGTTACATATTTCAGTTTAACTCGTGGTTTAGTGGTAATTAATTGAAGGTGGAGGGGTTACCAGCCCCTCGCACCCATCCAGAGCCCCCGTTTAGCCCCTGTGGTGGACACATATGCCATGAGGGGAGGAGCCAATCAAAATTGGACCTCCCCCCACAGCACTGTCCACGACAGAGTTGCCCGTCCGGCACCGCGAGGAGGTAAGGGGTTGTTTTGCCGGACACACGTAGACACACAGACACAGACAGACACACGCAGACACACACAGACACACGTAGACACACACAGACACACGTAGACACACACACACACACGTAGACAGACACACGTAGACACACACAGACACCACGCACACCGCTGGATGATTTTGTTATTGCGGTCCTCGTCAAGGGTTGGTTCCAAAATCGACGAGCCAAGTGGCGACGGCTGGAGCAGGAAGCGGCGTGGACGACGCACGTCACCGAAGCCAGGAACGCCGTCGCCACGGACGCCATCACCCCTGCCACGGCCACCGGCGTCACCGTCGCCACGGCCACCACCACCACCGTCACCACCGCCACGGCCGCAATGAACCGGTAATTGGCATCGACTCGCTCTGCGAGTCTGCGGAGAGCGGTGAGCGTCGAGCGGTGAATGGTGAGCGTCCACAGAGCGTCCAAGCGAGGCGTCATCCATCCCACGTCGATGAACGGACAAGTTCAGCCTTGCAGCTCTTGACTCGCCTCACACTCATGGGACCCACGGTGGCTATGAGATGTTGACTACCTCGCCTGGTGTACAGGAGGTCGTGGGTTTGATACCAATCCTGATGATGCCTGCTGCTGTATATTTAGAGTCTGCGTCTGTCATCATCATCACGGTGGCTATGAGATGTTGACTACCTCGCCTGGTGTACAGGAGGTCGTG
Source organism: Petromyzon marinus (assembly GCF_048934315.1). NCBI lineage: Eukaryota > Metazoa > Chordata > Hyperoartia > Petromyzontiformes > Petromyzontidae > Petromyzon > Petromyzon marinus. The sequence continues at coordinate 6,517,826 of NW_027422983.1, read as the reverse complement.
GGTTTGATACCAATCCTGACGATGTCTGCTGCTGCATATTTGGAGTCTACGTGTCTCATCACGGTGGCTATGAGATGTTGACTACCTCACTTGGTCTACAGGAGGTTGCATAGATAATCCCCGTGGTCGTGTGGAGTCTCTGTATCTCCATGAGTCTCTATGTATCTCCATGAGTCTCTATGTATCTCCATGAGTCTCTAGGTATCTCTGAGTCTCTATGGTACATAGAGATGCATAGAGACTCATAGAGACACATAGACTCATGGAGATACATAGAGACACATAGACTCATAGATATACTTACAGACTCATGGAGATACATAGAGACGCATAGAGATACATACTCATAGAGATACATAGAGACTCATAGAGATACATAGAGACTCAGAGATAGAGAGACTAATAGAGTTACATAGAGACTCGTAGAGATACATAGAGACTCAGAGATACAGAGAGACTCAGAGATACAGAGAGACTCATACAGATACATAGAGATACATAGAGACGCATAGAGACTCGTAGAGATACATAGAGATTCGTAGAGATACATCGAGACGCATAGAGATACATAGAGACTCATAGAGATACATAAGAGACACATAGAGATGCATAGAGATACAGAGAGACTCATAGAGATACGTACTCGTAAAGATACATAGAGACTCAGAGATACATCGAGACTCAGTAATACATAGAGACTCAGAGATACAGAGAGACTCATAGAGATACATAGAGACTCATAGAGATACATAGAGACGCATAGAGACTCATGGAGACTCATAGAGGTGCGTGTAGTGCCGTCGTTAGAGCAGCGGCCAAACCTCCGCCTCCACATTTACAGGCAGCGGCAGCAGCAGCAGCAGGAGACGCGCGAGATCCACACGCGCTCTGCCAACCCCCACGTGGGAGCCAGCACCGCCAAGGTGACCGGCGTACAGACACCAGAACCTCCATCCGCTCCACCTCCATCCGCTCCACCTCCATCTACTCCACTTGCATCTACTCCACCTCCATCTACTCCACCTGCATCAACTCCACCTGCACCTACTCCACCTCCATCTACTCCACCTGCATCTACTCCACCTGCATCTACTCCACCTCCTGCACCTCCATCTACTCCACCTCCATCCACTCCACCTGCATCTACTCCACCTGCATCTACTCCACCTCCATCTACTCCACCTCCATCCACTCCACCTCCATCTACTCCACCTGCATCTACTCCACCTCCATCTACTCCACCTCCATCCACTCCACCTCCATCTACTCCACCTCCATTAACTCCACCTCCATCTACTCCACCTCCATCCGCTCCACCTGCATCTACTCCACTTCCATCTACTCCACCTCCATCCACTCCACCTCCATCTACTCCACCTGCATCTACTCCACCTCCATCTACTCCACCTCCATCCACTCCACCTCCATCTACTCCACCTGCATCTACTCCACCTCCATCTACTCCACCTGCATCCACTCCACCTCCATCTACTCCACCTGCATCTACTCCACCTCCATCTACTCCACCTCCATCTACTCCACCTCCATCCACTCCACCTCCATCTACTCCACCTCCATCTACTCCACCTCCATCTACTCCACCTCCTGCACCTCCATCTACTCCACCTCGATCTACTCCACCTCCTGCACCTCCATCTACTCCACCTCCATCTACTCCACCTCCATCCACTCCACCTCCATCCACTCCACCTCCATCTACTCCACCTCCATCTACTGCACCTCCATCTACTCCACCTCCATCTACTCCACCTCCATCTACTCCACCTGAATCTACTCCACCTGCATCTACTCCATCTACTCCACCTCCATCTACTCCACCTGCATCTACTCCACCTCCTGCACCTCTATCGACTCCACCTCCATCCACTCCACCTCCATCTACTCCACCTCCATCCACTCCACCTCCATCCACTCCACCTCCTGCACCTCCATCCACTCTACCTCCATCTACTCCACCTCCATCCACCCCACCTCCTGCACCTCCATCTACTCCACCTCGTCCAACCCCCATCACCTGCACCACCACCCCCACCCTCCTCCTTCCCCATTCTCCTCCCCCCTCCTGCACCGTTCCTGCACCACGGCATCAATTCAAAGGTCGAAGTTCATCCGTCGCTGTAACAGTGACGGGGATTATCTGAACGGCACCCGGGCCTCCCCTAGGTCGACCCGGCCTCAAGCGAGCGGGGGGGGGAGCTCCTGGTGGTTACCCGCCGGTTGGCCCCGCCGCCCGGCCACCCCCCGCCAGCATCCCGCCGGTTGCGGAGCTCTCAAGCGCCGCCGCTCGCACCGTCGGTGCCCACGCATCCCTGGTGGCGGTGGCGGCGGCGACGGTGACGACGGTGTTGGTGATTGTGGCGACGGTGACGACGGTGTTGGTGATTGTGGCGACGGGGACGACCACGGCCGCCGCCGCCGCTGCTGCTGCTTCTACGAGCCGTCCTGAAATAGGCCCTCGTCTGTAACGACGTCGCCGCACTCGACCGCTCCTTAAACATCGCCGCACAAGTGAACCGCTCGGCACAGCTCGGTGGTGGTGGTTGTTATGGTGGTAGTGGTTATGGTGGTGGTGATGGTGGTGGTTATGGTGGTGGTGGTTATGGTGGTGGTTATGATGGTGGTGGTTATGGTGGTGATGGTGGTGGTTATGGTGGTGGTTATGATGGTGGTGGTTATGGTGGTGGTTATGATGGTGGTGGTTATGGTGGTGGTGGTTATGATGGTGGTTATGGTGGTGGTGGTTATGATGGTGGTGGTGGTTATGGTGGTGGTGGTGGTTATGATGGTGGTGATGGTGGTGGTTATGGTGGTGGTTATGATGGTGGTGGTTATGGTGGTGGTTATGATGGTGGTGGTGGTTATGGTGGTGGTTATGGTGGTGGTGGTTATGATGGTGGTGGTGGTCATGATGGTGGTTATGATGGTGGTTATGGTGATGTTGGTGGTTATAGTGATGGTGGTTATGATGGTAGTTATGGTGGTGGTTATGGTGGTGGTTATGATGGTGGTGGTGGTTATGGTGGTGGTCATGATGGTGGTGGTGGTTATGATGGTGGTGTTGGTTATGGTGATGGTGGTGGTTATGGTGGTGGTGGTTATGATGGTGGTGGTTATGATGGTGGTGGTGGTTATGATGGTGGTGGTGGTTATGATGGTGGTCATGATGGTGGTGGTGGTTATGGTGGTGGTTATGGTGGTGGTGGTTATGATGGTGGTGGTTATGATGGTGGTGGTTATGGTGGTGGTGGTTATGATGGTGGTGGTGGTCATGATGGTGGTGGTGGTTATGATGGTGGTGGTGGTTATGATTGTGGTGGTGGTCATGATGGTGGTGGTGGTTATGATGGTGGTGGTGGTTATGGTGGTGGTTATGGTGGTGGTTATGATGGTGGTCATGATGGTGGTGGTGGTTATGATGGTGGTGTTGGTTATGGTGATGGTGGTGGTTATGGTGGTGGTGGTTATGATGGTGGTGGTTATGATGGTTGTGGTGGTTATGATGGTGGTGGTGGTTATGATGGTGGTGGTGGTCATGATGGTGGTGGTGGTCATGATGGTGGTGGTGGTTATGATGGTGGTGGTTATGATGGTGGTGGTTATGGTGGTGGTGGTTATGATGGTGGTGGTGGTCATGATGGTGGTGGTGGTTATGATGGTGGTGGTGGTTATGATTGTGGTGGTGGTCATGATGGTGGTGGTGGTTATGATGGTGATGGTGGTTATGATGGTGGTGGTGGTTATGGTGGTGGTTATGGTGGTGGTGGTTATGATGGTGGTGGTTATGATGGTGGTGGTTATGATGGTGGTGGTGGTTATCATGGTGGTGAGAGTTATGGTGGTGGTTATGATGGTGGTGGTGGTTATGATGGTGGTGGTTATGGTGGTGGTGGTTATGATGGTGGTGGTGGTTATGGTGGTGGTGGTCATGATGGTGGTGGTGGTTATGATGGTGGTGGTGGTTATGGTGGTGGTGATTATGATGGTGGTGGTGGTTATGATGGTGGTGGTGGTTATGATGGTGGTGGTGGTCATGATGGTGGTGGTGGTTATGATGGTGGTGGTGGGTATGATGGTGGTGGTTATGATGGTGGTGGTTATGGTGGTTATGATGATGGTGGTGGTGGTTATGATGGTGGTGGTTATGATGGTGGTGGTGGTTATGATGGTGGTGGTCATGATGGTGGTGGTGGTTATGATGGTGGTGGTTATCATGTGAGTTGTATTAGCACTCCACTGAGATTGACGTTCCACAGTGATTTATAATAAAGGCTGTTACGAGTTCTACCCGCCTCGTGATTTACAATTCCATTTACGTATGAAGAAGGTGCGCAGATCCGGACAGTAATTACAACGTTTATTTTTTATTAAACTCATGATATTTAATTAAAAAATTAAGTGAGGTAAACTACCTTAGCCCTCAGGTCTAAATGCGTAAAAAGAGAAGCGTGTGTATTCCTGTAATATGAGCACCGTATTTTCCCGCATATAACCCGCAGACGCATACAGACCCCGTGTCAGCATGCGAGCTCGCATGCTGACAAGGGGTGTGGCCGACTCAAGCTACATAGAGCGACATTAACCTGGGGCTGCTGCTGCTACTGCTGATAGCGGGTGGTGGTGGCTGCTGATAGTGGGTGGTGGTGGCTGCTGCTACTGCTGATAGCGGGTGGTGGAGGTGGCTGCTGCTGCTAGCGGGTGGTGGTGGTGGTGGTGGCTGCTGCTGATAATAGGTGGTGGTGGTGGTGAGGGCTGCTACTACTGATAGTGGGTGGTTGTGGTGGTGGCTGCTGCTAGCGGGTGGTGGTGGTGGTGGTGAGGGCTGCTGCTAGCGGGTGGTGGTGGTGAAGGCTGCTGATAGCAGGTGATGGTGGTGGTGAGGGCTGCTGCTAGTGGGTGGTGGTGGTGAAGGCTGCTGATAGCGGGTGATGGTGGTGGTGGTGAGGGCTGCTGATAGCGGGTGGTGGTGAGGGCTGCTGATAGCGGGTGATGGTGGTGGTGGTGAAGGCTGCTGATAGCGGGTGGTGGTGGTGGTGGTGAGGGCTGCTGATAGCGGGTGGTGGTGGTGGCTACTGCTGATAGTGGGTGGTGGTGGTGGTGAGGGCTGCTACTGCTGATAGTGGGTGGTGGTGGCTGCTGCTGCTAGTGGGTGGTGGTGGTGGTGAGGGCTGCTGCTAGTGGGTGGTGGTGGTGGTGGCTGCTGCTGATAGCGGGTGGTGGTGGTGGCTGCTGCTGATAGCGGGTGGTGGTGGTGGCTGCTGCTGATAGCGGGTGGTGGTGGTGGCTGCTACTGATAGCATTGGGTGGAGCGGAGGGGTCACGGGGTCAGGGGGTCACGGGGTCACAGGAGGAGTCGGGGAACAGCGCCGGGGCTGGAGGTGGCTGCGGGGCTCCTCGTGGCCGGCCGTGATTGGCTGATCCCACGCTGGCCACGAGGAGGCAGCACGGGGCAGCAGTCGGCTGTGGAGGGAGCCCCGCGGGAAGTTGCTTGGGACCCCGTGGGAACTTGCTTGGGGCCCCGTGGGAAGTTGCTTGGAACCCCTGGGAACTTGCTTGGGACCCCGTGGGAACTTGCTTGGGACCCCGTGGGAACTTGCTTGGGACCCCGTGGGAACTTTCTTGGAACCCCGTGGGAACTTTCTTGGAACCCCGTGGGAACTTTCTTGGAACCCCGTGGGAAGTTGCTTGGAACCCCGTGGGAAGTTGCTTGGAACCCCGTGGGAAGTTGCTTGGAACCCCGTGGGAAGTTGCTTGGGAACCCCTGGGAAGTTGCTTGGAACCCCGTGGGAACTTGCTTGGAACCCCGTGGAGTGTGCCGTGACCACCAGGCTAGCTACACTAGTTACCACGTGACTAGTATATCTAGCCAGGTGGTGACCACCAGGCTAGTTACACTAGTTACCACGTGACTGGTGTAGCTAGCCAGGTGGTGACCACCAGGCTCACTACACTAGTTACCACGTGACTGGTGTAGTTAGCCAGGTGGTGACCACCAGGCTGACTACACTAGGCACCACGTGACTGGTGTAGCTAGCCAGGTGGTGACCACACAGAGCGCGTGTGTGTGTGTGTGCGTGCGAGTATGTACGTTTGCCTGTGTGCGTGCGTGCGAGTCTGTGCGTGTGCGAGTATATAGGGCCACCGCACAACACAACGCCATTTCAAACCGCGTGGTTTCTTTTATTCGAACGCAACTTTGAAGGGGGCGAGGGTCTAAACCAAACAAACAGGAGAGAGGGGGGCACCATCAGTCGAACGTGGACTCGCCGCCCACACGCCGGCTGTGGCGAGGACGCAGCATCTCCTCCCTGCTGTCGTTGCCGCTCCACTCAACGGATGCCGAAACGGCGAAGGAGGCGGCTTCAACGGCGCAGCACAAACACAGTAGGGAGACGGCTTCTTCAACTGAACAACGAACACTACCAGCCACCATGGTCACCATGATGTCGCCGCATCCTGGCACCCCACGGTAGCCCCGCAGGCGGCTGGGCGTGACGGTGAGCGGCTCGGCAACGGGAAGAGTTCGCGAATTTAAATCCTGCTCGTGCAAAACAAAAGCAGCGGTGCATTTTGACGGTCAGCAGGTGAAGACCCCCCCCACCCCGCTGAGCTGCTGCTGCTGCTAGCTGCCAGCTGCCGATGACGACCACGAGGGACGATGACCGTTTGGCCAAATGATCCCGTTGAAATGTAAATTTGCCGGCGGTCTAGCGACAACGTAACCGCGTCGTTACGGGTCAATGCCACCACCGCCACGGCGGCCCGGCGACGACGGCGTCGCCAGGCAGGGCGTCCTCCCCGACGACGGCGCTTCACGAGCCCATTGGGGGAACCGCGGAAGCGTCGTCGTCGACGTCGGTGACGTCCACAGTCACCACGGCGACAGCGCTCGGCGAAGTCGCCGCCCCTCCGGCGGCGGCGTCGTCGGCGGCGGCGGCGGCCGCCCACACCGTCAGGTAGTGGTGGCGGCGCTTCTCGTAGTCCAGGGCCTTCGCCGCGACGCATATCACGCCTGGGCACACGCGGCACACGCGGCGCACGTCCGTGAGACGGAGAGACGGAGACACACGGACGGGGGGACCCCCCCCACGGCCCGAGGGGACCGCCGCCTGCGCCCCGCGCCGCGTCTCTCACCGAGCCTCCGGTCGACGTCGAAGGCCCCGAGCTCGTTGCCGCCGGCGACGCCGTAGCTCACCGCACCCCCCCCGCCGAGGACGGCCGCCACGGCGATGACCGCGGTGCCCGGCGCCGCGTCTTCCGGCACGGCGGCGCGGTAGGCCAGCCGCCGGAACGCCGGGGCGGCGGCGACGCCGCGCTCATCGTCGTCGTGCAGGGACACGGAAATCACCGCGGTGGAGGACGCCGTCGCCGAGGCTCCGCCGCCGCTGTGGGCGAGCACCATGAGGCTGTAGACGTCGCGGCTCTCCAGCGGACGCTTGACGGTGATGACACCCGAGCGGCCGTCGATGGCGAAGCGGTCGCCGGCAGAGTTCAGCAGAGAGTGAGTCACCTTGCGGTGGGGGCCTACAATACACGGCGACAACAACAACAACAACAACGGCCGTTCGCCACCGAGTGGCGGCGACGTCACCACGGCGCTTGTGCCAGGCCAGGTGCACGTTGGGGACACGTGGAGTGTCGAACGCCCGCTGGCAGGAGGTCACGGGGCAGACCCAGCAGGTGCCACGGGTTCACTGACCAAGACGAGTGGCCGATGCACCACCTGTGCCCCCGACTTTGCTTTAGCCACCCAGCGCTCCGCTCGTTGTTGTGAGTGTCGCTCCTCCGCCCTCCATTGTTGTTGGAGGGCGACTGCCTCCAACTGCCCAGCGTCCTTCACGAGCCTCCTCCACAGAGGCCGATCTTGACACCGCTGGTACCGGTCATCGGCAAGTCCACTCAGCTCCACATCCTCCTGTACCACATCACTTCATCTCTTCTCTAGCCCGTGCCGCGCCCGTTCAGCCCCCTATATCCGGCCAAACAGGAGCTGCTTGGGCTTGCGGTGGCTGGGCCATGCGGGCTACACGACCGAGCCAACGCAGTCTTGCCTGCCGGAACTCACCGATAAGAACATGTCTAGATTGCCAAAGATCCCATGTGTAGCCTCAGGCTGTAGGGGCAAGTGCTGTAAGAGAGCAGCACCTATGAAGGCCGGCACCGTGGCACACGAGGGGGTGGGTGGCCAGCACCACGCCCGGCCGCCTTTGTCTCTCGAGTGGCGATGTTCGCCAGGTTCGTAGCGCTGCGCGATAACCGCTACCTATAATGTACACACACACGCGCACATACACACTCAAAGTCACGCGCGGGCGCGTGTGTACGTCGTCACCGTCGCCACCGTCGTACCCAGGTCGGCGTCGACGGCGCGCGCGCTCGTCACCGCCGTCCCTACACTGGCGTGGCTCAGGCGCAGGGCGACGGCGCGGGGGGGCGACCCCGTGAGGAAGCGCGGGGCCGAGTCGTTCACGTCCTCCACCCTCACGAGGACCTCCGCCCGGCAGGAGCGGCCGCCGCCGTCGGTCGCGGCCACGGCGAGCGCGTGGGCCGGGGCGGCCTCGCGGTCCAGCGGCGCCAGCATGAAGAGCTCCCCTACGCGGGGCCACGCCGACGAGAAAGACGTTAACCACCTCGCCCGCTACACAGGAGGTGGACGTGAAATTTGATCACAACCCCGACGGCTGCGAGAGCGCGATGGAGAGAGCGCGATGAGCGTTACCGCTGACGGGGTCCAAGCGGAAGAGATTCGCTCCGGCACCGTGTAGCGAGTACCCGATGGTTCCGTTAGAGCCGGAATCGGAGTCACGGGCTGAAACCCTCAGCAGGAAGACTTGTGGGGCGACGTCCTCCCGCACGGTGACGTTGTACCACAGCTGGGGCACCGTGGGGCACAGCGGTAGTGCAGTGAGCCCAAAGGTGAGGGAGAGCCGGTAGTCGAGGCGACACTTATTTAACAGTAACTATAGCACAGGGCCTCTAACACAAAGGGGGTGACGGCCCCTTACGCCCGCCATCTGGGGAGGTGTGGCCTCCGGGCTATCGTGTCCTATCGACTGGGACCACGTACACTCTCAGCCCTGCGGCTAGGGGCCCTAGGGGGAGGCTACTTTGACCCAACCCGGCCAAGGTCCTTGGGTCCGACCACTTTCCCTCACAGCCCCGGCCCTTACAAGGACAGTGGGTCTGGGGGTTCCCAGGGTCCTACTCTAAGCCCGGTCTCCAGTCTTCAACTTGAGAACTGCGGAACCCATTCAGGGGTCCGGCTTTTATACTCCGCCCCTGGCCACGCCCTCTCCGCCCCTGGCCACGCCCTCTCCACCCCTGGCCACGCCCTCTCTGCCCCTGGCCACGCCTTCCTTCCAGAGTGTTCCAGGGGATATTAGAATATTCCCACAGCCCCCTTATTGGGGTCTTGGGAACCCCGGTGGCCCACATACCACCCCCTACTGGCGTCTGTCCGCCAGTGCAGGTAAGTATACCGTGTGTTCATGGCGTTACAGCAGTACGGTGGTGTGGTAGGGTATGACGAGTCTGTGAGCCTGTGTGGCGAGTCTACGGTTACGGATACCTTGTCACACACGGGGCCGTTGTCGTTGACGTCCAGCACGGTGACGGCCACGACGACCGTCCTCACCAAGGTGCCGTCGGTGGCCATCACCAGCACGTGGTGGCGTTCCTGCTCCTCCCGGTCGAGCGGCCGCTCCAGGCGCAGCGTCCACTCGCCCCCCCTCTTGATGGGGCCGAGGGAGAAGTGGCCCAGCGGGTCGCCGCCTGTGGCCAGCGTGGACGGGGGGTGGGACGCGGACGTCGCTCGCCGTCGAGACGGAGAGTGTGACGAAGAGAGTGTGATGAAGAGAGTATGATGGCGAGAGTATGATGACGAGAGTCGGTTTAATGCAGAGGCTTCCGCGACCAACTGTGAATGCGGTGGTGGGTTCACTCCAACACAACAGGTGTAGTGGTGTACTAGTAGACTACACTATACACTACTGCACACTACCTGTCAGGTGGTACGTAAGATCCCGGTTTTCCGGCGCGGCGTCCGCGTCGTCCGCCTGGACGACAGCCAACGCCAGGCCGGGCGCGGCGTCCTCCGGCACTCGGACGTCGATCACCGAGGCCGAGAACCGCGGGGGGTGGTCGTTGGCATCGCTCACGATGACGAGCACCTTGGCGACGGCCGGCGGGCGCTCGGGGCGTGCCGGGTCGAAAGCCTTGACGAGGAGGTGGTGCCTGTCACGGGCCTCGCAGTCCAGCCGGCTCAGCGTGCTCACCCAGCCGCTGCGGGCGTCCACCATGAAGAGCGGCTCCGCTTCTCCGGCGTCGCCGCTCTCGCGCGGCTCGACCAGGTTGTACACCGGCTGGGCACCGCCGTCTCGGTCCGTCGCTGAGGGACGGGTCGGGGGGAGGATGGGGGGAGGGGGGGGTGTTGTATATAGGCCTTTTTTCCAAATTGATATTAAGAATGATTTTGCCAATATTTTTTTTTTTATCAATCATGGTGTCGCTTGGAGGCCAGATGGGGTGAGGTGAACACCCCTCCCTCCCCTCACAGCAACAGTTTCTCACACACAACCGAGGGACGGAGATAAGCCATAAAAGAATCAAACCAGGGTGAGACTGAACAGACAGATGGCTTAATAAATCAGAACACACGGACACACGTACAACCAACCCCCCCCCCCCCCCCCCCACAGCACAGAGCGAAATCAAAGGAAGTTCCGATCCTTGGTGAGAAGGCGGCAGAGGAAGAAATTTGGCATAAGAAGAGAGACACGAGCCATACATCGTCATCACAGCTACCGGCGGCAGAAGACGGCGACCAACTAGCGAAGACGACGGCCAGCCACCGAGGTCGATCAGTCACCAAAGAGTTCTGCAATGTCAAGCCATCAACGTCGAGAAAGGGCGGAAAGCGCCAAGCATCGACCGAGCCAGCATCGCAGAGAACCAGCGGCACGCGCAATCGACACCGCCAGGGGAGAGCACACCGCTGCGTCAACAGCGTCAGGCGGGGTCCCCCACCTGCCCTGCTGTTTCCAGGCCTCGTCCCTGCGGACACTTCCTCCCGCCGTGATATTTTCCCAGTAAATTGGTTAAATTGGTTACCGAAGAGTGGCAGCCCCTACCATTTGGAGCTATCTGTGTGACCCATAGACTACTCGCTCAGAAACCCATAGACACACCACACAGACACCCACACAAAGACGCGTTTGTTGACCGAGTGAGCCCAGCGCCGCACACGGTTGCGTTACCTCTCACTTGAACGAGCAGCACCCCGCCTGGCAGGTTCTCCAACACGGTGGCCTCGTAGACGCTCGACTCGAACACGGGCGCTTCGTCCTCCACGTCCTCCACACGCACCGTCACCGGGACCTGCGCCGTGACGTCGGCTCCGCCCCGCCGCCACGTGGCCCTCACCTCGAAGCGGTGGCTCCCCGCGGCCTCGCGGTCGAGCGCCCTCGCCACCACGATCCGCCCGTCGCCGGCGACCACCGCGAATGCGCCGCCCCCGGCGCCGTCATCCGCCACCCCGCCGCCGCCGCCAGGCACTGCGGCGTACGCGGCCGCCTCGTCGCCTGCGAGCGCGGCCGCCACCGCGCCAACCTCGCTCCCCGCCCGCGCGTCCTCTGCGACCGTCAGCTCGTAGGCCGCCTGGGCGAAGGCCGGCGCCGCCGTGCCGGCGGGCAGCACGGCGACGGATGCGGGGACGGCGGTGGCGCGCCCGCCGCCGTCCTCCGCCACGACGAAGAACGACAGCCGCGAGCCCTCCAGGCCGGCGAGGCCGCCCTTGGTGATGACGCGGCCCGTCAGGGGCTCCACCTCCAGGACGTCCTCGGAGGCGTCCGGCTCCCACCCCTTCCGGAGCGAGTAGACGACGGCCGCGTTGCTCCCCTCGTCGCGGTCCGTGGCGGCGACCCGCAGGACCGCGGTCCCCTTCGCGGCACTCGCCGGCACTCCGCCGGAGTACTCGGCGGCGACGAACCGGGGCGCGTTGTCGTTCTCGTCCGTGGCGACGACCCTGACCGTGGCGAAGGCCGCCCTGCCTCCGCCGTCCCGGGCCACGACGCGGACATCCACGGCCCTCTGCGAGGGGTCCTCCCTGTCGAGGGGCGCCCTCGCGAAGATCCGCCCGCTCCCGTCGATGGTGAAGCGCTCGCGGGCGAACCGGTTCGCGATGGAGTACGACGCTCGCCCGAACGCGCCCACGTCGGCGTCCGTGGCCCGCACCGAGGCCACCGGGGTCCCCGCCACGGAGTTTTCGGGAATCTCCGCCGCGTACTCGGCCCGCTCGAAGGCGGGGGCGTGCCGGTTGGTGGGCCGCACGTCGACCGCCAGTGTGGCGTCGCCGACGAACGCGCCGTCCGTGGCCGAGACTCGGAGGCGGTAGCAGGCGGCCGGCTTCTTCCGCTCAAGCGGGATGGCGACGGAGACGACGCCCGTCTCGGCATCGATGGCGAAGCTCGCTGGGTCGTCGTCGCCGGAGACGATGGCGTACCGCAGCCGGTAGGCGTCCGACGCGTCGGCGTCCAACGCCCTCGGCGCGGCCACGAAGTGCCCGGGCCAAGACAGCCGGCTCACGGACGCCTCGTACAGCGGCCGCTCGAACACCGGCGCGTTGTCGTTCGCGTCCTCGACGGCGACGGTCACTGTGACGTCGGAGGCGAGGGGAGGGGAGCCGCCGTCCGTCGCCCGCACCGAGAAACGATGGAGCCGGCTCCGCTCGTGGTCCAGGGGCGCCGTGGTCACGACCAGCCCGCCGTCCGGGTCCACGTAGAATCCCTCGCCGCCCTTCTCCCCGTCGTCCACGATCTCGTAGCGGAGCGCCCCGTTGGGGCCGGCGTCGGCATCGACGGCGCTCACCCGGACGACGGAGGTCCCCGGGGGCGCGGATTCGGACAGCGTGGCGGCGTAGGCGCCCCGCGCGAAGAGCGGCCGGTGGTCGTTGACGTCCCCGACGACGACGTCTAGGCTCACGTCGGCATGCAGGCCCGTCGCCGGGGAGGCGGCCCGCACCGCGAGGCGGTAGTTGGCCCGCGTCTCGCGGTCCAGCGAGCCAACAACGCTCACGACGCCCGTGCCAAAGTCGACGGAGAACTGGTCGAAGGGGTCGCCGTCGACGATGGAGAAAACGAGCGGCAGGCCCTCGGGACCCGCCGCGCGGACGTGAGCGATCGGCGCGGGCGGCCCGACGTCCTCGGGCACCCACGCGACGTGGGAGAGGCTCTCGAACGCCGGCGCGTCCTCGTCGAGCACCGTGACCGTGATGCCGACCGCAGACGACAGCGGAGGAGTCCCGCAGTCCGTCGCCACCACGGTCACGACGAAGTCCTTGCCCGACGCGCCCGGGGCGAAGCTTGTCCTCAGCAAGATCTCGCCGCCGGAAGGGCGGACGCGAAAGCGGCCGTCGCGGTCGTCCCTCAACGAGTACCTCACCCTGGCGTTCTCGCCGACGTCCCGGTCGAGGGCTGCCACGGTGAGCACGGCGCTCCCCGGCGCCGCCGCCGCCCCGACAACGGCGCGGTACGGCAGGCCGACGAACGCCGGGGTGTTGTCGTTGACGTCTTCGACGGCCACCTCGACCACGGTGCGAGCGACGCTCGGGCGCGCCCGCGAGCCGCCCCTCACCTCCACCAGCAGCTCGTAGCGATCGCGCTCCTCCCTGTCGAACGCGACGCCGGTTGTCTCCAGGACGCCCGCCGTCGGCCTCATCCGGAACGCGCCGCTCGGGTCGAGCAGGTCGAAGACGAGCGGCTCGTTGAGGTCCCCCCCCGTCGCGACGACCGCGGCCACGACGGCGCCCGCCGTGCCGTTCTCGGGGATGCGCGCCGAGATCTTTGGCGGAACCCGCAGCCTGCCGCCGACCGCCCGCACGGAGACCTTCACCCGCGCGGCGCTCCGAAATTTCCCGTCGGACACCTCGACCCCGAGGTCGTAGCCGGCGGCGAGGAGGGAGGCGTTTCGCACCTCGACGTCCCCGGTGCGCGCGTCCACGGCGAACGCGCCGCCGACGTTTCCCGAGGCGACGCGGTAGGTCAGCGTGGCACCGACGTCCGGGTCGGAGGCTGCCAGGGTCAGCAGGCGGACGCCGGCGCGGGTCGGCACGGTCAGCGTCGTCTCGTACGCGGCCGTCGAGAACGCCGGCGGGCAGTCGTTGGCGTCCAGCACGGCGACCGTCACCTCGGCCGGAGCTTCGGCGGACATCCTCGGGCTGCCGCCGTCCGAGGCGGTCACCCGGAAGCGGAACTCGGCCGTCGTCTCGCGGTCGAGGGCCCTGGCGACCCTGATGGCCCCGGTGCGCGGGTCGATGGAGAAGTACTTCCTGGCTCCGAACTCGACGATCCCGTAGGCGACCGTCGCGCGCCCCTCGCCGTCGTCCGCGTCGGCGGCCCTGACGACGAGCGGGACGCCGTCCGGGTCCAGCACCGGGGTCCCCGCCGCCGCCTCCTCGCCGACGGCCCCGCGGTAGCGAGGGCGGTCGAAGACGGGCCCGTTGTCGTTCTCGTCGAGCACGAGGATCGTCACCGACGCGTCCGTCGAGAGGCCCGACGCGTCTGTGGCCCGCACCGTCAGCTGGAACGACGGCGTCCGCTCGCGGTCCAGCGGCCGTTTGGCGGCAACGACCCCGGACGTCGGGTGGATGTCGAAGGCGCCTTCGGGATCGCCCTCCCGTATTTCGTAGGCGACCGTCGACCGGCCAGAGGTGCTCACCGCGAGCACGAAGCTCCCGGGCGCGGCCCCTTCGGCGACCTCCGCCGAGTAGCCGCCGCCGCCGCCGCCTCCGGAGGCGAATTTGGGGGGGGCGTCGGCGTCGGCGGCGACGACGACAACGCGGACGGCGGCATTCGTGACGCGGCGCGGGCGCCCCCGGTCCACCGCCCTCACCGTCAGCTCGTAGGCCTCCACCGCGGAGCCGTTCAGCTTCCTCGCCACGAAGACGACGCCCAGCGCGCGGTGGACGGCGAAGGAATTCCCCACGTTTCCTGCCGGGAGAATTCGGAGGAGCGGGACGGGCGCGAGTTCACGTCACCGAATCCGGAGGGAGACGCCGAGGGCAAACGACGCGGGGGAAACCGCGGCGCCCGTCGGCTCCCGAGCGATCCGAGTTGGACCCGCGGCTCGCGACTCGCTCGGGGAGAGGGACGCGACGGAGAAACCACGACGCTGGAAACGTGCCCCTGTGCAGAAACTCCCCCCCCCCCCCCGGGGCGGTTGGGAGGGGCGGCGGGAGCGGCGGCGGAAGCGGCGGTCACCGTATCTGATGCTATATCTGACGTCGGCGTTGGGGCCGTCGTCGCGGTCCGTCGCCGTGACGCGCACCACGGTGGAGTCCACGGCCGCCGACTCGGCCACGCGGGCCTCGTAGGGGCCGCCGGTGAAGCGGGGCGCGTGGTCGTTGGCATCGTTGACGCTCACCGCCAGCGTGGCGTACGCTCGCCTCACGGGGACCCCGCCGTCCTGCACCTGCTCGCGCGGGTGAGAGAAAGAGAGTGAGAGAGTGAGAGAGTGAGAGAGTGAGTGAGAGAGTGAGAGAGAGAGAGTGAGAGTGAGAGAGAGAGAGTGAGAGAGAGTGAGTGAGAGTGAGAGAGAGAGAGTGAGTGAGAGAGAGAGAGTGAGAGAGAGTGAGAGAGAGAGTGAGAGAGAGAGTGAGAGTGTGAGAGAGAGAAAGTGAGTGAGAGAGAGAGTGAGAGAAAGTGAGAGAGTGAGAGAGAGAGTGAGAGAGAGTGAGAGAGAGTGAGTGAGTGAGAGAGTGAGAGAGAGTGAGAGAGTGAGCGAGAGAGTGAGAGAGTGAGAGAGAGTGAGAGAGATAGTGAGAGTGAGAGAGAGAGAGTGAGAGACTTTGACTTTTAAATAAACTTTATTGTCCAGCAGCAAATGCCCTGGACGGTTCCGGTGCTCCATTGCGAGAGTCGCCAATAAAAAAGCCAACAATGTCCGTGCGCGTCATTGCGCGCAAGACCATCGACACCAGCCACAGGCAACAACCTCGTCACCGTCAACACAAGCGCACATATCGAAAAACAACACCGTTCTGCAATGACACAGAAGCGGGAAAAAAACCGGGTCCAAAGTGCGAACCACGCGCCGCCCCCCCCACGGTACGGGTGAACCCAACCACCAAAACCAAATCAAAATCGGTCCGCACGTGTCACCGCGTGCACATCCAAATGACGCAGCTGATCGCCGCCAATGCAGGTAGGTATACAGACCGCCTCAGTGGACGTGCTGCACACGAGGCACGCACAGCACACCTCCTGGCGTGGCCACCGCCAGCTTAGGTGGCTCACGGTCCACCGCCAGCCTCTGGTGATCGCGTGCGCAGAGGAAACCATTTCGAGTCCGCGCGCGTCATCGCGCACCTTGCCCTTTTAAATCCCGAGGCCACAACGCTAGGTGTTGGTGTTGGCGGTGGCCGCAGGGGGGGGGCCCTTTAGCTGGGAGGAATACCTCCTCTCTGCCTTCCGTACTAGAGCCTCCACCTTGTCGGCCTCCTTCCGGCTGCAGACTTACCTTTGCGGATCCTTGCAAAGTGGTCGCGCGGCCTGCATGAAGGCCAGCGCGTCGGGGAATTGCTCTCTGAAGGTGCCCGCGCGCCCCTTGAAGGGGTGTCGTACATAGTCAATGATGGCCCCTGGGTTGTACTCTATCCCCCTCCGGACTCGCGGGCGGCTCGTTTCACTTGTGTTCTCAACAACGTTGGACCTTAACCACCCGTCGTCCCTGTAGGTGTTGTTGTTGTTGTCGTTATTTTCGTTGCTGTTGTTTTTACAGTCGCCTTGTATGTTCTCTTGGGGCTTGGCGGCCGCCTCTCGTGTCAGGCCACCCCGAGCCGGGTTTTTCTTGGGCTTGGGGTGGTGTACCTCCGCGGGTCCAGCAGCCATCGCCCCGTCAGACGGGGAGGCGGGCTGCTCGTCTTTCGCGTGCGCCGCGGCACCGTCAGGTGTCACGGCACCCTCGAGCGCCGCGGCACCGTCAGGCGCGGCGGCGCCGGTGAAGGTGATGGTGGTGGTGGTCGTGAAGCCTTCAATAGCTGTACCGGGGGAATCTCCATATGGTACAGATATAAAGGGAGGCTGATCGATGCCCGGGCGCGGTCAAGGGATGGCTCCCTATTGCTCAACCATGATGATTTGGTAATAGCTGCTCATTCAGAGGAGGAGTTGGAGATGCTGCTGCTGAGACTGGAGCGTGCCACTAAGAGGTGGGGCCTTACCATCAGCCCCACCAAAACTAAGCACTTGCCTGGGTATTTTGTACCATCGGACACTACACCCCCACAACTCCCAATCGGTGATGGGGCAGTTGTGGAGAGAGTGGAGAGTTTCTCATACCTGGGCAGTGTGCTTATGACTGGCTCCAGTTTAACAGCAGAGGTCTCACTCCACATCAGTCGAGCGGTAATATCTTTTCATCGGTTGCGTAACGCTGTGTGGAAGCTACCTGGTCTGTCGCTCCGCACTAAGCCTCAGGTCTTCTTGGCCACGGTCATTCCCACCCTTCTCTACGCTTGCGAAACGTGGACCCCCCTAATGGAACATCTTCGCCGGTTGGAAACATTTAGGCTGGCCTGCTTACGATCCATCCTGGGTTTAACCAGACTGGATTGTGTGAGGAGCTCACAAATCCTTGAAAGATCTAGGAAAGGTCCCATCGGTGAGCTCCTCCGGCGGGCAAGGCTGCGATGGCTGGGTCATGTAGCCCGCATGCCCAGCCACCGCATGCCGAAACAGATTTTGTTCGGCCGGATTGAGGGGGCTAAACGGGCGCGGCACGGGCTAGAGAAGAGATGGAGTGATGTGTTACAGGAGGACGTGGAGCTGAGTGGACTTGCCGATGACTGGTACCAGCGGTGTCAAGATCGGCCTCTGTGGAGGAGGCTCATGAAGGACGCTACTGGGCAGTTGGAGGCAGTCGCCCTCCAACAACAACGGAGGGCGGAGGAACGACGCTCACAACAACGAGCGGAGCGCCGGGTGGCTAAAGCACAGCAGGTTGGCACAGTAGGGGGCACAGGTGGTGCATCAGCCAGTCATCTCAGTCAGTCGACCCGTGGCACCTGGGTCTGCCCCGTGACCTTCTGCCAGCGGGCGTTCGACACTTCACGTGGCCTCAGTGTGCACATAGCCTGGCACAAGCATCGTGGTGACATCACCGCCACTTAGTGGTGAATGGCGGTTGTTGTTGTTGTTGTTGGTCTGCAATTCCGGAGCGGCCAAGGCTGGGTCCGGCTCCGACGGTCGCTCTGCTACCGCGACGTCGTCCGGCAGGTGGAGTCCGCCGTCGTTGCTCATCCCGTCCCGCGGCCCAGGTTCGCCGTCGCTCCCCGTCGCCGCTTCCGTGCGGTCCTCCGGCTCGCTGTTGTCGCCGGCGACCACCGTCCGCATCGCGGGGGCCCCGACGCGTCCCGCTGACGCGGGGTCGCTCCTTGCCCTCCGCTTCCTCCGCCAGGGAGGGGCGGACGGGCGGACGAAAACGTCTCCCTCGTCCTCGGTCGTCCGTGCCCCGCAGTCAGCTGCCAGGACGGCGAGATCACCCCGCTGCCCTCCCTGCTACTGCTGTTGTTGATTTTGGTGTTCTTCTTGTTGTAGTTGATGGCGGTGCTGTTGCTGCGGCCGCTGCTGCTGTGTCTGCTGCTGCTCCGCCCGCCCCGTTGCGGGCGGAGCAGCAGGCGCGGCGGACTCGCTCGCCCTGTTCGGGCAGTTCCTCCGGGCGTGGCCGCTGCCTCCGCACCCGGAACAACGCATCCCCGCCGTGGATGCGTGTACTGTGTACACGTGGCCCTGCACCGTGTACTTAAAGTTAATGTCTAAGTCCGTGTTGCCGTCCTTCAGGACCATAAAAACCTGGCGCTGAAGCGACAATACGTGCGCCGACCCGGGGTCCCTCGTTCGTAGAGGCAGCAGCGTGACTTTCGACACCGCCGTCCCGTAGCGTTGGAGGTCCCGCAGCAGGTCGGCGCCGCTCAGAAAGGGCGGCGTGCCCGAGAGCGCCACCCTGACGGCGGGCGTGGCGAGCGGGGCGCACCGCAGGTGAAGCTCACCCACGGTGAGCCCCGTCTCCACCAGGCGCGCCGCCATCGCCTCCTCCGCCACGTACACCGTGACCCCTCCGCTCTGCCGCTGGGCCGCGACGACGCCGGCATAGCCGACGTCGTCGCGGCCACCGCGGCGGCGACGACGGCGATCCCGGACGGCGGAAAGGTGGCGAAACCGTTCCTCCTCGTGAGAGTCTCCAGCGCGGTGTGCTGCACCATGGTGGTGGTCGGCAGCAGCCACACCTGCGCACGTGTTCGCTGTAGTTGTCGTCGTTGTTGTTGTCGTTGTAGTTGTCGTCGTTGTTGCCGTTCTCTGTTCAGCCCACGAGCCGCTCGGAATAAATTTTCCGGGACGACTCAGTGAGCAAAAATAAAGAAGAAATCAAAGGGAATAAACCATTACAAAACGAGGGGAAGAGCGATGTTTAAACTCCCCATTGTAACCTCTCTCAGGCTTGGCCTAATTTATGGAAAATCAGGCCCCCATTGATCCAGGTGAGCAGCGCGGAACTTCACCTGGACGCAGCCTCCTCCGCGCATGCGCAGAGAGAGAGAGAGTGTGAGAGTGAGAGAGTGTGAGAGTGAGTGAGTGATAGTGAGAGTGAGTGAGAGAGTGAGAGAGCGAGAGAGTGAGAGAGAGTGAGAGTGAGAGAGCGAGAGAGCGAGAGAGTGAGAGAGTGAGAGAGAGAGTGAGAGAGTGAGAGAGAGAGTAAGAGAGTGAGAGTGAGAGAGAGAGTGAGAGAGTGAGAATGAGAAAGAGAGAGAGAGTGAGAGAGTGAGAGAGAGAGTGAGAGAGTGAGAGAGAGAGTGAGAGAGTGAGAGAGTGAGGGAAAGAGTGAGAGAGTGAGAGAGTGAGAGTGAGAGAGAGTGAGAGAGTGAAGAGAGAGAGGGCTGAGCGGAGCGCTCGCTCCGAACGCCCCCGGACAGGAGGCTTTCGCGGCAGACGCCATTCTCGGTGGAGGGACGTGCTGGTTGCGTGCAACGTGTCGTCGTCCGACTGTGCCACCGCCGCCTGACATGGCCGGTCGGCAAGGTTTTGTGTCACCCAAACAAAATGTGGCGATTTAGTTACACGGCTTGTTTATGTGACAAACTACACTATACGCATTACTATGCAGTACACCGCACACTGTGGTCACCACGCAAGACGGTGGTCATGGCGTCGTCGTCGTCGTCGTCGTCATCATCGTCGCCTTCGATCAGCAGTCGGCTACGTACAGTTGCGGACGAAGTTCAACGGACACACACACACGTACACACACGTACACACACACACGTACACACACGTACACACGTGCACACACACACATGTACACACACGCACACACACACACGTACACACACACGTACACACACGTACACACACACACACGTACACACACACATGTGCGCACGTACACACACGTACACACACACACGTACACACGTACACACACGTACACACACACGTACACACGCGCACACCCGGCGTGGAGTCACGTACTCACCATGACGGTGAGTACGTGGCTCCACTTGGCCTCTCGGTCCAGCCTCTCGGCGACGGTGACCTCGCCAGTGACGGGGTCTACGCGGAACAGACGCCGGCCCTCCACGGCGTCGCCGCCGCCCACGCCGACGAGGAAGAAGGAGAGCCGGGCGGCGGCGGCGCCGGCGTCGGCGTCGGTCGCCTCCAGCCGCAGGATCCGGGAGGCGCCGGGAGAGGCGTCCTCGGTGACGGTCGCCTCATAGAGGTCACGGGAGAAGCGGGGCCGGTGGTCGTTCACGTCCTGCACCGTCACCACCACCTAGCGGGGGGGGGGGGGGGTGGTGGTGAGGAGGAATTGGCAAGAGGTGCCGATGCACCCGGCACGTCTCACGCGGCCACCGCGGCAACCCCCGGCCTCGTGACGTCACCGCGTCGCCCTGACGGCCTCGTCACGCCCACCTTGTGCGACAGACAGACAGACACGCACACAGACACACACACACAGACACACACAGACACACACAGACACACACACAGACACGCACAGACACGCACACAGACACACACAGACACACACAGACACACACAGACACGCACAGACACGCACAGACACACACACAGACACACACACAGACACATAGAGACAGACACAGACACACACAGACACACACAGACACACACACAGACACACACACACAGACACACACAGACACAGACACACACACACAGACACGCACACACAGACACACAGACACACACACACAGACACACACACAGACACACACAGACACACACACAGACACACATACACAGACACACACACACAGACACACACACAGACACGCACACAGACACACACAGACACACACAGACACACACAGACACGCACACAGACACACACACAGACACGCGTGCCCGCCCACCAGGGTGGTTGAAGCGTTGGTCCCGTCGGTGAGCGTCACGGTGAGCCGGTAGGAGGAGCACCGCTCGGCATCCAGCGGCTTGGCCACCTCCACAACGCCGCTGTGCTCCGTCACGTGGAAGCTGCGCTCCACGTCACCGCCTGTCCACAAGCGGCGCCCCCCTAACGTCATCATCATCGTCACCGTTAACACACCATCATCATGTCACCGTTAACACACCATCATCGTCACCATTAACACACCATCATGATGTCTCCGTTAACACACCATCATCGTCACCGTTAACACACCATCATCATGTCACCGTTAACCCATCATCATCACCATTAACACACCATCATGATGTCACCGTTAACACACCATCATGATGTCACCGTTAACCCATCATCATGTCACTGTTAACACACCATCATGATGTCACCATTAACCCATCATCATGTCACTGTTAACCCATCATCGTGAGGTCACCATTAACACATCATCATCGTCATCGTTAACACACCATCATGATATCACCGTTAACCCATCATCGTGGTGTCACCATTAACACACCATCATGATGTCACCGTTAACACATCATCATCATCGTCACCGTTAACACATCATCGTCACCGTTAACCCATCATCATCATCACCATTAACACACCATCATCGTCACCGTTAACACATCATCATCGTCACCATTAACACACCATCATCATGTCACCGTTAACCCATCATCATGTCACCGTTAACCCATCATCGTGAGGTCACCATTAACACATCATCATGAGGTCACCATTAACACACCATCATGATGTCACCGTTAACACACCATCGTGAGGTCACCGTTAACACATCATCGTCACCATTAACCCATCATCATCATCACCATTAACACACCATCATGTCACCGTTAACACATCATCATCGTCACCGTTAACACACCATCATGATGTCACCATTAACCCATCATCATGAGGTCACCATTAACACATCATCATCGTCACCATTAACACACCATCATGAGGTCACCGTTAACACATCATCATGAGGTCACCATTAACCCATCATCATGAGGTCACCATTAACACACTATCATCGTCACCATTAACACACCATCATGAGGTCACCGTTAACACACCATCATGAGGTCACCATTAACCCATCATCATGAGGTCACCATTAACACATCATCATGAGGTCACCGTTAACACACCATCATGAGGTCACCGTTAACCCATCTTCATGAGGTCACCATTAACACATCATCATGATGTCACCGTTAACACTTCGTCATGATGTCACCATTAACGCACCATCATCATGATGTCACCGTTAACCCATCATCATGATGTCACCATTAACACACCATCATGATGTGGGGTGGGATGTGGAATGTGTGTGGTGGCACCACGTGACCTGTGATGCTGAACCAGAGGAGGCTCCCCGCCGTGCTCTGCGTGGGCAGCGCGATCACCACGGAGCCCACGGCGGCCGTCTCCGACACGGTGACCGCGTGCCGGCTCAGGCCAAAGGCCGCGGGCGTCTCCGGTGGCCGGGGAGCGGCGATCCACTCCACGTGGATGACGGCCGTCGACGGCAAGGTCGGCGGTTGCCCCGAGTCCCTGGCTTCGATCTGCGGGGCGGGCAACGGCAAGATCGGCGAGTTCTGCTTCACGGTGGGGGGTCAACATTGTCAAGCGTGTCCATGAGGATGAGGGGGGAGGACCGCGAGGGGAGTGTGCCCAGTACCAGGATGGAGTGGGATGTCCCCGCACGGTGCAAGTCGCTCCGGCTGTAGACGACTCCGTGCTCATCGGAATAGTAATTGTGTTGCCACCCGCGGACGGTGTACAACAGCATGCCGTTGTTGCCCCAGTCGGCGTCGGCGGCGTAGACGCGGGCGATGGCCACCACCGTCGGCTCCTTCGCCGCCACCGCGTAAACGCGCGTGAGGTTCCTGCGGAAGCGCGGGGCGTTGTCGTTCTCGTCGGAGACGCTCAGCGTCACCGCCACCCTCGCTTCACGCGGGGGCACGCCGCCGTCCACGATGGACACCTGGCGCCGGCGGGCGGGATGCACGCAGACACACGCGCAACAACAACAACGACCTCCACTAAGTGGCCGTGACGGCACCACGACGCTTGTGCCAAGCCATGGGCACGTCGAGGCCACGTGTCGAACGTCCGCTGGCAGGAGGTCACGGGGCACACCCAGGTGCCACGGGTCGACTGACTGAGATGAGTGGCCGATGCACCACCTGTGCCCCCTACTGTGCTTTAGCCACCCGGCGCTCCGATGGGTCTTTGTCCAGATGTTTTAATGATTTGTGAGCTCCTCACACAATCCACCCTGGTTAAACCCAGGATGGATCGTAGGCAGGTGAGCCTAAATGTTTCTAACCAGCCAAAGATGTTCAATTAGGGGGGGTCCACGTTTCGCAAGCGTAGAGAAGGGTGGGAATGATTTGCCGAGAAGACCCGAAGCTTAGTGCGGAGCGACAGACCAGGTAGCTTCCACACAGCGTTATGCAACCGATGAAAAGATAATGCCGCTCGACTGATTCGGAGTGAGACCTCCGCTGTCAAACTGAAGCCAGTCATGAGCACACTGCCAGGGTATGGGAAACTCTCCACTCTCTCCACAACTGCCCTATCACCAATTGTGAGTTGTGGGGGTGGATTGTCCGATGGTACAAAATACCCAGGCAGGTGCTTAGCTTTGGTGGGGCTGATGGTAAGTCCCAACCTCTTAGTGGCAAGCTCCACGTTTAGCAGCAGCGCCTCCAACTCCTCCTCTGAGTGAGCAGCAATTACCAGATCATCGGCAAGGTTGAGCAATAGGGAGCCATCACTTGACCGCACCTGGGCATCGATGAGCCTCCCATTATATCTGTACCAGATGGAAATTCCTCCGGTACAGCTATTGAAGGCCACTACCACCACCACCACCATCACGGTGACTCTCACCTCCAGCTCGTGCTCCGCCTGCCTCTCTCTGTCCAGCCGCCTGCTGGTGGTGTGGATGACGCCTGCAACGAGTCCGTTCACCGGAGGTCAACAACAACCATCCCACGCCGGCCGGCACACGCACGCAGTGGGGTGGGGTGGGGGCCAACGTGGATAGTAAATGTTGCTGGATTTGCTCACCAACACACCGGTTAGTGCTGTACTAGTAACGAATTGGCACATTCTGTAGTGTATAGTTGTGTCGTGCATAATGTAGTGTACACTATACACTACATTATAATTGTAAATGTTATAGATTTGCTTTCTACACTACACTATAATTGTAAATGTTCTGGATTTGCTCTCCACCACCACCAACCCCCACCTGTCGCGTTGTTTATGGTGAAGAATCCCTGTGGGTCTCCGCTGACGATGTTGAACGTGAGGCCCCTGCCCCGGGCATCGTTGGAGGACATGGCGGCGGCGTTGTCCAGGTCCCAGGCGTCCACCTGCACTGCCCTGACGCCCCCACGGGAGTTCTCCGCCACCGCGGCCTGGTACCACGGACGCGATGCCCGCGGGGGGTTGTCGTTAACGTCCTGGGGGGGGGGGGGGGGGGGGAGAGACACACGGTACTCGCATTGTGTGTCGTTTTAAAATGCAGGGGTGCATACGCATGTGTGTGTATGTGTGTGTGTACTTGTGTGTGTGTACGTGTGTGTGTACGTGTGTATATACGTGTGTGTGTGTACGTGTGTTTGTGTGTGTGTATACGTGTGTGTGTGTATGTGTGTGTGTGTATATGTGTGTGTGTGTGTACGTGTGTGTGTATATACGTGTGTGTGTGTGTATATACGTGTGTGTATACGTGTGTGTATACGTGTGTGTGTGTATACGTGTGTGTGTGTACGTGTGTGTGTGTATACGTGTGTGTGTGTGTGTGTCCTCCAGAAACAACGAAAAGCCACTACGGGTGGCCATGTGGAATGTTTGAATGCTCACAGCGGAGGAGAGGCTGCCACTCCTCTGTCGGGAGCTGGACCGGTACCACCTGGATCTATGTGGCATTCAGGAGGTCCGGTGGACTGGCTCTGGCTCCTGCCACTATGAGGGGCGGACAGTCCTCTACTCGTGGCAGCAGACTGCCAAACAACAGGGTGTGCCTCTTCTTTTGAACAAAAGAATGAAGGGGGTGTGGGAGCGTGGCGGTGAGGTGTGGGAAGCTGTAAGCCTCAGGCTACTTTGGGCTCGCCTTCCCATCAACCGGAGGCAAGGCATGGTGGTCGTGGTTACTTATGCCCCCACCGAAGATGAACATCCGTGGAGGGATGCAGGCAAAGCCGATGAGTCAGATGCCTTCTATGACCTCCTGTCACAGGTGCTGGCTAAAGTGGCCCCTCGGGATAGAGTCATCATGTTGGGTGACTTCAATGCCTGAGTTGGTCATGATACTGGCACCTGGTATGGAGTGATTGGAGGGCATGGGCCAGATCAGCTCAATAACAACGGTAGGAGGCTGCTAGATTTTTGTGCAGCCCATGGGCTTGTAATTACCAACACGCTGTTCCGGCATCGGCGCATCCACACAACATCATGGTTGCATGCCGGGTCCAAGCAAGAACATCTGCTGGACTACATAGTGACGGACCAGCAGATGCGAGCCCTCGTCCTTGACACCAGGACCTACCGTGGAGCTGATCTGCCCTCTGACCATCGACTAGTCATCTGTAAGATGCGCCTGCCATTCTTCCACTCCGGTGGTAGGTGTACACCCAGGACCCCATTCCAACCTAAAGTGGCCTGGTCTCAGTTATCTGATGAAAGTTGCAAGCGAGAATTTCATCATCGCTTGCGGCTGGGATTGGCATCGTCCCTGACTCCTGATGTCGAGGGTAAATGGGCGAGGTTTAGGACTGTGACATGCAGCTGCAATGGCTGCTTTGGGTACACGGTCCAGACCTCCCCAGAGACCCTGGCTGACAGAGGAGGTGTTCAGGATGATTGAGAAAAAGCGACAGGCCCACTGTCATCGGCTACAGAATCCCACGTCAGAGAATGAGGAGACTTACCGCAGCCTTCGCTCGGAGGTTCGGAGAGCCGTGAGGCGCTGCAAGGATGGGTGGTGGTCGCGGGTTGCTGAGGAGATGGAGTCTGCCTCAGTGGCCCGTGATCACAAATCTCTATTTAACTCCATCAAAAAAGTAACCTGCAGCGCCACACCTATTACCATCATTAGGGGAAAAAACGGTGATCCAATCTCCAACCCCCAGGAACAGGTTTTTAGATTTGCTGAGCATTTCTGTGAGGTCCTGGGGGAGGGAAAATCCCTCAGCCAGAAAAACATCGTGGCACAAAGTGAGGATGACCCTGCTGAGGCTGCGGTGCCTCAAATATTGGAAGAAGTCACCCCCTGTGAGTGGCTGGCTGAGGTGCCATCTGTTGAGGAAGTCCTGAAGGCAATCCAGAGTCTGAGACCAGGAAAGGCAGCGGGCAGAGATGATCTCCCAAGCGAAATGCTGAGGGAGGGTGGCGTTTGTGCACAGACTGCCCTATATGACATCATAACAACGGTCTGGACCACTGGACGGGTTCTGCAGGATTGGAAGGATGCCATGGTGGTCCCCCTTTTTAAGAAGGGGGACCGCACAGACTGTAACAACTACAGGGGCATCTCACTCCTCAGTGTGCCGGGAAAGGTCCTGGCAAGGATTATTCAGCATCGCCTTGCCAGGCACGCTGAGGAGAGGCTTGCGGAGCCCCAATGCGGTTTCAGGAAAGGGCGGTCCTGCACAAATGCCATATTTTCTGTCCGTCTGCTACAGCAGAGGTGTAGGGAATTCCAACAAGACCTACATATCTGCTTTATTGAGCTGGTCAAGGCCTATGATACCATCAGTAGGCCTGGGCTCTGGGTTGTTCTTCGTGCTTTTGGAGTACCTGACCCTCTGCTCACGATCATTAAGGACCTTCATGATGGTGAGTGGGCCCGGGTAAAATTACGTGGCCGGGAGTCCGAGCCATTCCCTGTACACCTTGGGGTGCGACAGGGATGTCCTCTGACTCCCACATTATTTAACATCTATTTTGACCAGGTAGTTCGTGAAGCCTTCAATAGCTGTACCGGGGGAATTTCCATATGGTACAGATATAATGAGAGGCTGATCGATGCCCGGGTGCGGTCAAGGGATGGCTCCCTATTGCTCAACCACATTATGTATGCTGATGATTTGGTAATAGCTGCTCATTCAGAGGAGGAGTTGAAGACGCTGCTGCTGAGACTGGAGCGTGCCACTAAGAGGTGGGGCCTTACCATCAGCCCCACCAAAACTAAGCACCTGCCTGGGTATTTTGTACCATCGGACACTCCACCCCCACAACTCCCAATCGGTGATGGGGCAGTTGTGGAGAGAGAGTGGAGAGTTTCCCATACCTGGGCAGTGTGCTTATGACTGGCTCCAGTTTAACAGCAGAGGACTCATCGGTTGCGTAACGCTGTGTGGAAGCTACCTGGTCTGTCGCTCCGCACTAAGCTTCAGGTCTTCTCGGCCACGGTCATTCCCTCCCTTCTCTACGCTTGCGAAACGTTGACCCCCCTAATGAAACATCTTCGCCGGTTAGAAACATTTAGGCTGGCCTGCCTACGATCCATCCTGGGTTTAACCAGACTGGATTGTGTGAGGAGCTCACAAATACTTGAAAGATCTGGGCAAGGTCCAATCGGTGAGCTCCTCCGGCGGGGAAGGCTGCGATGGCTGGGTCATGTAGCCCACATGCCCAGGCACCGCATGCCGAAACAGCTTTTGTTCGGCCGGATTGAGGGGGCTAAGCGGGCGCGGCACGGGCTAGAGAAGAGATAGAGTGATGTGGTACAGGAGGACGTGGAGCTGAGTGGACTTGCCGATGACTGGTACCAGCGGTGTCAAGATCGGCCTCTGTGGAGGAGGCTCGTGAAGGACGCTACTGGGCAGTTGGAGGTAGTCGCCATCCAACAACAACGGAGGGCGGAGGAGCGACGCTCACAACAACGAGCGGAGCGCCGAGTGGCTCAAGCACAGCAGGTTGGCACAGTAGGGGGTACAGGTGGTGCATCAGCCAGTCATCTCAGTCAGTCGACCCGTGGCACCTGGGTCTGCCCCGTGACCTCCTGCCAGCGGGCGTTCGACACTTCACGTGGCCTCAGGGTGCACATAGCCTGGCACAAGCGTCGTGGTGACGTCACCGCCACTTAGTGGCGAATGGCGGTTGTTGTTGTTGTGTGTATACGTGTGTGTGTGTGTACGTGTGTGTGTGTACGTGTGTGTGTATATACATGTGTATACGTGTGTGAATACGTGTGTGTGTGTATACGTGTGTGTGTATACGTGTGTGTGTATATACGTGTGTGTACGTGTGTGTGAGTTTCCGTACCTGCACGTCCACGTAGACGTGCAGTGTGGAGAAGCGAGGGACGACTCCGCGATCCGTCGCGCGCACCGTGAGCCAGTAGCTGTCAGCAGTCTCCCGATCCAGCGGCTGCACCGTGACGATCATCCCTGCCAGCGCGGAGCGCCGTGCACGACACGCGGCAGAGACGGGCGCCGGCGTGAGCCGTCAGTCGGCGTCGTGAGCCGTGAGGAGGAGGATGGGGGGGGGGGGGGAAGGGAGGAAGGAGGGGGGGGAGTAGGTGCGGTTTACCATTCTCTGGATGAATGCTGAAGACGCCCAGGCCGGATTCGTCCACGAGGGAGTACCGCACCTCCCCGTCGATCCCCCGGTCTTCATCCGTGGCCGTGACGGTGACGACGACGGCGCCCACGGGGGCGTCCTCCCGCACGGCGGCGGCCGCCGCGAACTCCGTGAACCGCGGGGCGTGGTCGTTCTCGTCCACGTCCGCCACCTCCACCGTCGCCCGGCAGGCGGCCGGCGGCGGCCCCCCGGGGTCGCCGTCGCGCGCGGCCACCGTCAGGTCGTGGCGGCGCCGCCTCTCGAAGTCGAGCGGCCGCGCCAGACGCAGGGCCCCGCTCGTCTCGTGCACCCCGAACGTGCTGCCGTCCTCGTCCTCGCCCGACAGGGAGTAGCGCACCTCCCCGGCCGGCCCCGCGTCGGGGTCGCGAGCGTCCAGCCAGCCGAGGACGGCCCCCACCGGGAAGTCCTCGGGCACGCGGAGGCGGAGGGGCGCCGGCGCGCACGCGGGCGCGTGGTCGTCCACGTCCTCCACCGTCACGGTCACCATGGCGACGGAGGAGAGGCGGCTCTCCTCCGGCGCCAGGTCCGACGCCTCCACCAGCAGCGCGTGCTCGGCGCGCCGCTCGCGGTCCAGCGGCGCCGCCACCTCCAGGGCGCCCGTCTCGGCGTCCACGCGGAAGAGGTCGGTGTCGGACAGCAGGCGGTAGCGCACGACGCCCGCGGCGCCCGCGTCGCCGTCGGCGGCCTCCAGCCGGAGCACCTCGCGGCCCGGCCGCGCGCTCTCCGGCACCCGGGCCTCGTAGGCGCGCCGCAAGAACTCCGGCCGGTTGTCGTTGACGTCCGAGACGACGACGCGGAGGGCGGCGCTCGCGGAGCGCCGCGGCGTGCCCAGGTCGCGGACGACGATGTTCACGAGGTAGGAGGCGGCGGCCTCGCGGTCCAGCGGCACCAGGACCCTCACGACGCCGGTCTCCGCGTCCACGGCGAGGCCGCTCGCCCCGCCGTCGTCCGTCAGGGCGTACAGCAGCTTCCCCTCGAAGCCGTCGTCCGGATCCGTGGCCTCTATTCGGGTGACCTCGGCCCCGACTGGCAAATCTTCGCGGACTTCCACGGCGACCGCCGGGGCGGCGAACGCCGGCGCGTGCCGATTGACGGCGCCGGCGGCGAGGGGGCGCGGGCGGTCTCGCCATTGGTTTGCCCGGTGGAGCCACGCGACCATCCTCCGGGCGATCCCCGTCTCCACGCACCGCCATGACGGCGCCCGTCCGGGAGCGGCGTCCACGACTGAGACGTTCAGGAACGCCGTCTCCGCCGAGAGCTCCCCGTCGGTGGCCGTGAGGCCGAGGCGGAAGGCCCCCGCCGGCCCGGCGGCGACGTCGGCGAGGGAGCGCGCGAGCGTCACGACACCGAGGGTGCCGTCCAGCGCGAAGAAGCCGCCCTCGTTCCCGGACGCGATGCCGTAGAGCACCGGCCGGAGCTCGTCGGCGTCGATGGCCGACGCGGTGAAGATCGGCTCGCCCGGCCGGAGGTCCCGGGGGATTTCGCCCACGCAGTCTACGGACTCGAAGACGGGCGCGTTGTCGTTCATGTTGGTGACGTTCACCGTCACAGTCGCCTCGGCCTCCCGGCGGAACGGAGTCCCCCAGTCCGAGGCTCGCACGCGCAGCCGGTAGGCCCCCGCCATCTCCTCGTGGTCCAGCGGCCCCGTCGTGACGACGATGCCCGTGCGAGGGTCGACGGCGAAGGGGCCAGGCTCGTCCTCCGCCAGGCCGTACGTCACGCGGCCGTCGTCCCCCTCGTCGTCGTCGGCGGCGTGCAGGATGAGCACGAACGTGCCCGCCGGGACGTCCTCGCTCAACAAGGCGGAGTAGTTGGGCCGCTCGAAGACCGGGGCGTGGGCGTTGTAGTCCGCGACGTCGATCGCGACCCCGGCGACGCCCGGGCCGGCGTCGGTGCCGACGTCGAACTCGAAGCGGCGTCTGTCGACCGCCGCCAGGGACCCGCGGACGGAGACGACCACGGTGGCGGGGTTCACGGCGAAGAAGTCGCCATCGGCGCCGCCTCGGACGACGTACCGGCAGCCCCGCGCGCCGCAAGAGGCTCGAACCGCGAGCACGACGGCGCGGGGCGGAGACTGCCGCTCGACGGCGCCCGCGTAGATGCTCCGCTCGAACGCGCCGGCGGCGCCGCCCCCCCGGACCGTGACCGTGACGGGCCGCGAGTGCCTGGGCGGCCTCCCCCCGTCGCGAGCCTGCACGGTGAGGTTCACCCCGAAGGGGAAGTCCGCCCAGTCCAGCCGCCCCGAGAGCCTCACCGCGTAGGCCGAGGCGGTGCCGGCGCCGTCCATCGGGGCGACGGAGAACGCCCGGAGGGGGTCGCCGGCGACGATCTCCACGGCGACGATCTCCCCCTCGGGGCCGGCGTCGCGGTCCACCGCAGCGAGCTCCGCGTACGCGGCAGCGGGGTCGGCGAACGGCGCCCCTTGCCCGCGGGTCGCGACGACTGTGACGCGCGGGGCGTGGGCGTTCGCCCGGCTCACATTCACCGCGACACGCGCCGAGCTGCTCAGCCCGCCGCCGTCGACGGCCATCACCTTGAACTCGTGCAGCCCCGCGTCGCCGGGCTCCGTCAGCCTCCTGGCGAGCGTCACCGCGCCGCTCATCGGGTGCACGGCGAACGCGTCCGAGCGCCACGCCAGGGCGTAACTGAAGCGCCCGTTGGGGCCCTCGTCGGCGTCCGTGGCGGCGACACGTAGGACCGTGGTGCCCGCCGGCGCGTCGTTGGCGACGCTCGCGGCGTACGACAAAGCCGAAAACAGCGGATTCAGGTCGTTGCGGTCCAGCACCTGGACGAAGACCGTGGCGGACGCCGAACCGCGGCTGTTCTCGGAGAACGCCTTCACCCCCAGCGTGTAGCCGTGGCGCTCCTCGCGGTCCAACGGCACGCCCCTCGTGCGGACGCGCAGGAACCAAAAGTCGCCCACGACGAGCCCCTCCGCCTCGAACGCGGCCCCCTCGTCCCCGGACACGACGGCGTACCGGGCCCCGGGGGCCGAGCGGCCGACGTGGATCCCCATCTTGTCGTGGCTCTCCACGTACGTCCCGGGCGCGGAGTTTTCGTAGACGGTGGCTTTGTAGGACAAGCTGGTGAAGCGCAAGGCGGGCTTCGGCCGGCCCCGTTGCCCGTCGAGGCATTTCCCGCATGGCGGCAGCAGCAGCAGGAGCAGCAGCGGGAGGAGCGCCGAGGCCATCGTGTTGGGCGTCAGGCTCTGCGCCCGAGAGCCGCCGACGACACGGAGCCGCGGTCGGAGAGGTGGGCGACGCCAAAGTCTGGCGCTCCCAATGGGGTGTCGGTCCTCCTCCTCCTCCTCCTCCTCTAACATGTCAGATCAAGACCAAACACAAACCAAACTATTTTTTTTTGCCAGGTAAGGCACCCCGCTGAGCTACCGGGTAGTGCTTTTTGAGAAGCGAATTGGCTGTCGTGAACGATAGCTCAACAAAGTGGCTCATCATCGTCGTCGTCACCTCGTGGACATTTATAATTACAGCAGCAGCCAAATACTTGAAAAGGCACGTTTCTACAGGCACAGAGATCCACAGAAACCCACCCACTGCGAGACCAGAGAGACCCACTCACCTTGGTAGGGTGTGGGCTGGGCCGCTCCCCCGGCCACGCTACAATAATACTATCTAAGCGCAGTAATAATAATATCTAGGGGCTCTATAGTAGTAACAGGATGCATTGGTGTGGAGTGGGGAGAAGAGGACATTCAACCTCAGCGTGTTGTGTGCGTTTTTGTTGCAGTTTTAACGCGAATGAAAATGTGTGCCGATCGTGTGTGCATTGCTAGGGGCAACCCCTGCCAGCGGTGCAAAGTGTAATTATATAAATGCTTACGATACCAATGTGTGCGACTTGCCTGTAGAGTGTGCAGGCGAATAAAAAAGGACGCACGCCTCCGTCGATGGTGCGTGAGAGCTTGCAGGGGCCAACCGTGCGAGCGTTGTGCACGTGCGCGCAGCTGATGACGTTGTCTCCGGGCCGAGGCGCGTGGGGAAATAAATAAATAAATAGATAGCCGCAAACCTAACTAAATATTTAAATGGAAATCGCCAACACAACTCAACTTTAACTCTTTTGAATGCGAGCGACGGGAAGACGGCACAGCGCTTGCCCACGGCGTGCTTCCTGGCAGAAACATTTCTCACGTGAACCCCACGGTTTGGTAGCCAAATCCCTCGCAAGCACGCGTGCGCAGACGGACACAGACAGACGATAAAATTAATTGTATAGGTTAGAGAGACAAAGACCCCCCCGTGTAGCCTTAACAGACTGTAGGGGCAAGTGCTGTTTGCGAGCGCCTACGAAGGCCGGTAACGGTACACGAGGGGGTGGGTGGCCAGCAACCACACCCGACCGCCTTTGTCTCCCCAGTGGCGATGTTTACTACACACCGCACCAGGTACTCATTTGAGGCTGAGTCGACCTAGGGGAGGCCCAGGATCGGTTTAGATAATCGTCACTGATGGTGTTGGCCGTGAGCGGGAATCGAACCCGGGTCGCTGGGTTCATAGCGCAGCGCGACAACCGCTACACTACCGCTCCCCATATAGACCACACACACCACATTATTATATATACAGGTAGTCCCCGACTTACGATGGAGATGCGTTACCACGACCCCATCGTAAGTCGAAAATATCGTAATGCGAAAATGGCCTAAGCCTACCCAGGAGTCTTAAAGAATGGTGATAGTTTAGCAAAACAGAGCAATTTACAGTATCGTACTGTATAAACTATATACTGTATGTATTTATTAATTACAATACTGTATTGCACAGTAAAATTTAAAGTAAAAAACAAGGTAAATTCTTAGCCTACCTATGTGAACTGCAATTTCATAGAAAGTGTTTTCAGGAAACAATCCTATCTGCTATAAAAACTTTTAACATGCATTAAACGTATGTATCGTAGTAACCCTAAAATGAAATCGCTAAAGCTATGTTATCATACACGCATTGAACGTATCGTAACGTATCATATTGTACTGGACTCACCAAGATTCTGTCCGTCGTCTGCACACTTGAACGATGTTAGGTTGATGGCCACATTAACTTAGTTGTTGGAAGAGGAGGATGGCGATGATCAAGTTACAGTCTCGTACCTCGTAGCACGCTGCTGCGTTTGCCTGCCGCGCAAAATTAAAAATATTTTACTATTTTGTCATATTGCTATCGCCATCGTAACTGTGGTGCCACCACAGCGGAGCAACTCCGCCGGCTCTACCCTCTACTCGCACCCCCCTCCCCATCCCACGAACGCACGCACGCCCCACTAAACACCCGCATGCACCCCCGTAGGGTCGCGAGGAGGGATCACCTGGTGCGATGGGTTTTCACCCGAGGACCCCACTAGCAGGGATGTTCCACGGTTTCCCCGGACCAGGAAATTGGCCGAGCCCCCCAGACCGGATTATATGGCGCCCCCCCCAAGAAGGGGGCATAGAGCTTTACAGGCCGGCCGTGATGAAGCATACACAGCATGGGGGGGTGGGACCTTCAGCCAGTACCCAGCGGCAGGGTAAACAGTGGGGTGGGAGGGAAAAGCCCCTAGGCAGATAAGAAGTTGACTTAAGTTGGAGGGAACGAGGGGATTATCGATGAGTCAACGGCGAGGAACGCAGGCACAGACACAATGGGAAGGGGGGGGGATGACGCGACCCCCCCCCCACCCAACGGCCAGAGCGCTCAAAGCGGCCGCAAAGAGGATTCGATTGGATGCGCAGGATGACGTCATGTGACCCGGGGGTTAAGGGGCTTTGGAGACATAAGGGGGCCGGAGGGGTGGATTGAATCAGAGTTCTTCTGGAGCGGCGGGAGAGACCAGCCGTCCTCAGCGTCCGTGCGACGCCTGCAGGGTGGAGCTGGAAACGGTCGGCCAGAAAAAGTCCCCGAGGCGAGCATCTTCCCCAGCCCCCATCGGGCAGCTGAAGAGGTGAGTGGGTACGGGAAAGGGGGGCCAATTCAGTCAGCTCGAGCTTGGGGGATAGACGCAATCTGCGACGGGTAAGTGATAGGAGGAAGGGTGCTGGCTGGAGGGGGCCATAAACGGGGGTTCACTATTCGCTCCGGGAAATAAATCTCAGCACAGACTGACGCTGTGACGCGTGGTGCCATGTGTGCATCTGTGAAGAGCGGTGGGACAGCAGTCGGCGCAACGACGGTGTGTGGGTGACTTTAATCGGCATAGGCAAGACGCGCACACGCACAAATAAATAATTAATTAGAGGGACGCTTGAACGCGCCCGCGAGCGTAGCGCGCAGAGAGTAATTAATTATTGATTCCGAGCACCTTGGCTTGTTGACACAATGGCTTAGCAGAAGTAATTAATTAACTCTAAACAGCCGGCCAGTCAAACCATTACGTCATCCACGCGGTTAGGCCACACGGAGTGGGGGAATCACGCGGCGCCTAATCAACCCCTAGGCGGGCTGGGCCAGCCGCTAGCTATGTCGGTCCGAGAGACACAAACGCGGAGGGGACGGGGGTGGGGGAGGCAAACACCCCCCCCCCCCCGCGCGTGGAGGGGGAGGGGGGTACCAGCCCCCACCCATTAGACGTGGCGCCCCCCCCCCCGCTCGTGGTGAGTGAGATCAGCCCCCACGTAATGGGGAGTGGGGAGGGGGGCACTAGCCCCCACATAACATCTAAATATCGTAAGTCGGACCGTCGTAAGTTGGGGACCACCTGTATAGAGACCACACACACCACACATTATGATAGAGACCACACATTATTATTTATATAGAGACCACACACACACACCACACATTATTATTATAGAGCAGGGGTCGGGAACCTATGGCTCGCGAGCCAGATGTGGCTCTTTTGATGATTGCATATGGCTCGCAGATAAAACAAAATATTCTCACTTGTTGTAATCCATCCATCTATTTTTCACTGCGCATGTCCTGTTCAGGGCTGCAGGAGCAATTGTCCATTATTTTAATTGGATGATACTGGCCTACGTTTGCCGTTGCTGGGTAAAACAGGTAAACGCCCCCTTTTGAATCAGTCTGAGACTGCGTCTGCTCGGTCATTAGCTCAAAGCTGACCCTTCGACGAAGATGGCGAAAAGAAAAAAAGACGACGAGTATCGTACATTTCAGGACGAACGGACCGAAGAATTCGCCTTTGTGGAGAGAGCGGGTTCTGCGGTGTGTCTAATTTGCAATGACAAAATTACATCGTTGAAACAGTCGAATGTAAAGCGGCACTTCGACACGCGCCACGCTACCTTTGCATCAAAATACCCTGCGGGAGACAGCAGAAAGAAAGCGTGCCAAGAGCTTCTGAGCAGGGTGCAAGCTAGCCAGCAGCAACTCCGCGTATGGACCCGGCAAGGTGACTATAATTCGGCTAGCTTTGCTGGTTCTTTAGCAATAGTGAGGAACGGAAAACCATTCACAGATGGCGAGTATGCTAAAACGTTCATGCTGGATGTAGCCAATGAACTTTTTGATGATCTTCCGAACAAAGACAAGATAATCAAACGGATACAAGACATGCCTCTGTCGGCAAGAACTGTTCATGATCATACCATCGTGATGGCAAACAAAGTGGAGGAAACGCAAGTGAAGGACATAAATGCAGCGCCGTTCTTTTCTCTGGCTTTGGATGAGTCAACAGACGTGAGCCATTTGTCGCAGTTCAGCGTGATTGCAAGATATGCTGTTGGTGACACACTGCGCGAAGAAAGTCTTGCTGTTCTGCCATTAAAAGGGTCCACAAGAGGTGAGGATTTATTCAAGTCTTTCATGGAGTTTGCTCAAGAAAAAAGTCTACCTATGGATAAACTTCTCTCAGTGTGTACTGATGGTGCTCCGTGTATGGTGGGGAAAAACAAAGGATTTGTGGCGCTTCTCCGTGAACATGAAAATAGACCCATCCTAAGTTTCCATTGCATTATACACCAGGAGGCACTTTGTGCTCAGATGTGTGACAGGCAGTTTGGCGAAGTGATGTCGCTGGTCATTCGTGTGATCAACTTTATTGTTGCCCGAGCCTTAAATGATCGCCAGTTTAAAACACTGCTGGATGAAGTTGTAAATAACTATCCTGGTCTGCTTTTGCACAGCAATGTGCGTTGGTTGTCAAGAGGGAAGGTGCTTAGCCGTTTTGCGGCTTGCCTGAACGAAATCCGGACTTTCCTTGAAATGAAAGGCGTCGGGCATCCTGAGCTAGCCGACACCGAGTGGCTCCTCAAGTTTTACTATCTCGTAGATCTGACTGAACATCTGAACCAGCTCAACGTGAAAATGCAAGGCATTGGAAATACAGTGTTATCCCTTCAACAAGCTGTATTTGCTTTTGAAAACAAGCTGGAGCTTTTCATCACGGATCTTGAAACAGGTCGTTTACTACATTTTGAAAAACTGAGCCAATTTAAAGATGCATGCACAGCAAGTGAGCCCATTCAAAACCTTGATCTCCACCAGCTAGCTGGCTGCACATCCAGTCTCCTACAGTCCTTCAAAGCACGCTTTGGAGAATTTCGTGAGCACACTCGTCTTTTTAAGTTCATCACCCATCCAAACGAGTGTTCACTGAACACAGCCGACCTGAATTACATCCCTGGTGTCTCCGTCAGAGATTTTGAAGCAGAAGTGGCTGACCTGAAGGCCTCAGACATGTGGGTGAATAAGTTCAAGTCACTGAATGAAGATTTGGAAAGAATCACACGACAGAAAGCGGAGTTGGCGAGCAAGCACATGTGGACAGAAATGAAAAAACTCCAACCCGAAGACCAGCTGATTCTCAAAACTTGGAACGCGCTTCCTGTCACATACCACACACTGCAGCGTGTGAGTATTGCTGTATTGACCATGTTTGGATCTACGTATACATGTGAGCAGTCATTCTCACATCTTAAAAACATCAAGTCCAACCTACGATCACGTTTAACGGATGAAAGCCTCAACGCTTGCATGAAGCTTAACCTCACCAAGTACCAACCCGACTACAAAGACATCAGCAAATCCATGCAGCACCAGAAGTCGCATTAATGGTGAGTGTTATAACAACATTATTTAAAAGAATAAATTCAGAGGCTTATTATACTGACATTTAGTTGAATTCACTTTTAAAATATATTATATGGCTCTCACTGAAATAAATTTCCAAATTTTTTGCTTTCATGGCTCTCTTAGTCAAAAAGGTTCCCGACCCCTGTTATAGAGAGACCCCCCACACACACACATATTCTACAAACAAAATGAAGGTACCCCCATGGGTTCTCCCTGATCAGTGGTACCAAATGTTTTCAATGAGAAATTTGAAACAGATGCCATCCAGCCATCCACCCTACGTCCTTCCTTGTGGAAGAGATACGTAGATGACACTTTCGTCATTTGGCCGCATGGCCTGCCAGCACTGAACCATTTTTTCAACCACATAATTTCCATACACCCATCCATCAGATTCACCATGGAAGTGGAGAATGACGATAAGCTACCATTCCTGGATGTTTTGATCGAGGAGAGGCCTGATGGCTCATTGGGACATTGCGTCTGCAGGAAAGCCACCCACACGGGTTCCTTTCTAAAGCCTGATTCCCAACACCATCCGGCCCAGAAGAATTCCCCCATCAAATCACTACACTGTAGGGCAACACTGCATCTCCGACCAACATCACCGAGCCAGTGAGCCGGAGCACGTACACAAGGCCCTCAAGATGAATGGATATTCAGGCCGCACAATCCACAAAGCTGTATCCCAAACCATGGGGAGACAACCATCTGAGCACCCAGTTAAAACCATCACCTTGCCATACATAGCAGGTGTTACCAAAAAGATTTCCAAAATCTTAAACATACACAAGATCCAGGTACGAATCAATACAATACACAAAATCCGTGATTGATCACATCTGTTAAGGATGTCATTCCTGACATGCAATACCCGGGTGTCTACAAACCAAGTTGTGTCTGCAGCAGCAGTGACATTGGGGAAACGAAACGACGTGTCTCGGACCGTGTTCGCGAACACAAGGCAGATTTGAAACACTGCAGAACCAATACCTCTGCCGTGGCTGATCATTGTTATAACGCTGTGGGCTTGCACGATATTGTGTTTTCCGAGACCAAGATACTCCGCAAACCTTTGGGCCACCATCGAGATTTGTCCATCAAGCCGTCCAGATATATAAACACAGAAACAATTTCAACCGAGGAGATGGGCATAAGCCGAGCAATCATTGGAAGGACGTTATGAACCGGGTAAAGTAATAACTCGCTGTGATGCTTCCAACCTTCCTGCCGTTTGGCCGTTACCTCCGACTGAGTTGCATTGCCCTGTGGGATGCACTTTGCATTAACGGGCTGGGGTTCTCACTAACATCGCCACCTCTGCTCCCTTTGCCTCGATGCATCAATGGTTCTTACCGTTCGATGGGCGCGTTTCTCACCTGGCACGGCCACTACTGCGGTGGTTGACGCGCTTGCCTCTCACAGCGCAGGCCTGGCCAGTTTGTGCTCCACAGACTTGACGTTCGCTTGGTAATCTCCCCCAATCGCTCTCCCTCTCTCCCATCGACAGTGCCAATCCCCCGTTAACGCTACCGCTGTGCAGGCGACGGTGTGCTCTCATGCGGCGACGGAAGCTCATTGACTTTGACACGCTCATCTCTCACTAATCTCTCTCCCCATAATCTCGCCCATTGACACAGCTGACATATACAACCCGTTGTGGTAGCAGCGTTCTCGCTGTGTTCTTCCTAGTTCAGCTGTTCTATACTGCTGGGTTCTGTTTCGCCTGATGACAATCGCTTGTGTTGCGATCGAAACGTCGTGAAATATATTTTATTTTGCGTCTACGCGACTTTAACGAAAGAACCAAGAATATGAACACACATTGTTACCATGATATAGAGACCACATACACATTACATATATAGAGACCGCACACCCCCTGTAGTAGACACATCGTCGAATGCAGTAGCAGTGGTAGTAGTGCTGGCAGTAGTGGTGGTACTAGTGATAGTCGTGGTGGTAGTAATAGTAGTGGTGGCTGTCGTGGTGATAGTAGCTAGTGGTGATAGTAGTTAGTGATAGTTAGTGGTGAAAGTTACATTGCCACTTGCCTGCAGAGTGGTGAGAGCGGACAGCACCAAATGGGGCCGTTAGCAGCAGCACGGGATGGAGACGGCGGCACGCTGAGGGGTTGGTGACAGCGCTGCCCCTAATAACGTGTTGTAGTGTGTGTATGGGTCTCTAAACGTGTTGTAGTGTGTGTGTGTGGGTCTCTAAACGTGTTGTAGTGTGTGTGTGGGTCTCTAAACGTGTTGTAGTGTGTGTGTGTGGGTCTCTAAACGTATTTTAGTGTGTGTGTGTGTGGGTCTCTAAACTTGTTGTAGTGTGTGTGTGGGTCTCTAAACTTGTTGTAGTGTGTGTGTGGGTCTCTAAACGTGTTGTAGTGTGTGTGTGGGTCTCTAAACGTGTTGCAGTGTGTGTGTGGGTCTCTAAACGTGTTGTAGTGTGTGTGTGGGTCTCTAAACGTGTTGTAGTGTGTGTGTGGGTCTCTAAACGTGTTGTAGTGTATGTGGGTCTCTAAACTTGTTGTAGTGTGTGTGTGGGTCTCTAAACGTGGTGTAGTGTGTGTGTGGGTCTCTAAACGTGGTGTAGTGTGTGTGTGGGTCTCTAAACGTGGTGTAGTGTGTGTGGGTCTCTAAACGTGTTGTAGTGTGTTGTGTGGGTCTCTAAACGTGTTGTAGTGTGTGGGTCTCTAAACTTGTTGTAGTGTGTGTGTGGGTCT
Source organism: Petromyzon marinus (assembly GCF_048934315.1). NCBI lineage: Eukaryota > Metazoa > Chordata > Hyperoartia > Petromyzontiformes > Petromyzontidae > Petromyzon > Petromyzon marinus. The sequence goes on along the minus strand of NW_027422983.1, from coordinate 6,476,975 downwards.
CTAAACGTGTTGTAGTGTGTGTGTGGGTCTCTAAACGTGGTGTAGTGTGTGTGTGGGTCTCTAAACTTGTTGTAGTGTGTGTGTGGGTCTCTAAACGTGTTGTAGTGTGTGTGGGTCGCTAAACTTGTTGGAGTGTGTGTGTGGGTCTCTAAACTTGTTGTAGTGTGTGTGTGTGGGTCTCTAAACGTGCTGTAGTGTGTGTGTGTGGGTCTCTAAACGTGTTGTAGTGTGTGTTGGTCTCTAAACGTGTTGTAGTGTGTGTGTGGGTCTCTAAACGTGTTGTAGTGTGTGTGTGTGGGTCTCTAAACGTATTGTAGTGTGTGTGTGTGGGTCTCTAAACTTGTTGTAGTGTGTGTGTGGGTCTCTAAACTTGTTGTAGTGTGTGTGTGGGTCTCTAAACGTGTTGTAGTGTGTGTGTGGGTCTCTAAACGTGTTGTAGTGTGTGTGTGGGTCTCTAAACGTGTTGTAGTGTGTGTGTGGGTCTCTAAACGTGTTGTAGTGTGTGTGTGGGTCTCTAAACGTGTTGTAGTGTATGTGGGTCTCTAAACTTGTTGTAGTGTGTGTGTGGGTCTCTAAACGTGGTGTAGTGTGTGTGTGGGTCTCTAAACGTGGTGTAGTGTGTGTGTGGGTCTCTAAACGTGGTGTAGTGTGTGTGGGTCTCTAAACGTGTTGTAGTGTGTTGTGTGGGTCTCTAAACGTGTTGTAGTGTGTGTGTGGGTCTCTAAACTTGTTGTAGTGTGTGTGTGGGTCTCTAAACGTGTTGTAGTGTGTGTGTGGGTCTCTAAACGTGTTGTAGTGTGTGTGTGGGTCTCTAAACGTGTAGTGTGTGTGTGGGTCTCTAAACGTGTTGTAGTGTATGTGGGTCTCTAAACTTGTTGTAGTGTGTGTGTGGGTCTCTAAACGTGGTGTAGTGTGTGTGTGGGTCTCTAAACGTGGTGTAGTGTGTGTGTCTCTAAACGTGGTGTAGTGTGTGTGGGTCTCTAAACGTGTTGTAGTGTGTTGTGTGGGTCTCTAAACGTGTTGTAGTGTGTGTGTGGGTCTCTAAACTTGTTGTAGTGTGTGTGTGGGTCTCTAAACTTGTTGTAGTGTATGTGTGGGTCTCTAAACGTGTTGTAGTGTGTGTGTGGGTCTGTAAACGTGTTGTAGTGTGTGTGTGGGTCTCTAAACGTGTTGTAGTGTGTGTGTGGGTCTCTAAACGTGTTGTAGTGTATGTGGGTCTCTAAACTTGTTGTAGTGTGTGTGTGGGTCTCTAAACGTGGTGTAGTGTGTGTGTGGGTCTCTAAACGTGGTGTAGTGTGTGTGTGGGTCTCTAAACGTGGTGTAGTGTGTGTGGGTCTCTAAACGTGTTGTAGTGTATTGTGTGGGTCTCTAAACGTGTTGTAGTGTGTGTGTGGGTCTCTAAACTTGTTGTAGTGTGTGTGTGGGTCTCTAAACGTGTTGTAGTGTGTGTGTGGGTCTCTAAACGTGGTGTAGTGTGTGTGTGGGTCTCTAAACTTGTTGTAGTGTGTGTGTGGGTCTCTAAACGTGTTGTAGTGTGGGTGGGTCGCTAAACTTGTTGTAGTGTGTGTGTGGGTCTCTAAACTTGTTGTAGTGTGTGTGTGTGGGTCTCTAAACGTGCTGTAGTGTGTGTGTGGGTCTCTAAACGTGTTGTAGTGTGTGTTGGTCTCTAAACGTGTTGTAGTGTGTGTGTGGGTCTCTAAACGTGTTGTAGTGTGTGTGGGTCTCTAAACGTGTTGTAGTGTGTGTGTGGGTTTCTAAACTTGTTGTAGTGTGTGTGTGGGTCTCTAAACTTGTTGTAGTGTGTGTGGGTCTCTAAACGTGTTGTAGTGTGTGTGTGGGTCTCTAAACTTGTTGTAGTGTGTGTGTGTGTGGGTCTCTAAACTTGTTGTAGTGTGTGTGTGGGTCTCTAAACTTGTTGTAGTGTGTGTGTGGGTCTCTAAACGTGTTGTAGTGTGTGTGTGGGTCTCTAAACGTGTTGTAGTGTGTGTGTGTGGGTCTCTAAACGTGCTGTAGTGTGTGTGTGGGTCTCTAAACGTGTTGTAGTGTGTGTGTGGGTCTCTAAACGTGTTGTAGTGTGTGTGTGGGTCTCTAAACGTGTTGTAGTGTGTGTGTGGGTATCTAAACTTGTTGTAGTGTGTGTGTGGGTCTCTAAACTTGTTGTAGTGTGTGTGTGGGTCTCTAAACGTGTTGTAGTGTGTGTGTGGGTCTCTAAACCTGTTGTAGTGTGTGTGTGTGGGTCTCTAAACGTGCTGTAGTGTGTGTGTGGGTCTCTAAACTTGTTGTAGTGTGTGTGTGGGTCTCTAAACGTGTTGTAGTGTGTGTGTGTGTGGGTCTCTAAACGTGTTGTAGTGTGTGTGTGGGTCTCTAAACTTGTTGTAGTGTGTGTGTGGGTCTCTAAACGTGTTGTAGTGTGTGTGTGGGTCTCTAAACCTGTTGTAGTGTGTGTGTGTGTGGGTCTCTAAACGTGCTGTAGTGTGTGTGTGGGTCTCTAAACTTGTTGTAGTGTGTGTGTGGGTCTCTAAACTTGTTGTAGTGTGTGTGTGGGTCTCTAAACGTGTTGTAGTGTGTGTGTGGGTCTCTAAACGTGTTGTAGTGTGTGTGTGGGTCTCTAAACGTGTTGTAGTGTGTGTGTGGGTCTCTAAACGTGTTGTAGTGTGTGTGTGGGTCTCTAAACGTGTTGTAGTGTATGTGGGTCTCTAAACTTGTTGTAGTGTGTGTGTGGGTCTCTAAACGTGGTGTAGTGTGTGTGTGGGTCTCTAAACGTGGTGTAGTGTGTGTGTGGGTCTCTAAACGTGGTGTAGTGTGTGTGGGTCTCTAAACGTGTTGTAGTGTGTTGTGTGGGTCTCTAAACGTGTTGTAGTGTGTGTGTGGGTCTCTAAACTTGTTGTAGTGTGTGTGTGGGTCTCTAAACGTGTTGTAGTGTGTGTGTGGGTCTCTAAACGTGGTGTAGTGTGTGTGTGGGTCTCTAAACTTGTTGTAGTGTGTGTGTGGGTCTCTAAACGTGTTGTAGTGTGTGTGGGTCGCTAAACTTGTTGGAGTGTGTGTGTGGGTCTCTAAACTTGTTGTAGTGTGTGTGTGTGGGTCTCTAAACGTGATGTAGTGTGTGTGTGTGGGTCTCTAAACGTGTTGTAGTGTGTGTTGGTCTCTAAACGTGTTGTAGTGTGTGTGTGGGTCTCTAAACGTGTTGTAGTGTGTGTGTGTGGGTCTCTAAACGTATTGTAGTGTGTGTGTGTGGGTCTCTATACTTGTTGTAGTGTGTGTGTGGGTCTCTAAACTTGTTGTAGTGTGTGTGTGGGTCTCTAAACGTGTTGTAGTGTGTGTGTGGGTCTCTAAACGTGTTGTAGTGTGTGTGTGGGTCTCTAAACGTGTTGTAGTGTGTGTGTGGGTCTCTAAACGTGTTGTAGTGTGTGTGTGGGTCTCTAAACGTGTTGTAGTGTATGTGGGTCTCTAAACTTGTTGTAGTGTGTGTGTGGGTCTCTAAACGTGGTGTAGTGTGTGTGTGGGTCTCTAAACGTGGTGTAGTGTGTGTGTGGGTCTCTAAACGTGGTGTAGTGTGTGTGGGTCTCTAAACGTGTTGTAGTGTGTTGTGTGGGTCTCTAAACGTGTTGTAGTGTGTGTGTGGGTCTCTAAACTTGTTGTAGTGTGTGTGTGGGTCTCTAAACGTGTTGTAGTGTGTGTGTGGGTCTCTAAACGTGTTGTAGTGTGTATGTGGGTCTCTAAACGTGTAGTGTGTGTGTGGGTCTCTAAACGTGTTGTAGTGTATGTGGGTCTCTAAACTTGTTGTAGTCTGTGTGTGGGTCTCTAAACGTGGTGTAGTGTGTGTGTGGGTCTCTAAACATGGTGTAGTGTGTGTGTCTCTAAACGTGGTGTAGTGTGTGTGGGTCTCTAAACGTGTTGTAGTGTGTTGTGTGGGTCTCTAAACGTGTTGTAGTGTGTGTGTGGGTCTCTAAACTTGTTGTAGTGTGTGTGTTGGTCTCTAAACGTGGTGTAGTGTGTGTGGGTCTCTAAACGTGTTGTAGTGTGTGTGTGTGGGTCTCTAAACGTATTGTAGTGTGTGTGTGTGGGTCTCTAAACTTGTTGTAGTGTGTGTGTGGGTCTCTAAACTTGTTGTAGTGTATGTGTGGGTCTCTAAACGTGTTGTAGTGTGTGTGTGGGTCTGTAAACGTGTTGTAGTGTGTGTGTGGGTCTCTAAACGTGTTGTAGTGTGTGTGTGGGTCTCTAAACGTGTTATAGTGTGTGTGTGGGTCTCTAAACGTGTTGTAGTGTATGTGGGTCTCTAAACTTGTTGTAGTGTGTGTGTGGGTCTCTAAACGTGGTGTAGTGTGTGTGTGGGTCTCTAAACGTGGTGTAGTGTGTGTGTGGGTCTCTAAACGTGGTGTAGTGTGTGTGGGTCTCTAAACGTGTTGTAGTGTATTGTGTGGGTCTCTAAACGTGTTGTAGTGTGTGTGTGGGTCTCTAAACTTGTTGTAGTGTGTGTGTGGGTCTCTAAACGTGTTGTAATGTGTGTGTGGGTCTCTAAACTTGGTGTAGTGTGTGTGTGGGTCTCTAAACTTGTTGTAGTGTGTGTGTGGGTCTCTAAACGTGTTGTAGTGTGGGTGGGTCGCTAAACTTGTTGTAGTGTGTGTGTGGGTCTCTAAACTTGTTGTAGTGTGTGTGTGTGGGTCTCTAAACGTGCTGTAGTGTGTGTGTGGGTCTCTAAACGTGTTGTAGTGTGTGTTGGTCTCTAAACGTGTTGTAGTGTGTGTGTGGGTCTCTAAACGTGTTGTAGTGTGTGTGGGTCTCTAAACGTGTTGTAGTGTGTGTGTGGGTCTCTAAACTTGTTGTAGTGTGTGTGTGGGTCTCTAAACTTGTTGTAGTGTGTGTGTGGGTCTCTAAACGTGTTGTAGTGTGTGTGTGGGTCTCTAAACTTGTTGTAGTGTGTGTGTGTGGGTCTCTAAACTTGTTGTAGTGTGTGTGTGGGTCTCTAAACTTGTTGTAGTGTGTGTGTGGGTCTCTAAACGTGTTGTAGTGTGTGTGTGGGTCTCTAAACGTGTTGTAGTGTGTGTGTGTGGGTCTCTAAACGTGCTGTAGTGTGTGTGTGGGTCTCTAAACGTGTTGTAGTGTGTGTGTGGGTCTCTAAACTTGTTTAGTGTGTGTGTGGGTCTCTAAACGTGTTGTAGTGTGTGTGTGGGTCTCTAAACGTGTTGTAGTGTGTGTGTGGGTCTCTAAACGTGTTGTAGTGTGTGTGTGGGTATCTAAACTTGTTGTAGTGTGTGTGTGGGTCTCTAAACGTGTTGTAGTGTGTGTGTGGGTCTCTAAACCTGTTGTAGTGTGTGTGTGTGGGTCTCTAAACTTGTTGTAGTGTGTGTGTGGGTCTCTAAACGTGTTGTAGTGTGTGCATGGGTCTCTAAACGTGTTGTAGTGTGTGTGTGGGTCTCTAAACCTGTTGTAGTGTGTGTGTGTGTGGGTCTCTAAACGTGCTGTAGTGTGTGTGTGGGTCTCTAAACTTGTTGTAGTGTGTGTGTGGGTCTCTAAACGTGTTGTAGTGTGTGTGTGTGTGGGTCTCTAAACGTGTTGTAGTGTGTGTGTGGGTCTCTAAACTTGTTGTAGTGTGTGTGTGGGTCTCTAAACGTGTTGTAGTGTGTGTGGGTCGCTAAACTTGTTGGAGTGTGTGTGTGGGTCTCTAAACGTGTTGTAGTGTGTGTGTGGGTCTCTAAACGTGTAGTGTGTGTGTGGGTCTCTAAACGTGTTGTAGTGTATGTGGGTCTCTAAACTTGTTGTAGTGTATGTGTGGGTCTCTAAACGTGGTGTAGTGTGTGTGTGGGTCTCTAAACGTGGTGTAGTGTGTGTTGGTCTCTAAACGTGTTGTAGTGTGTGTGTGGGTCTCTAAACGTGTTGTAGTGTGTGTATGTGGGTCTCTAAACGTATTGTAGTGTGTGTATGTGGGTCTCTAAACTTGTTGTAGTGTGTGTGTGGGTCTCTAAACGTGTTGTAGTGTGTGCGTGGGTCTCTAAACGTGTTGTAGTGTGTGTGTGGGTCTCTAAACGTGTTGTAGTGTGTGTGTGGGTCTCTAAACGTGTTGTAGTGTATGTGGGTCTCTAAACTTGTTGTAGTGTGTGTGTGGGTCTCTAAACGTGTAGTGTGTGTGTGGGTCTCTAAACGTGGTGTAGTGTGTGTGTGGGTCTCTAAACGTGTTGTAGTGTGTGTGTGGGTCTCTAAACGTGGTGTAGTGTGTGTGGGTCTCTAAACTTGTTGTAGTGTGTGTGTGGGTCTCTAAACGTGTTGTAGTGTGTGTGGGTTGCTAAACTTGTTGTAGTGTGTGTGTGGGTCTCTAAACTTGTTGTAGTGTGCGTGTGTGGGTCTCTAAACGTGCTGTAGTGTGTGTGTGTGGGTCTCTAAACGTGTTGTAGTGTGTGTTGGTCTCTAAACGTGTTGTAGTGTGTGTGTGGGTCTCTAAACGTGTTGTAGTGTGTGTGGGTCTCTAAACGTGTTGTAGTGTGTGTGTGGGTCTCTAAACTTGTTGTAGTGTGTGTGTGGGTCTCTAAACTTGTTGTAGTGTGTGTGTGGGTCTCTAAACGTGTTGTAGTGTGTGTGTGGGTCTCTAAACTTGTTGTAGTGTGTGTGTGGGTCTCTAAACTTGTTGTAGTGTGTGTGTGGGTCTCTAAACTTGTTGTAGTGTGTGTGTGGGTCTCTAAACGTGTTGTAGTGTATGTGGGTCTCTAAACTTGTTGTAGTGTGTGTGTGGGTCTCTAAACGTGGTGTAGTGTGTGTGTGGGTCTCTAAACGTGGTGTAGTGTGTGTGTGGGTCTCTAAACGTGGTGTAGTGTGTGTGGGTCTCTAAACGTGTTGTAGTGTATTGTGTGGGTCTCTAAACGTGTTGTAGTGTGTGTGTGGGTCTCTAAACTTGTTGTAGTGTGTGTGTGGGTCTCTAAACGTGTTGTAATGTGTGTGTGGGTCTCTAAACGTGGTGTAGTGTGTGTGTGGGTCTCTAAACTTGTTGTAGTGTGTGTGTGGGTCTCTAAACGTGTTGTAGTGTGGGTGGGTCGCTAAACTTGTTGTAGTGTGTGTGTGGGTCTCTAAACTTGTTGTAGTGTGTGTGTGTGGGTCTCTAAACGTGCTGTAGTGTGTGTGTGGGTCTCTAAACGTGTTGTAGTGTGTGTTGGTCTCTAAACGTGTTGTAGTGTGTGTGTGGGTCTCTAAACGTGTTGTAGTGTGTGTGGGTCTCTAAACGTGTTGTAGTGTGTGTGTGGGTCTCTAAACTTGTATTGTGTGTGTGGGTCTCTAAACTTGTTGTAGTGTGTGTGTGGGTCTCTAAACGTGTTGTAGTGTGTGTGTGGGTCTCTAAACTTGTTGTAGTGTGTGTGTGTGGGTCTCTAAACTTGTTGTAGTGTGTGTGTGGGTCTCTAAACTTGTTGTAGTGTGTGTGTGGGTCTCTAAACGTGTTGTAGTGTGTGTGTGGGTCTCTAAACGTGTTGTAGTGTGTGTGTGTGGGTCTCTAAACGTGGTGTAGTGTGTGTGTGGGTCTCTAAACGTGTTGTAGTGTGTGTGTGGGTCTCTAAACTTGTTTAGTGTGTGTGTGTCTCTAAACGTGTTGTAGTGTGTGTGTGGGTCTCTAAACGTGTTGTAGTGTGTGTGTGGGTCTCTAAACGTGTTGTAGTGTGTGTGTGGGTATCTAAACTTGTTGTAGTGTGTGTGTGGGTCTCTAAACGTGTTGTAGTGTGTGTGTGTGGGTCTCTAAACCTGTTGTAGTGTGTGTGTGTGGGTCTCTAAACTTGTTGTAGTGTGTGTGTGGGTCTCTAAACGTGTTGTAGTGTGTGCGTGGGTCTCTAAACGTGTTGTAGTGTGTGTGTGGGTCTCTAAACCTGTTGTAGTGTGTGTGTGGGTCTCTGAACGTGCTGTAGTGTGTGTGTGGGTCTCTAAACTTGTTGTAGTGTGTGTGTGGGTCTCTAAACGTGTTGTAGTGTGTGTGTGTGGGTCTCTAAACGTGTTGTAGTGTGTGTGTGGGTCTCTAAACTTGTTGTAGTGTGTGTGTGGGTCTCTAAACGTGTTGTAGTGTGTGTGGGTCGCTAAACTTGTTGGAGTGTGTGTGTGGGTCTCTAAACGTGTTGTAGTGTGTGTGTGGGTCTCTAAACGTGTAGTGTGTGTGTGGGTCTCTAAACGTGTTGTAGTGTATGTGGGTCTCTAAACTTGTTGTAGTGTGTGTGTGGGTCTCTAAACGTGGTGTAGTGTGTGTGTGGGTCTCTAAACGTGGTGTAGTGTGTGTTGGTCTCTAAACGTGTTGTAGTGTGTGTGTGGGTCTCTAAACGTGTTGTAGTGTGTGTGTGTGGGTCTCTAAACGTATTGTAGTGTGTGTATGTGGGTCTCTAAACTTGTTGTAGTGTGTGTGTGGGTCTCTAAACGTGTTGTAGTGTGTGCGTGGGTCTCTAAACGTGTTGTAGTGTGTGTGTGGGTCTCTAAACGTGTTGTAGTGTGTGTGTGGGTCTCTAAACGTGTTGTAGTGTGTGTGTGGGTCTCTAAACGTGTTGTAGTGTATGTGGGTCTCTAAACTTGTTGTAGTGTGTGTGTGGGTCTCTAAACGTGTAGTGTGTGTGTGGGTCTCTAAACGTGGTGTAGTGTGTGTGTGGGTCTCTAAACGTGTTGTAGTGTGTGTGTGGGTCTCTAAACGTGGTGTAGTGTGTGTGGGTCTCTAAACTTGTTGTAGTGTGTGTGTGGGTCTCTAAACGTGTTGTAGTGTGTGTGGGTTGCTAAACTTGTTGTAGTGTGTGTGTGGGTCTCTAAACTTGTTGTAGTGTGCGTGTGTGGGTCTCTAAACGTGCTGTAGTGTGTGTGTGTGGGTCTCTAAACGTGTTGTAGTGTGTGTTGGTCTCTAAACGTGTTGTAGTGTGTGTGTGGGTCTCTAAACGTGTTGTAGTGTGTGTGGGTCTCTAAACGTGTTGTAGTGTGTGTGTGGGTCTCTAAACTTGTTGTAGTGTGTGTGTGGGTCTCTAAACTTGTTGTAGTGTGTGTGTGGGTCTCTAAACGTGTTGTAGTGTGTGTGTGGGTCTCTAAACTTGTTGTAGTGTGTGTGTGGGTCTCTAAACTTGTTGTAGTGTGTGTGTGGGTCTCTAAACGTGTTGTAGTGTGTGTGTGGGTCTCTAAACGTGTTGTAGTGTGTGTGTGTGGGTCTCTAAACGTGCTGTAGTGTGTGTGTGGGTCTCTAAACGTGTTGCAGTGTGTGTGTGGGTCTCTAAACTTGTTTAGTGTGTGTGTGGGTCTCTAAACGTGTTGTAGTGTGTGTGTGGGTCTCTAAACGTGTTGTAGTGTGTGTGTGGGTCTCTAAACGTGTTGTAGTGTGTGTGTGGGTCTCTAAACGTGTTGTAGTGTGTGTGTGGGTCTCTAAACTTGTTGTAGTGTGTGTGTGGGTCTCTAAACGTGTTGTAGTGTGTGTGTGGGTCCCTAAACGTGTTGTAGTGTGTGTGTGTGGGTCTCTAAACGTGTTGTAGTGTGTGTGTGGGTCTCTAAACGTGTTGTAGTGTGTGTGGGTCTCTAAACGTATTGTAGTGTGTGGGTCTCTAAACGTGTTGTAGTGTGTGTGTGGGTCTCTAAACGTGTTGTAGTGTGTGTGTGGGTCCCTAAACGTGTTGTAGTGTGTGTGGGTCTCTAAACGTGTTGTAGTGTGTATGTGGGTCTCTAAACGTGTTGTAGTGAGTGTGTGGGTCTCTAAACGTGTTGTAGTGTGTGTGGGTCTCTAAACGTGCTGTAGTGTGTGTGTGGGTCTCTAAACGTGTTGTAGTGTATGTGTGGGTCTCTAAACGTGTTGTAGTGTGTGTGTGGGTCTCTAAACGTGTTGTAGTGTGTGTGTGGGTCTCTAAACGTGTTGTAGTGTGTGTGTGGGTCTCTAAACGTGTTGTAGTGTGTGTGTGGGTCTCTAAACGTGTTGTAGTGTGTGTGTGGGTCTCTAAACGTGTTGTAGTGTGTGTGTGGGTCTCTAAACGTGTTGTAGTGTGTGTGGGTCTCTAAACGTGTTGTAGTGTGTCTGTCTGGCCTGGGACCTCTCGCTGCGTGTCCTCGTTTCATCTCCCAGATGACTCGTAGCAGCGTCACACCTGTCGGGGAATATATACTGTGTACTGTTGGGGCACAGTATAATTACTTAAGTATAATTATGCTAATAAACCCCAATGATCCAATCGAAATGAGGGATTTCGATTGGATCATTGAGGGGGGGTGGACACGTGCCACCCCACCCCCCACTGGCTCGCCACCGGTTATACGACATCAATAATTATATTGTTGGGGAACAGGCACAATTAATTATCACTAATTATCACTCATTATCATTAATTGTGGCGCGTGCGTGCCTTTGATGTTCGGAATGACGAGCACGCAGCATCAGCTGTGCTCACAACACAAGGCCGGCTTTGTAAAACGTCAGAAAATCGTTACCGCAGGAAGATTCACATCATTAGACCTTTTTGCCAGTACCAAAATATAATAATAAAATATAATAATGTAATAATGATATAATAGGAGTTTCCCACTTTTTTTCCAGCAACAAAACTCAAACCTTTTTTTGTTACAAGGAATCATGTTGCTGCATTAACCACAATACTTGTGGTCAAAATACAAACAAAACACACACTATGATAATATGATGATGATGCATTGTCCTTGAAACTGATTGGTCCACACCAGGGACGGCTTTCTTTTGAGCCTCGTCCCAATTGGTGCTCAACCAGAGGGCGCCGTGGGGGGGGAGGAGACGTGGGGGGGGAGACGTGGGGGGAGGGAGACGTGGGGGGGTGGAGATGGGGGGGGGAGACGTGGGGGGGGGGAGACGTGGGGAGGGGGACATGGGGGAGAGGGGAGACGTGGGGGGGGGGGAGATGGGGGGGGTGACACTAACAACAACAGTAAACAAGACGCTCGATGCCTCTTGATAATCCCCCAACAACAAACGAGAGATCCAAACAGGGAGGCCACGTTAGCAGCGGCGCCTTTAAATGCGAGACCCGTCACAAAGAGCTTCACGGCTCGTCGGATTTGCTCGTGCGGCCTCGATAAATACTCACGACTCTGGGTGGCGGAGATTTCGATTCCAGTTGTCGATTCCTTCTCGAATCGGTTGCGCTCTTCCAAACAGCAGCTTACATATCGCTTTATGAATGGATCACCCCTGTCCTAATCGACGTCGGTATCACCAGATGCACACACGGTACAGATAACAATAGATTCGTCAATCTGATAAAATCGCTTCGAGTGGACGCATCTGATTCTCGTACGCAACAATATCAAGCACTTGCCATTAGAAATTCAGCAGAGTGCTCGAAATCGCTGTGAACGGGAACAGATTGGAATGTTTTGATTTAAAGCTTTCGTGACTGCAAGGATTCATCTTCTTTGGTTCTTTCGGTAAAGTCACCACGTAGAATGAGAATAAAAGCGCTGTCTTCTGGACAGTCCTGTTTCTTCACCCGAGGACGGCTACTTGTGTTGTGGCCGAAACGTCGTGATAATTTTATTGTTTTATTTTATTATTTTATTCTCATTCTACGTGGTGGTGACTTTACCGAAAGAACCAAAGAAGAACAGAATGTGTCGGGTAATATTTATTATCGTAATTGTTCCTCCAGCTGCTCCGCCGGGAGCGGCCCCTAGGGATTATTCCCCGGGGTGCCCCGGGGCTGTCTGGGGAATCACCTCCCCGGCGTATTCCACGTCCGAAGACACCACGGCGTCTTCCTCCGCGTCAACATCGACATTCTACATTCAACTTTTGCCTCATTTTTATATACTGTTGGGGCATATATACTGTGTACTGTTGGGGAATATATACTGTATACTGTCGGGGAATATATACTGTGTACTGTCAGGGCATATATACTGTGTACTGTTGGGGAATATATACTGTGTACTGTTGGGGCATATATACTGTGTACTGTCGGGGAATATATACTGTGTACTGTTGGGGAATATATACTGTGTACTGTTGGGGCATATATACTGTGTACTGTTGGGGCATATATACTGTGTACTGTTGGGGAATATATACTGTGTACTGTTGGGGAATATATACTGTGTACTGTCGGGGAATATATACTGTGTACTGTTGGGGAATATATACTGTGTACTGTTGGGGCATATATACTGTGTACTGTTGGGGCATATATACTGTGTACTGTCGGGGAATATATACTGTGTACTGTTGGGGAATATATACGGTGTACTGTTGGGGCATATATACTGTGTACTGTCGGGGAATATATACTGTGTACTGTTGGGGAATATATACTGTGTACTGTCGGGGAATATATACTGTGTACTGTTGGGGCATATATATACTGTGTACTGTCGGGGAATATATACTGTGTACTGTTGGGGCATATATACTGTGTACTGTTGGGGAATATATACTGTGTACTGTTGGGGAATATATACTGTGTACTGTTGGGGCATATATACTGTGTACTGTTGGGGCATATATACTGTGTACTGTTGGGGAATATATACTGTGTACTGTTGGGGAATATATACTGTGTACTGTTGGGGAATATATACTGTGTACTGTTGTGGAATATATACTGTGTACTGTTGGGGCATATATACTGTGTACTGTCGGGGAATATATACTGTGTACTGTTGGGGCATATATACTGTGTACTGTCGGGGAATATATATACTGTTTACTGTTGGGGCATATATACTGTGTACTGTCGGGGAATATATACTGTGTACTGTCGGGGAATATATACTGTGTACTTGTGGTACCAGAGGCAGTGAGTCACTTCTGAGGCACTAAGGAGTAGGAGGCAACACACGTTTATTCCACACCGCTGGACGACACCGTTTTGCTGGTCCTGCGCCTCGTAATCATGTCCTCGGCTCCAGAAAGCAACACAATATGAACGCGAAGTCCTCCATTATTCCGAGCTGCACTATTCGAGGTTGCGGACTGCTTTGAAACACTCCAAATTTTTATCACAGTAAACGCTTCAGACCACCGCAGGATACTCAAAACTAAGAGCATCCGGGAATTGACGAGATGACGGGGTTAAGAGGTGCATCTTCTTTGGTTCTTTCGGTAAAGTCACCACGTAGAATGAGAATAAAATAATAAATTAATAAAATAACACAATAAAATTATCACGACGTTTCGGCCACAACACAAGTGGCCTTCATCAGGTGAAGGGACGAGACTGTCTGGAGGACAGCGCTGGAGCGAACACAGCCAAGCTCAGACCGCGACCTTTAAGCTGTGTGAGAAGAAACAGAGCGCCTTGACAAAGGAATTAGCATAAAAATTTGCATTTAATTGGCGGACTTAGCACGATGAACGGTGTAGAGGGGGTGAACATGTGCAGACCAGGGGGAATTTACATATTGATGGTGTGAAAAGGGAATTTAAGCTGCTGCGAAAGTTTGGGATACCAATACTTGAAAAAATATACTGTACCATTGAAAATTAGTTCAATGTTTGGTTCGGATAATTTAGCATTGAAATAGCTGCGTGATTAGCTTGTGACTGGTCATAGAAATAGCTATGTTAAAGTCAAAGCCTACACATCCACAGAGGCACCTAGTACAAATCAAACAGGAGAATTTAGCATTGAAATAGCTGCATGATTAGCTTGTGACTGGTCATAGAAATAGCTATGTTAAAGTCAAAGCCTACACATCGACAGAGGCACCTAGTACAAATCAAACAGGAGAATTTAGCATTGAAATAACTGAGTGATTATCTTGTGACTGGTCATAGAAATAGCTATGTTAAAGTCAAAGCCTACACATCCACAGAGGCACCTAGTACAAATCAAACAGAATTTAGCATTGAAATAACTGAGTGATTAGCTTGTGACTGGTCATAGAAATGGCAATGTAAAAGTCAAAGCTTACACATCCACAGAGGCACCTAGTACAAATCAAACAGGAGAATTTAGCATTATTTTATTATCAATCTACGTGACTTTACCGAAAGAACCAAACAAGATGAATCCTTGCAGTCACGAAAGCTTTAAATCGAAACATCAACAATAACGACAACAACAACACCACTAATGCGCACGCTGCACACACACGGAGACCGAGAGGCCTCGCCAGCGGTGTGAGCCGACAGTGGCGCCCATGGAGGCCGCGGGGGGAGAGACATCACCAGGAGATGTCCCCATCAGACTCCTCCTACACCTCCTCCACCTCCTCCAGTTACACCTCCTCCACCTCCTCCAGTTACACCTCCTCCAGTTACACCTGCTACACCTCCTCCTCCACCTCCTCCAGTTACATCTCCTCCATGACCTCCTACACCACCTTCACCTCCTCCTCCACCTCCTCCAGTTACACCTCCTCCACCTCCTCCTCCACCTCCTCCAGTTAGACCTGCTACACCTCCTCCACCTCCTCCAGTTACACCTCCTCATCCTCCTCCACCTCCTCCTCCACCACCTCCTACACCACCTTCACCTCCTCCAACCACCTCCTCCAGTTACACCTCCTCCACCTCCTCCAGTTACACCTCCTCCACCTCCTCCAGTTACACCTCCTCCACCTCCTCCTCCACCTCCTCCAGTTACACCTGCTACACCTCCTCCTCCTCCACCTCCTCCAGTTACACCTCCTCCTCCACTTCCTCCTACACCACCTCCTACACCACCTTCACCTCCTCCTCCTCCACCTCCTCCTCCACCTCCTCCTCCACCACCTCCTACACCTCCTCCTCCACCTCCTCCACCACCTCCTACACCACCTTCACCTCCTCCTCCTCCTCCTCCTCCTCCACCTCCTCCTCCACCTCCTCCTCCACCACCTCCCACACCACCTCCTACACCTCCTCCTCCACCTCCTCCTCCACAACCTCCTACACCACCTTCACCTCCTCCCCCACTTCCTCCAGTTACACCTCCAGTTACACCTCCTCCTCCACCACCTCCTACACCACCTTCACCTCCTCCTCCACCTCCTCCAGTTACACCTCCTCCACCTCCTCCTCCACCTCCTCCAGTTACACCTCCTCCAGTTACACCTGCTACACCTCCTCCTCCTCCACCTCCTCCAGTTACACCTCCTCCTCCACCTCCTCCTACACCACCTCCTACACCACCTTCACCTCCTCCTCCTCCACCTCCTCCTCCACCTCCTCCTCCAACACCTCCTACACCTCCTCCTCCACCTCCTCCACCACCTCCTACACCACCTTCACCTCCTCCTCCTCCTCCTCCTCCACCACCTCCCACACCACCTCCTACACCTCCTCCTCCACCTCCTCCTCCACAACCTCCTACACCACCTTCACCTCCTCCTCCACCTCCTCCAGTTACACCTCCTCCACCTCCTCCAGTTACACCTCCTCCAGTTACACCTGCTACACCTCCTCCTCCTCCACCTCCTCCAGTTACACCTCCTCCTCCACCTCCTCCTACACCACCTCCTACACCACCTTCACCTCCTCCTCCTCCACCTCCTCCTCCACCTCCTCCTCCACCACCTTCTACACCTCCTCCTCCACCTCCTCCACCACCTCCTACACCACCTTCACCTCCTCCTCCTCCACCTCCTCCTCATCCTCCACCTCCTCCTACACCACCTCCCACACCACCTCTTACACCTCCTCCTCCACCTCCTCCACAACCTCCTACACCACCTTCACCTCCTCCTCCACTTCCTCCAGTTACACCTCCTCCAGTTACACCTCCTCCTCCACCACCTCCTACACCACCTTCACCTCCTCCTCCACCTCCTCCAGTTATACCTCCTCCACCTCATTCTCCACCTCCTCCAGTTACACCTCCTCCAGTTACACCTGCTACACCTCCTCCTCCTCCTCCACCTCCTCCAGTTACACCTCCTCCTCCACCTCCTCCTACACCACCTCCTACACCACCTTCACCTCCTCCTCTACCTCCTCCTCCTCCACCACCTTCTACACCACCTCCTACACCTCCTCCTCCACCTCCTCCTCCACCACCTCCTACACCACCTTCACCTCCACCTCCTCCAGTTACACCTCCTCCACCTCCTCCAGTTACACCTCCTCCACCTCCTCCAGTTACACCTCCTCCACCTCCTCCTCGTGCTGCTCCATCATCCCCACGGTGCCATCGTCGCCATCGTCGTCGTGGCGACCCCCGGCCAGCACGCCACTCTCGAAGCCACTGGAGGGAGCAGAGAAAGTAGGCAAGGGTGACACGCCGTAGCTAGCTAGCATGAGGGTGGAGGTGGTGATGAAGGTGGTGATACGTACCTACCTCGGGTCACCTACAGAAACAACAAAAAACCACTGCGGATGGCCACGTGGAATGTTCGAACGCTCACTGCGGAGGAGAGGCTGCCACTCCTCTGTTAGGAGCTGGACCGGCACCGCCTGGATCTCTGTGGCATTCAGGAGGTCCGGTGGACCGGTTCTGGCTCCTGCTATCATGAGGGGTGGACAGTCCTCTACTCGGGGCAGGAGACTGCCAAAGAACAGGGTGTGGCTTTTCTTCTGAACGCAAGAATGAAGGGGGCGTGGGAGCGTGGCGGTGAGGTGTGGGAAGCTGTAAGCATCAGGCTACTTTGGGCTCGCCTTCCCATCAACCAGAGGCGAGGAGTGGTGGTCGTAGTTACTTATGCCCCCACCGAAGATGAACATCTGGAGGGATGCAGGCAAGGCCAATGAGTCAGATGCCTTCTATGACCTCCTGTCACAGGTGCTAGCTAAAGTGGCCCCTCGGGATAGAGTCATCTTGCTGGGTGACTTCAATGCCCGAGTTGGTCATGATGCTGGCACCTGGTCTGGAGTGATTGGAAGGCATGGACCAGATCAGCTCAATAACAACGGTAGGAGGTTGCTTGATTTTTGTGCAGCCAATGGGCTTGAAATTACCAACACGCTGTTCCGGCATCGGCGCATCCACACAACATCATGGATGCATGCCGGGTCCAAGCAAGAACATCTGCTGGACTACATAGTGACGGACCAGCGGATGCGAGCCCATGTCCTTGACACCAGGACCCACCGTGGAGCTGATCTGCCCACTGACCATCGACTAGTCATCTGTAAGATGCACCTGCCATTTTTCCACTCCGGTAGTGGGTGTACACCCAGGACCCCATTCCAACCTAAGGTGGCATGGTCTCAGCTAGCTGATGAAAGCTGCAAGTGAAAATGTCATCATCACTTGTGGCTGGGGTTGGCATCGTCCCCCACTCCTCCTGATGTCGAGGGGAAATAGGCGGCATTTAGGACTGTGGCTCATGCAGCTGCAATGGCTGATTTGGGAAAACGGTCCAGACCTCCCCAGAGACCCAGGCTGACAGAGGAGGTGTTCAGGCTGGCTGAGAAAAAGCGACAGGCCCAATCTCATTGGCTACAACATCCCATGTCGTAGATTGAGGAGGCTTACCACAGCCTTCGCTTGGAGGTACGGAGAGCCGTGAGGCGCTGCAATGATGGGAGGTGGTTGTGGGTTGCTGAGGAGATGGAGTCTGCCTCAATGGCCCGCGATCACAAATCGCTCTTTAACTCCATCAAAAAAGTTACCTGCAGCGCCATACCTATTACCATCATTAGGGGAAAGAACGGTGATCCAATCTCCGACCCCCAGGAACAGGTTTGCAGATTTGCTGAGCATTTCTGTGAGGCCCTGGGGGAGGGGGAATCTCTCAGCCTGGAAAATGTGGGACAAAGTGGGGATAACCCTGCTGAGGCTGTGATGCCTAAAATATTGTAAGAAGTCACCCTCTGTGAGTGCGCTGGCTGAGGTGCCATCTGTTGAGGAAGTACTGAAGGCGATCCAGAGCCTGAGACCAGGAAAGGCAGCGGGCAGAGATGATCTCCCAAGCGAAATGCTGAGGGAGGGTGGCCTTTGTGCGCAGACTGCCCTACATGACATCTTAACAACAGTCTGGACCACTGGACGGGTTCCGCAGGATTGGAAGGATGCCCTGGTGGTCCCCCTCTTTAAGAAGGGGGACCGCACAGACTGTAACAACTACAGGGGCATCTCAAGGATTATTCAACATCGCTTCGATAGGCATGCTGAGGAGAGGCTTGCGGAGCCCCAATGCTGTTTGAGGAAAGGGCGGTCCTGCAAAGATGCCATTTTTTGTCCGCCTGCTACAGCAGAGGTGTAGGGAATTCCAACAAGACCTACATCTCTGCTTTATTGGCCTTGTCAAGGCCTATGATACCATCAGTAGGCCTGGGCTCTGGATTGTTCTTCGTGCTTTCAGAGTCCCTGACCCTCTGCTCACGATTATTAAGGACCTTCATGATGGTGAGCGGGCCCGGGCAAAACTACGTGGCCAGGAGTCGGAGCCATTCCCTGTACACTTTTGGGTATGACAGGGATGTCCTCTGGCTCGGAGGTACACTACACTATAAACTACACTATACACTCCACTATACACTACACTAAAAACTATACTATACACTACTCAACCACTATACACTACACACTATAAACTACACTGTACACTACACTATAAACTACACTATACACTACACTATACTCTACACTTTACACTAGAGACTACACACTACAAAACAGTACACTATACACTACACTATAAACTAAACTATACACTACACTGTAAACTACACTACACACTACACTATACTATAAACTACTATACACTACACTGTACATTGCACTATACACTACTATACCACACAATTTCCACTACACTATGCACTACTATATACTACACTATACTATACACTACACTATACTATACACTAAACTATACACTACATTATACACTACACTACTATACACTACACTACTATACACTAAACTATAATTGTAAATGTTGTAGTTGTTTTACTCTCCAACACACAACCGGATAGTGTTGAACTAGTATACTACACTATACACTACTATACACTACACTATACTCTACATTATACACTACACTATATACTACACTATACACTGCTATACTCTGCACTATACACTACTATACACTACACTATACACGACACCATACACTACTCTATACACTACTATACACTACACTATACACGACACCATACACTACTCTATACACTACACTATAAACTACACTATACACTACTATACACTACACCATACACTACTATACACTACACTATACACGCCACCAAACACTACTCTATACACTACACTATAAACTAGTAACTAATTGGCACGTTTTGTTTACGTGACACTAAACCTGACAAATTGGCTGTCAGGCGGTGGCGGGTTTGACCACACAGCGTTTATATATTTACGCCACTTAACACAAAAACAAACTCTACTGTGGACAGAATGGGAATGTTGTGTTCGTGCCGTAGCAGCAGGACCTCCCGCGTAGCAGGCGAGGCAGTCAACAACTCCGTAACCACCGTGATGATGATGATGGGAGACACCGCAAACTCTAAAATATACAGCAGCAGCAGCAGACGTGATCAGGGTCTGGGGATCTAACCCTCGACCTCCCGCGTACCAGGCGAGGCAGTCAACAACTCCGCAGCCACCGTGATGATGATGAGAGACACCGCAAACTCTAAAATATACAGCAGCAGCAGCAGACGTGGTCAGGGTCTGGGGATCTAACCCCTGACCTCCCGCGTACCGGGCGAGGCCGTCAATAACTCCGCGTGCCCACACGGGGGCGCTCGCGAGCAGGGAGGCCACCAGGGACAGCGCCGTCAGCGTCGCCGTCCAGCGCACGGAGCAGCAGGAGGAGGAGGGGCCCACGGCGCTGGCGGGGGCGGAGAGCGTCGCCGCGTCGCCCGCAGTCACCGCGCACGAGCGTGGGGAGGTGCAGGAGGTTGGCAGGGTGGTGGTGGCGGTGGTGGTGGTGGGGGGGGTGGTGGTGGTGGGGGCGGTGGTGGTGGTGGGGGCGGTGGTGGGGGTGGTGGTGGTGGGGGCGGTGGTGGTGGTGGTGGGGGCGGTGGTGGGGGTGGTGGTGGTGATGGTGGTGGCGGTGGCGGTAGTGGCTGCGAGAGCAGGAAGACAAGAGAAATTAATGGCGAATGGCGGTTGTTGTCTGTGTGTCTTTTAAAATGTGTGTCTGTGTGTGTCTGTGTCTGTCTCTGTGGAGGAGGCTCGTGAAGGACGCTGCTACTGGGCAGTTGGAGGCAGTCGCCCTCCATCCAACAACAACGGAGGGCGGAGGAGCGACGCTCACAACAACGAGCGGAGCGCCGGGTGGCTAAAGCACAGCAGGTTGGCACAGTAGGGGGCACAGGTGGTGCATCAGCCAGTCATCTCAGTCAGTCGACCCGTGGCACCTGGGTCTGCCCCGTGACCTCCTGCCAGCGGGCGTTCGACACTTCACGTGGCCTCAGGGTGCACATGGCCTGGCACAAGCGTCGTGGTGACATCACCGCCACTTAGTGGCGAATGGCGGTTGTTGTGTCTGTGTGTGTGTGTATCTGTGTGTGTGCCTGTATCTGTGTGTGTCTGTGTGTGTGCCTCTCTCTATGTGTCTGTGTGTGTTTCTGTCTGTGTGTCTGTCTGTGTCTGTGTGTCTGTGTGTGTGTGTCTGTGTGTGTGTCTATGTGTGTGTGTCTGTGTCTGTGTGTGTGTCTGTCTGTGTATGTGTGTGTGTCTGTGTGTGTGTCTGTGTGTGTGTCTGTGTGTGTCTGTGTGTCTGTGTGTCTCTGTGTGTGTCTGAGGTAGAGAGAGAGAGAGGTGAGGTGAGCGTTGCTCACCACCGACGGTGAGCAGGGCGTAAGCCATGGGGGTCCCCAGGCTGAAGAGGGAGCAGCTGTAGACCCCCTGGTCCAGCGTGGAGACGCGGGAGATGGTGAGGTCCAGCCTGGTGGAGCTCCAGTGCAGCAGAGAGACACGCGGGTTCGTGTGGGCTGAAACACGGGGAGACAGGGAGACACAGGGAGAGAGACATGGGGATAGAGACACACAGAGAGATAGACAGAGAGAGAGACAGAGAGAGAGAGACAAACACAGAGAGACACAGAGACAGAGAGAGAGATAGACACAGAGAGATACAGAGACAGAGATAGATGGGGATAGAGAGACGCAGAGAGATAGACAGAGAGAGCCAGAGAGAGAGACATTGGGATAGAGAGAGACACACACACACAGAGAGACAGAGACAGAGACATTGGGATAGAGTAAGAGGCACAGAGAGAGAGAGACAAACACAGAGAGACACAGAGACAGAGAGAGACAGAGAGAGACATGGGGATAGAGAGACGCAGAGAGATAGACAGAGAGAGACAGAGAGAGAGAGACATTGGGATAGAGGGAGAGACACAGAGAGAGACAGAGAGAGAGAGACATTGGGATAGAGGGAGAGACACAGAGAGAGACAGAGAGAGAGACACACAGCGAGCGAGAGACACAGAGAGAGACAGAGAGAGAGACACAGAGAGAGAGACACACAGCGAGAGAGAGACACAGAGAGAGACAGAGAGATAGAGACACAGAGAGAGAGACAGAGAGAGAGAGAGACACACACACACACACACAGCGAGAGAGAGACACAGAGAGAGAGAGAGCGGCAGAGACAGAGAGAGACAGAGAGAGAGACAGAGAGAGAGAGAGACAGAGAGAGAGACAGAGAGAGACACAGAGAGAGAGAGGGGCAGATACAGAGAGAGACAGAGAGAGAGACAGAGGGACAGAGAGAGAGAGACAGAGAGAGAGAGACAGAGGGACAGAGAGAGAGACAGAGAGAGAGAGACACAGAGAGAGTGCTTGCCGCTCACCCTTGACGGTCTGGAAGTAGAGTGTCTGCCCGTGAGGGTTGCTCCACTGAATTGGGTCTGAGTCTGGATTTTGCGACACGCCGCAGCGTAGCGTGGCCGTGTCTCCCTCGGACACCGCGTCTCCCGTGGCCCACACTGAGATCGGAGGACCTGCTTGGGAGACACATGGGGAGAGAGACACCCACCCACTCACTCACCCACCCACTCACCCACCCACTCACCCACCCACTCACTCACTCACTCACCCACTCACTCACTCACTCACCCACCCACTCACTCACTCACCCACCCACTCACCTACTCACACACCTCATTCACTCACCCACCCACTCACTCAACCACTCGCCCACCCACTCACCCACCAACTCACCCAATCACACACTCACTCACCCACTCACTCACCCACCCACTCACTCACCCACTCAGTCAACCAGTCACTCACCCAACCACTCACCCACTCACTCACCCACCGACTCAGTCAACCACTCACTCACTCACCCACCCACCCACTCACCCACCCACTCAGTCAACCACTCACTCACCCACCCACTCACCCACCCATTCACCTACTCACTCACCCACTCACCCACACACCTACTTATTCACTCACCCACCCACTCACTCAACCACTCGCCCACCCACTCACCCACTCACCCACCCACTCACTCATCCACTCACTCACCCACCCACTCATCCACTCACTCATCCACTCACTCACCCACCCACTCATCCACTCACTCATCCACTCACTCACCCACCCACTCATCCACTCACTCAACCACCAACTCACCCACTCACTCACCCACTCACCTATTCACACACCCACTCACCCCCACACCTACTCATTCACTCACCCACCCACTCACTCAACCACTCGCCCACCCACTCACCCACTCACTCACTCAACCACTCACCCACTCACTCGCCCACCCACTTATTCAACCACTAACCCACCCAATCACACACCCACTCACTCACCCACTCACTCACCCACCCACTCACCCACCTACTCACTCAACCACTCACTCACCCACCCACTCACCCACTCACTCACCCACTCACCTACTCACCCACACACCTCATTCACTCACCCACCCACTCACTCAACCACTCACCTATCCACTCACTCACTCAACCACTCACTCACCCAGCCACTCAACCACTCACTCACCCACTCACACACCCACCCACTCACCCACCCACGCACCCACTCACCCATAGTGCTGTGTGGTGGAGGGAAGGAGACACAGGACATTGGAGACCACTCCCCTGTCTTCCACCGGGGGTAGTCAGCTACGATTCTCACACGGATGCAGTACTCAGCAGCGCCTCTAAGCGGAGGTACCGTGTGGCGGTAGCGACATCCCACAAAGCGCTCCTAGCAGAAGCATCATCATAATCAGTACCATCATCATCATCATCAGTAGCATCATCAGTAGCAGCAGCATCATCATTTTCATCAGTAGTAGTAGCATTATCATGCTACTACTACTCAACCACTCACCCACCCAATCACCCACCCAATCACCCACCCACTCACCCACCCACTCACTCATCCACCCACCCACCCACTCACCCACCCACCCACTCACCCACCCACTCACTCACTCACCCACTCACCCACTCACTCACCCACTCACTCACCCACCCACCGACTCAACCACTCACTCACTCACTCACCCATTCACCCACCCACCCACCGACTCAACCACTCACTCACTCACTCACCCATTCACCCACCCACTCACTCACCCACTCACTCACTCACTCACCCATTCACCCACCCACCCACCCACTCACCCACCCACTCACTCACTCACCCACTCACCCATTCACCCACTCACTCACTCACTCACCCACTCACCCACTCACCCATTCACCCACCCACCCACTCACCCACCCACCCACCCACTCACCCACCCACTCTCACCGTGCTGGTTGTGCCCCCCCTCGTCGAGACCTCCGCCTGCAGGTGGTACAGCACGTCACGCCGCTCCATCCTCCTCCTCCACCCACTCCTCATGGAGACCCCCACGAAGAGCTCCCACCACTCCGCCTCTCCCTCTTCGCGGTCGTCGTGGTGACCGTCAATGTCACGGTAATCGTCATCGTCGCGGTCATCGTCATCGTCGTGGTCATCATCGTCGCGGTCATCGTCATCGTGGTCACCGTCATCGTCGCGGTCATCGTCATCGTCGTGGTCATCGTCACCGCCGCGGTCACCGTCATCGTCGTGGTCATCGTCACCGCCGCGGCCTTCACTGTCACCGTCATCGTCATCCTCAACACGGCACTCCTCCTCGCCGCCAGCCTCGTCCACCGTCACTTTCTTGTGGAGCATCAAGGTGACCGTCGGAGCACTGAGCACAGCTGAGACAAAGACAAAGATCCCCCGTGTAGCCTTCGCAGACTGTAGGGGCAAGTGCTGTCAGCGAGCAGCACCTATGAAGGCCGGAACGGCACACGAGGGGGTGGGTGGCCAGCACCACGCCCGACCGCCTTTGTCGACCCAGTGGCGATGTTGACACACCGCACCGGGTACTCATTTCAGGCTGAGTCGACCTAGGGCAGCCCCAGGACCGGTTCAGACAATGGTCACCGGTGTTGGCCGTGAGCGGGAATCGAACCTGGGTCGCCAGGTTCACAGCGCAGCGTAGTGCTAACCGCTACACTACCGCTCCCCACACACACAGACACACACGCACAGACACACACGCACAGACACACAGACACACACACAGACAGACACACACACACAGACACACACACACAGAGACACACACAGACACACACAGAGACACAAAGACAGTCACACACACAGTCACACACACAGACACACACGCACAGACACAGACACACACGCACAGACACACAGACACACACAGAGACACAAAGACAGTCACACACACAGACACACACACAGAGACACAAAGACAGTCACACACACAGTCACACACACAGACACACACACACAGACACACACCCACAGACACACCCACACAGACACACACACAGACAGACACACACACACACAGACACACACACAGAGAGACACACACACACAGACACACACACAGAGACACAAAGACAGTCACACACACAGTCACACACACAGACACACACACACGCACAGACACACACAGACACACATGCACAGACACACAGACACACACAGAGACACAAAGACAGTCACACACACAGTCACACACACAGACACACACAGAGACACACATAGCGACACAAAGACAGTCACACACAGAGCCACACACACACACACACAGACACACACCAGACACACACAAAGAGACACAAAGACAGTCACACACACAGTCACACACACAGACACACACGCACAGACACACAGACACACATGCACAGACACACAGACACACACACACACAGAGACACAATGACAGTCACACACACAGTCACACACACAGACACACACACAGAGACACACACAGCGACACAAAGACAGTCACACACACAGTCACACACACAGACACAACAACAACAACAACAACCGCCATTCACCACTAAGTGGCGGTGACGTCACCACGACGCTTGTGCCAGGCTATGTGCACCCTGAGGCCACGTGAAGTGTCGAACGCCCGCTGGCAGGAGGTCACGGGGCAGACCCAGGTGCCACGGGTCGACTGACTGAGACGACTGGCTGATGCACCACCTGTGCCCCCTACTGTGCCAACCTGCTGTGCGTTAGCCACCCGGCGCTCCGCTTGTTGTTGTGAGCGTCGCTCCTCCGCCCTCCGTTGTTGTTGGAGGGCGACTACCTCCAACTGCCCAGTAACGTCCTTCATGAGCCTCCTCCACAGAGGCCGATCTTGACACCGCTGGTACCAGTCATCGGCAAGTCCACTCAGCTCCACGTCCTCCCGTACCACATCACTCCATCTCTTCTCTAGCCCGTGCCACGCCCGTTTAGCCCCCTCAATCCGGCCGAACAAAAGCTGTTTCGGCATGCGGTGGCTGGGCATGCGGGTTACATGACCCAGCCATCACAGCCTTGCCCGCCGGAGGAGCTCACCGATGGGACCTTGCCCAGATCTTTCAAGGATTTGTGAGCTCCTCACACAATCCAGTCTGGTTAAACCCAGGATGGATCGTAGGCAGGCCAGCCTAAATGTTTCTAACCGGCGAAGATGTTCCATTAGGGGGGTCCACAGACACACACACAGACACAAAGACAGTCACATGCAGAAACACACACAGAGACACAGAGACACACACATAGACAGACACACACACAGACACACACACACAGGCACACACACAGACACAACAACAACAACCGCCATTCGCCACTAAGTGGCGGTGACGTCACCACGACGCTTGTGCCAGGCTATGTGCACCCTGAGGCCACGTGAAGTGTCGAACACCCGCTGGCAGGAGGTCACGGGGCAGACCCAGGTGCCACGGGTCGACTGACTGAGATGACTGGCTGATGCACCACCTGTGCCCCCTACTGTGCCAACCTGCTGTGCTTTAGCCACCCGGCGCTCCGCTCGTTGTTCTGAGCGTCGCTCCTCCGCCCTCCGCTGTTGTTGGAGGGCGACTACCTCCAACTGCCCAGTAGCATCCTTCACGAGCCTCCTCAACAGAGGCCGATCTTGACACCGCTGGTACCAGTCATCGGCAAGTCCACTCAGCTCCACGTCCTCCTGTACCACATCACTCCATCTCTTCTCTAGCCCGTGCCGCGCCCGCCCAGCCCCCTCAATCCGGCCGAACAAAAGCTGTTTCGGCATGCGGTGGCTAGGCATGCGGGCTACATGACCCAGCCATCGCAGCCTTCCCCGCCGGGGGAGCTCAGCGATGGGACCTTGCCCAGATCTTTCAAGGCTTTTTGAGCTCCTCACACAATCCAGTCTGGTTAAACCCAGGATGGATCGTAGGCAGGCCAGCCTAAATGTTTCCAACCGGCGAAGATGTTCCATTAGGGGGGTCCACGTTTCGCAAGCGTAGAGAAGGGAGGGAATGACCGTGGCCGAGAAAACCTGAAGCTTAGTGCGGAGCGACAGACCAGGTAGCTTCCGCACAGCGTTACGCAACTGATGAAAAGATATTGCCGCTCGACTGATTCGGAGTGAGACCTCTGCTGTTAAACTGGAGCCAGTCATAAGCACACTGCCCAGGTATGGGAAACTCTCCACTCTCTCCACAACTGCCCCATCACCGATTGGGAGTTGTGGGGGTGGAGTGTCCAATGGTACAAAATACCCAGGCAGGTGCTTAGTTTTGGTGGGGCTGATGGTAAGGCCCCACCTCTTAGTGGCACGCTCCAGTCTCAGCAGCAGCATCTCCAACTCCTCCTCCGAATGTGCAGCTATTACCAAATCATCAGCATACATAACGGGGTTGAGCAATAGGGAGCCATCCCTTGACCGCACCCGGGCGTCGATCAGCCTCCCATTATATCTGTACCATATGGAGATTCCCCCGGTACAGCTATTGAAGGCTTCACGAACTACGTGGTCAAAATAGATGTTAAATAATGTGGGAGCCAGAGGACATCCCTGTCGCACCCCAAGGTTAACAGGGAATGGCTCTGACTCCCGGCCACGTAGTTTTACCCGGGCCCGCTCACCATCATGAAGGTCCTTAATGATCGTGAGCAGAGGGTCAGGTACTCCAAAAGCACGAAGAACAACCCAGAGCCCAGGCCTACTGATGGTATAATAGGCCTTGACCAGGTCAATAAAGCAGAGATGTAGGTCTTGTTGGAATTCCCTACACCTCTGCTGTAGCTGACGGACAGAAAATATGGCATCTGTGCAGGACCGCCCCCTCCTGAAACCGCATTGGGGCTCCGCAAGCCTCTCCTCAGCGTGCCCGGCAAGGCGACGTTGAACAATCCCCGCCAGGACCTTTTCCGGCACACTGAGGAGTGAGATGCCCCTGCAGCTGCCACAGTCCGCACGGCCCCTCTTCTTAAAAAGGGGGACCACCAGGGCATCCTTCCAATCCTGCGGAACCCGTCCAGTGGTCCAGACTGTTGTTATGATGTCATATAGGGCAGTCTGTGCACAAACGCCGCCCTCCCTCAGCATTTCGCTTGGGAGATCATCTCTGCCCGCTGCCTTTCCTGGTCTCAGACTCCGGATCGCCTTCAGTACTTCCTCAACAGATGGCACCTCAGCCAGCCACTCACAGGGGATGACTTCTTCCAATATTTGAGGCACTGCAGCCTCAGCAGGGTCATCCTCACTTTGTGCCACGATGTTTTCCTGGCTGAGGGATTTTCCCTCCCCCAGGACCTCACAGAAATGCTCAGCAAATCTGTAAACCTGTTCCTGGGGGTCGGAGATGGGGTCACCGTTTTTTCCCCTAATGATGGTAATAGGTGTGGCGCTGCAGATTACTTTTTTGATGGAGTTAAATAGAGATTTGTGATCACGGGCCACTGAGGCAGACTCCATCTCCTCAGCAACCCGCGACCACCACCCAACCTTGCAGCGCCTCACGGCTCTCCGAACCTCCGAGCGAAGGCTGCGGTAAGCCTCCTCACTCTCTGACGTGGGATTCTGTAGCCGATGACAGTGGGCCTATCGCTTTTTCTCAACCATCCTGAACACCTCCTCTGTCAGCCAGGGTCTCTGGGGAGGTCTGGACCGCGTACCCAAAGCAGCCATTGCAGCTGCATGAGTCACAGTCCTAAACCTCGCCCATTTACCCTCGACATCAGGACTAGTCGGGGACGATGCCAATCCTAGCCGCAAGCGATAATGAAATTCTCGCTTGCAACTTTCAACAGATAACTGAGACCAGGCCACTTTAGGTTGGAATGGGGTCCTGGGTGTACACCCACCACCGGAGTGGAAGAATGGCAGGCGCATCTTACAGATGACTAGTCGATGGTCAGAGGGCAGATCAGCTCCACGGTAGGTCCTGGTGTCAAGGACATGGGCTCGCACCCGCTGGTCCGTCACTATGTAGTCTAGCAGATGTTCTTGCTTGGACCCGGCATGCATCCATGATGTTGTGTGGATGCGCCGATGCCGGAACAGCGTGTTGGTAATTACAAGCCCATGGGCTGCACAAAAATCTAGCAGCCTCCTACCGTTGTTATTGAGCTGATATGGCCCATGCCCTCCAATCACTCCAGACTAGGTGCCAGTATCATGACCAACTCGGGCATTGAAGTCACCCAACATGATGACTCTATCCCGAGGGGCCACTTTAGCCAGCACCTGTGACAGGAGGTCATAGAAGGCATCTGACTCATCGGCTTTGCCTGCATCCCTCCACGGATATTCATCTTCGGTGGGGGCATAAGTAACCACGACCACCATTCCTCGCCTCCGGTTGATGGGAAGGCGAGCCCAAAGTAGCCTGGGACTTACAGCTTCCCACACCTCACCGCCACGCTCCCACGCCCCCTTCATTCTTTTGTTCAAAAGAAGAGCCACACCCTGTTGTTTGGCAGTCTGCTGCCCCGAGTAGAGGACTGTCCACCCCTCATGGTGGCAGGAGCCAGAGCCGGTCCACCGGACCTCCTGA
Source organism: Petromyzon marinus (assembly GCF_048934315.1). Classification (NCBI taxonomy): domain Eukaryota; kingdom Metazoa; phylum Chordata; class Hyperoartia; order Petromyzontiformes; family Petromyzontidae; genus Petromyzon; species Petromyzon marinus. The sequence goes on along the minus strand of NW_027422983.1, from coordinate 6,447,829 downwards.
ATGCCACACAGATCCAGGCGGTACCGGTCCAGCTCCCAACAGAGGAGTGGCAGCCTCTCCTCCGCAGTGAGCGTTCGAACATTCCACGTGGCCACCCGTAGTGGCTTTTCGTTGTTTCTGGAGGAGCCCCGAGGGTAGATATTCAATCTCCTGGCTCCGCCAATTGGGGTTTGGCCAGGAGACGTCATAGATGCCTGGCCCCCCGGGGCCTCCGGCACAAGCTTATTAGTTACATATTTCAGTTTAACTTGTGGTTTAGTGGTAATTAATTGAAGGTGGAGGGGTTACCAGCCCCTCGCACCCGTCCAGAGCCCCCGTTTAGCCCCTGTGGTGGACACATATGCCATGAGGGGAGGAGCCAATCAAAATTGGACCTCCCCCCACAGCACTGTCCACGACAGAGTTGCCCATCCGGCACCGCGAGGAGGTAGGGGGTTGTTTTGCCGGACTCATACACACAGACACACACAGACATACACACAGAGACACACACACACAGACACATACACATAGACACACAGAGAGAGAGACACACACACAGACACACACACACAGACACACACAGACACACACACAGTCACACACAGTCACACACAGACACACATAGACACACATACAGACACACACAGACACACAGACATACACAGAGACACACAGACATACACAGAGACACACATACACAGATACACTCATACACACAGAGACACACAGACATACACAGAGACACACAGACACACACAGAGACACAGAGAGAGAGAGAGACACACACACACAGACACATACACATAGACACACAGAGAGAGAGACACACACACAGACACACACACACAGACACACACAGACACACACACAGTCACACACAGTCACACACAGACACACATAGACACACATACAGACACACACAGACACACAGACATACACAGAGACACACAGACATACACAGAGACACACATACACAGATACACTCATACACACAGAGACACACAGACATACACAGAGACACACAGACACACACAGAGACACAGAGAGAGAGAGAGAGACACACACACACAGACATACACAGAGACACACACACACAGAGACACACAAAGAGAGAGAGAGACAGACAAGGCCACTCACTGGTCTTCAAGGGCAAGAGCTCAAGCACAACCCAGGGTGAGGAGAGCGGTGAGGACTGCGGCGATGGTGAAGATGAGATGGTGGATCTCACGCGGAGGTAATAGCGGTGGCCGGGAAGTCGCAGCGCTGAGGAGACATCGCACCGAGTCTCTGCGGTCACAGCGCAGACACTCCGCCAGCGGGCTTCTCCGTAGCTGTGCAGACGGAGACACGTGAGGGGTGGGTGGGTGGGTGGGTGAGTGCGTGGGTGAGTGGGTGGATGAGTGGATGAGTGGGTGAGTGGGTGAGTGAATGAGTGGGTGAGTGAGTGGGTGGGTGAGTGAGTGGGTGGGTGAGTGAGTGAGTGGGTGAATGAGTGGGTGAGTGAGTGGGTGAGTGAGTGAGTGAGTGGGTGAGTGAGTGGGTGGGTGAGTGAGTGAGTGAGTGGGTGAGTGAGTGGGTGGGTGGGTGGGTGAGTGAGTGAGTGAGTGAGTGGGTGGGTGAGTGGGTGGGTGGGTGAGTGGGTGGGTGGGTGGGTGAGTGAGTGGGTGGGTGGGTGAGTGAGTGAGTGGGTGAGTGAGTGAGTAAGTGGGCGAATGTGTGAGTGGATGAGTGTGTGAGTGGGTGAGTGAGTGGGTGAGTGAGTGGGTGGGTGAGTGAGTGGGTGGGTGGGTGGGTGAGTGAGTGAGTGAGTGGGTGAGTGAGTGAGTGGGTGGGTGGGTGGGTGAGTGAATGAGTGAGTGAGTGGGTGAGTGAGTGAGTGAGTGGGTGAGTGAGTGGGTGAGTGAGTCGGTGGGTGAGTGAGTGGGTGAGTGAATGAGTGAGTGGGTGAGTGAGTGGGTGGATGAGTGAGTGAGTGGGTGAGTGAGTGAGTGGGTGGGTGGGTGAGTGAGTGGGTGGATGAGTGAGTGAGTGAGTGGGTGAGTGAGTGAGTGAGTGGGTGGGTGGGTGGGTGAGTGGGTGAGTGAGTGAGTGGGTGAGTGAGTGGGTGAATGAGTGGGTGGGTGGGTGGGTGAGTGAGTGGGTGGATGAGTGAGTGAGTGAGTGGGTGAGTGAGTGGGTGAGTGAGTGAGTGAGTGGGTGGGTGGGTGAGTGAGTGGGTGAGTGAGTGAGTGGGTGAGTGAGTGGGTGAATGAGTGGGTGGGTGAGTGAGTGAGTGGGTGGGTGGGTGAGTGAGTGGGTGAGTGAGTGAGTGGATGAGTGAGTGGGTGGGTGAGTGGGTGAGTGAGTGAGTGTGGGGGTGAGTGAGTGAGCGAGCATCTCACAGTTTATACTCCACTCTGTAGGTAACGTTCAGGAGCTTTGAGCTGCTGGTAGTGTTGTAGAAGTCGATGGTTGAAGGCTGAACCAGTGGGGGAATATTCCCTGTGGTATCCCCTCCATCCTCCCAACACAGGGTTGACAGCAGGTCTCGAGACTGCACGCGAACATTCATTGGGGAAGGTGGAGCTGGGGATATGGGCAAACGGCACTCATTGTGACCTTACCACTGGACCACCACTCTCCCCACACCCTCACACAGTGCCAACAAGCCACTTTGCCCAGCTACAATCTGCGATCCCCAGGTCGCTCCTGACAAAGAGCTACAATATATATAAAAACATCTCAGTGGGCGCCTTAACTGGCTTAAATAAAATAAAAATAGTGAATAGTTTTTTTTTAAACAACACAGAGCCTCGTACCGGTTGCGGGAGGCCAACCGCTAGCGCCCGGCAGCAGCTGCAGCAGCAGCAGCAGCTGGGCTTGAAGCAGTCTCCAGCTGCCCATCGTGAACCTCCGTGGGACGTCGTCAGCGGGAGGAGACGGAGCAGTCGGGCAGAGCGCGGAGTGAAGTCCGCGCCCACTGCCCGAAGCGCGCGACCTCTGAACCGCTGACCTCTGACCTCTCCGGCAAGGACTTTCTCCCAAGGACATTGCTGGAGAGGGCGAGGTCGTTTTCTGTCTCAGGTCATGGTCAGGTGAATCCTGTGGTGGTGGTGGTGATGGTGGTGAGAGAAGAGGGAGGTAGAGAGAGAGACGTTACCGTGCACGTGGCTGTTGCCATCGTGATCAGCATCATCATCATCATCCATTACCCCGCTCGCGATGGTCCTGTCTCCGATTAGCACCCCTTGGCTACCAGGCACGGTGCAACATCAGTTCGGCATTCACGAGGAGCGCATGCATCCCGACCGCGGGCTGCCGCCACCAGCGGCGACCCGTGATGAAATAATTCCTCGACAAATCAAGTCGTCAGCCACGGCGGTAGAGAAAGGCCCAAGACCTGAGCGGGGTTATCGCCTGCCTCCGGGCGATGTACAGATGGGCAAGAAGCCGGCCTGCCGCACCGCCTGCTCACGACGATCAGCCGGTGCGTCTCTCCCCAGCGAACGCGCGACACGTGGGGGACGACATCTCGTGCTGCTGCTGCTGCTGCTCACTGCAGGCCCCCTGCTGAGTCGCGGCCAATTCGCAGCCTGCGTTGGTCGTACGGTTGCCCGAGGACACGGAGCGGATGACCGGGACGGATGAACAGGAACAGGAACGAATGGGACTAATGAACGAGATGGATGAACGAGACGAACAGGAACAGGAACGAATGGGACTAATGAACGAGACGGATGAACGGGACGAACAGGAACAGGAACGAATGGGACTAATGAACGAGATGGATGAACGAGACGAACAGGAACAGGAACGAATGGGACTAATGAACAAGACGGATGAACGGGACGAACAGGAACAGGAACGAATGGGACTAATGACCGGGAGGGATGAACGAGACGAACAGGAACAGGAGCGAATGGGACTAATGACCGGGAGGGATGAACGAGACGAACAGGAACAGGAACGAATGTGACTAATGACCGGGAGGGATGAACGAGACGAACAGGAACAGGAACGAATGGGACTAATGACCGGGAGGGATGAACGAGACGAACAGGAACAGGAATGAATGGGACTAATGACCGGGAGGGATGAACGAGACGAACAGGAACAGGAACGAATGGGACTAATGAACGAGACAGATGAACGAGACGAACAGGAACAGGAACGAATGGGACTAATGACCGGGAGGGATGAACGAGACGAACAGGAACAGGAACGAATGGGACTAATGAACGAGATGGATGAACGAGACGAACAGGAACAGGAACGAATGGGACTAATGAACGAGATGGATGAATGAGACGAACGAACAGGAACAGGAACGAATGGGACTAATGAACAAGACGGATGAACGGGACGAACAGGAACAGGAACGAATGGGACTAATGACCGGGAGGGATGAACGAGACGAACAGGAACAGGAACGAATGGGACTAATGACCGGGAGGGATGAACGAGACGAACAGGAACAGGAACGAATGTGACTAATGACCGGGAGGGATGAACGAGACGAACAGGAACAGGAACGAATGGGACTAATGACCGGGAGGGATGAACGAGACGAACAGGAACAGGAATGAATGGGACTAATGACCGGGAGGGATGAACGAGACGAACAGGAACAGGAACGGGAACGAATGTGACTAATGACAGGGACGGATGAACGAGACGAACAGGAACAGGAGCGAATGGGACTAATGACCGGGAGGGATGAACGAGACGAACAGGAACAGGAATGAATGGGACTAATGAACGAGACGGATGAACGAGACGAACAGGAACAGGAACGAATGGGACTAATGAACAAGACGGATGAACGGGACGAACAGGAACAGGAACGAATGGGACTAATGAACGAGACGGATGAACGAGACGAACAGGAACACGAACGAATGGGACTAATGAACGAGACGGATGAACGGGACGAACAGGAACAGGAACGAATGGGACTAATGACCAAGAGGGATGAACGAGACGAACAGGAACAGGAGCGAATGGGACTAATGACCGGGAGGGATGAACGAGACGAACAGGAACAGGAACGAATGGGACTAATGAACGAGACGGATGAACGAGACGAACAGGAACAGGAACGAATGGGACTAATGAACAAGACGGATGAACGGGACGAACAGGAACAGGAACGAATGGGACTAATGAACGAGACGGATGAACGAGACGAACAGGAACACGAACGAATGGGACTAATGAACGAGACGGATGAACGGGACGAACAGGAACAGGAACGAATGGGACTAATGAACGAGACGGATGAACGAGACGAACAGGAACGAATGGGACTAATGACCGGGAGGGATGAACGAGACGAACAGGAACAGGAACGAATCGGACTAATGAACGAGACGGATGAACGAGACGAACAGGAACAGGAACGAATGGGACTAATGAACGAGACGGATGAACGGGACGAACAGGAACAGGAACGAATGGGACTAATGAACGAGACGGATGAACGCGACGAACAGGAACAGGAACGAATGGGACTAATGAACGAGACGGATGAACGGGACGAACAGGAACAGGAACGAATGTGACTAATGAACGAGACGGATGAACGAGACGAACAGGAACAGGAACGAATGGGACTAATGACCGGGAGGGATGAACGAGACGAACAGGAACAGGAACGAATGGGACTAATGACCGGGAGGGATGAACAGGAACAGGAACGCAGCTTTGGCGACAGGCTCCGCGACATCGCGAACGCGGTGGAGACCGCGAGCGGCGAGGGAGGACGCAGGAGGCGGAACAACGCCGCCATTGACACTCACAAATAAACGCACGGCGGCGGCGAGATTGCCGCGGTGCAAACACTACAACCCCGACCGCAACAACATCGTCAATAACAACGTCGTCAACAACAACATCGTCAACAACAACGTCAACAACATCGTCAACAACAACGTCAACAACAACATCGTCAACAACGTCGTCAACAACATCGTCGTCAACAACAACGTCGTCAACAACAACATCGTCGTCAACAACAACGTCGTCAACAACATCGTCAACAACATCATCAACATCGTCAACAACATCGTCAACAACAACATCGTCAACAACAACATCGTCAACAACGTCAACAACATCATCGTCAACAACAACATCATCGTCAACAACATCGTCAACAACAATGTCGTCAACAACAACATCGTCAACAACAACAACGTCATCAACAACAACAACATCGTCAACAACAACATCAACAACAACGATGTCGTGAGCGGCCACAGAGAGTGGCGGCGGGGCGCTCGGAGCGAGCGGAATCCGAGCAGCGACAGCTGAAGGCGCCCCAAGTAGCTCAAGGAGTTGGGGGGTCGGGGGGGAGCCCGGATTGATGGCAAAGGTAGGAGCTGAATCAGACGTCAAAAATATACAGCAGCAGCAGCAGGCATCGTCAGGGTCTGGCGAGATAGTCAACATCTCATAGCCACCGTGAAGATGATGAGAGACACACACAGACTACAAATAAACAGCAGCAGCAGGCATCGTCAGGGTCTGGATAGAACCCACGACCTCCTGTAGACCATGCGAGGTGGTCAACATCTCATAGCCACCGTGATGATGAGAGAGACACACAGACTACAAATATACAGCAGCAGCAGGCATCGTCAGGGTCTGGATAGAACCCACGACCTCCTGTATACCAGCCGAGGTAGTTAACATCTCATAGCCACCGTGATGATGATGATGAAAGAGAGACACACAGACCACAAATATACAGCAGCATCAGGCATCGTCAGGGTCTGGATCGAGCCCACGACCTCCTGTATACCAGGCGAGGTAGTCAACATCTCATAGCCACCGTGATGATGATGAGAGACACAGACTACAAATATACAGCAGCAGCAGGCATCGTCAGGGTCTGGATCGAACCCACGACCTCCTGTATACCAGGCAAGGTAGTCAACATCTCCTAGCCACCGTGATGATGATGAGAGAGACAGACTACAAATATACAGTAGCAGGCATCGTCAGGGTCTGGATCGAACCCACGACCTCCTGAATACCAGGCGAGGTAGTCAACATCTCCTAGCCACCATGATGATGAGAGACACAGACTACAAATATACAGCAGCAGCAGGCATCGTCAGGGTCTGGATCGAACCCACGACCTCCTGTAGACCAGGCGAGGTAGTTAACATCTCATAGCCACCGTGATGATGATGAGAGACACAGACTACAAATATACAGCAGCAGCAAGCATCGTCAGGGTCTGGATAAAACTCACGACCTCCTGTATACCAGGCGAGGTAGTCAACATCTCATAGCCACCATGATGATGATGAGAGAGACACAGACTACAAATATACAGTAGCAGCAGCAGGCATCGTCAGGGTCTGGATCGAACCCACGACCTCCTGTACACCAGGCGAGGTAGTTAACATCTCATAGCCACCGTGCTGACAACAACCACAACAACCACAAGACAACTTTAGATTAAGGCCATCAGTCTAACTACAACAAACAGTGACGAGGTGGGAGCAAAAAACGCAGACGTTAGCTGAATGTGTGTCGGGGAGGGGGGTTTGGGAGAAAGTTAATGCGTTTATATTTAAACAAACTTTGTTGTAACAACTCCGCCACCACCGCCACCACCGCCACCACCACCGCCGTGAACTTCACCGCAATGCTGAACTACATGCGACCTAAGGGACCGCGGTGATTTGCGGCTCAGCGTCAGTTGCTGGACAACACGCGACCCCAGGAAGTGCCCCCCCCCCCTCGAGGCTAAGGGACCGCGGTGATTTGCGGCTCAATGTCAGTTTCTGAGCTCCACGCGACCCCAGGAAGTGGCCGCCCCCCTCGAGGCTTGCCGCGACCTAAGGGACCGCGGTGATTTGCGGCTCAACTCGACTTGAGCGTGGACAATGAGAACCAAGCCAAAAAACGTAACTTGTATATAAATAAATATTGTTTACAAATATTAATATATATTTTTTTTATTGTCAACGATAGAATCTAGTATTGTCACGAGTGTGACGTACGTATAGCAAGTTTTACAGTAGTCGATACGACATTGGGGAAGTGTGTTAAAATTTTAGTCCTTGCCGGTAGAGGTCAGAGGTCGCTCCGTCTCACGCTGACGACGTCCCGCGGACGTTCACGATGGGCAGCTGGAGACTGCTTCAAGCCCAGCTGCTGCAGCTGCTTCAAGCCCAGCTGCTGCTGCTGAAGCTGCCGGGAGCGAGCGGTTGGCCTCCCGCAACCGGTAACGAGGCTCTTCACTATTTTTATTTTATTTAAACCAGTTAAGGCGCCCACTGAGATGTTTTTTGTTTAATATATATTGTAGCTCTCTGTTTGCACCTGGCACGCCGCATCCACACGCACGCACACGCACACACACAGACAAAGATCCCCCGTGTAGCCTGTAACAGACTGTAGGGGCAAGTGCTGTTAGCGAGCAGCACCTATGAAGGCCGGCACGGTACACGAGGGGGTGGGTGGCCAGCACCACGCCCGACCGCCTTTGTCTCCCTAGTGGCGATGTTTACACACCGCACCAGGTACTCATTTGAGGTTGAGTCGACCTAGGAGAGGCCCGGGACCGGTTCAGATAATCGTTACTGGTGTTGGCCGTGAGCGAGAATTGAACCCGGGTCGCCAGGTTCATAGCACAGCGTAGCGCTAACCGGTACACTACCGCTCCCCACTCATACACACGCACACGCGTGTGCACACACGCACGCACACGCACGTACACACACACACGTACACACACACGCACGTACACACACACGTACACACACACGCACACAAAGATCACCACCACCACGTGACGCCCTTTGACAGGCTGCCGTGGCGAGCGCCGTCCACGAGCAGCAGCAGCAGCAGCACCACGTGAAGGCCGCTACTGTGGTACACGTGGTGGGTGAGCAGCACCACGTGAAGGCCGCTACTGTGGTACACGTGGTGGGCGTGGGTGAGCGGGCAGCACCACGCCCGGCCGCCTTTGTCTCCCCCAGCGGCCGTGTTCGTACACTGCATCCAGCTACGAACTAAATGCCGAGTCGACCTAGGGGCAGGCACGGGTACCGGTCGAGGTTAATCGTTGCCGATTTTGGCCGCGAGCGAGAGAGATATTCGAGCTCGTCGTCACCGGGGGTTCACGGGGACACCTCGCGATGCCCCCCACAGCCTTCAACAGGCTGTGGGGGGCAAGTGCTCGTAGCGAGCGGCACGACGTGAAGGCCGCTACGGCGTACACGAGGGGGCGTGGGTGGAGCGGGCGGGCGGCACCACCACGCCCGGCCGCCTTTGTCTTCCCCAGTTGCCAGCGATGTTTTACTACTGCACACCGCACCGGTCAAACCAAAGGGTGGAGGCCCGTGACGGGTTTAAATAATAATCGCCGCTGCTGTTGGGCTCACGTAAGCACGAATTTAGTTTGGGGTTACCGGGTTCAAAGGTCGGCGTGCTAATCGCTTGCAGTCCACCACTGACCCCATACACTTTTTTATTGTGTGCACCTGGCACTCCGCATCCGTTACTCTATCTCGCTGCGGCTATCGGCAACTTAATCCGGGTGCATTTTTTTCTTCGATTTAAAGCTTTCGTGACTGCAAGGATTCATCATCTTCTTTGGTTCTTTCGGTAAAAGTCACCACGTAGAATGAGAATAAAATAATAAAATAACACAATAAAATTCTCACGACGTTTCGGCCACAACGCAAGCGGGCCGTCTTCAGGGTGAAAGGTACAGACCTGTTGGGACGACAGAGCTTCAATGAACGGTGTTAAGATTCGTAGCGACTTTTAAAGTGAGGCACCTTGACAAAGGGGTTTACATATCAAATAGCTGAGGGATTAGCTTGTGACTGGTCACAGGAATGGCAATGTTAAAGTCAAAACCTACACATCCACAGAGGCACCTAGTATAAATCAAACAGGAGAATTTAGCATTGAAATAGCTGAGTGATTAGCTTGTGACTGGTTATAGAAATAGCTATGTTAAAGTCAAAGCCTACACATCCACAGAGGCACCTAGTACAAATCAAACAGGAGAATTTAGCATTGAAAGAGCTGAGTGATTAGCTTGTGACTGGTCACAGGAATGGCTATGTTAAAGTCAAAACCTACACATCCACAGAGGCAAACTAATCCGGGTGCCTTTTCCATTCCGCCTTGCGGACTGGAAGATGTTCGGCGTGATTACGAAACGCACAAGCGCACAAACGCACGCCCGTACCACGCCGAGCTTGAGGTAACGGCTGTCAAAACCAAACAATTCAACTGCGCGTGCGCTCACCAAAAGTTATTATAAAATCGAACCGACGGGTTCCCAACAATTTTCCGGGGTTCATTGACGGCGTGGCGACTATGTGACATCGTCGTTGCCACGGTTCGCGTAATTGCCGACCGCGTTTCTGACGTGGCCGTCTGCGCCGTGCGTTCATAAGCCTCGGAGACTGCATTGATTGCAACCGGAACTAACGCCGTGCTAAGTACGAGCGCCTCAACGAATATTGGGAAATCGTCCCGTTGTGAAATTTGATGGCGTATCGCGAAAAAATATTTTGCGGCAATCCCAGTAACAACACCTTCAGTCGAAATTCGTTTAGGCTAAGCCTCGGCGCGTCCTGGGAAACCCCACAATTCTCTGCATGCCAGCTGTTTCTGTTGCAACAGCTGAATTGCCTGTGTCCACGACGGGTTTTATTTCACCCGAGTATTTACAGTGAGGGAAAAAAAAGTATTTGATCCCCTGCAGATTTTGTACGTTTGCCCACTGACAAAGAAATGATCAGTCTATAATTTTAATGGTCGGTTTTTTTGAATAGTGAGAGACAGAATAACAACAATAAAATCCGGAAAAACGCATGTCAAAAATGTTATAAATTGATTTTCATTTTTACTAGGGAAATGAGTATTTGACCCCTCTGCAAAACATGACTTAGTACTTGGTGGCAAAACCCTTGTTGGCAATCACAGAGGTCAGACGTTTCTTGTAGTTGGCCACCAGGTTTGCACACATCTCAGGAGGGATTTTGTCCCACTCCTCTTTGCAGATCTTCTCCAAGTCATTAAGGTTTCGAGGCTGACGTTTGGCAACTCGAACCTTCAGCTCCCTTCACAGATTTTCTATGGAATTAAGGTCTGGAAACTTCTTGAGCCACTCCTTTGTTGCCTTGGCCATGTGTTTTGGGTCATTGTCATGCTGGAATTCCCATCCACGACCCATTTTCAATGCCCTGGCTGAGGGAAGGAGGTTCTCACCCAAGATTTGACGGTACATGGCCCCGTCCATCGTCCCTTTGATGCGGTGAAGTTGTCCTGTCCCCTTAGCAGAAAAACACCCCCAAAGCATAATGTTTCCACATCCATGTTTGACAGTGGGGATGGTGTTCTTGGGGTCATAGGCAGCATTCCTCCTCCTCCAAACACGGCGAGTTGAGTTTATTCCAAAGAGCTCCATTTTGGTCTCATCTGACCACAACACTTTCACACAGTTGTCCTCTGAATCATTCAGATGTTCATTGGCAAACTTTCACACGGGCATGTATATGTGCTTTCTTGAGCAGGGGGACCTTGCGGGCGCTGCAGGATTTTAGTCCTTCACGGCGTAGTGTGTTACCAATTGTTTTCTTGGTGACTATGGTCCCAGCTGCCTTGAGATCATTGATGCCAGTTAAAAAGGGTAAAACCTATTACTATATCCTCCCGTGTAGTTCTGGGCTGAATCCTCACCGTTCTCATGATCATTGCAACTCCACGAGGTGAGATCTTGCACGGAGCCCCAGACCGAGGGAGATTGACAGTTCTTTTGTGTTTCTTCCATTTGCGAATAATCGCACCAACTGTTGTCACCTTCTCACCAAGTTGCTTGGCAATGGTCTTGTAGCCCATTCCAGCCTTGTGTAGGTCTACAATCTTGTCCCTGGCATCCTTGGAGAGCTCTTTGGTCTTGGCCATGGTGGAGAGTTTGGAATCTGATTGATTGATTGCTTCTGAGGACAGGTGTCTTTTATACAGGTAACAAGCTGAGATTAGGAGCACTCCCTTTAAGAGTGTGCTCCTAATCTCTGCTCGTTACCTGTATAAAAGACACCTGGGAGCCAGACATCTTTCTGATTGAGAGGGGGTCAAATACTTATTTCCCTCATTAAAATGCAAATCAATTTATAACATTTTTGACATGCGTTTTTCTGGATTTTGTTGTTATTCTGTCTCCCACTGTTCAAATAAACCTACCATTAAAATTATTGACTGATCATTTCTTTGTCAGTGGTCAAACGTACAAAATCAACAGGGGATCAAATGCTTTTTTTCCCTCACTGTAACCGACGTGCGACGATGAATCAGTCGATGTATGCCACACGCTAAGCTCCCGATGCACATGCCACATGTGCATGTTTAAGAAACGCGATCGTTCCCTGTGGACATTCGGCTTCATCAGGCTCTGCTGCGATGCAGACGGCACCCATGTTAACATACGCCCATCAGTACACGCATGCAAACGGTGGCGGGGTGTCAACTTCCTCGCCTGGTATACAGGAGGTCGTGGGTTCGATCCCAACCCTGAGGCTTGTATACTTGGAAGCTTGCACGTTAACCCTGTGGTCATGTGGAGTTCTCGCCGGGTCCTCCAGTTTCTCCCTCCGCGTGTAGAATCAACGTCACGCATTGCGAGTATTTGGACACTGCTGTGCATTTCCACATGATTAGAAACTTTCGTTGATCTGTCAATTGTGTGGCCAAGTTGCTTCGGCGAAAGAGTTTCGTGGCTCAGTGGGCCTTACCTGCTCAAATTCGGCTTCATCAGGCTCTGCTGCGATGCAGACGGCACCCATGTTAACATACGCCCATCAGTACACGCATGCAAACGGTGGCGGGGTGTCAACTTCCTCGCCTGGTATACAGGAGGTCGTGGGTTCGATCCCAACCCTGAGGCTTGTATACTTGGAAGCTTGCACGTTAACCCTGTGGTCATGTGGAGTTCTCGCCGGGTCCTCCAGTTTCTCCCTCCGCGTGTAGAATCAACGTCACGCATTGCGAGTATTTGGACACTGCTGTGCATTTCCACATGATAAGAAACTTTCGTTGATCTGTCAATTGTTTGGCCAAGTTGCTTCGGCGAAAGAGTTTCGTGGCTCAGTGGGCCTTACCTGCTCAAATATTAAAAAAAGTTTTAATTTTTTTATTTAAAGCTTTTGTGACTGCAGGGATTAATATTCTTGGTTCTTTCGGTAAAGTCACCACATAGAAGGGAAACAATAAAATAATAAAAATATAAAACAATAAACTTCTCACGACGTTTCGACTGCAACACAAGAAGCAATCATCATCAGGTGTGAAAACCACAGCAAGAAAATTTGAAAAAAGTGGCGGTTATTTTTTTTTCAAATTTTCTTGCTGTGGTTTTCACACCTGATGATGATTGCTTGTGTTGCAGTCGAAACGTCGTGAGAATGTAATTGTTTTAGATTTTTATTATTTAATTGTTTCCTTTCTACGTGGTAGTGACTTTACCGAAAGAACCAAGAATAAAAAAAACGTTTTCAGTTGATAGAATATCAACTTAGGGAGCAGCCGCGAATCCCTGACCCGACCGTTCGTTCATTCGTCTGTCCCTCGTTTTCCCTGGGCAGTCTTCCCGTGTCCGGGCAGCGTCCTCCTCGTTGGCGAGGCTTCGCACCTCCTGGAGGCGAAGCAGCAGGCCGGCTCGTGGTGCCGCGACCCGCTGCAGGCCACCGACAAGGTGTACGTCATGCCGTGGACGCCGTTCCGCACCGACAGACTCGTGGAGTACGCCTCCCTCCAGGACATCCTGGCCAGGCGACCGCTCACCAACTACAAGCTGCCGCACCGCGTCGATGGCACGGGCTTCGTGGTGTACGACGGAGCTGTGTTCTTCAACAGGGTCGGTGCCCGGCGCCGGGGGGGGGGAAGGGTTTCCGCGTGAGCACCAGTGGGATGATGGACGGCAGATGGCGGTAGGGGTGGTAGGGGCGGTAGGGGCGGTCGGGGCGCCCCGGTGGAGAGATGTTAACTACCTCGTTTAGAATCCACACGCTTTTAGAGTAATTGGCCGCTATTACTTTGCCACGTGAGAAGCCGCTTGGTTGAGCTGTCATTTTGTGTGGCCAGCTCGCTTCTGCAAAAGAGCTGTATGGCTTGGTGGACCTTGCCTGGTACGACAGAGCCGTGATGATAATGATGATGACGATAGGGGCCATAGGGGCAGCGCGGTGGAGAGATGTTCACTACCTCGCCTGGTATACAAGAGGCCGTGGGTGAAACCACTTGGCAACGTCGCCCCTTCCCCCTACTGGCAGCGTATACCCGTCTGTGAAATGGCGCCTTCATTCGTGATGGCCCCTGCGGTTCTCAGATTGGCGCGAATACCAAATGTGTTGAATTATTAATCGTGTTCATTACCCGAAGTATAGGACGGCGGTGGGGAGAGAGCTTTTGCCAGAGGGCCGGATAGAACTTTGATTTCTCTTTCCAGGTGGGGGCACCCACACATACGCTGACACTAAACTTTTATCAGGCTAGGGACTGTTGCAATGACTGGTGGAGAGATATTTTTATTATTTTATTGTTTCCCTTCTACGTGACTTTACCGAAAGAACCAAGAATATGGTGGAGAGATGTTTACGACCTCGCCTGGTATACATAAGCTCGTGGGTTCAATCCCGACCCTGACGCCTGCTGCTGTATATTTGGAGTTTGCGTGTTCTCCTCGTGGATTTTTCCTCTGGATCTTCCGTTTTTTTCCCTCCACGTTGAGAATCGACGTCACGCGTTCAGAGTATTTGGCTGCTGTACATTTCCACTCCGTTGAGCCATCATTTAGTGGCCAGGTCGCTTCTGAAAAAGAGCTATCCCGGCTCAGTGGTCCTGACCTGTAAGATAAAAATAGTTAATAGTTTTATAGTTTGTAGACTGAGCTCAGAACTCCAGTAAACATTGCAGTTGCTGAATGCATTAACTGGGGAGCGAGAGCCCTCCAGTTGTGAGCTGTATATACAACAACAACCGCCTTTCGCCACTAAGTGGCGGTGACGTCACCACGACGCTTGTGCCAGGCCATGTGCACCTTGAGGCCACGTGAAGTGTCGAATGCCCGCTGGCAGGAGGTCACGGGGCAGACCCAGGTGCCATGGGTCGACTGACTGAGATGACCGAGATAACCGGCTGATGCACCACCTGTGCCCCCTACTGTGCCAACTTGCTGTGTTTTAGCCACCCGGCGCTCCGCTCGTTGTTGTGAGCGTCGCTCCTCAACCCTCTGTTGTTGTTGGAGGGTGACTGCCTACAACTGCCCAGTAGCATCCTTCACAAGCCTCCTCCACAGAGGCCGATCTTGACACCGCTGGTACCAGTCATTGGCAAGTCCACTCAGCTCCACATCCTCCTGTACCACGTCACTCCATCTCTTCTCTAGCCCGTGCCGCGCCCGTTTAGCCACCTCGATCCGGCCGAACAAAAGCGATTTGGGCATGCGGTGATTGGGCATGCGGGCTACATGGCCCAGCCAACGCAGCCTTGCCTGCCGGAGGAGCTCACCGATGGGACTTTGTCCAGATCTTTCGAGGAATTGTGAACTCCTCACACAATCCAGTCTGGTTAAACCCAGGATGGATTGTAGGCAGGCCAGCCTAAATGTTTCTAACTGGCGAAGGTGTTCCATTAGGGGTGTCCACGTTTCGCAAGCATAGAGAAGGGAGGGAATGACTGTGGCAGAGAAGACCTGAAGCTTCTTGCGGAGTGACAGACCAGGTAGCTTCCACACAGCTTTATGCAACGATGAAAAGATGATGCCGCTCGACTGATTCGGAGTGAGACCTCTGCTGTTAAACCGGAGCCTGTCATGAGCACACTGCCCAGGTATGGGAAACTCTCCACTCTCTCCACAACTGCCCCATCACCGATTGGGAGTTGTGGGGGTGGAGTGTCCGATGGTATAAAATACCCAGGCAGGTGCTTAGTTTTGGTGGGGCTGATGGTAAGGCCCCACCACTCCGTGGCACACTCAAGTTTCAGCAGCAGCACCTCCAATTTCTCCTCTGAGTGAGCTGCTATTACCAGGTCGTCCGCATACATAACGTGGTTGACCAATAGGGAGCCATCCCTTGACCGCACCCGGGCATCGATCAGCCTCCCATTCTACCTGTACCAGATGGAAATTCCTCGGGTACAGCTACTGAAGGCTTCACGAACTACGTGGTCGAAATAGATGTTAAATAATGTTGGAGCCAGAGGACATCCCTGTTGCACCCCAAGGTGTACAGGGAATGGCTCTGACTCCCGGCCACATAGTTTTACCCGGGCCCGCTCAGTATCATGAAGGTCCTTAATGATCATGAGCAGAGGCTCAGGGATTCCGAAAATACGAAGAACAACCCAGAGCCCAGGCCTATTGATGGTATCATAGGCCTTGACCAGGTCAATGGAGCAGAGATGTAGGTCTTGTTGGAATTCCCTACACTTCTGCTGTAGCACACGGGCAGAATATATGGCATCTGTTCAGGACCGCCCTTTCCTGAAACCGTATTGGAGCTCCGCCAGCCTCTCCTCAGTGTGCCTAGCAAGGCGATGTTGAATAATCCTTGAGATTCCCCTGTAGTTGTTACAGTCTGTGCGGTCCCCCTTCTTCCAATCCTGCAGAACCCATCCAGTGGTCCAGACTGTTGTTATGATGTCATGTAGGGCAGTCTGTGCACAAACGCCACAATCCCTCAGCATTTCGCTTGGGAGATCATTTCTGCCCGGTGCCTTTCCTGGTTTCAGGCTCTGGATCGCCTTCAGTACTTCCTCAATGGATGGCACCTCAGCCAGCCACTCACAGGGGGTGACTTCTTCCTCCAATATTTGAGGCACCGCAGCCTCAGCAGGGTCATCCCCACTTTGTCCCATGATGTTTTCCAGGCTGAGGGATTCCCCCTCCCCCAGGACCTCACAGAAATGCTAAGCAAATCTGCAAACCTGTTCCTGGGGGTCGGAGATCGGATCACCGTTCTTTCCCCTAATGATGGTAATAGGTGTGGCGCTGCAGGTTACTTTTTTGATGGAGTTAAATAGAGATTTGTGATCGCGGGCCATTGAGGCAGACTCCATCTCCACAGCAACCCGCGACCACCACCCATCCTTGCAGCGCCTCACGGCTCTCCGAACCTCCGAGCGAAGGCTGAGGTAAGCCTCCTCATTCTCCGACGTGGGATGCTGTAGCCGATGAGCGTGGGCCTGTCGCTTTTTCTCAACCATCCTGAACACCTCCTCTGTCAGCCAGGGTCTCTGGGGAAGTCTGGACCGCGTACCCAAAGCAGCCATACACACACACAAAGATAAAGATCCCCCATATAGCCTTAACAGACTGTAGGGGCAAGTGCTGTTAGCGAGCACCTATGAAGGTCGGAACGGTACACGAGGGGGTGGGTGGCCAGCACCACGCCCGACCGCCTTTGTCTCCCCAGTGGCAATGTTTTTGTCCACCGCACCAGGTACTCATTTGAGGCTGAGTCGACCTAGGGGAGGCCCAAGACCGGTTCAGATAATCGTCACTGACGGTGTTGGCCGTGAGCGGGAATCGAACCCGGGTCGCCGGGTTCGTAGCGCAGCGTAGCACTAACCGCTACACTACCGCTCCCACACACACGCACACACACATACATACACACATACACACACACTCAGACACTCGCACTCAAACACCTTTGTACCTTCACCTCCGCTCTCCCTCACACACTGTGAGGAGCGCCCCCACGCACTTCACTTGTGCTCATCAAAGACCAAGATCCCCTGTAAAGCCTTCAACAGACTGTTGGGGCAAGCGCTGTTAGCGAGCAGCACCTCTGATGGGCAGGCGCAGCGTACGAGGGGCTGGCGTGGCCAACACCACCACCACCACGCCCGGATCTTTCATGGTCACACCTTCACCCACTCATACATGCACACACACTCACACTCTCCTCTCACGCTCACCTTTTCTCTCCCCACCCCCTCTCCCTCACACACTCACTCACTCACCTCTCCCCACACACTCACTTACTCACCTGTCACACCCACACTCACCTCTCCACCACACACACACACTCACCCCCCCTCTCACTCTCACCTTCCCTCTCCCCACCCCCTCTCCCTCCCTCCCTCTCCCTCATGCACTCACTCACCTCTTCCCACACACTCACCCACCTCTCCCCACACACATCCACACTCACTCACCTCTCCCCACACACACACACGCACTCACTCACCTCTCACACCCACACTCACTCACCTCTCCACCACACACTCACTCACTCACCCCTCACACCCACACTCACCCACCTCTCCACCACACACGCCCACACTCACCTCTCACACCCACACTCACTCACCTCTCCACCACACACACACTCACTCACCTCTCCCCACACACACACACGCACTCACTCACCTCTCACACCCACACTCACTCACCTCTCCACCACACACTCACTCACTCACCCCTCACACCCACACTCACCCACCTCTCCACCACACACGCCCACACTCACCTCTCACACCCACACTCACTCACCTCTCCACCACACACACACTCACTCACCTCTCACACCCACACTCACTCACCTCTCCACCACACACTCACTCACTCACCCCTCACACCCACACTCACCCACCTCTCCACCACACACACTCACACTCACCTCACCACACACACACACTCACCTCTCACACCCACACTCACCCACCTCTCCACCACACACACACTCACTCACCTCTCACACCCACACTCACTCACCTCTCCACCACACACACACACTCACCTCTCACAACCACACACACTCACCCACCTCTCCACCACACACACACTCACCCACCTCTCCACCACACACACACTCACTCACCTCTCACACCCACACTCACTCACCTCTCCACCACACACTCACTCACTCACCTCTCACACCCACACTCACTCACCTCTCCACCACACACACACACTCACCTCTCACACCCACACTCACCCACCTCTCCACCACACACACTCACCTCTCACACCCACACTCACTCACTCACCTCTCCACCACACACACACCCACCTCTCGACCACACACACACTCACCTCTCACACCCACACTCACTCACCTCTCCACCACACACACATACTCACCTCTCACACTCACCCACCACTACACCACACACACACACTCACTCACCTCTCACACTCACACTCACCCACCTCACCACACACTCACTCACTCAACTCTCACACTCACTCACTCACCTCTCCACCACACACCACACTCACTCACTCACTCACCTCTTACACCCACACTCACCTCTCCACCACACACACACTCACCTCTCACACTCACACTCACCCAACTCACCACACACTCACTCACTCACTCACCTCTCACACTCACTCACTCACTCACCTCTCCACCACACACCACACTCACTCACTCACTCACCTCTTACACCCACACTCACCTCTCCACCACACACACACCACACTCACTCACCTCACCACACACTCACTCACCTCACCACACACTCACTCACTCACTTAACATCTCCCTGCCACCCACGCTGCGCGCCGTCGCAGGAGCGAACGCGCAGCGTCGTCAAGTTCGACCTGCGCACGCGCGTCAAGGGCGGCGAGGCGTTCATCCCCAACGCCAACTACCACGACACTTCGCCCTACCGCTGGGGCGGCAAGTCCGACATCGACCTGGCGGCCGACGAGCGCGGCCTCTGGGTCGTCTACGCCACGGAGCAGAACCACGGGCGCATGGTGGTGAGCCGCTTAAATCCGCGCGCGATGCGCGTCGAGGCCTCCTTCGAGACGGCCTACGTCAAGCGCTCGGCCTCCGACGCCTTCATGGCGTGCGGCGTCCTCCACGTCCTGCGCTCGACTTACGAGGACGACGGCGACGGAGGGGCGGACGCTGTGGGAGGAGGAGGAGGGGGAGGTGGG
The DNA here is from genome assembly GCF_048934315.1 of Petromyzon marinus. Classification (NCBI taxonomy): domain Eukaryota; kingdom Metazoa; phylum Chordata; class Hyperoartia; order Petromyzontiformes; family Petromyzontidae; genus Petromyzon; species Petromyzon marinus. Next base: position 6,427,932 of record NW_027422983.1, on the reverse strand, counting down.
GGGACGAGCGACCGCATCGACTACGTGTACGACACCGACTCGCGGCGGGACGCTCGCGTCTCCGTCCCGTTCCCCAACCCGTTCCGGTTCATCACGTCGGTGCAGTACAACGCGCGCGACCGCGCCCTCTACGTGTGGAACAACCACCACGCGCTGCGCTACGCGCTGCGCTTCGGCACGCGGGACCCTGCTGCGGGTGAGCGGGAGGGTGTCGGTGGGGTTGGTTGTGGGTTGGGGGGAGCGGGGGGGTGGAAGAGTGGGGCGGTGGGGAGCGGTTGGATTGGAGTTTGAAAGTCCGCTTTGTCTTCTTTGGTTCTTTCGGTAAAGTCACGTAGAATGAGAATAAAATAATAAATTGATAAAATAAAATAACACAATAATATTCTCACGACGTTTCGGCCACAACACAAGCGGCCTTCATCAGGTGAAGGGACGAGACTGTCTGGTAGGACAGCGCTGGAGTGAAAAAAAGCCACGTTCCGATCACGACCTTTAAGCTGTGTCAGAAGAAACAAAGCGCCTTGACAAAGGAATTAGCATATAATTTAGCATTAAAATGGCCGAGTGATTAGCTTGTGACTGGTCACAGAAATGGCTATGTTGAAGTCAAGGTCTACACATCTGAGCTATTCACAGTAACTGGGTATACAATACAATGTATAATGAATACTATATAGTGAACCAATAAAAAACTAAAATATAAATTACCTTAATGTTATCAATAAACTCTATATTCTCCAATCAGCTAAGCTACCAACAATAAGTCGTTATATATCACAATGCTATATGGCGAAAAAATGGGTGGATTCTTACCCTCAACTTTAGTAACACGGATAGCTACGGGCCCCGTTCAGACGGACGAGTTCATCCAAGGTCGGAACAGAGGAGGGGGAGAGAGACAGCTACGAGGCGCTATTATACTCCATGTTGTAAACCATACCATTAACCGTGGTGTGAGAGGTATTAAGAGTCAATGCTGGTGAAAGAGCTGCGGTCTGAAGGTCATCGTAAAATACAATTAATTAAGAACGGAAAAGGTTTAAAACATCTTTCCAATGGTTATTAAGCCAGAATCCATCTTCTCGGTTGAAATTGTCTCTGTGCTTGTATATGTGAATGGCCTCATGAACGAATCTCTCATGGTAGCCGGTTGGTTTGCAAAGAACCTCCGTCTTGGAGAAGTCAATGTCATGTGAGCCCACTGAATTATAACAGTGTTCTGCCACGGCAGAGGAGTTCGTCCTACCGTGTTTCAAGTCTGCTTTATGTTCACGGATGCGGTCCGAGATATGTCGTTTGGTTTCTCCAATGTAGCTACTACCACAGAGGCACTTTAGTTTGTAAACGCCCGGGTCCTGTATGTCTGGAACAGCATCTTTTACAGATGGAACTAGATCACGGATTTTATGTATTGTGTTGAATCGGACCTGGATCTTGTGTTTATTCAGGATTTTGGAGATCTTTTTAGTGACCCCTGCAATGTAGGGTAAGGTGATGGTTTTGAGTGGCTCCACAAGAGAATCCTTCTTCATGACTGGAGTGATGGCTTTGCGGATTGTGTAGTCGGAGTAACCATTAGCCCTGAGAGCCTGGTGTACGTGCTTGAGTTCACTGGTAATGTGTTCCTGGTCGGAAATGCATTGGGCTCTATGGTATAGAGTCTTGATGAGGGAGTTCTTCTGGGATGGATGGTGGTGGGAATCCGGTTTCAAGTGAGCATCTGTATGGGTGGCTTTCCTGTAGACAGAGTGGCTCATTGAACCATCATATCTCCTTTTAATTAAGACATCCAAAAAGGGTAGTTTGCCATCTTTTTCGACCTCCATGGTAAATCTGATGGCTGGGTGTATGGAATTGATGTGGTCGCGGAATTGGTCTAGAGCAGGCTGGCCATGTGGCCAGATGACAAAGGTGTCATCTTCGTACCTCTTCCATAAGGTCGGGCGTAGAGTGGCAGTCTGGATGGCGTCAGTTTCAAAATTTTCCATGAATACGTTGGCTACAACCGGAGATAGGGGGGAGCCCATTGGGGTGCCCTCAGTTTGTTTGTAGAAAGTTCCATTCCAGGTGAAGTATGTGTTGGTTAAGCAATGTCTCACCAGGGGGGGTACATCAGTGTGCAGTCCTTGATGAACCAGGTCTTCAATGATAGCGATGGTGTCAGGTACCGGGACTTTGGTGAACAAGGACACCACATCAAAACTGACAAGCAGGTCGTCTGGAGACAGGGAAATGCCTTTGATTGTCGATACCAGGTGAGTAGAATTTAGTACCGCAGAGGTGGTTTTTCCAGTGAAAGGTCGCAGTATATCAGCAAGAAAACGTGCCAGTTTATAGGTGGGGGAGTTGATAGTAGAGACAATGGGACGAAGGGGTGTATCTTCTCTGTGTATCTTTGGAAGGCCATATAATCTTGGTGGTCTGGCAGCAGAGGGTTTCAACGAGAACTGTTTGGTCTCATCAATTAATGCTGTTGAATCAGAGATGATTTTGTTCGTTTTGGTAACCAGGCTGTTGGTGGGATCTCTTTTTATTTTTGTATAGCTGCCATCGTTGAGTAGTTCTTGAATTTTGTTGTTATATTCTATTTTGTCCATGATGACAGTGGCATTGCCCTTGTCGGCTGAGAGGACGACAATATCATCCCTCTTTTTAATTGAGATAATTCAAAACGTTCGTCTTTGCTGATGTTGCTGGGTGGCAACTTAGCGTTTTTGAGGGTTGCAGCGATTTCAGATCTTGCTACATCTGCAGCGATGGGACTCAAGCCCTTGAGTGCAACGTCGACATGGGCAATGATATCATTAACCGGTAAGTGTCTCGGTGTGACAGCAAAGTTTAGACCTTTAGCTAAAACGGATTTCAGACCATCAGAAATGGAACTGTTACTGCGATTAATTACGACTTTGTTGACGTCTATCTTTTCGGTGCGTGGGTGTACCCCCCCTTGTGAGACATTGCTTAACCAACACATACTTCACCTGGAATGAAACTTTCTACAAACAAAATGAGGGCACCCCAATGGGCCCCCCCCCCCCCTATCTCCGGTTGTAGCCAACGTATTCATGGAAAAAATTGAAACTGACGCCATCCAGACTGCCACTCTACGCCCGACCTTATGGAAGAGGTACGTGGATGACACCTTTGTCATCTGGCCACATGGCCAGCCTGCTCTAGACCAATTCCGCGACCACATCAATTCCATACACCCAGCCATCAGATTTACCATGGAGGTCGAAAAAGATGGCAAACTACCCTTTTTGGATGTCTTAATTAAAAGGAGACATGATGGTTCAATGAGCCACTCTGTCTACAGGAAAGCCACCCATACAGATGCTTTCTTGAAACCGGATTCCCACCACCATCCATCCCAGAAGAACTCCCTCATCAAGACTCCATACCATAGAGCCCAATGCATTTCCGACCAGGAACACATTACCAATGAACTCAAGCACGTACACCAGGCTCTCAGGGTGAATGGTTACTCCGACTACACAATCCGCAAAGCCATCACTCCATTCATGAAGAAGGATTCTCTTGTGGAGCCACTCAAAACCATCACCTTACCCTACATTGCAGGAGTCACTAAAAAGATCTCCAAAATCCTGAATAAACACAAGATCCAGGTCCGATTCAACACAATACATAAAATCCGTGATCTAGTTCCATCTGTAAAAGATGCTGTTCCAGACATACAGTACCCGGGCGTTTACAAACTAAAGTGCCTCTGTGGTAGTAGCTACATTGGAGAAACCAAACGACATATCTCGGACCGCATCCGTGAACATAAAGCAGACTTGAAACACGGTAGGACGAACTCCTCTGCCGTGGCAGATCACTGTTATAATTCAGTGGGCTCACATGACATTGACTTCTCCAAGACGGAGGTTCTTTGCAAACCAACCGGCTACCATGAGAGATTCGTTCATGAGGCCATTCACATATACAAGCACAGAGACAATTTCAACCGAGAAGATGGATTCTGGCTTAGTAACCATTGGAAAGATGTTTTAAACCATTTCCGTTCTTAATTAATTGTATTTTACGATGACCTTCAGACCGCAGCTCTTTCACCAGCATTGACTCTTAATACCTCTCACACCACGGTTAATGGTATGGTTTACAACATGGAGTATAATAGCGCCTCGCAGCTGTCTCTCTCCCCCTCCTCTGTTCCGACCTTGGATGGACTCGTCCGTCTGAACGGGGCCCGTAGCTATCCGTGTTGCTAAAGTTGAGGGTAAGAATCCACCCATTTTTTCGCCATATAGCATTGTGATATATAACGACTTATTGTTGGTAGCTTAGCTGATTGGAGAATATAGAGTTTATTGATAACATTAAGGTAATTTATATTTTAGTTTTTTATTGGTTCACTATGTAGTATTCATTATACATTGTATTGTATACCCAGTTACTGTGAATAGCTCAGATGTGTAGACCTTGACTTCAACATAGCCATTTCTGTGACCAGTCACTAGCTAATCACTCAGTTATTTCAATGCTAAATTCGCCTAGTTATTTCAATGCTAAATTCTCCTGTTTGATTTGTACTAGGTGCCTCGGTGAATGTGTATGCTCTGACTTTAAACATAGCTATTTCTGTGACCACTTACAAGCTAATCACTCAGCTATTTCAATGCTAAATTCTATGCCTCATCCTTTGTCAAGGGGTGCCTCTGCAGATGTGTATGCTTTAACTTAGCTATTTCAATGCTAAATTCTATGCTAATTCCTTTGTCAAGGGGTGCCTCTGCGGATGTGTATGCTTTAACTTTAACATAGCCATTTCTGTGACCAGTCACAAGCTAATCACTCGGCCATTTCAATGCTAAATTATATGCTAATTCCTTTGTCAAGGCGCTTTGTTTCTTCTGACACAGCTTAAAGGTCGTGATCTGAACGTGGCTTTTTTTCACTCCAGCGCTGTCCTACCAGACAGTCTCGTCCCTTCACCTGATGAAGGCGGCTTGTGTTGTGGCCGAAACGTCGTGAGAATATTATTGTGTTATTTTATTTTATCAATTTATTATTTTATTCTCATTCTACGTGACTTTACCGAAAAACCAAAGAAGATGAATCCTTGCAGTCATGAAAGCTTTAAATCGAAATGTCCTCTTTGTCTTGCAGTTCGATGGCATTATGACAATAATAATAACAGTGACGATAAAAATTAATTTGCTTGCTTCATGCCGCTGCTGGTGGAAGGGATTCTACTCGAGTGAGCTCTAGAGAGGGTACTTGGCCTACTCTTCCACGCTGGCCAGACTTCTTTGAGAGGCGGGAGTACGGGGACACGCTTTGGCCCACCATAGCGACCTACCCATCGAATACCAGGCGAGGCGGTTAACATCTCACCACGGAGAGAGAGAGAGACACGCAAACTCCAAATATACAGCAGCAGCAGGCGTCAGGTTCGGGATCGAACCCACGACATCCTGTATACCAGGCGAGGTAGTTAACATCTCACAACGGAGAGAGACACGCAAACTCCAAATATACAGCAGCAGGCATCAGGGTCAGGATCGAACCCACGACTTCCTGTACACCAGGCGAGGTAGTCAACATCTATGCCACTGCGGTGCCCAAGTTGAGGAGTTGGTTGTCAACAGACACTCGCCGTCGCATTCGACGACGACTCAAAACTGATTTTCCTGCTAAAGAAGAGCGTCTCGAGGCATTTGGCTCTCATCTCCCGCTTACAACCCTGAGCCAGCGTGGGAATTCCACCTTCCTATGGCGGGGCCAAGTTTGCTCACAGGACAATGTCATTACATTCAGAGCGAGTGATTAAATCCAGCCGCTCGTACCAAACTGACCTTTTAAAACCAGAGGTAGGACCCCATCCATGGCCCTACGGCTTTGCTTCACAGAGGCCCACAGCCGCATGAGGACTGCCACGGGTGATTGTTATCCATCGCCGGGAGGCACTCATCGACTAAACGGCGCAGGGGTCTCAAGTCGCTCTCCCATCACCGCCTCGTCTGTTTGACATTTTTATTGAACTCGCTCCGTCTGTTGTTGACGTGTACTCAACAGACGTCTGCAATAACCGCGCACATACTTGCGGTGAACTTGCAAACGGAAACATCACGCTCCGGTAGTATGTGATGCACTGTCTTTGAAACGTATTGGCCTACACCAGAGACAGCCGTCTTTATGGCCCAGTCCCATCAGTGTCTGGCCAGAGAATGCCGAAAGGTGACCAGGACAAGGACAACGGCACTATCGGAGCGTTGATAGCTCGGAGGTGAACAGCAACACCATCGGGAAATATTGTTTTGCCAGTATCAAAAGTATTGAAAGATAAGAATAGGTTTTAGCCATTTCTGCCAATAACACAGGAGGCTTTATTTAAAGCTTTCGTGACTGCAGGGATTCATATTCTTGGTTCTTTTGGTAAAGTCACCACGTAGAAGGGAAAGAATAAAATTATAAAAATATAAAAAACAATACAATTCTCACGACGTTTCGACTGCAACACCAAGCAATCGTCATCAGGTGTGAAAACCAGAGCAAGAAAATGTTCTTGCTGTGTTTTTTTCTTGCTGTGGTTTTCACACCTGATGATGATTGCTTTGTGTTGCAGTCGAAACGTCGTGAGAATTTTATTGTTTTATATTTTTATTATTTTATTGTTTCCCTTCTACATGGTGGTGACTTTACCAAAAGAACCAAGAATATGAATCCCTGCAGTCACGGAAGCTTTGAATCAAACCTCCTGTGTTATTGGCAGAAAGGGCTAAAACCTATTCTTATCTTTCAATACTTTTGATACTGGCAAAACAATATTTCCCGATGGTGTAGCTGCTCACCCCCGAGCTATCAAGGCTCCGATAGTGCCGTTGTCCTTGTCCTGGTCACCTTTCGGCATTCTCTGGTGAGACACTGATGGGACTGGGCCATTAAGACGGCTGTCTCTGGTGCAGGCCAATACGTTTCAAAGACAGTGCATCACATACTACCAGAGCGTTATGTTTCCGTTTGCAAGTTCACCACAAGTATGTGCGTGGTTATTGCGGACGTGATTGCTTGTGTGAGGTTTCGTCTGTTTTAGTGTTTGAGCATCTTAACACCTCCTGTTTTAGTGCCAGAAAGGGGTCAAGCCTATTCTTGTTTTTCACACGGTGATCGACTTTGTTCGACGGTAGCGATCGGGGCGGTACGTTGGAACTTTCTCTCGCGCCCCGCGTGGCCGACTGCGCTAATCGGAGGTGCGTGAGGAGGCCTCCTCCTTGGCTTTTGTCTCTGACGTTGCGCTCGCCAGCTGCCCCCCCCCCCCCCCCCCCACGGGTCGAGCATGAGGCCAGAAAACTTTGAAGCGGCTCAAGCTTTGAACTCTTTGGGACACCGGGGATGGCCTTCCTGAAACCGGGGAACGTTCGGCCAGTGCAGGACGTTTGGTAGCCCTGCGCCGCTGCGCTTGGGTTGTGAATGTTTGCACGTTGAACTTTTTCCGCGCCGTACGTAGCCGATCGTGCCAATAGGCGGTGTCGAATGGAGCGGCCGGCCGTCGCTGCTCTTGCCGCCGTCGACTGTGTAAATGTTAGCCGGTCGCGCCCGTGTCATCAATGCGGTCGTTTTGTTCTTTGCGTTTCCCACAATGCAGTGCACGAGATTTCGACGTCGGGGCCTTCCAGCGGAGGCGGCACCGCAAGTCCTCCGCGGAGCCGCGTGGCGACGGTGCCGCCCATCCCTGCGCAACTGCCGCAGGTGACGGTGGTGGTGATGGTGGTGGTAGCAGCAAGAGTGTTGGCAGTAGTGGTGGTGGTGGTGATAGTGGTGGGGAGCGGTGGTGCGACGATTAGCGCTACGCCGCGCTACGAACCCGGCGACCCCGAGTTCGATTCCCGCTCACGGCCAACACCGGTGACGATTATCTGAACCGGTCCTGGGACTCCTCTCCTAGGTCGACTCAGCCTCAAATAATTAGCTGGTGCGGTGCGTAAAAACATCACCGCAGGCGGTCGGGCATGGTGCTGGCCACCCATCCCCTTGCGTGCCGTGCCGGCCTTCATAGCTGCTCGCGAACAGCACTTGCCCCTACAGTCTGTTAAAGGCTATACGGGGGGGTGGGGGATCTTTATATTTGTTGGCAGTGGTAGTGGCGACTGTGGTGGTGGCGTTGTTGTTGCTGATGGTAGTGGTGGTGAGCGGTGGCGGTTGGCGCACCGCACCTCCGATTAGCACGGTTGGCTCTGCACGGTTGGCGAAAGAGGTTCAACACTTGCAACGCTGCGCTCCACTCTTTAACGCCACCGCAGGACACGACCGACGTGAAACCGGGAGACGCGGCGCCCGCTGACGGCGGCGAGGGCGGCACCCGCGAGCCCGCATTCTGTCCCCCCACGCTCGCCCACGCCGTCCAGTGGCCCCAGCTGCCGCCGGGCAAGACGGCGGAGAGGCCCTGTCCTGCAGGTGCCGTCGGTGAGTCCGCCCACCCTCCGCCTCCGCCCGTCTCCCTCTGTCTCCCTCTGTCTCCGAGTCTCTATCTGCGTCTCTATCTCTCACGTCTCCCTCTGTCTCCCCCTGTCTCCGAGTCTCTATCTGCGTCTCTGTCTCTCACGTCTCCCTCTGTCTCCCCCTGTCTCCAGGTCTCTAGCTGCGTCTCTGTCTCTCACGTCTCCCTCTGTCTCCCCCTGTGTCCGAGTCTCTATCTGCGTCTCTGTCTCTCACGTCTCCCTCTGTCTCCCCCTGTCTCCGGGTCTCTAGCTGCGTCTCTGTCTCTCACGTCTCCCTCTGTCTCCCCCTGTCTCCGAGTCTCTATCTGTGTCTCTATCTCTCACGTCTCCCTCTGTCTCCCCCTGTCTCCCCCTGTCTCCTGGTCTCTAGCTGCGTCTCTGTCTCTCACGTCTCCCTCTGTCTCCCCCTGTGTCCGAGTCTCTATCTGTGTCTCTATCTCTCACGTCTCCCTCTGTCTCCCTCTGTCTCCGGGTCTCTACCTGCGTCTCTATCTCTCACGTCTCCCTCTGTCTCCCCCTGTCTCCGAGTCTCTATCTGCGTCTCTGTCTCTCACGTCTCCCTCTATCTCCGTGTCTCTGTCTCCCAAATCTTCCTCTGTATCAGTGTCTCTATCTGCGTGTCTGTTTCTCTCACATCTCCCTATCTCCATCTTTCTTTCTATTTATCTGTGTGTGTGTGTGTGTGTCTGTGTGTGTATCTGTGTATGCTGATGATTTGGTAATAGCTGCTCAGTCAGAGGAGGAGTTGGAGACGCTGCTGCTGAGACTGGAGCGTGCCACTAAGAGGTGGGGCCTTACCATCAGCCCCACCAAAACTAAGCACCTGCCTGGGTATTTTGTACCATCGGAGACTCCACCCCCATAACTCCCAATCGGTGATGGGGCAGTTGTGGAGAGAGTGGAGAGTTTCCCATACCTGGGCAGTGTGCTTATGACTGGCTCCAGTTTAACAGCAGAGGTCTCACTCCTAATCAGTCGAGCGGCAATATCTTTTCTTCGGTTGCGTAACGCTGTGTGGAAGCTACCTGGTCTGTCGCTCCGCACTAAGCTTCAGGTCTTCTCGGCCATGGTCATTCCCTCCCTTCTCTACGCTTGCGAAACGTGGACCCCCCTAATGGAACATCTTCGCCGGTTAGAAACATTTAGGCTGGCCTGCCTACGATCCATCCTGGGTTTAACCAGACTGGATTGTGTGAGGAGCTCACAAATCCTTGAAAGATCTGGGCAGGGTCCCATCGGTGAGCTCCTCCGGCAGGCAAGGCTGCGATGGCTGGGTCATGTAGCCCGCATGCCCAGCTACCGCATGCCGAAACAGCTTTTGTTTGGCCGGATTGAGGGGGCTAAGCGGGCGCGGCACGGGCTAGAGAAGAGATGGAGTGATGTGGTACAGGAGGACGTGGAGCTGAGTGGACTTGCTGATGACTGGTACCAGCGGTGTCAAGATCGGCCTCTGTGGAGGAGGCTCGTGAAGGATGCTACTGGGCAGTTGGAGGCAGTCGCCCTCCAACAACAACGGAGGGCGGAGGAGCGACGCTCACAACAACGAGCGGAGCGCCGGGTGGCTAAAGCACAGCAGGTTGGCACAGTAGGGGGCACAGGTGGTGCATCAGCCAGTCATCTCAGTCAGTCGACCCGTGGCACCTGGGTCTGCCCAGTGACCTCCTGCCAGCGGGCGTTCAACACTTCACGTGGCCTCACGGTGCACATAGCCTGGCACAAGCGTCGTGGTGACGTCACCGCCACTTAGTGGCGAATGGCGGTTGTTGTTGTTGTTGTACTAGGGAGACAATGGTCTATGTAGGCTACAGAGGGATCTGTGTGTGTGTGTACTGGAGAGACAATGGTCTATGTAGGCTACAGATGGATCTGTGTGTGTGTGTACTAGGGAGACAATGGTCTATGTAGGCTACAGAGGGATCTGTGTGTGTGTGTACTAGGGAGACAATGGTCTATGTAGGCTACAGAGGGATCTGTGTGTGTGTACTTAGGGAGACAATGGTCTATGTAGGCTACAGAGGGATCTGTGTGTGTGTACTAGGGAGACAATGGTCTATGTAGGCTACAGAGGGATCTGTGTGTGTGTTCTAGGGAGACAATGGTGTATGTAGGCTACAGAGGGATCTGTGTGTGTGTGTGTGTACTGGGGAGACAATGGTCTATGTAGGTTACAGAGGGATCTGTGTGTGGGTGTGTGTACTAGGGAGACAATGGTCTATGTAGGCTACAGAGGGAGCTGTGTGTGTGTGTACTAGGGAAACAATGGTCTATGTAGGCTACAGAGGGATCTGTATGTGTGTGTACTAGGGAGACAATGGTCTATGTAGGCTACAGAGGGATCTGTGTGTGTGTACTAGGGAAACAATGGTCTATGTAGGCTACAGAGGGATCTTTGTGTGTGTGTACTGGGGAGACAATGGTCTATGTAGGCTACAGAGGGATCTGTGTGTGTGTGTGTACTAGGGAGACAATGGTCTATGTAGGCTACAGAGGGATCTGTGTGTGTGTGTGTACTAGGGAGACAATGGTCTATGTAGGCTACAGAGGGATCTGTGTGTGTGTGTACTAGGGAGACAATGGTCTATGTAGGCTACAGAGGGATCTGTGTGTGTGTGTACTAGGGAGACAATGGTCTATGTAGGCTACAGAGGGATCTGTGTGTGTGTACTTAGGGAGACAATGGTCTATGTAGGCTACAGAGGGATCTGTGTGTGTGTACTAGGGAGACAATGGTCTATGTAGGCTACAGAGGGATCTGTGTGTGTGTTCTAGGGAGACAATGGTGTATGTAGGCTACAGAGGGATCTGTGTGTGTGTGTGTGTACTGGGGAGACAATGGTCTATGTAGGTTACAGAGGGATCTGTGTGTGGGTGTGTGTACTAGGGAGACAATGGTCTATGTAGGCTACAGAGGGAGCTGTGTGTGTGTGTACTAGGGAAACAATGGTCTATGTAGGCTACAGAGGGATCTGTATGTGTGTGTACTAGGGAGACAATGGTCTATGTAGGCTACAGAGGGATCTGTGTGTGTGTACTAGGGAAACAATGGTCTATGTAGGCTACAGAGGGATCTTTGTGTGTGTGTACTGGGGAGACAATGGTCTATGTAGGCTACAGAGGGATCTGTGTGTGTGTGTGTACTAGGGAGACAATGGTCTATGTAGGCTACAGAGGGATCTGTGTGTGTGTGTGTACTAGGGAGACAATGGTCTATGTAGGCTACAGAGGGATCTGTGTGTGTGTGTACTAGGGAGACAATGGTCTATGTAGGCTACAGAGGGATCTGTGTGTGTGTACTTAGGGAGACAATGGTCTATGTAGGCTACAGAGGGATCTGTGTGTGTGTGTGTACTAGGGAGACAATGGTCTATGTAGGCTACAGGGGGATCTTTGTGTGTGTGTACTAGGGAGACAATGGTCTATGTAGGCTACAGAGGGATCTTTGTGTGTGTGTGTACTGGGGAGACAATGGTCTATGTAGGCTACAGAGGGATCTTTGTGTGTGTGTGTACTGGGGAGACAATGGTCTATGTAGGCTACAGTGGGATCTGTGTGTGTGTACTGGGGAGACAATGGTCTATGTAGGCTACAGAGGGATCTGTGTGTGTGTGTGTACTGGGGAGACAATGGTCTATGTAGGCTACAGAGGGATCTTTGTGTGTGTGTGTGAACGCGTGCGTGTGTGGGTGTTAGTGCACACGCCGTGTGTGTGCGTGGATCAATCACGTGAGGTGGGGAGCGGCGACTCCACTGTTGGCGCACTGCGCTTCGAACCCGGCGATCTGAATTGGATTTTCCAGCCGCAGCATCGGTGGCGATTGATATCTGACCAGAGTCTTGGGCATCCCTTAGGTGAACTCAGACTAAATCGATGAATTTCCTATATGTGCAAATGTGTACGATTGCGTATTGTGCGTGTAAATGTGTGTGCCTTCTTTTATATGTAAATGTGCGTGATTGCATATTGATCATGTGTGAGAGTGTGTGTATGTGTGATTGCATATTGATTATGTGTGAGAGTGTGTGTATGTGTGATTGCATATTGATTATGTGTGAGAGTGTGTGTATGTGTGATTGCATATTGATTACGTGTGAGAGTGTGTGTATGTGTGATTGCATATTGATTATGTGTGAGAGTGTGTGTATGTGTGATCGCATATTGATTACGTGTGAGAGTGTGTGTATGTGTGATTGTATATTGATTACGTGTGAGAGTGTGTGTATGTGTGATTGCATATTGATTACGTGTGAGAGTGTGTGTATGTGTGATTGTATGTTGATTATGTGTGAGAGTGTGTGTATGTGTGATTGTATGTTGATTATGTGTGAGAGTGTGTGTATGTGTGATCGCATATTGATTACATGTGAGAGTGTGTGTATGTGTGATTGTTTATTGATTACGTGTGAGAGTGTGTGTATGTATGATTGTATATTGACTATGTGTGAGAGTGTGTGTATGTGTGATCACATATTGATTATGTGTGAGAGTGTGTGTATGTGTGATCGTATATTGATTATGTGTGAGAGTGTGTGTATGTGTGATTGCATATTGATTATGTGTGAGAGTGTGTGTATGTGTGATCGTATGTTGATTATGTGTGAGAGTGTGTGTATGTGTGATCGTATATTGATTATGTGTGAGAGTGTGTGTATGTGTGATCGCATATTGATTATGTGTGAGAGTGTGTGTATGTGTGATTGTATGTTGATTACGTGTGAGAGTGTGTGTATGTGTGATTGTATGTTGATTATGTGTGAGAGTGTGTGTATGTGTGATCGTATATTGATTATGTGTGAGAGTGTGTGTATGTGTGATCGCATATTGATTATGTGTGAGAATGTGTGTATGTGTGATCGTATGTTGATTACGTGTGAGAGTGTATGTGTGATTGTATATTGATTATGTGTGAGAGTGTGTGTATGTGTGATTGTATATTGATTATGTGTGAGAGTGTGTGTATGCGTGATCGTATATTCGTATGTGTTGGTGGGCTATGAACCCATTGAACTGAGTTTGATTCCCGCTCGTGGCCAATATTGGTTCCGAACATACGAACCTACCCTGGGCTCTCCCCCGTGGTCTAGACGTTAACCACCTCGCCCGGTGGTCGTGGGTTCGATCCCAACGCTGACGCATTGCGGATTGAAGTTTTGCAAGTTTCGCTCCCCGTGGTCGCGTGGATTTTTCCCCGGGTCCTCCGGTTTTCCCCTCCACATTTGAGAATGGCCACTCGTCGTTTTGGGGGTGTTTGGCCGCCGCTACAAATTCCCGCGCGGTGATCCACTTTCGCCAGAGCCGTCAAATTCGTTCGCCAGGTGACTCCTGAAACAAAGGGGCTGTGCAGCTCAGTGGGCCTTGCCCGGCGGACTGCTGCAGACGTTGTTGGCGGTAACGCGGCGCGCTTTGTAAACAGCAGCACCGGAGATGCAAAGGCGACCGGCCGCCCACCCCATCGTGTGCCGTGCCGTCGCTCAGAGGCGTTCGCTAACGGCACTCGGCCCAGCGGCGTCTGTCAAGGGCCGCACGGGGGGAACTTTGTATCTGTGCGCGCGCACGCTTCAGGCACGGCGCTCTACACCTGCGATGCCGTCGCTGGAGCCTGGTCTGCCCGAGGGCCCGATTTGAGCAACTGCACTTCCGCCTGGGTGAACCGAATCGCGAAATGGGTGAGCCGTCAACTCCCCTGCTGCCTCCTTCACTGCCCTGCCTCTCCTCCCTGCCTCACCTCCCTCCCTCCCTGCCTCTCCCTTCCCCTCATGTGAGACACCAATCGAGTTGTCGTCGTCGTCACGGCCGTCGCAATGCCCGCAACGCCCCCCCCCCACCCACCATCTCGTCTCCTCCGCTCCGTCTGCTCGGCGGTCTTCGCCCCCCGCCTCGTCCGTCGCCTTCGGCTGCCGCCGGGCGTCGTTCCGTCACGGGGATGGCGTCTGTCAGCGAGCCCGTTCGTCCACTCCAAATCGAAATCGGACGCCTTCCGTGAATGATGAGAAAGTGAATCAAAAGAGAAGAAAAACTGTCTGAGCCGGCTAAACTATAGGGGATGGTAAACCTGATACAGCCACCGCGTTCAGCTTCACTCTGAGCTGGTGGTCTAGACAAGGCTGAGAACACCGTGACGTGCACCCGGGTGCACGTCACGGTGTTCCGTCAATCACGCTCCATGTTCCGTCAATCACGCTCCGTGCCGTGTTGTGCAGCAATGCACTGCACACCACAGGGCTCCGCTCCATGTTCCGTCAAGCACGCTCCGTGCCGTGTTGTTGAGCAATGCACTGCACAACACAGGGCTCCGCTCCATGTTCCGTCAAGCACGCTCCGTGCCGTGTTGTTGAGCAATGCACTGCACACCCCGTGCCCTCCCCCCTCCGTGCCCCCCCCCCCCCCCGTTCCGGGGGCACGGGGGGTCGTCGTTGAATGACAAGTTGGGTGCCGTCCTCCTCCCTGTACACCGCCCCCCCCCCCCCCCCAGACGTTGGCCCACTTGAGCCCCAGCTGCTCCTTCTGGAGCTACTCGTCCCACACCACGAGGGGCAACTGGTCGAGCCACGGCTGCGAGCCGCTGCCCAGCAACAGCAGCAGCGCGCACGCCGCCTGCTCCTGCGGCCACCTCAACAACTTGGCGGTGCTCGTGGCGAGGGGCCACGTCGAGGTGCCCAGAGATTCGGGAGGGGGGGGGTGATGGTGGTGCCCCTCGGCCCGCTGGTGGTGGCGGTGGTGATGGTGATGGTGGTGGTAAAGTTTAGATGTGGTGGTGAGGGTGGTGAGGGTGGTGATTGGAGGTGATGGTGGTGATGGTGGTGGTAAAGAGGTGGTGATGAGGGTGGTGATTGGAGGTGATGGTGATGATGGTGGTGGTAAAGAGGTGGTGATGAGGGTGGTGATGGTGGTGATTGGAGGTGGTGAGGGTGATGGTGGTGGTAAAGAGGTGGTGATGAGGGTGGTGATTGGAGGTGATGATGGTGATGATGGTGATGGTGGTGGTAAAGTGGTAGTAAAGAGGTGGCGATGAGGGTGGTGAGGGTGGTGATTGGAGGTGATGGTGGTGGTGATGTTGGTGGTAAAGAGGTGGTGATGAGGGTGTTGAGGGTGGTGATTGGAGGTGATGGTGGTGATGTTGGTGGTAAAGAAGTGGTGATGAGTGTGGTGAGGGTGGTGATTGGAGGTGATGGTGGTGATGGTGGTGGTGAGGGTGATGACGGTGGTGATTGGAGGTGATGATGGTGATGTTGGTGGTGGTCAAGTTTGGATGAGGAGGTGGTGGTAGTTGACTTGATAGTGGTAATGTTTATGTTGTGGGGGAGCGGTGGCCTGGCGGTTAGGGCGCTGCGCTACGAACCCAGCGACCCGAGTTCAATTCCCACTCACGACCACTAACTAATTATCTCAATCGACTCGGCCTCAAATCAGTAACTATTGCGGTGTGTAAACATCGCCACTTGGGAGACAAAGGCGGCCGGGCGTGGTGCTGGCCACCCACCCCCTCGTGTGCCGTTCCGGCCTTCATAGCTGCTAGTCGCTAACAGCACTTGCCCCTGCAGTCTGTTAAGGGCTATATTTGAAATCTCAATTGACAACTAATTTCTTTAAGCACTTTTTTCCGTTTAGTTTCCTTCCCCCGCACCCCCCACGAGCACGGCCGGCTACGGTACTTGGCCAAAGAAGTTCCCGATGCGTGCGTACGGCTGCCCACGGCACCCTCACACCCCTCCGTGTGTCCCGTGCCCGCGTATTGCCCGTGCGTGCCAGTACGGGCACCGCGCCCACGAGCTGCTGCTGCTGGTGATCACGTGGGTGGGCGTGCTGGTGTCCCTCGTGTGCCTCGCCGTGGCCACGTTCACCTTCTGCTTCTTCCGCGGCCTCCAGAGTGACCGCAACACCGTTCACAAAAACTTATGCCTCAACCTGCTACTCGCCCAGCTGCTGTTCCTTGTGGGCATCGACAAGACTCAGTACACGGTGCGCCCGCCCGCCCCCCGCTCACGTTTAGTCACTTGCTTACCACTTTCTCTATTTTGCACTCGCTCCTGAAACAAATTGTTTAACAGCTCGGGGGGGGGGGGGGGCTTTGCCTGGGAAAATAAAAAAATAGTTCATTTTTGTTCATGATTTGTTTACCTTTCCTCTACTTTGCACTCCTACCGCATTGTGTTGCTTTAAGTAAACTCGCTGACACCTGTGACCCCCCCTAACCGGTGGACGTCTGTCAGAAAAGAGCTTCTTGGCTCATCGGATTCCTCCCTCCACGTCCAAATAAAGATTCAGATTCAGTGTAACGCCACCGCCGCCCGCCCGCCCGGCTGCCCCCCGCCACCGCGCCGGCTCCGCAGGTGGCGTGCCCCGTGCTGGCGGCGCTGCTGCACCTGCTCTTCCTGGCGGCGTTTGCGTGGATGTTCCTGGAGGGCGTGCAGCTCTACCTCATGCTGGTGGAGGTGTTCGAGGGGCGCCGCTCTCGCCGCAAGTACTTCTACCTCCTGGGCTACGGCCTGCCGCTCGCCGTCGTCGGGGTCTGCCTCGCCGTCGACCGCACGGGCTACGGCACCGAGCGAGCGTGAGCCCCCTGTCGTCCCTCTTCGCCGCCGGGCCGGCCGGCGCGCCGGGCTTACTAACCGGAGCGCGGTGTCGCCGGTTCACGCCTGGTGTTGCCACCTGGCGCCCGGGCTTACTAACCGGTGCCCGGCCTTGCCGGCTGGCGCCCGGTCTCACCAGGTGTCCTCGCATACAACAAATGACACAAATGTCCCCCAATGTTACCAGATGGGTGCTCAAGTGCAACTGAACGGTGGCAAATGTTACCAGATGCCGGCAAATGAAACCGGATGCATGGACGCGCTATCCCGGCCTGTCAGGCTAACCAGGCGATCGTTTGTCCTCTGTTCCGCCTGCAGCTGTTGGCTCCGGACCGACAATCATTTCATCTGGAGTTTCCTTGCGCCCGTGGCCACCATCATCCTCGTGAGTTCCGTGCGTGCGCGTCGTGCCGGGGGTGGGAGATGGGCGGGCGGGTCGCCGTGTCTGCTGCTCGACATGCGCATAGCGTGACGGGTCCCGCGATGAATCTGATGCGATTCCCACGTTCGTCTTGAGCGTGAATTCTCGAAATCGTCTCGTGCCAAAATCCCGTCTCGTGCCCAAATTGCAGGCGGGCACCTCCGATTGCCACGCTAACGCCAGTACGTACGTACGTGCGTTGAACTTCTTTCCCACCGTACGTAGCCAACCGTGCTAGTCGGAGGCGCTAGCCCGCCTGCAACAGTCCGGCGCACGTGCGCGCGCGCTCTGCTTCGTGCGCGTGTCTGTTTCCCGTCCCATTTGTCCCCATGTTGATGCCTCCCTGCCGGTTCTAAAATTGTGACGTGAGCGTATCGTTGGGGGACGAGTTGCAGACGTGCCAGCAGCTTTCGTGCCTGTGGGGGTGTTTCGAGGATGCAACGTCGCTCCGTGCGGGTAGGGAACCAGAGAACCCGGAGAAAAACCCACCTTGTATACGACGAGGGGATGATGCTGCAACAACAACAAAACTCAACGCCACACGGGTGGATTCAATCCACTTGCACTCTACATCTGCAGAACGTGAAAACCACAGCAAATTTTCCTGCCGTGGTTTCCGCACTTGACGATGATTGCTTGTGTTGCGGTCGAAACGTCGTGAGAATTTTATTGTTTTGTATTTTTATTATTTTATTGTTACCCTTCTACGTGACTGTTCATGATTATTAATGAGGGGGGGCTGGTCAACGTGGAGTGACGTTACGAGCGTTACCGGCAGACATGATTATTGTAGGTAGAGGCATCCACTGATATTTACATCATTAAATTCACCCCCCTCTGATATTCGCACCTGATATGCTCAGTGACGACATCACCTCTACGCCTCCGTTTAAGACCAAAACAGCAGGAGGAATCCTCCGCAATTCTGGCTATCGCCTGACGATGGTGGCTGTTGTTGTTGTAATTACTGGCGAAACGTCACCCTGCTCGAATTGTAAATGTTGCTGTGGGTTTACTCTCGAACACACCGGTGCGCTGAACTAGCGACGAATTGTCAGGTTCTGTTTACGCGACAAAGCTTACTGATTGTCCGTGGTCGGGTGGGGGTGGTGACGGGCTTAACGACACGTAATCTAACCCAACAAAAAACAACGTCTTATGGACTTGTTGACTCGTATGCGCGGTGCGTGTGTGGTGTCACAGGTGAACTTCGTGTTCCTGCTGATGACTCTGTACAAGATGGTGCAGCATTCGGCGCCACTCAAGCCCGAGAGCATTAAGTGAGTGAGGTGGCCGGGTGTGGGGGGGGGGGGGGGTTAGGGGGGAGAGGGGCGAGGGGGGGGTTCATCACTTAAAGCGACCGCATTTTCTGTGAGGTTCAGCCGGGACACACGGTGGGTGAAGCTGGCTGTTCCCGCGCCAGCCCACTCTTCACATTAGGGCCCTCCCTTGCCTTTTCGTTTGACCAACTGGGCCCCAGCCACCCGTGATTGCACCTGGAGTGTTCCGGTGTCGCGAGCGAATGTTGGTGGTTCTCAGCCGCGGTTGCCAATGACCCCTGCGCAAAAATGTAATTGTCGTTTAAAATTCGGGTTTCGCTTTTAACGAGCTCCGTCCAGCTCTCGGGGGACCATCGGTTCGCTTTGACCCACCGTGTAACGATCGCCCTTTGCAAGGGATTTATAAATCACGCGCCTGCTTGCATTAGTTTAAACCTTTCCCGTTCCGGTGATGTACGTAGGTGTAACGTCATCCGGTTTTTCTTCCGATTCCGTTCCCATGACCTACGTGTGTGTCGTCAAAACGAAACCGAAAGAAAAACTAAAATAAAATAACTTTATCGAGACCGTTGCTCCCACCATCCATCCCTTTGTCCATCCAATCCGTCTGACTCATCATCCAACCCGTCCCATGTAGCAAATGAGCTTTCCTGCACAGCAACAGAACTCCACGCAGTGGCGATGTCGGAGTGGGCCCTCGGTGCCCATAGATGATGCCCTCTCAAAAGTGCTCGCGTTCGGTGACACCGACTGACAGCGCTGGCATTCCCACTGGCGGTGTGACTCCCGTGTCTGTGGGGCAGATGGTTTAATCGCTCCGTATGCGTTCGTCTCTCCAGCCATGCATCTGTCCGTTTGTCTGCTCGTTCATCCGGCGATCCGTCCATTTAACTGTCAGTCTGATCCACCTCCCAAAACGTCAATCTGTCTGTCCATCCATCGTGGTGGCTAGGAGATGTTAACTCCCTCGGCTGGTATACAGGAGGTCATGGGTTCGAACCCGACCCTGACATTGCCTGTTGCTGCTGTTGTATATTTGGAGCTTGAATGTTCTCCCTCTGTCTCATCATCATCATCATCAGCACGGTGGCTAGGAGATGTTAACTCCCTCGGCTGGTATACAGGAGGTCATGGGTTCGAACCCGACCCTGACATTGCCTGCTGCTGCTGCTGTATATTTGGAGCTTGAATGTTCTCCCCGTGGTTGCGTGAATTTTTTTCTCGGGGTCCTCCGTGTCTTTTCCCTTCACATTAAGAAGCGTGTGCTTAGAGCGTTTGGCCGCTATAAATGTCCACGTTTTGCTCATGTGACAAACCTTACCAATTGGCTTGTCTTACTCATGGACTTTTAAATTTTGATTCTAATCTCACTTCTTCAGAACTGCATTTTTGTGTTTTTAGTTAGTTAGTTAGTCCTTCCCCCGCACCTCCGATGAGCACTGTTGGCTACGTACGGCGCGAACGAAGTTCAACGTTCAGAGCGAAACCTTGGATTGCGAGTAACTTGGTCTGCGAGTGTTTTGCAAGACGAGCAACACATTGTTTAAATATAAATATTCACTTGATGAACGAGCGAGGGTCTTAGCAATACGAGCGGCAGCACATGTAGACGCTTCGTACTGCCGAGCGTCACGTGATCACAACTGACGTACGAATGCTTTGGATTACAAACACGTTTCCGGAACGAATTGTGCTCGCAATCCCAAGGTTTTACTGTACGTCGATACGCACGTAACGTGTCGCGTGGGTCGGTAAGTTCACGACGACGACGATAATAACGACGATGACGACAACGCTACGCGATGGCAAATATTTACCACGGCGCTCGCTTTTTTGCCGGCCGTTGTTATCGTTCGTTTTTGTTCTTCCTTGCCCACAGGTCCTGCGCGCTGGGGGGCGTGGCGCTGCTGTGCCTCCTCGGCCTCACCTGGGTGTTCGGGTTCCTCTTCATCGACAAGGCCACTCTGGTCATGGCCTACCTCTTCATCATCTTCAACTCCTTCCAGGGCATGTTCATCTTCATCTTCCACTGCGCTCTGCAGATGAAGGTGCCCAACCCCCTCTTCCCGTCACGCCGTTTTTTTTTTGCTTCGACGTGGAAGTGCGCCCAGAAATCTTGACAACTCGTGAGGCCCACTGAGCTCTGTGGCTCTTTTTCAAAATCTTAAACAATTTTAAACTGGAGGCGGAATCCAAAGAGCCACAAAGCTCTTTCTCGCAGATGTCCAGTCATGGCACGGGGTCAGAGCATGACAACGCAAACTCCAAATATGCAGCAGCAGCAGCAGGCGTCGTCAAGGTCGAGATCGAACTCACGACCTCCTGTAGACCAGGCGAGGTAGTTAACATCTCATAGCCATTGTGATAATGATGAGAGAGACACAAAAAACTCCAAATATACAGCAGCAAGCGTCGTCAAGGTCTGGATAGAACTCACGACCTCCTGTATACCAGGCGAGGTAGTTAACATCTCATAGCCACCGTGATGATGATGAGAGAGACACAAAAAACTCCAAATATACAGCAGCAGCAGGCATCGTCAGGGTCTGGATCGAACCCACGACCTCCTGCGGACCAGGCGAGGTAGTTAACATCTCATAGCCACCGTGATGATGATGAGAGAGAGATGCAGACTCCAAATATACAGCAGCAGCAGCAGAAGCGTTGGCAAGGTCTGGATCGAACCCTGACCGTAACCCCTGACTCTAAAACGCAAGCTTCAACACCGTATAACCCTAACTCTAGGCCTGGCTTGAACTCTGACCCCCAACCCCTCGCCTCTTACCCGTGCAAGGTGTGCAAGGAGTACAGAAAGTGCTTGGGGCACGCCGAGTGCTGCCGAACCTGGGGCGACCACTTCTCTTACGACTCGTGGCTCTCCAGCAGCAAACGCTGCTCTTCCAACGCGCAGGTACGCACGCACGCTGCATGCACTACACACCATACACACACTACGCACACTGCAACAACAACAACAACCGCTGCTCTCCCAACGCGCAGGTACGCACGCACGCTACACGCACTACACACCATACACACACTACGCACACTGCAGCAACAACAACAACCGCCGTTCGCCACTAGGTGGCGGTGACGTCACCACGGCGCTTTGTGCCAGGCTTTGTGCACCTTGAGGCCACGTGAAGTGTCAAACGCCCGCCGGCAGGAGGTCACGGGGTAGACCCAGGTGCCACAGGTCGACTGACTGAGATGAGTGGCTGATGCACCACCAGCTGTACCCCCCTACTGTGCCATTTGCTGTGCTTTAGCCGCCCGGCGCTCCGCTCGTTGTTGTGAGCGTCGCTCCTCCCCCCTTCGTTGTTGTTGGAGGGCGACTGCCTCTAACTGCGAATAGTGGTTGTTGTTTTGGCCCTGTTTGTTTTGGTTCATGTGTTGTATGTACAGTGCGTTGAAGTTTTTTCGCACCGTATGTATCCAACCGTACTAATCGGAGGTGCGGGGGAAGGACAACAAACTAACACAACGTGTCCGTCTGTGTGTCAGTTGGATGTCGGTTCGTGTATCGATCTCCCTAACCCTCAATTCCTCGATCCCTCTATGCACACCGGCCTACGAACCCAGTGACCTGAGTTTGATTCCTGGTCTCGGCCAACATCAGTAGCGAGTGACATCTGGGCCTCCTTTTAGCTCGACTCGGCCTCAGGCGAGTATTTGTCGCGGTGTCGTCTAAACATCGCCACTGGGGAGACGAAGGCACCGGGCGTGATGCGGGCCACCCCACCCCCATGCCGGCCTTCATAGGTGCTCGCTAACATGATAAATAGTTCACAACTTGTGGCAACCCACCGTCGTTGTTGTTGTGAAGCCGATTCACTGTTAGCAACTGACCGACAGCGCCGGTTGCGCGCAGCTACCCGCGGCACGTCCGCTGCCCGTTTTTATTCGGCGTCTTGCGTGGATCGCTCGCCAACGGCGACGAGATCACCGGCGGTGCTGCCGAGGCAGCGATAAATTGGCGGCGTTTGTTCACTACAAGAGAGAGGTTTTGTTAAATTGCCTGTCGTTCCGAGTGGAGGGAGGGTGCGTGGCGCAACGCGTTACACGTGCGGCGATCCGACCCCCTTGAAAAATCAATCACGGCGGCTTTGCGATGATATTCTGCCCACTGTTTTTTGTCGAAACTTGTTATCAACGGAGGTGTGATTGTTGTTGTTGTTATTATTGTGAGCATTACTATGATGATATACCGTGGACTGAGTGGTTCCGGCTTGACGCATCCCACACCGATCCCGTGCGCCTACTCAAGATTGCGCTCGCACACTTTCCCCCTCCCGCCGTTGTTGATATTACTGTGAAATTGTGATTCTTGTTTAAACCTGTATTTCCTATAAACAAAAAGATAAAATTAAGCGCGCTGTCGTCGTGAATTCCCACGTGCGGTCAAGGGAGCGACGGAGAAAGATCAAGAGCTTTCCTTTGATATTAACTCCGTAATTGTGGATAACGCGTGTACAACGGAGAGTGAGGCACACACATTATAAATGTGGATTACATTCCCAACAGCATATGCGAGCGTATTATACAGTGACGTGGCAGCGATTTTGTTGGTTGTTGCGGATGTCCGGGTGTATTGCTAAGTCTAACAAAAGGGTCAGAGACAGGGTCAGAGTTCAAGTCAGGGCTAGAGTTTAGGGTTGTGGTGTTATGGTTGGCGTTTAGGGTTAGGGTTCGAGTTGTAGTTGGTTATGGTTAAAGTAACGGTTCGTGTTGGGGTTAGAGTTAGTATCCGACTGGAGTTAGGTTTAGGGTTAATGTTAGAAACTAAACTAAATTATTTTAAATTTTGATTTAAAGCTTTCGTGACTGCAGTGATTCATATTCTTGGTTCTTTCGGTAAAGTCACGTTGAAGGGAAACAACAAAATAATAAAATACAAACAGTCATCATCAGGTGACTGATGATGACTGTTTGTGTTACAGTCGAAACGTCATGAGAATTTTATTGTTTTATATATATTTTATTATTTTGTTGTTTCCCTTCAACGTGATTTTACTGAAAGAACCAAGAACGTAATTTATTTTATTTTACCAGGTAAGGCCCACTGAGCCGTTTCAGCTCTTTCGCAGAAGAAGCCTGTCCATCACAAACGATGGTTCAACTAAGCTGCTTATCGCCTATCACGTGGACGTTTATAGCGGCAGCCAAATACCCCGTTACTTTTATTTTTTTATCTCCCCCCCAGATCGTCTGGCGACGGGCCCGAGAGACGCCGGCGCCCTGGCGATCGCGCCGCACAACGGCGTCGCCCGCGGCGGCGGCGGCGGCCACTTCCGCCTGAGCGGCCGCGACTTCGCGGCCGCTCAGGCGGCGACGCCAAGCCGAGAAGGAGGAGGACGACGAGGAGGAGGCGTCGGAGGAGGAAGGTATGCCAAAGCCGAGGGGGTGAAAGCAAGCGAGCCGACGAGGGTCGACGTCGACATCGGCGGCCGTGGCGGCGGCCGTGTTGGCAGCCCGATCCGGATCCCTCTGCCCCGGCTCGGGCACTCCGCCGCCGCCGCCGCCGTGACAGACGGACGCGCTCGCTGGCGCGGGCTTCCCCTCCGCCCCCGCCTCCGCCCTCGGCGATCGTCGCCAGGGAGGACGTCCTCCCTCCTCCTCCTCCTACTTTCCCCTGCTCGCACCGCGCCAGGCGGCCGAGCTCTACGCTAGGCGGAGGGCGGCGGCAGGGGACGCGTAAATGTCTCGCGCTGATGATTCACCGGTGACGTTACGCAAACGACGCATTTACTAATGCAGACGTGTGTGCGTCGTTACGGGACACGTTGTACGTGATTGTACGTGAAGAATATTCAGAACGTTGGGAATAATGTCTTCTATTTATATATAATCGTTTATGTATATAATGTGCACTACCTCACTGCATTATGTCGTGTGTCCTGCATTGCGCAGTTAATATTGGTAATTGCGTACAAATGCACATTTTGCATTAACCAAGCAAGGGGTGGTAACTATTGCAAATAATGCGTAATTACGTTAAATAATTCACGTTTACAAATTCAATAAAGTACCAAATGACAGTTTGCAAATATTTGATTGATATTGATTCACTTTCAAATTCTTGAATAGACACTCATTGTATATGGTTTCATCAATATCAGAAATAAGTTTAAACTGATTGCATTGTCCAACATATTGCACGCTGATCAGATGATGCACAACTACTACGCCTTGCAATAAATCACGACCGGGGAACGGTCCGTTTGCGGCACTTCACTACGAACCTCGTGGCCTGAGTTCGAGTCCAGGTCACGGCTAACATCGGTGGCGAGGGATATCTGAACTGGCCCTGGGCTCCCACCTTCACCGACCTGCAATGTCACTCATGGGGAAATATGAATACAGTGTAATTTTAGTCTGGGCAGGCTATCGGCCATTCCGAAACTTTCATCAACCAGCAGTGTGTTTGTTTTTAAGGTCTCGGCCCTTCTGGGGCTGATCAGAAGCGTCACGCTCGCTCAACACGCGCTGCTGGCTTTGTGGTTCGCATTGTCGTGATGCGCTCCCTCAAATAAAATGATGAGGCCCTGTCAGCACAAAACAACCAGACGATGTTTTGTCACGATTTATGACCCAGAGTTCCCCCGCAACAGCACAACAAATGTTTAACCATATCAACCAGAATGGTTGGACGGTGCATGAGGGTAAATTTTATATTTTTACAAAATGTTTTGCTAAAAACGTGAAACAATAATTCACTGTGTAACGAAAAAATATATTTTTTTGGTTCCTGGGTGATGTGTTATTTTACAATTGCTTACGCCTCAAAAGTATATAAAATGGCTATTATTATTATTATTCCCCACAAACTTTGCTTTTGTGACCAGGACACAAAAGCAAAGTTAATAATCCACTCCCATTAATAACACTGTTTAACAAATTTATTATGTTCTTGTTCCTGGGTAATAAGTGTTATTTCCTAGTTGCTTATACCTCAAAAGTACAGAAAATTGCTATTATTCCACACAAACTTTGCTTTTGTGAACAGGACGGTGATATTTTGAAATGTATCTACTTTCAATGGGAAAACGTGGTGTGCATTTGTGTCATTCCTTTACATCAAGTCCTGGTCACAAAAGCAACGTTCGTTGGGCATAGAGGCCAGCAAAGCACTCAAGTTGGTTGCACAGAGGATGCCATTCTTTATATTGACGCACTGCCTCGGCGACTCATTTAAGACTGAGTCGACCTAGGAGAGGTCCCAGTCAGGTTCAGAAACCGAATACCGCCGGTGCCACGGTGGCTAGGAGATGTTGACTACCTCATCTGGTATACAGGAGGTCGTGAGTTAGACCCTGACGCCTGCTGCTGCTGTATATTTGGAGTGTACATGTCTCTCATCATCATCACGGTGGCTAGGAGATGTTGACCTGACGCCTGCTGCTGCTGCTGTATATTTGGAGTCTGCGTCTCTCTCTCATCATCATCATCACCACGGTGGCTAGGAGATGTGAATTACCTCGCCTGGTATACAGGAGGTTGTGGGTTAGACCCTGACGCCTGCTGCTGCTGTATATTTAGAGTCTGCGTGTCTCTCTCTCATCATCATCATGGTGGCTAGGAGATGCTGACTACCTCACCAGGTATACAGGAGGTCGTGAGTTAGACCCTGACGCCTGCTGCTGTATATTTGGAGTGTACATGTCTCTCTCTCATCATCACGGTGGCTAGGAGATGTGAATTACCTCGCCTGGTATACAGGAGGTTGTGAGTTAGACCCTGACGCCTGCTGC
Source organism: Petromyzon marinus (assembly GCF_048934315.1). Lineage (NCBI taxonomy): Eukaryota > Metazoa > Chordata > Hyperoartia > Petromyzontiformes > Petromyzontidae > Petromyzon > Petromyzon marinus. The sequence continues at coordinate 6,401,450 of NW_027422983.1, read as the reverse complement.
TGCACTATTTTTAGAGTGTACATGTCTCTCTTTCATCATCATCATCATCATCACGGTGGCTAGGAGATGTTGACTACCTCACCTGGTATACAGGAGGTCGTGAGTTAGACCCTGACGCCTGCTGCTGCTGTATATTTGGAGTGTACATGTCTCCCTCCCCGTAGTCGCAGTGGATTTTTCTCCAGGTCTTCCGTTTTTTCCCTCCACATTGGAAATCAACGTGCGTTTAGGGTACTTTATTTGGCTGTGATACATTACCTCATTAAAATGCAAATCAACGTATACAATTTTTGAAATGCGTTTTTCTGGATTTTCTTGTTATTCTGTCTCTCACCGTTCAAATAAACCTACCATTAAAATGATAGACTGATCATTTCTTTGTCAGTGGGCAAACGTACAAAATCAGCAGAGGATCATATACTTTTGGGTGAAAGAATCAAGGAGTGAAGTTCACGATAACAAGTAACCACGGTAAGTAGCGATAGGAGGGCGATGAGGAGGTTGACCATCGGTAAGCGAGTGCCAGGAGCAACAGTGGAGAATCATGAATCACGATGATTGCTTCACACAAATAAAAACACTCAACACGCGTCACTAACCGCTGTGCGCCCTTCAAAGGAAAATATCCCGCATGAAGTCGAGGATGTCCCTTCTTGACAGCACAGAACGACTGTGACCAGTCACAAGCTAATCACTCAGCTATTTCAATGCTAAATTATCCTGTTTGATTTGTACTAGGTGCCTCTGTGGATGTGTAAGCTTTGACTTTAACATAGCTATTTCTATGACCAGTCTCAAGCTAATCACTCAGTTATTTCAATGCTAAATTATCCTGTTTGATTTGTACTAGGTGCCTCTGTGGATGTGTAGGCTTTGACTTTAACATAGCTATTTCTATGACCAGTCACAAGCTAATCACTCAGCTATTTCAATGATAAATTCTCCTGTTTGATATGTAAACCCCTTTGTCAAGGTGCCTCACTTCTCTAAACCAGCTTAAAAAGACGCTACGAATCTTAACAGCGTTCATTGAAGCTCTGTCGTCCCGACAGGTTTGTTCCTTTCACCTGAAGAAGGCCACTTGTGTTGTGGCCGAAACGTCGTGAGATTTTAATTGTGTTATTTCATTAATTTATTATTTTATTCTCATTCTACGTGGTGACTTTACCGAAAGAACCAAAGAAGATGCTTTACAAGTGCCGCGAGGTAGGAACTAGCTGACCCAGCGCCATGGCCGTGGCCACGGAGTCAACATTTGGGGGGGGCACCAAATCTTAAGAGGTCTCCCACCCCCCAGAAAAAATAAATCTAAATTTGAAAACTAATTTCCTGCCTTAAATATAAAAAAAAAATTCACGAACACATGGGACGGACGTTTTTATTTGTTTATTACAATAATGTCTAATAGTGGTGTTGTATTATTACATCGCTCTGTTTTTATTTATTTATTTATGACCTTTGCTTGTTTCATCGTATGTAATGGCAGAGATTAGGGATTTAAACAGTACAACCATAACCACAATCACGTGAACTGAAATCTATGCATTGTTACATGAAGACAAGTCCAGATATCGTGGCCAAGGTTTAGCAAGTTGTAGTTTTTATTTACACGGCATAGCAATTATATATATTTTAAAAAATATTGTTTATAGCAATATATTATAATTAGTACGGCCTTGCCCTGCACACATCATTCGTGGGTCACCCTCACAGTCCAGGCACGTGGTGTTCTACGGGCGCTGTGGGCACTGATTGGCGCGGCAGGTCACGACGTCATCCTCATTAACATAACGAGCGCCGCGTGCGCTTTTGGCGGGAAACTGCAGCGCGAGCGGGGAGGGGGGGAAGGGGGCGTCACGTGACGGTCGGTGGCCGTTGGCGGGAGACGCCGTTGCCAGGGCAACGCCCCCAGTCGGCAGTCGTCATGGAGTCATCGGCGCCTCAGTGAGACTCGTTAGAGATTAACTTAGTAAGAGATTAACTTAGTAAGAGATTAACTTAGTAAGAGATTAACTTAGTTAGATATTAACTTAGTAAGAGATTAACTTAGTAAGAGATTAACTTAGTTAGATATTAACTTAGTAAGAGATTAACTTAGTAAGAGATTAACTTAGTAAATATTAACTTAGTTAGAGATTAACTTAGTAAGAGATTAACTTAGTAAATATTAACTTAGTTAGAGATTAACTTAGTAAGAGATTAACTTAGTAAATATTAACTTAGTAAGAGATTAACTTAGTTACATATTAACTTAGTAAGAGTAAGAGATTAACTTAGTTAGATATTAACTTAGTAAGAGATTAACTTAGTTAGATATTAACTTAGTAAGAGATTAACTTAGTAAGAGATTAACTTAGTAAGAGATTAACTTAGTTAGATATTAACTTAGTAAGAGATTAACTTAGTAAGAGATTAACTTAGTAAATATTAACTTAGTTAGAGATTAACTTAGTAAGAGATTAACTTAGTAAATATTAACTTAGTTAGAGATTAACTTAGTAAGAGATTAACTTAGTAAATATTAACTTAGTAAGAGATTAACTTAGTTACATATTAACTTAGTAAGAGTAAGAGATTAACTTAGTTAGATATTAACTTAGTAAGAGATTAACTTAGTTAGATATTAACTTAGTAAGAGATTAACTTAGTAAGAGATTAACTTAGTAAATATTAACTTAGTTAGAGATTAACTTAGTAAGAGATTAACTTAGTAAATATTAACTTAGTTAGAGATTAACTTAGTAAGATATTAACTTAGTAAGATATTAACTTAGTAAGATATTAACTTAGTAAGAGATTAACTTAGTAAGAGATTAACTTAGTAAGATATTAACTTAGTTAGATATTAACTTAGTTAGAGATTAACTTAGTTATATGTTAACTTAGTTAGATATTAACTTAGTTAGTTATTAACTTAGTAAGAGATTAACTTAGTTAGAGATTAACTTAGTTAGAGATTAACTTAGTTAGAGATTAACTTAGTAAGATATTAACTTAGTTAGAGATTAACTTAGTAAGATATTAACTTAGTTAGAGATTAACTTAGAGATTAACTTAGTAAATATTAACTTAGTTAGATATTAACTTAGTAAGATATTAACTTAGTTAGATATTAACTTAGTTAGAGATTAACTTAGTAAGATATTAACTTAGTAAGAGATTAACTTAGTAAGATATTAACTTAGTAAGATATTAACTTAGTAAGAGATTAACTTAGTAAACATTAACTTAGTTAGATATTAACTTAGTAAATATTAACTTAGTAAGAAATTAACTTAGTAATATATTAACTTAGTAAGATATTAACTTAGTAAGATATTAACTTAGTAAGATATTCACTTAGTAAGAGATTAACTTAGTTTAATAAGCCTATCTTATAAGTCTAAGTTGCAGAAATAGGCATATTTCATAAGCCTATTTAATAAGCCTAAGTTGCTGAAATGTCTATTTAACTAGTCGATTTAATAAGTCTAAGTTGCTAAAATAAGCCTATTTAATAAGGCTATTTAATAAGCCTAAGTTGCTGAAATAAGCCTATTTAATAAGGCTATTTAATGAGCCTAAGTTGCTGAAATAAGCCTATTTAAAAAGCCTAAGTTTCTGAACTAAGCCTATTTAAAAAGGTATATTTAATAAGTCTAAGTTTCAGAAATAAACCTATTTAAAAATGCTATTTAAAAAGCCTAAGTTGCTGAAATAAACCTGTTTAATAAGGCTATTTAATAAGCATAAGTTGCTGAAATGAGCTTATTTAATAAGCCTAAGTTGCTGAAATAAGCCTATTTAATAAGGCTATTTAATAAGTCTAAGTTGCTGAAATAAACCTATTTAATAAGCCTAAGTTGCTAAAATAAGCCTATTTAATAGGGCTATTTAATAAGTCCATTTAACAAGCCTATTTAATAAGCCTATTTAATACGCCTATTTAATAAGCCTATTTAATACGCCTATTTAATAAGTATTTAATGAGCCTATTTATTAAGTCTATTTAATAAGCCTTTTTAATAAGCCTATTTAATAAAGTCTATTTAATAAGCCTATTTAATAAGTCTATTTAATAAGTCTATTTAATAAGCCTATTTAATAAGTATTTAATGAGTCTATTTAATAAGCCTATTTATTGAGCCTATTTAATAAGCCTATTTAATAAGCCTATTTAATAAGCCTATTTAATAAGCCTATTTAATAAGCCTATTTATTGAGCCTATTTAATACGCCTATTTAACAAACCTATTTAATAAGTATTTAATGAGCCTATTTAATAAGCCTATTTCACAGGCCTATTTAATAAGTCTAAGTTGCTGAAATAAGCTTATTTAATAAGCCTAAGTTGCTGAAATAAGCCTATATAATAAGGCTATTTAATAAGCATAAGTTGCTGAATTAAGCCTATTTAATAAGCCTAAGTTGCTAAAATAAGCCTATTTAATGAGGCTATTTAATAAGTCTATTTAATAAGCCTATTTAATAAGCCTATTTAATAAGCCTATTTAATGAGCCTATTTAATACGCCTATTTAACAAACCTATTTAATAAGCATTTAATGAGCCTATTTAATAAGTCTATTTAATAAGCCTTTTTAATAAGCCTATTTAATAAGTCTATTTAATAAGCCTATTTAATAAGTCTATTTAATAAGTCTAATTAATTAGCCTATTTAATAAGTATTTAATGAGCCTATTTAATAAGCCTATTTATTGAGCCTATTTAATGAGCCTACTTATTGAGCCTATTTAATAAGCCTATTTATTGAGCCTATTTAATAAGCCTATTTATTGAGCCCATTTCATATGCCTATTTAATAAGTCTATTTAATAAGCCTATTTAATAAGCCTATTTAATAAGTCTAAGTTGCTGAAATAAGCCTATTTAAGAAGCCCAAGTTGCTGAAATAAGCCTATTTAATAAGGCTGTTTAATAAGCCTAAGTTCTGAAATAAGCCTATTTCATAAGCCTAAGTTGCTTAAATAAGGCTTTTTAATAAGTCTAAGTTGCTGAAATAAGCCTATTTAATAAGCCTACGTTGCTAACATAAGCATATTTAATAAGGCTATTTAATAAGCCTAAGTTGCTGAATAAGCCTATTTAATAAGTCTACGTTCCTGAAATAAGGCTATTTAATAAGCCTAAGTTGCTGAAATGAGCCTTTTTAATAAGCCTAAGTTGCTAAAATAAGCCTATTTAATGAGGCTATTTAATAAGTCTATTTAATAAGTCTATTTAATAAGCCTATTTAATAAGCCTATTTAATAAGCCTATTTAATAAGCCTATTTATTAAGCATATTTGATGAGCCTATTTAATAAGCCTATTTATTGAGCCTATTTAATAAGCCTATTTATTGAGCCTATTTAATAAGTCTATTTAATAAGCCTGTTTAATAAGCCTATTTAATAAGTATTTAATAAGCCTATTTAATAAGCCTAAGTTGCTGAATAAGCCTATTTAATAAGCCTGAGTTGCTGAAATAAGCCTATTTAATAAGCCTATTTAATAAGACTAAGTTGCTGAAATAAGGCTATTTAATAAGTCTAAGTTGCTGAAATAAGCCTATTTAAAAAGCCTAAGTTGCTAAAATAAGCCTATTTAATGAGGCTATTTAATAAGTCTATTTAATAAGCCTATTTAATAAGCCTATTTAATAAGCCTATTTAATATGCCTATTTAATAAGTCTATTTAATAAGTCTATTTAATACGCCTATTTAATAAATATTAAATGAGCCTATTTAATAAGCCTATTTATTGAGCCTATTTAATAAGCCTATTTATTAAGCCTATTTAATAAGCCTATTTAATAAGCCTATTTAATAAGTCTATTTAATAAGCCTATTTAATAAGCCTATTTAATAAGCCTATTTAATAAGCCTATTTATTAAGCATATTTGATGAACCTATTTAATAAGCCTATTTATTGAGCCTATTTAATAAGTCTATTTAATAATCCTGTTTAATAAGCCTATTTAATAAGTATTTAATGAGCCTATTTAATAAGCCTGAGTTGCTGAATAAGCCTATTTAATAAGCCTGAGTTGCTGAAATAAGCCTATTTAATAAGCCTATTTAATAAGCCTAAGTTGCTGAAATAAGGCTATTTAATAAGTCTAAGTTGCTGAAATAAGCCTATTTAATAAGCCTAAGTTGCTGAAATAAGGCTATTTAATAAGCCTAAGTTGCTGAAATAACCCTATTTAATAAGCCTATCTAATAAGTCTAAGTTGCAGAAATAAGCATATTTCATAAGCCTATTTAATAAGCCTAAGTTGCTGAAATGTCTCTTTAACTAGTCGATTTAATAAGCCTAAGTTGCTAAAATAAGCCTATTTAATGAGGCTATTTAATAAGTCTATTTAATAAGCCTATTTAATAAGCCTATTTAATAAGCCTATTTAATAAGCCTATTTAATAAGTCTATTTAATAAGTCTATTTAATAAGCCTATTTAATAAGTATTTAATGAGCCTATTTAATAAGCCCATTTATTGAGCCTATTTAATAAGCCTATTTAATAAGCCTATTTATTGAGCCTATTTAATAGGTCTATTTAATAAGCCTATTTAATAAGCCTATGAAATAAGTATTTAATGAGCCTATTTAATAAGTCTATATAATAAGCCTATTTCACAGGCCTATTTAATAAGTCTAAGTTGCTGAAATAAGCTTATTTAATAAGCCTAAGTTGCTGAAATAAGCCTATATAATAAGGTTATTTAATAAGCATAAGTTGCTGAATTAAGCCTATTTAATAAGCCTAAGTTGCTAAAATAAGCATATTTAATGAGGCTATTTAATAAGTCTATTTAATAAGGCTATTTAATAAGCCTATTTTATAAGCCTATTTAATGAGCCTATTTAATACGCCTATTTAACAAACCTATTTAATAAGTATTTAATGAGCCTATTTAATAAGTCTATTTAATAAGCCTTTTTAATAAGCCTATTTAATAAGTCTATTTAATAAGCCTATTTAATAAGTCTATTTAATAAGTCTAATTAATTAGCCTATTTAATAAATATTTAATTAGCCTATTTAATAAGCCTATTTATTGAGCCTATTTAATAAGCCTATTTAATAAGCCTATTTAATAAGCCTATTTAATAAGCCTATTTAATAAGCCTATTTATTGAGCCTATTTAATAGGTCTATTTAATAAGCCTATTTAATAAGCCTATGTAATAAGTATTTAATGAGCCTATTTAATAAGTCTATTTAATAAGCCTATTTCACAGGCCTATTTAATAAGTCTAAGTTGCTGAAATAAGCTTATTTAATAAGCCTAAGTTGCTGAAATAAGCCTATATAATAAGGCTATTTAATAAGCATAAGTTGCTGAATTAAGCCTATTTAATAAGCCTAAGTTGCTAAAATAAGCATATTTAATGAGGCTATTTAATAAGTCTATTTAATAAGCCTATTTAATAAGCCTATTTAATAAGCCTATTTAATGAGCCTATTTAATACGCCTATTTAACAAACCTATTTAATAAGTATTTAATGAGCCTATTTAATAAGTCTATTTAATAAGCCTTTTTAATAAGCCTATTTAATAAGTCTATTTAATAAGCCTATTTAATAAGTCTATTTAATAAGTCTAATTAATTAGCCTATTTAATAAATATTTAATGAGCCTATTTAATAAGCCTATTTATTGAGCCTATTTAATGAGCCTATTTATTGAGCCTATTTAATAAGCCTATTTATTGAGCCTATTTAATAAGCCTATTTATTGAGCCCATTTCATACGCCTACTTAATAAGTCTATTTAATAAGCCTTTTTAATAAGCCTATTTAATAAGTCTATTTAATAAGCCTATTTAATAAGTCTATTTAATAAGTCTAATTAATTAGCCTATTTAATAAATATTTAATTAGCCTATTTAATAAGCCTATTTATTGAGCCTATTTAATAAGCCTATTTAATAAGCCTATTTAATAAGCCTATTTAATAAGCCTATTTAATAAGCCTATTTATTGAGCCTATTTAATAGGTCTATTTAATAAGCCTATTTAATAAGCCTATGTAATAAGTATTTAATGAGCCTATTTAATAAGTCTATTTAATAAGCCTATTTCACAGGCCTATTTAATAAGTCTAAGTTGCTGAAATAAGCTTATTTAATAAGCCTAAGTTGCTGAAATAAGCCTATATAATAAGGCTATTTAATAAGCATAAGTTGCTGAATTAAGCCTATTTAATAAGCCTAAGTTGCTAAAATAAGCATATTTAATGAGGCTATTTAATAAGTCTATTTAATAAGCCTATTTAATAAGCCTATTTAATAAGCCTATTTAATGAGCCTATTTAATACGCCTATTTAACAAACCTATTTAATAAGTATTTAATGAGCCTATTTAATAAGTCTATTTAATAAGCCTTTTTAATAAGCCTATTTAATAAGTCTATTTAATAAGCCTATTTAATAAGTCTATTTAATAAGTCTAATTAATTAGCCTATTTAATAAATATTTAATGAGCCTATTTAATAAGCCTATTTATTGAGCCTATTTAATGAGCCTATTTATTGAGCCTATTTAATAAGCCTATTTATTGAGCCTATTTAATAAGCCTATTTATTGAGCCCATTTCATACGCCTACTTAATAAGTCTATTTAATAAGCCTATTTAATAAGCCTATTTAATAAGTCTAAGTTGCTGAAATAAGCCTATTTAAGAATCCCAAGTTGCTGAAATAAGCCTATTTAATAAGGCTGTTTAATAAGCCTAAGTTGCTGAAATAAGCCTATTTCATAAGCCTAAGTTGCTGAATACGCCTATTTAATAAGTCTACATTGCTGAAATAAGGCTATTTAATAAGCCTAAGTTGCTGAAATGAGCCTTTTTAATAAGCCTAAGTTGCTAAAATAAGCCTATTTAATGAGGCTATTTAATAAGTCTATTTAATAAGCCTATTTAATAAGCCTATTTAATAAGCCTATTTAATATGCCTATTTAATAAGTCTATTTAATAAGTCTATTTAATACGCCTATTTAATAAGTATTTAATGAGCCTATTTAATAAGCCTATTTATTGAGCCTATTTAATAAGCCTATTTATTAAGCCGATTTAATGAGCCTATTTAATAAGCCTATTTATTGAGCCTATTTAATGAGCCTATTTAATAAGCCTAAGTTGCTGAATAAGCCTATTTAATAAGCCTAAGTTGCTGAAATAAGTCTATTTAATAAGCCTATTTAATAAGCCTAAGTTGCTGAATAAGCCTATTTTTATTAAGCCTAAGTTGCTGAAATAAGCCTATTTAATAAGCCCAAGTTGCTGAAATAAGCCTATTTAATAAGGCTATGTAATAAGCCTAAGTTGCTGAAATAAGCCTATTTAATAAGCGTAAGTTGCTGAAATAAGGCTATTTAATAAGTCTAAGTTGCTGAAATAAGCCTATTTAATAAGCCTAAGTTGCTGAAATAAGGCTATTTAATAAGCCTAAGTTGCTGAAATAAGCCTATTTAATAAGCCTATCTTATAAGTCTAAGTTGCAGAAATAGGCATATTTCATAAGCCTATTTAATAAGCCTAAGTTGCTGAAATGTCTATTTAACTAGTCGATTTAATAAGTCTAAGTTGCTAAAATAAGCCTATTTAATAAGGCTATTTAATAAGCCTAAGTTGCTGAAATAAGCCTATTTAATAAGGCTATTTAATGAGCCTAAGTTGCTGAAATAAGCCTATTTAAAAAGCCTAAGTTTCTGAACTAAGCCTATTTAAAAAGGTATATTTAATAAGTCTAAGTTTCAGAAATAAACCTATTTAAAAATGCTATTTAAAAAGCCTAAGTTGCTGAAATAAACCTGTTTAATAAGGCTATTTAATAAGCATAAGTTGCTGAAATGAGCTTATTTAATAAGCCTAAGTTGCTGAAATAAGCCTATTTAATAAGGCTATTTAATAAGTCTAAGTTGCTGAAATAAACCTATTTAATAAGCCTAAGTTGCTAAAATAAGCCTATTTAATAGGGCTATTTAATAAGTCCATTTAACAAGCCTATTTAATAAGCCTATTTAATACGCCTATTTAATAAGCCTATTTAATACGCCTATTTAATAAGTATTTAATGAGCCTATTTATTAAGTCTATTTAATAAGCCTTTTTAATAAGCCTATTTAATAAAGTCTATTTAATAAGCCTATTTAATAAGTCTATTTAATAAGTCTATTTAATAAGCCTATTTAATAAGTATTTAATGAGTCTATTTAATAAGCCTATTTATTGAGCCTATTTAATAAGCCTATTTAATAAGCCTATTTAATAAGCCTATTTAATAAGCCTATTTAATAAGCCTATTTATTGAGCCTATTTAATACGCCTATTTAACAAACCTATTTAATAAGTATTTAATGAGCCTATTTAATAAGCCTATTTCACAGGCCTATTTAATAAGTCTAAGTTGCTGAAATAAGCTTATTTAATAAGCCTAAGTTGCTGAAATAAGCCTATATAATAAGGCTATTTAATAAGCATAAGTTGCTGAATTAAGCCTATTTAATAAGCCTAAGTTGCTAAAATAAGCCTATTTAATGAGGCTATTTAATAAGTCTATTTAATAAGCCTATTTAATAAGCCTATTTAATAAGCCTATTTAATGAGCCTATTTAATACGCCTATTTAACAAACCTATTTAATAAGCATTTAATGAGCCTATTTAATAAGTCTATTTAATAAGCCTTTTTAATAAGCCTATTTAATAAGTCTATTTAATAAGCCTATTTAATAAGTCTATTTAATAAGTCTAATTAATTAGCCTATTTAATAAGTATTTAATGAGCCTATTTAATAAGCCTATTTATTGAGCCTATTTAATGAGCCTACTTATTGAGCCTATTTAATAAGCCTATTTATTGAGCCTATTTAATAAGCCTATTTATTGAGCCCATTTCATATGCCTATTTAATAAGTCTATTTAATAAGCCTATTTAATAAGCCTATTTAATAAGTCTAAGTTGCTGAAATAAGCCTATTTAAGAAGCCCAAGTTGCTGAAATAAGCCTATTTAATAAGGCTGTTTAATAAGCCTAAGTTCTGAAATAAGCCTATTTCATAAGCCTAAGTTGCTTAAATAAGGCTTTTTAATAAGTCTAAGTTGCTGAAATAAGCCTATTTAATAAGCCTACGTTGCTAACATAAGCATATTTAATAAGGCTATTTAATAAGCCTAAGTTGCTGAATAAGCCTATTTAATAAGTCTACGTTCCTGAAATAAGGCTATTTAATAAGCCTAAGTTGCTGAAATGAGCCTTTTTAATAAGCCTAAGTTGCTAAAATAAGCCTATTTAATGAGGCTATTTAATAAGTCTATTTAATAAGTCTATTTAATAAGCCTATTTAATAAGCCTATTTAATAAGCCTATTTAATAAGCCTATTTATTAAGCATATTTGATGAGCCTATTTAATAAGCCTATTTATTGAGCCTATTTAATAAGCCTATTTATTGAGCCTATTTAATAAGTCTATTTAATAAGCCTGTTTAATAAGCCTATTTAATAAGTATTTAATAAGCCTATTTAATAAGCCTAAGTTGCTGAATAAGCCTATTTAATAAGCCTGAGTTGCTGAAATAAGCCTATTTAATAAGCCTATTTAATAAGACTAAGTTGCTGAAATAAGGCTATTTAATAAGTCTAAGTTGCTGAAATAAGCCTATTTAAAAAGCCTAAGTTGCTAAAATAAGCCTATTTAATGAGGCTATTTAATAAGTCTATTTAATAAGCCTATTTAATAAGCCTATTTAATAAGCCTATTTAATATGCCTATTTAATAAGTCTATTTAATAAGTCTATTTAATACGCCTATTTAATAAATATTAAATGAGCCTATTTAATAAGCCTATTTATTGAGCCTATTTAATAAGCCTATTTATTAAGCCTATTTAATAAGCCTATTTAATAAGCCTATTTAATAAGTCTATTTAATAAGCCTATTTAATAAGCCTATTTAATAAGCCTATTTAATAAGCCTATTTATTAAGCATATTTGATGAACCTATTTAATAAGCCTATTTATTGAGCCTATTTAATAAGTCTATTTAATAATCCTGTTTAATAAGCCTATTTAATAAGTATTTAATGAGCCTATTTAATAAGCCTGAGTTGCTGAATAAGCCTATTTAATAAGCCTGAGTTGCTGAAATAAGCCTATTTAATAAGCCTATTTAATAAGCCTAAGTTGCTGAAATAAGGCTATTTAATAAGTCTAAGTTGCTGAAATAAGCCTATTTAATAAGCCTAAGTTGCTGAAATAAGGCTATTTAATAAGCCTAAGTTGCTGAAATAACCCTATTTAATAAGCCTATCTAATAAGTCTAAGTTGCAGAAATAAGCATATTTCATAAGCCTATTTAATAAGCCTAAGTTGCTGAAATGTCTCTTTAACTAGTCGATTTAATAAGCCTAAGTTGCTAAAATAAGCCTATTTAATGAGGCTATTTAATAAGTCTATTTAATAAGCCTATTTAATAAGCCTATTTAATAAGCCTATTTAATAAGCCTATTTAATAAGTCTATTTAATAAGTCTATTTAATAAGCCTATTTAATAAGTATTTAATGAGCCTATTTAATAAGCCCATTTATTGAGCCTATTTAATAAGCCTATTTAATAAGCCTATTTATTGAGCCTATTTAATAGGTCTATTTAATAAGCCTATTTAATAAGCCTATGAAATAAGTATTTAATGAGCCTATTTAATAAGTCTATATAATAAGCCTATTTCACAGGCCTATTTAATAAGTCTAAGTTGCTGAAATAAGCTTATTTAATAAGCCTAAGTTGCTGAAATAAGCCTATATAATAAGGTTATTTAATAAGCATAAGTTGCTGAATTAAGCCTATTTAATAAGCCTAAGTTGCTAAAATAAGCATATTTAATGAGGCTATTTAATAAGTCTATTTAATAAGGCTATTTAATAAGCCTATTTTATAAGCCTATTTAATGAGCCTATTTAATACGCCTATTTAACAAACCTATTTAATAAGTATTTAATGAGCCTATTTAATAAGTCTATTTAATAAGCCTTTTTAATAAGCCTATTTAATAAGTCTATTTAATAAGCCTATTTAATAAGTCTATTTAATAAGTCTAATTAATTAGCCTATTTAATAAATATTTAATTAGCCTATTTAATAAGCCTATTTATTGAGCCTATTTAATAAGCCTATTTAATAAGCCTATTTAATAAGCCTATTTAATAAGCCTATTTAATAAGCCTATTTATTGAGCCTATTTAATAGGTCTATTTAATAAGCCTATTTAATAAGCCTATGTAATAAGTATTTAATGAGCCTATTTAATAAGTCTATTTAATAAGCCTATTTCACAGGCCTATTTAATAAGTCTAAGTTGCTGAAATAAGCTTATTTAATAAGCCTAAGTTGCTGAAATAAGCCTATATAATAAGGCTATTTAATAAGCATAAGTTGCTGAATTAAGCCTATTTAATAAGCCTAAGTTGCTAAAATAAGCATATTTAATGAGGCTATTTAATAAGTCTATTTAATAAGCCTATTTAATAAGCCTATTTAATAAGCCTATTTAATGAGCCTATTTAATACGCCTATTTAACAAACCTATTTAATAAGTATTTAATGAGCCTATTTAATAAGTCTATTTAATAAGCCTTTTTAATAAGCCTATTTAATAAGTCTATTTAATAAGCCTATTTAATAAGTCTATTTAATAAGTCTAATTAATTAGCCTATTTAATAAATATTTAATGAGCCTATTTAATAAGCCTATTTATTGAGCCTATTTAATGAGCCTATTTATTGAGCCTATTTAATAAGCCTATTTATTGAGCCTATTTAATAAGCCTATTTATTGAGCCCATTTCATACGCCTACTTAATAAGTCTATTTAATAAGCCTTTTTAATAAGCCTATTTAATAAGTCTATTTAATAAGCCTATTTAATAAGTCTATTTAATAAGTCTAATTAATTAGCCTATTTAATAAATATTTAATTAGCCTATTTAATAAGCCTATTTATTGAGCCTATTTAATAAGCCTATTTAATAAGCCTATTTAATAAGCCTATTTAATAAGCCTATTTAATAAGCCTATTTATTGAGCCTATTTAATAGGTCTATTTAATAAGCCTATTTAATAAGCCTATGTAATAAGTATTTAATGAGCCTATTTAATAAGTCTATTTAATAAGCCTATTTCACAGGCCTATTTAATAAGTCTAAGTTGCTGAAATAAGCTTATTTAATAAGCCTAAGTTGCTGAAATAAGCCTATATAATAAGGCTATTTAATAAGCATAAGTTGCTGAATTAAGCCTATTTAATAAGCCTAAGTTGCTAAAATAAGCATATTTAATGAGGCTATTTAATAAGTCTATTTAATAAGCCTATTTAATAAGCCTATTTAATAAGCCTATTTAATGAGCCTATTTAATACGCCTATTTAACAAACCTATTTAATAAGTATTTAATGAGCCTATTTAATAAGTCTATTTAATAAGCCTTTTTAATAAGCCTATTTAATAAGTCTATTTAATAAGCCTATTTAATAAGTCTATTTAATAAGTCTAATTAATTAGCCTATTTAATAAATATTTAATGAGCCTATTTAATAAGCCTATTTATTGAGCCTATTTAATGAGCCTATTTATTGAGCCTATTTAATAAGCCTATTTATTGAGCCTATTTAATAAGCCTATTTATTGAGCCCATTTCATACGCCTACTTAATAAGTCTATTTAATAAGCCTATTTAATAAGCCTATTTAATAAGTCTAAGTTGCTGAAATAAGCCTATTTAAGAATCCCAAGTTGCTGAAATAAGCCTATTTAATAAGGCTGTTTAATAAGCCTAAGTTGCTGAAATAAGCCTATTTCATAAGCCTAAGTTGCTGAATACGCCTATTTAATAAGTCTACATTGCTGAAATAAGGCTATTTAATAAGCCTAAGTTGCTGAAATGAGCCTTTTTAATAAGCCTAAGTTGCTAAAATAAGCCTATTTAATGAGGCTATTTAATAAGTCTATTTAATAAGCCTATTTAATAAGCCTATTTAATAAGCCTATTTAATATGCCTATTTAATAAGTCTATTTAATAAGTCTATTTAATACGCCTATTTAATAAGTATTTAATGAGCCTATTTAATAAGCCTATTTATTGAGCCTATTTAATAAGCCTATTTATTAAGCCGATTTAATGAGCCTATTTAATAAGCCTATTTATTGAGCCTATTTAATGAGCCTATTTAATAAGCCTAAGTTGCTGAATAAGCCTATTTAATAAGCCTAAGTTGCTGAAATAAGTCTATTTAATAAGCCTATTTAATAAGCCTAAGTTGCTGAATAAGCCTATTTTTATTAAGCCTAAGTTGCTGAAATAAGCCTATTTAATAAGCCCAAGTTGCTGAAATAAGCCTATTTAATAAGGCTATGTAATAAGCCTAAGTTGCTGAAATAAGCCTATTTAATAAGCGTAAGTTGCTGAAATAAGGCTATTTAATAAGTCTAAGTTGCTGAAATAAGCCTATTTAATAAGCCTAAGTTGCTGAAATAAGGCTATTTAATAAGCCTAAGTTGCTGAAATAAGCCTATTTAATAAGCCTATCTTATAAGTCTAAGTTGCAGAAATAGGCATATTTCATAAGCCTATTTAATAAGCCTAAGTTGCTGAAATGTCTATTTAACTAGTCGATTTAATAAGTCTAAGTTGCTAAAATAAGCCTATTTAATAAGGCTATTTAATAAGCCTAAGTTGCTGAAATAAGCCTATTTAATAAGGCTATTTAATGAGCCTAAGTTGCTGAAATAAGCCTATTTAAAAAGCCTAAGTTTCTGAACTAAGCCTATTTAAAAAGGTATATTTAATAAGTCTAAGTTTCAGAAATAAACCTATTTAAAAATGCTATTTAAAAAGCCTAAGTTGCTGAAATAAACCTGTTTAATAAGGCTATTTAATAAGCATAAGTTGCTGAAATGAGCTTATTTAATAAGCCTAAGTTGCTGAAATAAGCCTATTTAATAAGGCTATTTAATAAGTCTAAGTTGCTGAAATAAACCTATTTAATAAGCCTAAGTTGCTAAAATAAGCCTATTTAATAGGGCTATTTAATAAGTCCATTTAACAAGCCTATTTAATAAGCCTATTTAATACGCCTATTTAATAAGCCTATTTAATACGCCTATTTAATAAGTATTTAATGAGCCTATTTATTAAGTCTATTTAATAAGCCTTTTTAATAAGCCTATTTAATAAAGTCTATTTAATAAGCCTATTTAATAAGTCTATTTAATAAGTCTATTTAATAAGCCTATTTAATAAGTATTTAATGAGTCTATTTAATAAGCCTATTTATTGAGCCTATTTAATAAGCCTATTTAATAAGCCTATTTAATAAGCCTATTTAATAAGCCTATTTAATAAGCCTATTTATTGAGCCTATTTAATACGCCTATTTAACAAACCTATTTAATAAGTATTTAATGAGCCTATTTAATAAGTCTATTTAATAAGCCTATTTCACAGGCCTATTTAATAAGTCTAAGTTGCTGAAATAAGCTTATTTAATAAGCCTAAGTTGCTGAAATAAGCCTATATAATAAGGCTATTTAATAAGCATAAGTTGCTGAATTAAGCCTATTTAATAAGACTAAGTTGCTAAAATAAGCCTATTTAATGAGGCTATTTAATAAGTCTATTTAATAAGCCTATTTAATAAGCCTATTTAATAAGCCTATTTAATGAGCCTATTTAATACGCCTATTTAACAAACCTATTTAATAAGCATTTAATGAGCCTATTTAATAAGTCTATTTAATAAGCCTTTTTAATAAGCCTATTTAATAAGTCTATTTAATAAGCCTATTTAATAAGTCTATTTAATAAGTCTAATTAATTAGCCTATTTAATAAGTATTTAATGAGCCTATTTAATAAGCCTATTTATTGAGCCTATTTAATGAGCCTACTTATTGAGCCTATTTAATAAGCCTATTTATTGAGCCTATTTAATAAGCCTATTTATTGAGCCCATTTCATATGCCTATTTAATAAGTCTATTTAATAAGCCTATTTAATAAGCCTATTTAATAAGTCTAAGTTGCTGAAATAAGCCTATTTAAGAAGCCCAAGTTGCTGAAATAAGCCTATTTAATAAGGCTGTTTAATAAGCCTAAGTTCTGAAATAAGCCTATTTCATAAGCCTAAGTTGCTTAAATAAGGCTTTTTAATAAGTCTAAGTTGCTGAAATAAGCCTATTTAATAAGCCTACGTTGCTAACATAAGCATATTTAATAAGGCTATTTAATAAGCCTAAGTTGCTGAATAAGCCTATTTAATAAGTCTACGTTCCTGAAATAAGGCTATTTAATAAGCCTAAGTTGCTGAAATGAGCCTTTTTAATAAGCCTAAGTTGCTAAAATAAGCCTATTTAATGAGGTTATTTAATAAGTCTATTTAATAAGTCTATTTAATAAGCCTATTTAATAAGCCTATTTAATAAGCCTATTTAATAAGCCTATTTATTAAGCATATTTGATGAGCCTATTTAATAAGCCTATTTATTGAGCCTATTTAATAAGCCTATTTATTGAGCCTATTTAATAAGTCTATTTAATAAGCCTGTTTAATAAGCCTATTTAATAAGTATTTAATAAGCCTATTTAATAAGCCTAAGTTGCTGAATAAGCCTATTTAATAAGCCTGAGTTGCTGAAATAAGCCTATTTAATAAGCCTATTTAATAAGACTAAGTTGCTGAAATAAGGCTATTTAATAAGTCTAAGTTGCTGAAATAAGCCTATTTAAAAAGCCTAAGTTGCTAAAATAAGCCTATTTAATGAGGCTATTTAATAAGTCTATTTAATAAGCCTATTTAATAAGCCTATTTAATAAGCCTATTTAATATGCCTATTTAATAAGTCTATTTAATAAGTCTATTTAATACGCCTATTTAATAAATATTAAATGAGCCTATTTAATAAGCCTATTTATTGAGCCTATTTAATAAGCCTATTTATTAAGCCTATTTAATAAGCCTATTTAATAAGCCTATTTAATAAGTCTATTTAATAAGCCTATTTAATAAGCCTATTTAATAAGCCTATTTAATAAGCCTATTTATTAAGCATATTTGATGAACCTATTTAATAAGCCTATTTATTGAGCCTATTTAATAAGTCTATTTAATAATCCTGTTTAATAAGCCTATTTAATAAGTATTTAATGAGCCTATTTAATAAGCCTGAGTTGCTGAATAAGCCTATTTAATAAGCCTGAGTTGCTGAAATAAGCCTATTTAATAAGCCTATTTAATAAGCCTAAGTTGCTGAAATAAGGCTATTTAATAAGTCTAAGTTGCTGAAATGAGCATATTTAATAAGCCTAAGTTGCTGAAATAAGGCTATTTAATAAGTCTAAGTTGCTGAAATAAGCCTATTTAAAAAGCCTAAGTTGCTAAAATAAGCCTATTTAATGAGGCTATTTAATAAGTCTATTTAATAAGCCTATTTAATAAGCCTATTTAATAAGCCTATTTAATATGCCTATTTAATAAGTCTATTTAATAAGTCTATTTAATACGCCTATTTAATAAGTATTTAATGGGCCTATTTAATAAGCCTATTTATTGAGCCTATTTAATAAGCCTATTTATTAAGCCTATTTAATAAGCCTATTTAATAAGCCTATTTAATAAGTCTATTTAATACGCCTGTTTAATAAGCCTATTTATTAAACATATTTGATGAGCCTATTTAATAAGCCTATTTATTGAGCCTATTTAATAAGTATATTTAATAAGCCTGTTTAATAAGCCTATTTAATAAGTATTTAATGAGCCTATTTAATAAGCCTGAGTTGCTGAATAAGCCTATTTAATAAGCCTGAGTTGCTGAAATAAGCCTATTTAATAAGCCTATTTAACAAGCCTAAGTTGCTGAATAAGCCTATTTAATAAGCCTGAGTTGCTGAAATAAGCCTATTTAATAAGCTTATTTAATAAGCCTAAGTTGCTGAAATGAGGCTATTTAATAAGTCTAAGTTGCTGAAATGAGCCTATTTAATAAGCCTAAGTTGCTGAAATAAGGCTATTTAATAAGTCTAAGTTGCTGAAATAAGGCTATTTAATAAGCTTAAGTTGCTGAAATGAGCCTATTTAATAAGCCTAAGTTGCTGAAATAAGCTATTTGATAAGTCTAAGTTGCTGAAATAAGCCTATTTAATAAGCCTATTTAATAAGCCTAAGTTGCTGAAATGAGCCTATTTAATAAGCCCAAGTTGCTGAAATAAGCCTATTTAATAAGGCTATTTCATAAGCCTAAGTTGCTGAAATAAGCCTATTTAATAAGTCTAAGTTGCTGAAATGAGCCTATTTAATAAGCCTAAGTTGCTGAAATAAGGCTATTTAATAAGTCTAAGTTGCTGAAATAAGGCTATTTAATAAGCTTAAGTTGCTGAAATGAGCCTATTTAATAAGCCTAAGTTGCTGAAATAAGCTATTTGATAAGTCTAAGTTGCTGAAATAAGCCTATTTAATAAGCCTAAGTTGCTAAAATAAGCCTATTTAATGAGGCTATTTAATAAGTCTATTTAATAAGCCTATTTAATAAGTCTATTTAATAAGTCTATTTAATAAAGTCTATTTAATAAGCCTATTTAATAAGTCTATTTAATAAGTCTATTTAATAAGCCTATTTAATAAGTAGTTAATGATCCTATTTAATAAGCCTATTTATTGAGCCTATTTAATAAGCCTATTTAATAAGCCTATTTAATAAGCCTATTTAATACGCCTATTTAATAAGCCTATTTAATAAGCCTATTTATTGAGCCTATTTAATAGGTCTATTTAATAAGCCTATTTAATAAGCCTATGTAATAAGTATTTAATGAGCCTATTTAATAAGTCTATTTAATAAGCCTATTTCACAGGCCTATTTAATAAGTCTAAGTTGCTGAAATAAGCTTATTTAATAAGCCTAAGTTGCTGAAATAAGCCTATATAATAAGGCTATTTAATAAGCATAAGTTGCTGAATTAAGCCTATTTAATAAGCCTAAGTTGCTAAAATAAGCCTATTTAATGAGGCTATTTAATGAGTCTATTTAATAAGCCTTTTTAATAAGTCTATTTAATAAGCCTTTTTAATAAGCCTATTTAATAAGTCTATTTAATAAGCCTATTTAATAATTCTATTTAATAAGTCTAATTAATTAGCCTATTTAATACGTATTTAATGAGCCTATTTAATAAGCCTATTTATTGAGCCTATTTAATGAGCCTATTTATTGAGCCTATTTAATAAGCCTATTTATTGAGCCTATTTAATAAGCCTATTTATTGAGCCCATTTCATATGCCTATTTAATAAGTCTATTTAATAAGCCTATTTAATAAGCCTATTTAATAAGTCTAAGTTGCTGAAATAAGCCTATTTAAGAAGCCCAAGTTGCTGAAATAAGCCTATTTAATAAGCCTATTTAATAAGCCTATTTAATAAGTCTATTTAATACGCCTATTTAATAAGCCTATTTATTAAACATATTTGATGAGCCTATTTAATAAGCCTATTTATTGAGCCTATTTAATAAGTATATTTAATAAGCCTGTTTAATAAGCCTATTTAATAAGTATTTAATGAGCCTATTTAATAAGCCTGAGTTGCTGAATAAGCCTATTTAATAAGCCTGAGTTGCTGAAATAAGCCTATTTAATAAGCCTATTTAACAAGCCTAAGTTGCTGAATAAGCCTATTTAATAAGCCTGAGTTGCTGAAATAAGCCTATTTAATAAGCTTATTTAATAAGCCTAAGTTGCTGAAATGAGCCTATTTAATAAGCCTAAGTTGCTGAAATAAGGCTATTTAATAAGTCTAAGTTGCTGAAATAAGGCTATTTAATAAGCTTAAGTTGCTGAAATGAGCCTATTTAATAAGCCTAAGTTGCTGAAATAAGCTATTTGATAAGTCTAAGTTGCTGAAATAAGCCTATTTAATAAGCCTATTTAATAAGCCTAAGTTGCTGAAATGAGCCTATTTAATAAGCCCAAGTTGCTGAAATAAGCCTATTTAATAAGGCTATTTCATAAGCCTAAGTTGCTGAAATAAGCCTATTTAATAAGTCTAAGTTGCTGAAATGAGCCTATTTAATAAGCCTAAGTTGCTGAAATAAGGCTATTTAATAAGTCTAAGTTGCTGAAATAAGGCTATTTAATAAGCTTAAGTTGCTGAAATGAGCCTATTTAATAAGCCTAAGTTGCTGAAATAAGCTATTTGATAAGTCTAAGTTGCTGAAATAAGCCTATTTAATAAGCCTAAGTTGCTAAAATAAGCCTATTTAATGAGGCTATTTAATAAGTCTATTTAATAAGCCTATTTAATAAGTCTATTTAATAAGTCTATTTAATAAAGTCTATTTAATAAGCCTATTTAATAAGTCTATTTAATAAGTCTATTTAATAAGCCTATTTAATAAGTAGTTAATGATCCTATTTAATAAGCCTATTTATTGAGCCTATTTAATAAGCCTATTTAATAAGCCTATTTAATACGCCTATTTAATAAGCCTATTTAATAAGCCTATTTATTGAGCCTATTTAATAGGTCTATTTAATAAGCCTATTTAATAAGCCTATGTAATAAGTATTTAATGAGCCTATTTAATAAGTCTATTTAATAAGCCTATTTCACAGGCCTATTTAATAAGTCTAAGTTGCTGAAATAAGCTTATTTAATAAGCCTAAGTTGCTGAAATAAGCCTATATAATAAGGCTATTTAATAAGCATAAGTTGCTGAATTAAGCCTATTTAATAAGCCTAAGTTGCTAAAATAAGCCTATTTAATGAGGCTATTTAATGAGTCTATTTAATAAGCCTTTTTAATAAGTCTATTTAATAAGCCTTTTTAATAAGCCTATTTAATAAGTCTATTTAATAAGCCTATTTAATAATTCTATTTAATAAGTCTAATTAATTAGCCTATTTAATACGTATTTAATGAGCCTATTTAATAAGCCTATTTATTGAGCCTATTTAATGAGCCTATTTATTGAGCCTATTTAATAAGCCTATTTATTGAGCCTATTTAATAAGCCTATTTATTGAGCCCATTTCATATGCCTATTTAATAAGTCTATTTAATAAGCCTATTTAATAAGCCTATTTAATAAGTCTAAGTTGCTGAAATAAGCCTATTTAAGAAGCCCAAGTTGCTGAAATAAGCCTATTTAATAAGGCTGTTTAATAAGCCTAAGTTGCTGAAATAAGCCTATTTCATAAGCCTAAGTTGCTGAAATAAGGCTTTTTAATAAGTCTAAGTTGCTGAAATAAGCCTATTTAATAAGCCTACGTTGCTAACATAAGCATATTTAATAAGGCTATTTAATAAGCCTAAGTTGCTGAATAAGCCTATTTAATAAGTCTACGTTCCTGAAATAAGGCTATTTAATAAGCCTAAGTTGCTGAAATGAGCCTTTTTAATAAGCCTAAGTTGCTAAAATAAGCCTATTTAATGAGGCTATTTAATAAGTCTATTTAATAAGTCTATTTAATAAGCCTATTTAATAAGCCTATTTAATAAGCCTATTTAATAAGCCTATTTATTAAGCATATTTGATGAGCCTATTTAATAAGCCTATTTATTGAGCCTATTTAATAAGCCTATTTATTGAGCCTATTTAATAAGTCTATTTAATAAGCCTGTTTAATAAGCCTATTTAATAAGTATTTAATAAGCCTATTTAATAAGCCTAAGTTGCTGAATAAGCCTATTTAATAAGCCTGAGTTGCTGAAATAAGCCTATTTAATAAGCCTATTTAATAAGACTAAGTTGCTGAAATGAGCCTATTTAATCAGCGTAAGTTGCTGAATAAGCCTATTTAATAAGCCTGAGTTGCTGAAATAAGCCTATTTAATAAGCCTATTTAATAAGCCTAAGTTGCTGAATAAGCCTATTTAATAAGCCTGAGTTGCTGAAATAAGCCTATTTAATAAGCCTAAGTTGCTGAAATGAGCCTATTTAATCAGCGTAAGTTGCTGAAATAAGCCTATTTAATAAGCCCAAGTTGATGAAATAAGCCTATTTAATAAGGCTATTTAATAAGCCTATTTATTGAGCCTATTTAATAGGTCTATTTAATAAGCCTATTTAATAAGCCTATGTAATAAGTATTTAATGAGCCTATTTAATAAGTCTATTTAATAAGCCTATTTCACAGGCCTATTTAATAAGTCTAAGTTGCTGAAATAAGCTTATTTAATAAGCCTAAGTTGCTGAAATAAGCCTATATAATAAGGCTATTTAATAAGCATAAGTTGCTGAATTAAGCCTATTTAATAAGCCTAAGTTGCTAAAATAAGCCTATTTAATGAGGCTATTTAATGAGTCTATTTAATAAGCCTTTTTAATAAGTCTATTTAATAAGCCTTTTTAATAAGCCTATTTAATAAGTCTATTTAATAAGCCTATTTAATAATTCTATTTAATAAGTCTAATTAATTAGCCTATTTAATACGTATTTAATGAGCCTATTTAATAAGCCTATTTATTGAGCCTATTTAATGAGCCTATTTATTGAGCCTATTTAATAAGCCTATTTATTGAGCCTATTTAATAAGCCTATTTATTGAGCCCATTTCATATGCCTATTTAATAAGTCTATTTAATAAGCCTATTTAATAAGCCTATTTAATAAGTCTAAGTTGCTGAAATAAGCCTATTTAAGAAGCCCAAGTTGCTGAAATAAGCCTATTTAATAAGCCTATTTAATAAGCCTATTTAATAAGTCTATTTAATACGCCTATTTAATAAGCCTATTTATTAAACATATTTGATGAGCCTATTTAATAAGCCTATTTATTGAGCCTATTTAATAAGTATATTTAATAAGCCTGTTTAATAAGCCTATTTAATAAGTATTTAATGAGCCTATTTAATAAGCCTGAGTTGCTGAATAAGCCTATTTAATAAGCCTGAGTTGCTGAAATAAGCCTATTTAATAAGCCTATTTAACAAGCCTAAGTTGCTGAATAAGCCTATTTAATAAGCCTGAGTTGCTGAAATAAGCCTATTTAATAAGCTTATTTAATAAGCCTAAGTTGCTGAAATGAGCCTATTTAATAAGCCTAAGTTGCTGAAATAAGGCTATTTAATAAGTCTAAGTTGCTGAAATAAGGCTATTTAATAAGCTTAAGTTGCTGAAATGAGCCTATTTAATAAGCCTAAGTTGCTGAAATAAGCTATTTGATAAGTCTAAGTTGCTGAAATAAGCCTATTTAATAAGCCTATTTAATAAGCCTAAGTTGCTGAAATGAGCCTATTTAATAAGCCCAAGTTGCTGAAATAAGCCTATTTAATAAGGCTATTTCATAAGCCTAAGTTGCTGAAATAAGCCTATTTAATAAGTCTAAGTTGCTGAAATGAGCCTATTTAATAAGCCTAAGTTGCTGAAATAAGGCTATTTAATAAGTCTAAGTTGCTGAAATAAGGCTATTTAATAAGCTTAAGTTGCTGAAATGAGCCTATTTAATAAGCCTAAGTTGCTGAAATAAGCTATTTGATAAGTCTAAGTTGCTGAAATAAGCCTATTTAATAAGCCTAAGTTGCTAAAATAAGCCTATTTAATGAGGCTATTTAATAAGTCTATTTAATAAGCCTATTTAATAAGTCTATTTAATAAGTCTATTTAATAAAGTCTATTTAATAAGCCTATTTAATAAGTCTATTTAATAAGTCTATTTAATAAGCCTATTTAATAAGTAGTTAATGATCCTATTTAATAAGCCTATTTATTGAGCCTATTTAATAAGCCTATTTAATAAGCCTATTTAATACGCCTATTTAATAAGCCTATTTAATAAGCCTATTTATTGAGCCTATTTAATAGGTCTATTTAATAAGCCTATTTAATAAGCCTATGTAATAAGTATTTAATGAGCCTATTTAATAAGTCTATTTAATAAGCCTATTTCACAGGCCTATTTAATAAGTCTAAGTTGCTGAAATAAGCTTATTTAATAAGCCTAAGTTGCTGAAATAAGCCTATATAATAAGGCTATTTAATAAGCATAAGTTGCTGAATTAAGCCTATTTAATAAGCCTAAGTTGCTAAAATAAGCCTATTTAATGAGGCTATTTAATGAGTCTATTTAATAAGCCTTTTTAATAAGTCTATTTAATAAGCCTTTTTAATAAGCCTATTTAATAAGTCTATTTAATAAGCCTATTTAATAATTCTATTTAATAAGTCTAATTAATTAGCCTATTTAATACGTATTTAATGAGCCTATTTAATAAGCCTATTTATTGAGCCTATTTAATGAGCCTATTTATTGAGCCTATTTAATAAGCCTATTTATTGAGCCTATTTAATAAGCCTATTTATTGAGCCCATTTCATATGCCTATTTAATAAGTCTATTTAATAAGCCTATTTAATAAGCCTATTTAATAAGTCTAAGTTGCTGAAATAAGCCTATTTAAGAAGCCCAAGTTGCTGAAATAAGCCTATTTAATAAGGCTGTTTAATAAGCCTAAGTTGCTGAAATAAGCCTATTTCATAAGCCTAAGTTGCTGAAATAAGGCTTTTTAATAAGTCTAAGTTGCTGAAATAAGCCTATTTAATAAGCCTACGTTGCTAACATAAGCATATTTAATAAGGCTATTTAATAAGCCTAAGTTGCTGAATAAGCCTATTTAATAAGTCTACGTTCCTGAAATAAGGCTATTTAATAAGCCTAAGTTGCTGAAATGAGCCTTTTTAATAAGCCTAAGTTGCTAAAATAAGCCTATTTAATGAGGCTATTTAATAAGTCTATTTAATAAGTCTATTTAATAAGCCTATTTAATAAGCCTATTTAATAAGCCTATTTAATAAGCCTATTTATTAAGCATATTTGATGAGCCTATTTAATAAGCCTATTTATTGAGCCTATTTAATAAGCCTATTTATTGAGCCTATTTAATAAGTCTATTTAATAAGCCTGTTTAATAAGCCTATTTAATAAGTATTTAATAAGCCTATTTAATAAGCCTAAGTTGCTGAATAAGCCTATTTAATAAGCCTGAGTTGCTGAAATAAGCCTATTTAATAAGCCTATTTAATAAGACTAAGTTGCTGAAATGAGCCTATTTAATCAGCGTAAGTTGCTGAATAAGCCTATTTAATAAGCCTGAGTTGCTGAAATAAGCCTATTTAATAAGCCTATTTAATAAGCCTAAGTTGCTGAATAAGCCTATTTAATAAGCCTGAGTTGCTGAAATAAGCCTATTTAATAAGCCTAAGTTGCTGAAATGAGCCTATTTAATCAGCGTAAGTTGCTGAAATAAGCCTATTTAATAAGCCCAAGTTGATGAAATAAGCCTATTTAATAAGGCTATTTAATAAGCCTAAGTTGCTGAAATAAGCCTATTTAATAAGTCTAAGTTGCTGAAATGAGCCTATTTAATAAGCCTAAGTTGCTGAAATAAGGCTATTTAATAAGTCTAAGTTGCTGAAATAAGCCTATTTAAAAAGCCTAAGTTGCTAAAATAAGCCTATTTAATGAGGCTATTTAATAAGTCTATTTAATAAGCCTATTTAATAAGCC
The DNA here is from genome assembly GCF_048934315.1 of Petromyzon marinus. Lineage (NCBI taxonomy): Eukaryota > Metazoa > Chordata > Hyperoartia > Petromyzontiformes > Petromyzontidae > Petromyzon > Petromyzon marinus. The sequence goes on along the minus strand of NW_027422983.1, from coordinate 6,374,905 downwards.
TATTTAATAAGCCTATTTAATATGCCTATTTAATAAGTCTATTTAATAAGTCTATTTAATACGCCTATTTAATAAGTATTTAATGAGCCTATTTAATAAGCCTATTTATTGAGCCTATTTAATAAGCCTATTTATTAAGCCTATTTAATATGCCTATTTAATAAGCCTAATTAATAAGTCTTTTTAATAAGCCTATTTAATAAGCCTATTTAATACGCCTATTTAATAAGCCTATTTATTAAGCATATTTGATGAGCCTATTTAATAAGCCTCTTTATTGAGCCTATTTAATAAGTCTATTTAATAAGCCTGTTTAATAAGCCTATTTAATAAGTATTTAATGAGCCTATTTAATAAGCCTGAGTTGCTGAATAAGCCTATTTAATAAGCCTGAGTTGCTGAAATAAGCCTATTTAATAAGCCTATTTAATAAGCCTAAGTTGCTGAAATAAGGCTATTTAATACGTCTAAGTTGCTGAAATGAGCCTATTTAATAAGCCTAAGTTGCTGAAATAAGGCTATTTAATAAGTCTAAGTTGCTGAAATAAGGCTATTTAATAAGCTTAAGTTGCTGAAATGAGCCTATTCATAAGCCTAAGTTGCTGAAATAAGCTATTTGATAAGTCTAAGTTGCTGAAATAAGCCTATTTAATAAGCCTATTTAATAAGCCTAAGTTGCTGAAATAAGCCTATTTAATAAGCCCAAGTTGCTGAAATAAGCCTATTTAATAAGGCTATTTAATAAGCCTAAGTTGCTGAAATAAGCCTATTTAATAAGTCTAAGTTGCTGAAAGAGCCTATTTAATAAGCCTAAGTTGCTTAAATAAGCTATTTGATAAGTCTAAGTTGCTGAAATAAGCCTATTTAATACGCCTATTTAATAAGCGTAAATTGCTGAAATAAACCTGTTTAATAAGGCTATTTAATAAGCATAAGTTGCTGAAATAAGCCTATTTAATACGCCTAAGTTGCTGAAATAAGCCTATTTAATAAGGCTATTTCATAAGTCTATTTAATAAGCCTATTTAATAAGCCTATTTAATAAGCCTATTTAATGAGCCTATTTAATACGCCTATTTAACAAACCTATTTAATACGCCTATTTAATAAGTATTTAATGAGCCTATTTAATAAGCCTATTTATTGAGCCTATTTAATAAGCCTATTTATTAAGCCTATTTAATAAGCCTATTTAATAAGCCTAATTAATAAGTCTATTTAATAAGCCTATTTAATAAGCCTATTTAATACGCCTATTTAATAAGCCTATTTATTAAGCATATTTGATGAGCCTATTTAATAAGCCTCTTTATTGAGCCTATTTAATAAGTCTATTTAATAAGCCTGTTTAATAAGCCTATTTAATAAGTATTTAATGAGCCTATTTAATAAGCCTGAGTTGCTGAATAAGCCTATTTAATAAGCCTGAGTTGCTAAAATAAGCCTATTTAATAAGCCTATTTAATAAGCCTAAGTTGCTGAAATAAGGCTATTTAATAAGTCTAAGTTGCTGAAATAAGGCTATTTAATAAGCTTAAGTTGCTGAAATGAGCCTATTCATAAGCCTAAGTTGCTGAAATAAGCTATTTGATAAGTCTAAGTTGCTGAAATAAGCCTATTTAATAAGCCTATTTAATAAGCCTAAGTTGCTGAAATAAGCCTATTTAATAAGCCCAAGTTGCTGAAATAAGCCTATTTAATAAGGCTATTTAATAAGCCTAAGTTACTGAAATAAGCCTATTTAATAAGTCTAAGTTGCTGAAAGAGCCTATTTAATAAGCCTAAGTTGCTTAAATAAGCTATTTGATAAGTCTAAGTTGCTGAAATAAGCCTATTTAATACACCTATTTAATAAGCCTAAATTGCTGAAATAAACCTGTTTAATAAGGCTATTTAATAAGCATAAGTTGCTGAAATAAGCCTATTTAATAAGCCTAAGTTGCTAAAATAAGCCTATTTAATGAGGCTATTTAATAAGTCTATTTAATAAGCCTATTTAATAAGCCTATTTAATGAGGCTATTTAATAAGTCTATTTAATAAGCCTATTCAATAAGCCTATTTAATAAGCCTATTTAATATGCCTATTTAATAAGTCTATTTAATAAGTCTATTTAATAAGTCTATTTAATACGCCTATTTAATAAGTATTTATTGAGCCTATTTAATAAGCCTATTTATTAAGCCTATTTAATAAGCCTATTTAATAAGCCTATTTAATAAGTCTATTTAATAAGCCTACTTAATAAGCCTATTTAATAAGCCTATTAAATAAGCCTATTTATTAAGCATATTTGATGAGCCTATTTAATAAGCCTATTTATTGAGCCTATTTAATAAGTCTATTTAATAAGCCTGTTTAATAAGCCTATTTAATAAGTATTTAATGAGCCTATTTAATAAGCCTTTGTTGCTGAATAAGCCTATTTAATAAGCCTGAGTTGCTGAAATAAGCCTATTTAATAAGCCTATTTAATAAGCCTAAGTTGCTGAATAAGCCTATTTAATAAGCCTGAGTTGCTGAAATAAGCCTATTTAATAAGCCTATTTAATAAGCCTAAGTTGCTGAAATGAGCCTATTTAATCAGCGTAAGTTGTTGAAATAAGCCTATTTAATAAGCCCAAGTTGCTGAAATAAGCCTATTTAATAAGGCTATTTAATAAGCCTAAGTTGCTGAAATAAGCCTATTTAATAAGTCTAAGTTGCTGAAATGAGCCTATTTAATAAGCCTAAGTTGCTGAAATAAGGCTATTTAATAAGTCTAAGTTGCTGAAATAAGGCTATTTAATAAGTATAAGTTGCTGAAATAAGCCTATTTAAAAAGCCTAAGTTGCTAAAATAAGCCTATTTAATGAGGCTATTTAATAAATCTATTTAATAAGCCTATTTAATAAGCCTATTTAATAAGCCTATTTAATATGCCTATTTAATAAGTCTATTTAATAAGTCTATTTAATACGCCTATTTAATAAGTATTTAATGAGCCTATTTAATAAGCCTATTTATTGAGCCTATTTAATAAGCCTATTTATTAAGCCTATTTAATACGCCTATTTAATAAGCCTATTTAATAAGTCTATTTAATACGCCTATTTAATAAGCCTTTTTAGTAAGCATATTTGATGAGCCTATTTAATAAGCCTATTTATTGAGCCTATTTAATAAGTCTATTTAATAAGCCTGTTTAAAAAGCCTATTTAATAAGTATTTAATGAGCCTATTTAATAAGCCTGAGTTGCTGAATAAGCCTATTTAATAAGCCTGAGTTGCTGAAATAAGCCTATTTAATAAGCCTATTTAATGAGCCTAAGTTGCTGAATAAGCCTATTTAATAAGCCTGAGTTGCTGATATAAGCCTATTTAATAAGCCTATTTAATAAGCCTAAGTTGCTGAAATGAGGCTAATTAATAAGTCTAAGTTGCTGAAATGAGCCTATTTAATAAGCCTAAGTTGCTGAAATAAGGCTATTTAATAAGTCTAAGTTGCTGAAATAAGGCTATTTAATAAGCTTAAGTTGCTGAAATGAGCCTATTTAATAAGCCTAAGTTGCTGAAATAAGCTATTTGATAAGTCTAAGTTGCTGAAATAAGCCTATTTAATAAGCCTATTTAATAAGCCTAAGTTGCTGAAATGAGCCTATTTAATCAGCGTAAGTTGTTGAAATAAGCCTATTTAATAAGCCCAAGTTGCTGAAATAAGCCTATTTAATAAGGCTATTTAATAAGCCTAAGTTGCTGAAATAAGCCTATTTAATAAGTCTAAGTTGCTGAAATGAGCCTATTTAATAAGCCTAAGTTGCTGAAATAAGGCTATTTAATAAGTCTAAGTTGCTGAAATAAGGCTATTTAATAAGTATAAGTTGCTGAAATAAGCCTATTTAAAAAGCCTAAGTTGCTAAAATAAGCCTATTTAATGAGGCTATTTAATAAATCTATTTAATAAGCCTATTTAATAAGCCTATTTAATAAGCCTATTTAATATGCCTATTTAATAAGTCTATTTAATAAGTCTATTTAATACGCCTATTTAATAAGTATTTAATGAGCCTATTTAATAAGCCTATTTATTGAGCCTATTTAATAAGCCTATTTATTAAGCCTATTTAATAAGCCTATTTAATAAGCCTATTTAATAAGTCTATTTAATACGCCTATTTAATAAGCCTTTTTAGTAAGCATATTTGATGAGCCTATTTAATAAGCATATTTATTGAGCCTATTTAATAAGTCTATTTAATAAGCCTGTTTAAAAAGCCTATTTAATAAGTATTTAATGAGCCTATTTAATAAGCCTGAGTTGCTGAATAAGCCTATTTAATAAGCCTGAGTTGCTGAAATAAGCCTATTTAATAAGCCTATTTAATGAGCCTAAGTTGCTGAATAAGCCTATTTAATAAGCCTGAGTTGCTGATATAAGCCTATTTAATAAGCCTATTTAATAAGCCTAAGTTGCTGAAATGAGGCTAATTAATAAGTCTAAGTTGCTGAAATGAGCCTATTTAATAAGCCTAAGTTGCTGAAATAAGGCTATTTAATAAGTCTAAGTTGCTGAAATAAGGCTATTTAATAAGCTTAAGTTGCTGAAATGAGCCTATTTAATAAGCCTAAGTTGCTGAAATAAGCTATTTGATAAGTCTAAGTTGCTGAAATAAGCCTATTTAATAAGCCTATTTAATAAGCCTAAGTTGCTGAAATAAGCCTATTTAATAAGCCCAAGTTGCTGAAATAAGCCTATTTAATAAGGCTATTTCATAAGCCTAAGTTGCTGAAATAAGCCTATTTAATAAGTCTAAGTTGCTGAAATGAGCCTATTTAATAAGCCTAAGTTGCTGAAATAAGGCTATTTAATAAGTCTAAGTTGCTGAAATAAGGCTATTTAATAAGCTTAAGTTGCTGAAATGAGCCTATTTAATAAGTCTAAGTTGCTGAAATAAGCCTATTTAATAAGCCTAAGTTGCTAAAATAAGCCTATTTAATGAGGCTATTTAATAAGTCTATTTAATAAGCCTATTTAATAAGCCTATTTAATGAGGCTATTTAATAAGTCTATTTAATAAGCCTATTTAATAAGCCTATTTAATAAGCCTATTTAATATGCCTATTTAATAAGTCTATTTAATAAGTCTATTTAATACGCCTATTTAATAAGTATTTAATGAGCCTATTTAATAAGCCTATTTATTGAGCCTATTTAATAAGCCTATTTATTAAGCCTATTTAATAAGCCTATTTAATAAGCCTATTTAATAAGTCTATTTAATAAGCCTACTTAATAAGCCTATTTAATAAGCCTATTGAATAAGCCTTTTATTAAGCATATTTGATGAGCCTATTTAATAAGCCTATTTATTGAGCCTATTTAATAAGTCTATTTAATAAGCCTGTTTAATAAGCCTATTTAATAAGTATTTAATGAGCCTATTTAATAAGCCTAAGTTGCTGAATAAGCCTATTTAATAAGCCTGAGTTGCTGAAATAAGCCTATTTAATAAGCCTAAGTTGCTGAAATGAGCCTATTTAATCAGCGTAAGTTGCTGAAATAAGCCTATTTAATAAGCCCAAGTTGCTGAAATAAGCCTATTTAATAAGGCTATTTAATAAGCCTAAGTTGCTGAAATAAGCCTATTTAATAAGCCTATTTAATAAGCCTAAGTTGCTGAATAAGCCTATTTAATAAGGCTATTTAATAAGCCTAAGTTGCTGAAATAAGCCTATTTAATAAGCCTATTTAATAAGCCGGAGTTGCTGATATAAGCCTATTTAATAAGCCTATTTAATAAGCCTAAGTTGCTGAAATGAGGCTAATTAATAAGTCTAAGTTGCTGAAATGAGCCTATTTAATAAGCCTAAGTTGCTGAAATAAGGCTATTTAATAAGTTTAAGTTGCTGAAATGAGCCTATTTAATAAGCCTAAGTTGCTGAAATAAGCTATTTGATAAGTCTAAGTTGCTGAAATAAGCCTATTTAATAAGCCTATTTAATAAGCCTAAGTTGCTGAAATAAGCCTGTTTAATAAGGCTATTTCATAAGCCTAAGTTGCTGAAATAAGCCTATTTAATAAGTCTAAGTTGCTGAAATGAGCCTATTTAATAAGCCTAAGTTGCTGAAATAAGGCTATTTAATAAGTCTAAGTTGCTGAAATAAGGCTATTTAATACGCTTAAGTTGCTGAAATGAGCCTATTTAATAAGCCTAAGTTGCTGAAATAAGCTATTTGATAAGTCTAAGTTGCTGAAATAAGCCTATTTAATAAGCCTAAGTTGCTAAAATAAGCCTATTTAAAGAGGCTATTTAATAAGTCTATTTAATAAGCCTATTTAATAAGCCTATTTAATGAGGCTATTTAATAAGTCTATTTAATAAGCCTATTTAATAAGCCTATTTAATAAGCCTATTTAATATGCCTATTTAATAAGTCTATTTAATAAGTCTATTTAATACGCCTATTTAATAAGTATTTAATGAGCCTATTTAATAAGCCTATTTATTGAGCCTATTTAATTAGCCTATTTATTAAGCCTATTTAATAAGCCTATTTAATAAGCCTATTTAATGAGTCTATTTAATAAGCCTACTTAATAAGCCTATTTAATAAGCCTATTAAATAAGCCTATTTATTAAGCATATTTGATGAGCCTATTTAATAAGCCTATTTATTGAGCCTATTTAATAAGTCTATTTAATAAGCCTGTTTAATAAGCCTATTTAATAAGTATTTAATGAGCCTATTTAATAAGCCTAAGTTGCTGAATAAGCCTATTTAATAAGCCTGAGTTGCTGAAATAAGCCTATTTAATAAGCCTATTTAATAAGCCTAAGTTGCTGAATAAGCCTATTTAATAAGCCTGAGTTGCTGAAATAAGCCTATTTAATAAGCCTATTTAATAAGCCTAAGTTGCTGAAATGAGGCTAATTAATAAGTCTAAGTTGCTGAAATGAGCCTATTTAATAAGCCTAAGTTGCTGAAATAAGGCTATTTAATAAGTCTAAGTTGCTGAAATAAGGCTATTTAATAAGTATAAGTTGCTGAAATAAGCCTGTTTAAAAAGCCTAAGTTGCTAAAATAAGCCTATTTAATGAGGCTATTTAATAAATCTATTTAATAAGCCTATTTAATAAGCCTATTTAATAAGCCTATTTAATATGCCTATTTAATAAGCCTATTTAATAAGCCTATTTAATAAGTCTATTTAATAAGCCTACTTAATAAGCCTATTTAATAAGCCTATTAAATAAGCCTTTTATTAATCATATTTGATGAGCCTATTTAATAAGCCTATTTATTGAGCCTATTTAATAAGTATTTAATGAGCCTATTTAATAAGCCTAAGTTGCTGAATAAGCCTATTTAATAAGCCTGAGTTGCTGAAATAAGCCTATTTAATAAGCCTATTTAATAAGCCTAAGTTGCTGAATAAGCCTATTTAATGAGCCTGAGTTGCTGAAATAAGCCTATTTAATAAGCCTATTTAATAAGCCTAAGTTGCTGAAATGAGCCTATTTAATCAGCGTAAGTTGCTGAAATAAGCCTATTTAATAAGCCCAAGTTGCTGAAATAAGCCTATTTAATAAGGCTATTTAATAAGCCTAAGTTGCTGAAATAAGCCTATTTAATAAGCCTATTTAATAAGCCTAAGTTGCTGAATAAGCCTATTTAATAAGGCTATTTAATAAGCCTAAGTTGCTGAAATAAGCCTATTTAATAAGCCTATTTAATAAGCCTGAGTTGCTGATATAAGCCTATTTAATAAGCCTATATAATAAGCCTAAGTTGCTGAAATGAGGCTAATTAATAAGTCTTAGTTGCTGAAATGAGCCTATTTAATAAGCCTAAGTTGCTGAAATAAGGCTATTTAATAAGTTTAAGTTGCTGAAATGAGCCTATTTAATAAGCCTAAGTTGCTGAAATAAGCTATTTGATAAGTCTAAGTTGCTGAAATAAGCCTATTTAATAAGCCTATTTAATAAGCCTAAGTTGCTGAAATAAGCCTATTTAATAAGGCTATTTCATAAGCCTAAGTTGCTGAAATAAGCCTATTTAATAAGTCTAAGTTGCTGAAATGAGCCTATTTAATAAGCCTAAGTTGCTGAAATAAGGCTATTTAATAAGTCTAAGTTGCTGAAATAAGGCTATTTAATACGCTTAAGTTGCTGAAATGAGCCTATTTAATAAGCCTAAGTTGCTGAAATAAGCTATTTGATAAGTCTAAGTTGCTGAAATAAGCCTATTTAATAAGCCTAAGTTGCTAAAATAAGCCTATTTAAAGAGGCTATTTAATAAGTCTATTTAATAAGCCTATTTAATAAGCCTATTTAATGAGGCTATTTAATAAGTCTATTTAATAAGCCTATTTAATAAGCCTATTTAATAAGCCTATTTAATATGCCTATTTAATAAGTCTATTTAATAAGTCTATTTAATACGCCTATTTAATAAGTATTTAATGAGCCTATTTAATAAGCCTATTTATTGAGCCTATTTAATGAGCCTATTTATTAAGCCTATTTAATAAGCCTATTTAATAAGCCTATTTAATGAGTCTATTTAATAAGCCTACTTAATAAGCCTATTAAATAAGCCTATTTATTAAGCATATTTGATGAGCCTATTTAATAAGCCTATTTATTGAGCCTATTTAATAAGTCTATTTAATAAGCCTGTTTAATAAGCCTATTTAATAAGTATTTAATGAGCCTATTTAATAAGCCTAAGTTGCTGAATAAGCCTATTTAATAAGCCTGAGTTGCTGAAATAAGCCTATTTAATAAGCCTATTTAATAAGCCTAAGTTGCTGAATAAGCCTATTTAATAAGCCTGAGTTGCTGAAATAAGCCTATTTAATAAGCCTATTTAAAAAGCCTAAGTTGCTGAAATGAGGCTTATTAATAAGTCTAAGTTGCTGAAATGAGCCTATTTAATAAGCCTAAGTTGCTGAAATAAGGCTATTTAATAAGTCTAAGTTGCTGAAATAAGGCTATTTAATAAGTATAAGTTGCTAAAATAAGCCTATTTAATGAGGCTATTTAATAAGTCTATTTAATAAGCCTATTTAATAAGCCTATTTAATGAGGCTATTTAATAAGTCTATTTAATAAGCCTATTTAATAAGCCTATTTAATAAGCCTATTTAATATGCCTATTTAATAAGTCTATTTAATAAGTCTATTTAATGAGGCTATTTAATAAGTCTATTTAATGAGCCTATTTAATAAGCCTATTTATTGAGCCTATTTAATAAGCCTATTTATTAAGCCTATTTAATAAGCCTATTTAATAAGCCTATTTAATAAGTCTATTTAATAAGCCTACTTAATAAGCCTATTTAATAAGCCTATTAAATAAGCCTTTTATTAAGCATATTTGATGAGCCTATTTAATAAGCCTATTTATTGAGCCTATTTAATAAGTCTATTTAATAAGCCTGTTTAATAAGCCTATTTAATAAGTATTTAATGAGCCTATTTAATAAGCCTAAGTTGCTGAATAAGCCTATTTAATAAGCCTGAGTTGCTGAAATAAGCCTATTTAATAAGCCTATTTAATAAGCCTAAGTTGCTGAATAAGCCTATTTAATGAGCCTGAGTTGCTGAAATAAGCCTATTTAATAAGCCTATTTAATAAGCCTAAGTTGCTGAAATGAGCCTATTTAATCAGCGTAAGTTGCTGAAATAAGCCTATTTAATAAGCCCAAGTTGCTGAAATAAGCCTATTTAATAAGGCTATTTAATAAGCCTAAGTTGCTGAAATAAGCCTATTTAATAAGCCTATTTAATAAGCCTAAGTTGCTGAATAAGCCTATTTAATAAGGCTATTTAATAAGCCTAAGTTGCTGAAATAAGCCTATTTAATAAGCCTATTTAATAAGCCTGAGTTGCTGATATAAGCCTATTTAATAAGCCTATTTAATAAGCCTAAGTTGCTGAAATGAGGCTAATTAATAAGTCTAAGTTGCTGAAATGAGCCTATTTAATAAGCCTAAGTTGCTGAAATAAGGCTATTTAATAAGTTTAAGTTTCTGAAATGAGCCTATTTAATAAGCCTAAGTTGCTGAAATAAGCTATTTGATGAGTCTAAGTTGCTGAAATAAGCCTATTTAATAAGCCTATTTAATAAGCCTAAGTTGCTGAAATAAGCCTATTTAATAAGGCTATTTCATAAGCCTAAGTTGCTGAAATAAGGCTATTTAATACGCTTAAGTTGCTGAAATGAGCCTATTTAATAAGCCTAAGTTGCTGAAATAAGCTATTTGATAAGTCTAAGTTGCTGAAATAAGCCTATTTAATAAGCCTAAGTTGCTAAAATAAGCCTATTTAAAGAGGCTATTTAATAAGTCTATTTAATAAGCCTATTTAATAAGCCTATTTAATGAGGCTATTTAATAAGTCTATTTAATAAGCCTATTTAATAAGCCTATTTAATAAGCCTATTTAATATGCCTATTTAATAAGTCTATTTAATAAGTCTATTTAATACGCCTATTTAATAAGTATTTAATGAGCCTATTTAATAAGCCTATTTATTGAGCCTATTTAATGAGCCTATTTATTAAGCCTATTTAATAAGCCTATTTAATAAGCCTATTTAATGAGTCTATTTAATAAGCCTACTTAATAAGCCTATTTAATAAGCCTATTAAATAAGCCTATTTATTAAGCATATTTGATGAGCCTATTTAATAAGCCTATTTATTGAGCCTATTTAATAAGTCTATTTAATAAGCCTGTTTAATAAGCCTATTTAATAAGTATTTAATGAGCCTATTTAATAAGCCTAAGTTGCTGAATAAGCCTATTTAATAAGCCTGAGTTGCTGAAATAAGCCTATTTAATAAGCCTATTTAATAAGCCTAAGTTGCTGAATAAGCCTATTTAATAAGCCTGAGTTGCTGAAATAAGCCTATTTAATAAGCCTATTTAATAAGCCTAAGTTGCTGAAATGAGGCTAATTAATAAGTCTAAGTTGCTGAAATGAGCCTATTTAATAAGCCTAAGTTGCTGAAATAAGGCTATTTAATAAGTCTAAGTTGCTGAAATAAGGCTATTTAATAAGTATAAGTTGCTGAAATAAGCCTGTTTAAAAAGCCTAAGTTGCTAAAATAAGCCTATTTAATGAGGCTATTTAATAAATCTATTTAATAAGCCTATTTAATAAGCCTATTTAATAAGCCTATTTAATATGCCTATTTAATAAGTCTATTTAATAAGTCTATTTAATACGCCTATTTAATAAGTATTTAATGAGCCTATTTAATAAGCCTATTTATTGAGCCTATTTAATAAGCCTATTTATTAATCCTATTTAATAAGCCTATTTAATAAGCCTATTTAATAAGTCTATTTAATACGCCTATTTAATAAGCCTTTTTATTAAGCATATTTGATGAGCCTATTTAATAAGCCTATTTATTGAGCCTATTTAATAAGTCTATTTAATAAGCCTGTTTAATAAGCCTATTTAATAAGTATTTAATGAGCCTATTTAATAAGCCTGAGTTGCTGAATAAGCCTATTTAATAAGCCTGAGTTGCTGAAATGAGGCTAATTAATAAGTCTAAGTTGCTGAAATGAGCCTATTTAATAAGCCTAAGTTGCTGAAATAAGGCTATTTAATAAGTCTAAGTTGCTGAAATAAGGCTATTTAATAAGCTTAAGTTGCTGAAATGAGCCTATTTAATAAGCCTAAGTTGCTGAAATAAGCTATTTGATAAGTCTAAGTTGCTGAAATAAGCCTATTTAATAAGCCTATTTAATAAGTCTAAGTTGCTGAAATGAGCCTATTTAATAAGCCTAAGTTGCTGAAATAAGGCTATTTAATAAGTCTAAGTTGCTGAAATAAGGCTATTTAATACGCTTAAGTTGCTGAAATGAGCCTATTTAATAAGCCTAAGTTGCTGAAATAAGCTATTTGATAAGTCTAAGTTGCTGAAATAAGCCTATTTAATAAGCGTAAGTTGCTAAAATAAGCCTATTTAAAGAGGCTATTTAATAAGTCTATTTAATAAGCCTATTTAATAAGCCTATTTAATGAGGCTATTTAATAAGTCTATTTAATAAGCCTATTTAATAAGCCTATTTATTGAGCCTATTTAATAAGTCTATTTAATAAGCCTGTTTAATAAGCCTATTTAATAAGTATTTAATGAGCCTATTTAATAAGCCTGAGTTGCTGAATAAGCCTATTTAATAAGCCTGAGTTGCTGAAATAAGCCTATTTAATAAGCCTATTTAATAAGCCTAAGTTGCTGAATAAGCCTATTTAATAAGCCTGAGTTGCTGATATAAGCCTATTTAATAAGCCTATTTAATAAGCCTAAGTTGCTGAAATGAGGCTAATTAATAAGTCTAAGTTGCTGAAATGAGCCTATTTAATAAGCCTAAGTTGCTGAAATAAGGCTATTTAATAAGTCTAAGTTGCTGAAATAAGGCTATTTAATAAGCTTAAGTTGCTGAAATGAGCCTATTTAATAAGCCTAAGTTGCTGAAATAAGCTATTTGATAAGTCTAAGTTGCTGAAATAAGCCTATTTAATAAGCCTATTTAATAAGCCTAAGTTGCTGAAATAAGCCTATTTAATAAGGCTATTTCATAAGCCTAAGTTGCTGAAATAAGCCTATTTAATAAGTCTAAGTTGCTGAAATGAGCCTATTTAATAAGCCTAAGTTGCTGAAATAAGGCTATTTAATAAGTCTAAGTTGCCGAAATAAGGCTATTTAATACGCTTAAGTTGCTGAAATGAGCCTATTTACTAAGCCTAAGTTGCTGAAATAAGCTATTTGATAAGTCTAAGTTGCTGAAATAAGCCTATTTAATAAGCCTAAGTTGCTAAAATAAGCCTATTTAAAGAGGCTATTTAATAAGTCTATTTAATAAGCCTATTTAATAAGCCTATTTAATGAGGCTATTTAATGAGTCTATTTAATAAGCCTATTTAATAAGCCTATTTAATAAGCCTATTTAATATGCCTATTTAATAAGTCTATTTAATAAGTCTATTTAATACGCCTATTTAATAAGTATTTAATGAGCCTATTTAATAAGCCTATTTATTGAGCCTATTTAATGAGCCTATTTATTAAGCCTATTTAATAAGCCTATTTAATAAGCCTATTTAATGAGTCTATTTAATAAGCCTACTTAATAAGCCTATTTAATAAGCCTATTAAATAAGCCTATTTATTAAGCATATTTGATGAGCCTATTTAATAAGCCTATTTATTGAGCCTATTTAATAAGTCTATTTAATAAGCCTGTTTAATAAGCCTATTTAATAAGTATTTAATGAGCCTATTTAATAAGCCTAAGTTGCTGAATAAGCCTATTTAATAAGCCTGAGTTGCTGAAATAAGCCTATTTAATAAGCCTATTTAATAAGCCTAAGTTGCTGAATAAGCCTATTTAATAAGCCTGAGTTGCTGAAATAAGCCTATTTAATAAGCCTATTTAATAAGCCTAAGTTGCTGAAATGAGGCTAATTAATAAGTCTAAGTTGCTGAAATGAGCCTATTTAATAAGCCTAAGTTGCTGAAATAAGGCTATTTAATAAGTCTAAGTTGCTGAAATAAGGCTATTTAATAAGTATAAGTTGCTGAAATAAGCCTGTTTAAAAAGCCTAAGTTGCTAAAATAAGCCTATTTAATGAGGCTATTTAATAAATCTATTTAATAAGCCTATTTAATAAGCCTATTTAATAAGCCTATTTAATATGCCTATTTAATAAGTCTATTTAATAAGTCTATTTAATACGCCTATTTAATAAGTATTTAATGAGCCTATTTAATAAGCCTATTTATTGAGCCTATTTAATAAGCCTATTTATTAATCCTATTTAATAAGCCTATTTAATAAGCCTATTTAATAAGTCTATTTAATACGCCTATTTAATAAGCCTTTTTATTAAGCATATTTGATGAGCCTATTTAATAAGCCTATTTATTGAGCCTATTTAATAAGTCTATTTAATAAGCCTGTTTAATAAGCCTATTTAATAAGTATTTAATGAGCCTATTTAATAAGCCTGAGTTGCTGAATAAGCCTATTTAATAAGCCTGAGTTGCTGAAATGAGGCTAATTAATAAGTCTAAGTTGCTGAAATGAGCCTATTTAATAAGCCTAAGTTGCTGAAATAAGGCTATTTAATAAGTCTAAGTTGCTGAAATAAGGCTATTTAATCAGCTTAAGTTGCTGAAATGAGCCTATTTAATAAGCCTAAGTTGCTGAAATAAGCTATTTGATAAGTCTAAGTTGCTGAAATAAGCCTATTTAATAAGCCTATTTAATAAGTCTAAGTTGCTGAAATGAGCCTATTTAATAAGCCTAAGTTGCTGAAATAAGGCTATTTAATAAGTCTAAGTTGCTGAAATAAGGCTATTTAATACGCTTAAGTTGCTGAAATGAGCCTATTTAATAAGCCTAAGTTGCTGAAATAAGCTATTTGATAATTCTAAGTTGCTGAAATAAGCCTATTTAATAAGCCTAAGTTGCTAAAATAAGCCTATTTAAAGAGGCTATTTAATAAGTCTATTTAATAAGCCTATTTAATAAGCCTATTTAATGAGGCTATTTAATAAGTCTATTTAATAAGCCTATTTAATAAGCCTATTTATTGAGCCTATTTAATAAGTCTATTTAATAAGCCTGTTTAATAAGCCTATTTAATAAGTATTTAATGAGCCTATTTAATAAGCCTGAGTTGCTGAATAAGCCTATTTAATAAGCCTGAGTTGCTGAAATAAGCCTATTTAATAAGCCTATTTAATAAGCCTAAGTTGCTGAATAAGCCTATTTAATAAGCCTGAGTTGCTGATATAAGCCTATTTAATAAGCCTATTTAATAAGCCTAAGTTGCTGAAATGAGGCTAATTAATAAGTCTAAGTTGCTGAAATTAGCCTATTTAATAAGCCTAAGTTGCTGAAATAAGGCTATTTAATAAGTCTAAGTTGCTGAAATAAGGCTATTTAATAAGCTTAAGTTGCTGAAATGAGCCTATTTAATAAGCCTAAGTTGCTGAAATAAGCCTATTTAATAAGCCTATTTAATAAGCCTAAGTTGCTGAAATAAGCCTATTTAATAAGGCTATTTCATAAGCCTAAGTTGCTGAAATAAGCCTATTTAATAAGTCTAAGTTGCTGAAATGAGCCTATTTAATAAGCCTAAGTTGCTGAAATAAGGCTATTTAATAAGTCTAAGTTGCTGAAATAAGGCTATTTAATACGCTTAAGTTGCTGAAATGAGCCTATTTAATAAGCCTAAGTTGCTGAAATAAGCTATTTGATAAGTCTAAGTTGCTGAAATAAGCCTATTTAATAAGCCTAAGTTGCTAAAATAAGCCTATTTAAAGAGGCTATTTAATAAGTCTATTTAATAAGCCTATTTAATAAGCCTATTTAATGAGGCTATTTAATAAGTCTATTTAATAAGCCTATTTAATAAGCCTATTTAATAAGCCTATTTAATATGCCTATTTAATAAGTCTATTTAATAAGTCTATTTAATACGCCTATTTAATAAGTATTTAATGAGCCTATTTAATAAGCCTATTTATTGAGCCTATTTAATGAGCCTATTTATTAAGCCTATTTAATAAGCCTATTTAATAAGCCTATTTAATGAGTCTATTTAATAAGCCTACTTAATAAGCCTATTTAATAAGCCTATTAAATAAGCCTATTTATTAAGCATATTTGATGAGCCTATTTAATAAGCCTATTTATTGAGCCTATTTAATAAGTCTATTTAATAAGCCTGTTTAATAAGCCTATTTAATAAGTATTTAATGAGCCTATTTAATAAGCCTAAGTTGCTGAATAAGCCTATTTAATAAGCCTGAGTTGCTGAAATAAGCCTATTTAATAAGCCTATTTAATAAGCCTAAGTTGCTGAATAAGCCTATTTAATAAGCCTGAGTTGCTGAAATAAGCCTATTTAATAAGCCTATTTAATAAGCCTAAGTTGCTGAAATGAGGCTAATTAATAAGTCTAAGTTGCTGAAATGAGCCTATTTAATAAGCCTAAGTTGCTGAAATAAGGCTATTTAATAAGTCTAAGTTGCTGAAATAAGGCTATTTAATAAGTATAAGTTGCTGAAATAAGCCTGTTTAAAAAGCCTAAGTTGCTAAAATAAGCCTATTTAATGAGGCTATTTAATAAATCTATTTAAAAAGCCTATTTAATAAGCCTATTTAATAAGCCTATTTAATATGCCTATTTAATAAGTCTATTTAATAAGTCTATTTAATACGCCTATTTAATAAGTATTTAATGAGCCTATTTAATAAGCCTATTTATTGAGCCTATTTAATAAGCCTATTTATTAATCCTATTTAATAAGCCTATTTAATAAGCCTATTTAATAAGTCTATTTAATACGCCTATTTAATAAGCCTTTTTATTAAGCATATTTGATGAGCCTATTTAATAAGCCTATTTATTGAGCCTATTTAATAAGTCTATTTAATAAGCCTGTTTAATAAGCCTATTTAATAAGTATTTAATGAGCCTATTTAATAAGCCTGAGTTGCTGAATAAGCCTATTTAATAAGCCTGAGTTGCTGAAATAAGCCTATTTATTAAGCCTATTTAATAAGCCTAAGTTGCTGAATAAGCCTATTTAATAAGCCTGAGTTGCTGATATAAGCCTATTTAATAAGCCTATTTAATAAGCCTAAGTTGCTGAAATGAGGCTAATTAATAAGTCTAAGTTGCTGAAATGAGCCTATTTAATAAGCCTAAGTTGCTGAAATAAGGCTATTTAATAAGTCTAAGTTGCTGAAATAAGGCTATTTAATAAGCTTAAGTTGCTGAAATGAGCCTATTTAATAAGCCTAAGTTGCTGAAATAAGCTATTTGATAAGTCTAAGTTGCTGAAATAAGCCTATTTAATAAGCCTATTTAATAAGCCTAAGTTGCTGAAATAAGCCTATTTAATAAGCCCAAGTTGCTGACATAAGCCTATTTTATAAGGCTATTTCATAAGCCTAAGTTGCTGAAATAAGCCTATTTAATAAGTCTAAGTTGCTGAAATGAGCCTATTTAATAAGCCTAAGTTGCTGAAATAAGGCTATTTAATAAGTCTAAGTTGCTGAAATAAGGCTATTTAATAAGCTTAAGTTGCTGAAATGAGCCTATTTAATAAGCCTAAGTTGCTGAAATAAGCTATTTGATAAGTCTAAGTTGCTGAAATAAGCCTATTTAATAAGCCTAAGTTGCTAAAATAAGCCTATTTAATGAGGCTATTTAATATGTCTATTTAATAAGCCTATTTAATAAGCCTATTTAATGAGGCTATTTAATAAGTCTATTTAATAAGCCTATTTAATAAGCCTATTTAATAAGCCTATTTAATATGCCTATTTAATAAGTCTATTTAATAAGTCTATTTAATACGCCTATTTAATAAGTATTTAATGAGCCTATTTAATAAGCCTATTTATTGAGCCTATTTAATAAGCCTATTTATTAAGCCTATTTAATAAGCCTATTTAATAAGCCTATTTAATAAGTCTATTTAATAAGCCTACTTAATAAGCCTATTTAATAAGCCTATTAAATAAGCCTATTTATTAAGCATATTTGATGAGCCTATTTAATAAGCCTATTTATTGAGCCTATTTAATAAGTCTATTTAATAAGCCTGTTTAATAAAGCTATTTAATAAGTATTTAATGAGCCTATTTATTAAGCCTAAGTTGCTGAATAAGCCTATTTAATAAGCCTGAGTTGCTGAAATAAGCCTATTTAATAAGCCTATTTAATAAGCCTAAGTTGCTGAATAAGCCTATTTAATAAGCCTGAGTTGCTGAAATAAGCCTATTTAATAAGCCTATTTAATAAGCCTAAGTTGCTGAAATGAGCCTATTTAATCAGCGTAAGTTGCTGAAATAAGCCTATTTAATAAGCCCAAGTTGCTTAAATAAGCCTATTTAATAAGGCTATTTAATAAGCCTAAGTTGCTGAAATAAGCCTATTTAATAAGTCTAAGTTGCTGAAATGAGCCTATTTAATAAGCCTAAGTTGCTGAAATAAGGCTATTTAATAAGTCTAAGTTGCTGAAATAAGGCTATTTAATAAGTATAAGTTGCTGAAATAAGCCTATTTAAAAAGCCTAAGTTGCTAAAATAAGCCTATTTAATGAGGCTATTTAATAAGTCTATTTAATAAGCCTATTTAATAAGCCTATTTAATAAGCCTATTTAATATGCCTATTTAATAAGTCTATTTAATAAGTCTATTTAATACGCCTATTTAATAAGTATTTAATGAGCCTATTTAATAAGCCTATTTATTGAGCCTATTTAATAAGCCTATTTATTAAGCCTATTTAATAAGCCTATTTAATAAGTCTATTTATTACACCTATTTAATAAGCCTATTTATTAAGCATATTTGATGAGCCTATTTAATAAGCCTATTTATTGAGCCTATTTAATTAGTCTATTTAATAAGCCTGTTTAATAAGCCTATTTAATAAGTATTTAATGAGCCTATTTAATAAGCCTGAGTTGCTGAATAAGCCTATTTAATAAGCCTATTTAATAAGCCTGAGTTGCTGAATAAGCCTATCTAATAAGCCTGAGTTGCTGAAATAAGCCTATTTAATAAGCCTATTTAATAAGTCTAAGTTGCTGAAATAAGGCTATTTAATAAGCTTAAGTTGCTGAAATGAGCCTATTTAATAAGACTAAGTTGCTGAAATAAGCTATTTGATAAGTCTAAGTTGCTGAAATAAGCCTATTTAATAAGCCTATTTAATAAGCCTAAGTTGCTGAAATAAGCCTATTTAATAAGCCCAAGTTTCTGAAATAAGCCTATTTAATAAGGCTATTTAATAAGCCTAAGTTGCTGAAATAAGCCTATTTAATAAGTCTAAGTTGCTAAAATGAGCCTATTTAATGAGGCTATTTAATAAGTCTATTTAATAAGCCTATTTAATAAGCCTATTTAATAAGCCTATTTAATATGCCTATTTAATAAGTCTATTTAATAAGTCTATTTAATACGCCTATTTAATAAGTATTTAATGAGCCTATTTAATAAGCCTATTTATTGAGCCTATTTAATAAGCCTATTTATTAAGCCTATTTAATAAGCCTATTTATTAAGCATATTTGATGAGCCTATTTAATAAGCCTATTTATTGAGCCAATTTAATATGTCTATTTAATAAGCCTGTTTTATAAGCCTATTTAATAAGTATTTAATTAGCCTATTTAATAAGCCTAAGTTGCTTAAAAAGCCTATTTAATAAGCCTAAGTTTCTGAACTAAGCCTATTTAAAAAGGTATATTTAATAAGTCTAAGTTTCTGAAATAAACCTATTTAAAAATGCTATTTAATAAGCCTAAGTTGCTGAAATAAACCTGTTTAATAAGGCTATTTAATAAGCATAAGTTGCTGAAATAAGCTTATTTAATAAGCCTAAGTTGCTGAAATAAGCCTATTTAATAAGGCTATTTAATAAGTCTAAGTTGCTGAAATAAACCTATTTAATAAGCCTAAGTTGCTCAAATAAGCCTATTTAATGAGGCTATTTAATAAGTCCATTTAATAAGCCTATTTAATAAGCCTATTTAATACGCCTATTTAATAAGCCTTTTTAATTAGCCTATTTAATAAAGTCTATTTAATAAGCCTATTTAATACGCCTATTTAATAAGCCTATTTAATAAGCCTATTTATTGAGCCTATTTAATAAGTCTATTTAATAAGCCTATTTATTGAGCCTATTTAATAAGTATTTAATGAGCCTATTTAATAAGTCTATTTAATAAGCCTATTTAATAGGCCTATTTAATAAGTCTATTTAATAAGCCTATTTATTGAGCCTATTTAATAAGTATTTAATGAGCCTATTTAATAAGTCTATTTAATAAGCCTATTTAATAGGCCTATTTAATAAGTCTAAGTTGCTGAAATAAGCTTATTTAATAAGCCTAAGTTGCTGAAATAAGCCTATATAATAAGGCTATTTAATAAGCATAAGTTGCTGAATTAAGCCTATTTAATAAGCCTATTTAATAAGTCTATTTAATAAGCCTATTTAATAAGCCTATTTAATAAGTATTTAATGAGCCTATTTAATAAGTCTATTTAATAAGCCTATTTAAAGAATATTCAATGAGCCTATTTATTAAGCCTATTTATTGAGCCTATTTAATAAGCCTATTTATTAAGCCTATTTAATAAGCCTATTTAATAAGCCTATTTAACAAGTCTATTTAATAAGCCTATTTAATAAGCCTATTTAATAAACATGTTTAATAAGCCTATTTATTAAGCCGATTTAATGAGCCTATTTAATAAGCCTATTTATTGAGCCTATTTAATAAGTCTATTTAATAAGCCTGTTTAATAAGCCTATTTAATAAGTATTTAATGAGCCTATTTAATATAAGTTGCTGAATAAGCCTATTTAATAAGCCTAAGTTGCTGAATACGCCTATTTGATAAGCCTAAGTTGCTGAATACGCCTATTTAATGAGCCTAAGTTGCTGAAATAAGCCTATTTAATAAGCCTGAGTTGCTGAAATAAGCCTATTTAATAAGCCTAAGTTGCTGAAATAAGCCTATTTAATAAGCCTAAGTTGCTGAAATGAGGCTATTTAATAAGTCTAAGTTGCTGAAATGAGCCTATTTAATAAGCCTAAGTTGCTGAAATAAGGCTATTTAATAAGTCTAAGTTGCTGAAATAAGTCTATTTAATAAGTCTATTTAATAAGACTATTTAATAAGTATTTAGTGAGCCTATTTAATAAGCCAATTTATTGAGCCTATTTAATAAGCCTATTTATTGAGCCTATTTAATAAGCCTATTTATTGAGCCTATTTAGTAAGCCTATTTATTGAGCCTATTTAATAAGCCTATTTAATAAGCCTATTTAATACGCCTATTTAATAAGCCTATTTAATAAGCCTATTTATTGAGCCTATTTAATAAGTCTATTTAATAAGCCTATTTATTGAGCCTATTTAATAAGTATTTAATGAGCCTATTTAATAAGTCTATTTAATAAGCCTATTTAATAGGCCTATTTAATAAGTCTAAGTTGCTGAAATAAGCTTATTTAATAAGCCTAAGTTGCTGAAATAAGCCTATATAATAAGGCTATTTAATAAGCATAAGTTGCTGAATTAAGCCTATTTAATAAGCCTATTTAATAAGTCTATTTAATAAGCCTAT
Organism: Petromyzon marinus; assembly: GCF_048934315.1. Lineage (NCBI taxonomy): Eukaryota > Metazoa > Chordata > Hyperoartia > Petromyzontiformes > Petromyzontidae > Petromyzon > Petromyzon marinus. The sequence continues at coordinate 6,353,730 of NW_027422983.1, read as the reverse complement.
TTAATAAGCCTATTTAATAAGTATTTAATGAGCCTATTTAATAAGTCTATTTAATAAGCCTATTTAAAGAATATTCAATGAGCCTATTTATTAAGCCTATTTATTGAGCCTATTTAATAAGCCTATTTATTAAGCCTATTTAATAAGCCTATTTAATAAGCCTATTTAACAAGTCTATTTAATAAGCCTATTTAATAAGCCTATTTAATAAACATGTTTAATAAGCCTATTTATTAAGCCGATTTAATGAGCCTATTTAATAAGCCTATTTATTGAGCCTATTTAATAAGTCTATTTAATAAGCCTGTTTAATAAGCCTATTTAATAAGTATTTAATGAGCCTATTTAATATAAGTTGCTGAATAAGCCTATTTAATAAGCCTAAGTTGCTGAATACGCCTATTTGATAAGCCTAAGTTGCTGAATACGCCTATTTAATGAGCCTAAGTTGCTGAAATAAGCCTATTTAATAAGCCTGAGTTGCTGAAATAAGCCTATTTAATAAGCCTAAGTTGCTGAAATGAGGCTATTTAATAAGTCTAAGTTGCTGAAATGAGCCTATTTAATAAGCCTAAGTTGCTGAAATAAGGCTATTTAATAAGTCTAAGTTGCTGAAATAAGGCTATTTAATAAGCTTAAGTTGCTGAAATGAGCCTATTTAATAAGCCTAAGTAGCTGAAATAAGCTATTTGATAAGTCTAAGTTGCTGAAATAAGCCTATTTAATAAGCCTATTTAATAAGCCTAAGTTGCTGAAATGAGCCTATTTAATAAGCCTAAGTTGCTGAAATAAGCTATTTGATAAGTCTAAGTTGCTGAAATAAGCCTATTTAATAAGCCTAAGTTGCTAAAATAAGCCTATTTAATGAGGCTATTTAATAAGTCTATTTAATAAGCCTATTTAATAAGCCTATTTAATCAGCCTATTTAATAAGTCTATTTAATAAGTCTATTTAATAAGTCTATTTAATAAGTCTATTTAATAAGCCTATTTAAAGAGTATTCAATGAGCCTATTTATTAAGCCTATTTATTGATCCTATTTAATAAGCCTATTTATTAAGCCTATTTAATAAGCCTATTTAATAAGCCTATTTAATAAGCCTATTTAATAAGCCTATTTATTAAACATATTTAATACGCCTATTTATTAAGGCGATTTAATGAGCCTATTTAATAAGCCTATTTATTGAGCCTATTTAATAAGTCTATTTAATAAGCCTGTTTAATAAGCCTATTGAATAAGTATTTAATGAGCCTATTTAATATAAGTTGCTGAATAAGCCTATTTAATAAGCCTAAGTTGCTGAAATAAGTCTATTTAATAAGCCTATTTAATAAGCCTAAGTTGCTGAATAAGCCTATTTTTATTAAGCCTAAGTTGTTGAAATAAGCCTGTTTAATAAGCCCAAGTTGCTGAAATAAGCCTATTTAATAAGGCTATTTAATAAGCCTAAGTTGCTGAAATAAGCCTATTTAATAAGCGTAAGTTGCTGAAATAAGGCTATTCAATAAGTCTAAGTTGCTGAAATAAGCCTATTTAATAAGCCTAAGTTGCTGAATAAGCCTATTTTTATTAAGCCTAAGTTGCTGAAATAAGCCTATTTAATAAGCCCAAGTTGCTGAAATAAGCCTATTTAATAAGGCTATTTAATAAGCCTAAGTTGCTGAAATAAGCCTATTTAATAAGCGTAAGTTGCTGAAATAATGCTATTTAATAAGCCTAAGTTGCTGAAATAAGCCTATTTAATAGGCCTATCTAATAAGTCTAAGTTGCAGAAATAAGCAAATTTCATAAGCCTATTTAATGAGCCTAAGTTGCTGAAATGTCTATTTAACTAGTCGATTTAATAAGTCTAAGTTGCTAAAATAAGCCTATTTAATAAGGCTATTTAATAAGCCTATGTTGCTGAAATAAGCCTATTTAATAAGGCTATTTAATGAGCCTAAGTTGCTGAAATAAGCCTATTTAAAAAGCCTAAGTTTCTGAACTAAGCCTATTTAAAAAGGTATATTAAATAAGTCTAAGTTTCTGAATAAACCTATTTAAAAATGCTATTTAATAAATCTAAGTTGCTGAAATAAACCTGTTTAATAAGGCTATTTAATAAGCATAAGTTGCTGAAACAAGCTTATTTAATAAGCCTAAGTTGCTGAAATAAGCCTATTTAATAAGGCTATTTAATAAGTCTAAGTTGCTGAAATAAACATATTTAATAAGCCTAAGTTGCTAAAATAAGCCAATTTAATGAGGTTATTTAATAAGTCCATTTAATAAGCCTATTTAATAAGCCTATTTAATACGCCTATTTAATACGCCTATTTAATATGCCTTTTTAATAAACCGATTTAATACGTATTTAATGAGCATATTAATTAAGTCTATTTAATAAGCCTTTTTAATAAGCCTATTTAATAAAGTCTATTTAATAAGCCTATTTAATAAGTCTATTTAATAAGTCTATTTAATAAGCCTATTTAATAAGTATTTAATGAGCCTATTTAATAAGCCTATTTATTGAGCCTATTTAATAAGCCTATTTATTGAGCCTATTTAATAAGCCTATTTATTGAGCCTATTTAGTAAGCCTATTTATTGAGCCTATTTAATAAGCCTATTTAATACGCCTATTTAATAAGCCTATTTAATAAGCCTATTTAATAAGCCTATTTATTGAGCCTATTTAATAAGTCTATTTAATAAGCCTATTTAATAAGCCTATTTAATAAGTATTTAATGAGCCTATTTAATAAGTCTATTTAATAAGCCTATTTTATAGGCCTATTTAATGAGTCTAAGTTGCTGAAATAAGCTTATTTAATAAGCCTAAGTTGCTGAAATAAGCCTATATAATAAGGCTATTTATTAAGCATAAGTTGCTGAATTAAGCCTCTTTAATAAGCCTAAGTTGCTAAAATAAGCCTATTTAATGAGACTATTTGATAAGTCTATTTAATAAGCCTATTTAATAAGCCTATTTAATATGCCTATTTAATGAGCCTATTTAATACGCCGATTTAATAAACCTATTTAATAAGTATTTAATGAGCCTATTTAATAAGCCTATTCATTGAGCCTATTTAATGAGCCTATTCATTGAGCCTATTTAATAAGCCTATTTATTGAGCCTATTTAATAAGCCTATTTATTGAGCCTATTTAATAAGCCTATTTATTGAGCCTATTTAATAAGCCTATTTATTGAGCCTATTTAATAAGCCTATTTATTGAGCCTATTTAATAAGCCTATTTATTGAGCCTATTTAGTAAGCCTATTTATTGAGCCTATTTAATAAGCCTATTTAATAAGCCTATTTAATAAGCCTATTTAATAAGCCTATTTAATAAGCCTATTTATTGAGCCTATTTAATAAGTCTATTTAATAAGCCTATTTAATAAGCTTATTTAATAAGTATTTAATGAGCCTATTTAATAGGCCTATTTAATAAGTCTAAGTTGCTGAAATAAGCTTATTTAATAAGCCTAAGTTGTTAAAATAAGCCTATTTAATGAGGCTATTTAATAAGTCTATTTAATAAGCCTATTTAATAAGCCTATTTATTGAGCCCATTTCATACGCCTATTTAATAAGTCTATTTAATAAGCCTATTTAATAAGTCTTAGTTGCTGAAATAAGCCTATTTAATAAGCCCAAGTTGCTGAAATAAGCCTATTTAATAAGGCTGTTTAATAAGCCTAAGTTGCTGAAATAAGCCTATTTCATAAGCCTAAGTTGCTGAAATAAGGCTTTTTAATAAGTCTAAGTTGCTGAAATAAGCCTATTTAATAAGCCTAAGTTGCTAAAATAAGCCTATTTAATAAGGCTATTTAATAAGCCTAAGTTGCTGAATAAGCCTATATAATAAGTCTACGTTGCTGAGATAAGGCTATTTAATAAGCCTAAGTTGCTGAAATGAGCCTTTTTAATAAGCCTAAGTTGCTGAAATAAGGCTATTTAATAAGTCTAAGTTGCTGAAATAAGCCTATTTAAAAAAAGCCTAAGTTACTAAAATAAGCCTATTTAATGATGCTATTTAATAAGTCTATTTAATAAGCCTATTTAATAAGCCTATTTAATAAGCCTATTTAATATGCCTATTTAATAAGTCTATTTAATAAGTCTATTTAATACGCCTATTTAATAAGTATTTAATGAGCCTATTTAATAATCCTATTTATTGAGCCTATTTAATAAGCCTATTTAATAAGCCTATTTAATAAGCCTATTTAATAAGCCTATTTATTAAGCATATTTGATGAGCCTATTTAATAAGCCTATTTATTGAGCCTATTTAATAAGTCTATTTTATAAGCCTATTTAATAAGCCTATTTAATAAGTATTTAATGAGCCTATTTAATAAGCCTAATTTGCTGAAAAAGCCTATTTAATAAGCCTAAGTTTCTGAACTAAGCCTATTTAAATAGGTATATTTAATAAGTCTAAGTTTCTGAAATAAACCTATTTAAAAATGCTATTTAATAAGCCTAAGTTGCTGAAATAAACCTGTTTAATAAGGCTATTTAATAAGCATAAGTTGCTGAAATAAGCTTACTTAATAAGCCTAAGTTGCTGAAATAAGCCTATATAATAAGGCTATTTAATAAGCATAAGTTTCTGAATTAAGCCTATTTAATAAGCCTAAGTTGTTAAAATAAGCCTATTTAATGAGGCTATTTAATAAGTCTATTTAATAAGCCTATTTAATAAGCCTATTTATTGAGCCCATTTCATACGCCTATTTAATAAGTCTATTTAATAAGCCTATTTAATAAGTCTTAGTTGCTGAAATAAGCCTATTTAATAAGCCCAAGTTGCTGAAATAAGCCTATTTAATAAGGCTGTTTAATACACCTAAGTTGCTGAAATAAGCCTATTTCATAAGCCTAAGTTGCTGAAATAAGGCTTTTTAATAAGTCTAAGTTGCTGAAATAAGCCTATTTAATAAGCCTAAGTTGCTAAAATAAGCCTATTTAATAAGGCTATTTAATAAGCCTAAGTTGCTGAATAAGCCTATTTAATAAGTCTGCGTTGCTGAGATAAGGCTATTTAATAAGCCTAAGTTGCTGAAATGAGCCTTTTTAATAAGCCTAAGTTGCTGAAATAAGGCTATTTAATAAGTCTAAGTTGCTGAAATAAGCCTATTTAAAAAAGCCTAAGTTGCTAAAATAAGCCTATTTAATGATGCTATTTAATAAGTCTATTTAATAAGCCTATTTAATAAGCCTATTTAATAAGCCTATTTAATATGCCTATTTAATAAGTCTATTTAATAAGTCTATTTAATACGCCTATTTAATAAGTATTTAATGAGCCTATTTAATAAGCCTATTTATTGAGCCTATTTAATAAGCCTATTTAATAAGCCTATTTAATAAGCCTATTTAATAAGCCTATTTATTAAGCATATTTGATGAGCCTTTTTAATAAGCCTATTTATTGAGCCTATTTAATAAGTCTATTTTATAAGCCTGTTTAATAAGCCTATTTAATAAGTATTTAATGAGCCTATTTAATAAGCCTAAGTTGCTGAAAAAGCCTATTTAATAAGCCTACGTTTCTGAACTAAGCCTATTTAAAAAGGTATATTTAATAAGTCTAAGTTTCTGAAATAAACCTATTTAAAAATGCTATTTAATAAGCCTAAGTTGCTGAAATAAACCTGTTTAATAAGGCTATTTAATAAGCATAAGTTGCTGAAATAAGCCTATTTAAAAAGCCTAAGTTTCTGAACTAAGCCTATTTAAAAAGGTATATTTAATAAGTCTAAGTTTCTGAAATAAACCTATTTAAAAATGCTATTTAATAAATCTAAGTTGCTGAAATAAACCTGTTTAATAAGGCTATTTAATAAGCATAAGTTGCTGAAACAAGCTTTTTTAATAAGCCTAAGTTGCTGAAATAAGCCTATTTAATAAGGCTATTTAATAAGTCTAAGTTGCTGAAATAAACATATTTAAAAATGCTATTTAATAAGCCTAAGTTGCTGAAATAAACCTGTTTAATAAGGCTATTTAATAAGCATAAGTTGCTGAAATAAGCTTATTTAATAAGCCTAAGTTGCTGAAATAAGCCTATATAATAAGGCTATTTAATAAGCATTAGTTTCTGAATTAAGCCTATTTAATAAGCCTAAGTTGATAAAATAAGTCTATTTAATAAGCCTATTTAATAAGCCTATTTATTGAGCCCACTTCATACGCCTATTTAATAAGTCTATTTAATAAGCCTATTTAATAAGTCTTAGTTGCTGAAATAAGCCTATTTAATAAGCCCAAGTTGCTGAAATAAGCCTATTTAATAAGGCTGTTTAATACACCTAAGTTGCTGAAATAAGCCTATTTCATAAGCCTAAGTTGCTGAAATAAGGCTTTTTAATAAGTCTAAGTTGCTGAAATAAGCCTATTTAATAAGCCTAAGTTGCTAAAATAAGCCTATTTAATAAGGCTATTTAATAAGCCTAAGTTGCTGAATAAGCCTATTTAATAAGTCTACGTTGCTGAGATAAGGCTATTTAATAAGCCTAAGTTGCTGAAATGAGCCTTTTTAATAAGCCTAAGTTGCTGAAATAAGGCTATTTAATAAGTCTAAGTTGCTGAAATAAGCCTATTTAAAAAAAGCCTAAGTTACTAAAATAAGCCTATTTAATGATGCTATTTAATAAGTCTATTTAATAAGCCTATTTAATAAGCCTATTTAATAAGCCTATTTAATATGCCTATTTAATAAGTCTATTTAATAAGTCTATTTAATACCCCTATTTAATAAGTATTTAATGAGCCTATTTAATAATCCTATTTATTGAGCCTATTTAATAAGCCTATTTAATAAGCCTATTTAATAAGCCTATTTAATAAGCCTATTTATTAAGCATATTTGATGAGCCTATTTAATAAGCCTATTTATTGAGCCTATTTAATAAGTCTATTTTATAAGCCTGTTTAATAAGCCTATTTAATAAGTATTTAATGAGCCTATTTAATAAGCCTAATTTGCTGAAAAAGCCTATTTAATAAGCCTAAGTTTCTGAACTAAGCCTATTTAAATAGGTATATTTAATAAGTCTAAGTTTCTGAAATAAACCTATTTAAAAATGCTATTTAATAAGCCTAAGTTGCTGAAATAAACCTGTTTAATAAGGCTATTTAATAAGCATAAGTTGCTGAAATAAGCTTATTTAATAAGCCTAAGTTGCTGAAATAAGCCTATATAATAAGGCTATTTAATAAGCATAAGTTTCTGAATTAAGCCTATTTAATAAGGCTAAGTTGTTAAAATAAGCCTATTTAATGAGGCTATTTAATAAGTCTATTTAATAAGCCTATTTAATAAGCCTATTTATTGAGCCCATTTCATACGCCTATTTAATAAGTCTATTTAATAAGCCTATTTAATAAGTCTTTGTTGCTGAAATAAGCCTATTTAATAAGCCCAAGTTGCTGAAATAAGCCTATTTAATAAGGCTGTTTAATACACCTAAGTTGCTGAAATAAGCCTATTTCATAAGCCTAAGTTGCTGAAATAAGGCTTTTTAATAAGTCTAAGTTGCTGAAATAAGCCTATTTAATAAGCCTAAGTTGCTAAAATAAGCCTATTTAATAAGGCTATTTAATAAGCCTAAGTTGCTGAATAAGCCTATTTAATAAGTCTACGTTGCTGAGATAAGGCTATTTAATAAGCCTAAGTTGCTGAAATGAGCCTTTTTAATAAGCCTAAGTTGCTGAAATAAGGCTATTTAATAAGTCTAAGTTGCTGAAATAAGCCTATTTAAAAAAGCCTAAGTTGCTAAAATAAGCCTATTTAATGATGCTATTTAATAAGTCTATTTAATAAGCCTATTTAATAAGCCTATTTAATAAGCCTATTTAATATGCCTATTTAATAAGTCTATTTAATAAGTCTATTTAATAAGTATTTAATGAGCCTATTTAATAAGCCTATTTATTGAGCCTATTTAATAAGCCTATTTAATAAGCCTATTTAATAAGCCTATTTAATAAGCCTATTTATTAAGCATATTTGATGAGCCTTTTTAATAAGCCTATTTATTGAGCCTATTTAATAAGTCTATTTTATAAGCCTGTTTAATAAGCCTATTTAATAAGTATTTAATGAGCCTATTTAATAAGCCTAAGTTGCTGAAAAAGCCTATTTAATAAGCCTAAGTTTCTGAACTAAGCCTATTTAAAAAGGTATATTTAATAAGTCTAAGTTTCTGAAATAAACCTATTTAAAAATGCTATTTAATAAGCCTAAGTTGCTGAAATAAACCTGTTTAATAAGGCTATTTAATAAGCATAAGTTGCTGAAATAAGCTTATTTAATAAGCCTAAGTTGCTGAAATAAGCCTATTTAATAAGGCTATTTAATAAGTCTAAGTTGCTGAAATAAACCTATTTAATAAGCCTAAGTTGCTAAAATAAGCCTATTTAACGAGGCTATTTAATAAGTCCATTTAATAAGCCTATTTAATAAGCCTATTTAATAAGCCTATTTATTAAGCATATTTGATGAGCCTATTTAATAAGCCTATTTATTGAGCCTATTTAATAAGTCTATTTTATAAGCCTGTTTAATAAGCCTATTTAATAAGTATTTAATGAGCCTATTTAATAAGCCTAAGTTGCTGAAAAAGCCTATTTAATAAGCCTAAGTTTCTGAACTAAGCCTATTTAAAAAGGTATATTTAATAAGTCTAAGTTTCTGAAATAAACCTATTTAAAAATGCTATTTAATAAGCCTAAGTTGCTGAAATAAACCTGTTTAATAAGGCTATTTAATAAGCATAAGTTGCTGAAATAAGCTTATTTAATAAGCCTAAGTTGCTGAAATAAGCCTATTTAATAAGGCTATTTAATAAGTCTAAGTTGCTGAAATAAACCTATTTAATAAGCCTAAGTTGCTAAAATAAGCCTATTTAATGAGGCTATTTAATAAGTCCATTTAATAAGTCCATTTAATAAGCCTATTTAATACGCCTATTTAATAAGCCTATTTAATACGCCTATTTAATAAACCTATATAATAAGTATTTAATGAGCCTATTTACTAAGTCTATTTAATAAGCCTTTTTAATAAGCCTATTTAATAAAGTCTATTTAATAAGCCTATTTAATAAGTCTATTTAATAAGTCTATTTAATAAGCATATTTAATAAGTATTTAATGAGCCTATTTAATAAGCCTATTTATTGAGCCTATTTAATAAGCCTATTTATTGAGCCTATTTAATAAGCCTATTTATTGAGCCTATTTAGTAAGCCTATTTAATAAGCCTATTTAATAAGCCTATTTAATAAGCCAATTTAATAAGCCTATTTAATAAGCCTATTTAATAAGCCTATTTATTGAGCCTATTTAATAAGCCTATTTAATAAGCCTATTTAATAAGCTATTAAATAAGTCTAAGTTGCTGAAATAAGCCTATTTATTAAGCCAAGTTGCTGAAATAAGCCTATTTCATAAGCCTAAGTTGCTGAAATAAGGCTATTTAATAAGCCTAAGTTGCTGAATAAGCCTATTTAATAAGCCTAAGTTGCTGAAATAAGTCTATTTAATAAGTCTAAGTTGCTGAAATAAGGCTATTTAATAAGCCTAAGTTGCTGAAAAAAGCCTATTTAATAAGCCTAAGTTGCTGAAATAAGGCTATTTAATAAGCCTAAGTTGCTGAATAAGCCTATTTAATAAGCCTAAGTTGCTGAAATAAGCCTATTTAATAAGTCTAAGTTGCTGAAATAAGGCTATTTAATAAGTCTAAGTTGCTGAAATAAGCCTATTTAAAAAAGCCTAAGTTGCTAAAATAAGCCTATTTAATGATGCTATTTAATAAGTCTATTTAATAAGCCTATTTAATGAGCCTATTAAATAAGCCTATTTAATGATGCTATTTAATAAGTCTATTTAATAAGTCTATTTAATACGCCTATTTAATAAGTATTTAATGAGCCTATTTAATAAGCCTATTTATTGAGCCTATTTAATAAGCCTATTTAATAAGCCTATTTAATAAGCCTATTTATTAAGCATATTTGATGAGCCTATTTAATAAGCCTATTTATTGAGCCTATTTAATAAGTCTATTTTATAAGCCTGTTTAATAAGCCTATTTAATAAGTATTTAATGAGCCTATTTAATAAGCCTAAGTTGCTGAAAAAGCCTATTTAATAAGCCTAAGTTTCTGAACTAAGCCTATTTAAAAAGGTATATTTAATAAGTCTAAGTTTCTGAAATAAACCTATTTAAAAATGCTATTTAATAAGCCTAAGTTGCTGAAATAAACCTGTTTAATAAGGCTATTTAATAAGCATAAGTTGCTGAAATAAGCTTATTTAATAAGCCTAAGTTGCTGAAATAAGCCTATTTAATAAGGCTATTTAATAAGTCTAAGTTGCTGAAATAAACCTATTTAATAAGCCTAAGTTGCTAAAATAAGCCTATTTAATGAGGCTATTTAATAAGTCAATTTAATAAGTCCATTTAATAAGCCTATTTAATATGCCTATTTAATAAGCCTATTTAATACACCTATTTAATAAACCTATATAATAAGTATTTAATGAGCCTATTTACTAAGTCTATTTAATAAGCCTTTTTAATAAGCCTATTTAATAAAGTCTATTTAATAAGCCTATTTAATAAGTCTATTTAATAAGTCTATTTAATAAGCCTATTTAATAAGTATTTAATGAGCCTATTTAATAAGCCTATTTATTGAGCCTATTTAATAAGCCTATTTTTTGAGCCTATTTAATAAGCCTATTTATTGAGACTATTTAGTAAGCCTATTTAATAAGCCTATTTAATAAGCCTATTTAATAAGCCTATTTAATAAGCCTATTTAATAAGCCTATTTAATAAGCCTATTTATTGAGCCTATTTAATAAGCCTATTTAATAAGCCTATTTAATAAGCTATTTAATAAGTCTAAGTTGCTGAAATAATTTTCGATTTAAAGCTTTCGTGACTGCAATGATTCATCTTCTTTGGTTCTTTCGGTAAAGTCACGTAGAATGAGAATAAAATAATAAATTGATAAAATAAAATAACACAATAATATTCTCACGACGTTTCGGCCACAACACAAGCGGCCTTCATCAGGTGAAGGGAGCGAGACTGTCTGGTAGGACAGCGCTGGAGTGAGAGAGCCACGTTCAGATCACGGCTTTTAAGCTGTGTGAGAGGAACAAAGAGCCTTGACGAAGGAATTAGCATAAAATTTAGCATTGAAAAGGCTGAATGATTAGCTTGTGACTGGTCACAGAAATAGCTATGTTAAAAGTTAAAGCATACACATCCGCAGAGTCACCCATTGTTAAAAGGAATTAGCATAGAATTTAGCATTGAAATAGCTAAATTAAGGCATTCGCTTGTAACTGCTACAGAAATAGTTACGTTGAAGTCAGAGCATACACATTCACCGAGGCACTTAGTACAAATCAAAACAGGAGAATTTAGCATTGAAATAACTAGGCGAATTTAGCATTGAAATAACTGGGTGATTTGCTGGTGACTGGTCACAGAATACTATATACTATATAGTGAACCAATAAAAACTAAAATATAAATTACCTTCATGTTATCAATAAACTCTATATTCTCCAATCAGCTAAGCTACCAACCATAAGTCGTTATATATCACAATGCTATATGGCGAAAAAATGGGTGGATTCTTACCCTCAAATTTCCGTACCACGGATAGCTACGGGCCCCGTTCAGACGGACGAGTTCGTCCATGGTCGGAACAGAGGAGGGGGAGAGAGACAGCTGCGAAGCCCTAGTATACTCCATGTTGTAAACCATACCATTAACCGTGGTGTGAGAGGTATTAAGAGGCAATGCTGGCGAAAGAGCTGCGGTCTGAAGGTCATCGTAAAATTACAATTAATTAAGAACAGAAATGATTTAACACATCTTTCCAGTGGTTACTAAGCCTGAATCCATCTTCTCGGTTGAAATTGTCTCTGTGCTTGTATATGTGAATGGCCTCATGAACGAATCTCTCATGGTAGCCAGTTGGTTTGCAAAGAACCTCCGTCTTGGAGAAGTCAATGTCATGTGAGCCCACTGAATTGTAACAGTGATCTGCCACGGCAGAGGAGTTCGTCTTACCGTGTTTCAAGTCTGCTTTATGTTCGCGGATGCGGTCCGAGATATGTCTTTTGGTTTCTCCAATGTAGCTACTACCACAGAGGCACTTTAGTTTGTAAACGCCCGGGTACTGTATGTCTGGAAGAGCATCTTTTACAGATGGAACTAAATCACGGATTTTGTGTACTGTGTTGAATCGGACCTGGATCTTGTGTTTATTCAGGATTTTGGAGATCTTTTTAGTGACCCCTGCAATGTAGGGTAAGGTGATGGTTTTGAGTGGCTCCACAAGAGGATCCTTCTTCATGACTGGAGTGATGGCTTTGCGGATTGTGTAGTCGGAGTAGCCATTAGCCCTGAGAGCCTGGTGTACGTGCTTGAGTTCACTGGTAATGCATTTCCGACCAGGAACACATTACCAGTGAACTCAAGCACGTACACCAGGCTCTCATTGCTAATGGCTACTCCGACTACACAATCCTCAAAGCCATCACTCCAGTCATGAAGAAGGATCCTCTTGTGGAGCCACTCAAAACCATCACCTTACCCTACATTGCAGGGGTCACTAAAAAGATCTCCAAAATCCTGAATAAACACAAGATCCAGGTCCGATTCAACACAGTACACAAAATCCGTGATTTAGTTCCATCTGTAAAAGATGCTCTTCCAGACATACAGTACCCGGGCATTTACAAACTAAAGTGCCTCTGTGGTAGTAGCTACATTGGAGAAACCAAAAGACATATCTCGGACCGCATCCGCGAACATAAAGCAGACTTGAAACACGGTAAGACGAACTCCTCTGCCGTGGCAGATCACTGTTACAATTCAGTGGGCTCACATGACATTGACTTCTCCAAGACGGAGGTTCTTTGCAAACCAACTGGCTACCATGAGAGATTCGTTCATGAGGCCATTCACATATACAAGCACAGAGACAATTTCAACCGAGAAGATGGATTCAGGCTTAGTAACCACTGGAAAGATGTGTTAAATCATTTCTGTTCTTAATTAATTGTAATTTTACGATGACCTTCAGACCGCAGCTCTTTCGCCAGCATTGCCTCTTAATACCTCTCACACCACGGTTAATGGTATGGTTTACAACATGGAGTATACTAGGGCTTCGCAGCTGTCTCTCTCCCCCTCCTCTGTTCCGACCATGGACGAACTCGTCCGTCTGAACGGGGCCCGTAGCTATCCGTGGTACGGAAATTTGAGGGTAAGAATCCACCCATTTTTTCGCCATATAGCATTGTGATATATAACGACTTATGGTTGGTAGCTTAGCTGATTGGAGAATATAGAGTTTATTGATAACATGAAGGTAATTTATATTTTAGTTTTTATTGGTTCACTATATAGTATATAGTATTCTGTGACCAGTCACCAGCAAATCACCCAGTTATTTCAATGCTAAATTCGCCTAGTTATTTCAATGCTAAATTCTCCTGTTTTGATTTGTACTAAGTGCCTCGGTGAATGTGTATGCTCTGACTTCAACGTAACTATTTCTGTAGCAGTTACAAGCGAATGCCTTAATTTAGCTATTTCAATGCTAAATTCTATGCTAATTCCTTTTAACAATGGGTGCCTCTGCGGATGTGTATGCTTTAACTTTTAACATAGCTATTTCTGTGACCAGTCACAAGCTAATCATTCAGCCTTTTCAATGCTAAATTTTATGCTAATTCCTTCGTCAAGGCTCTTTGTTCCTCTCACACAGCTTAAAAGCCGTGATCTGAACGTGGCTCTCTCACTCCAGCGCTGTCCTACCAGACAGTCTCGCTCCCTTCACCTGATGAAGGCCGCTTGTGTTGTGGCCGAAACGTCGTGAGAATATTATTGTGTTATTTTATTTTATCAATTTATTATTTTATTCTCATTCTACGTGACTTTGCTGAAATAAGCCTATTTATTAAGCCCAAGTTGCTGAAATAAGCCTATTTAATAAGGCTGTTTAATAAGCCTAAGTTGCTGAAATAAGCCTATTTCATAAGCCTAAGTTGCTGAAATAAGGCTATTTAATAAGCCTAAGTTGCTGAATAAGCCTATTTAATAAGCCTAAGTTGCTGAAATAAGCCTATTTAATAAGTCTAAGTTGCTGAAATAAGGCTATTTAATAAGCCTAAGTTGCTGAAAAAAGCCTATTTAATAAGCCTAAGTTGCTGAAATAAGGCTATTTAATAAGACTAAGTTGCTGAATAAGCCTATTTAATAAGCCTAAGTTGCTGAAATAAGCCTATTTAATAAGTCTAAGTTGCTGAAATAAGGCTATTTAATAAGCCTAAGTTGCTGAAAAAAGACTATTTAATAAGCCTAAGTTGCTGAATAAGCCTATTTTTATTAAGCCTAAGTTGCTGAAATAAGCCTATTCAATAAGCCCAAGTTGCTGAAATAAGCCTATTTAATAAGGCTAAGTTGCTGAAATAAGCCTATTTAATAGGCCTATCTAATAAGTCTAAGTTGCAGAAATAAGAATATTTCATAAGCCTATTTAATGAGCCTAAGTTGCTGAAATGTCTATTTAACTAGTCGATTTAATAAGTCTAAGTTGCTAAAATAAGCCTATTTAATAAGGCTATTTAATAAGCCTATGTTGCTGAAATAAGCCTATTTAATAAGGCTATTTAATGAGCCTAAGTTGCTGAAATAAGCCTATTTAAAAAGCCTAAGTTTCTGAACTAAGCCTATTTAAAAAGGTATATTTAATAAGTCTAAGTTTCTGAAATAAACCTATTTAAAAATGCTATTTAATAAATCTAAGTTGCTGAAATAAACCTGTTTAATAAGGCTATTTAATAAGCATAAGTTGCTGAAACAAGCTTATTTAATAAGCCTAAGTTGCTGAAATAAGCCTATTTAATAAGGCTATTTAATAAGTCTAAGTTGCTGAAATAAACATATTTAATAAGCCTAAGTTGCTAAAATAAGCCTATTTAATGAGGCTATTGAATAAGTCCATTTAATAAGCCTATTTAATAAGCCTATTTAATACGCCTATTTAATAAGCCTATTTAATACGCCTATTTAATAAACCGATTTAATAAGTATTTAATGAGCATATTTATTAAGTCTATTTAATAAGCCTTTTTAATAAGCCTATTTAATAAAGTCTATTTAATAAGCCTATTTAATAAGTCTATTTAATAAGTCTATTTAATAAGCCTATTTATTGAGCCTATTTAGTAAGCCTATTTAATAAGCCTATTTATTGAGCCTATTTAATAAGCCTATTTATTGAGCCTATTTAATAAGCCTATTTATTGAGCCTATTTAGTAAGCCTATTTATTGAGCCTATTTAATAAGCCTATTTAATAAGCCTATTTAATAAGCCTATTTAATAAGCCTATTTAATAAGCCTATTTATTGAGCCTATTTAATAAGTCTATTTAATAAGCCTATTTAATAAGCCTATTTAATAAGTATTTAATGAGCCTATTTAATAAGTCTATTTAATAAGCCTATTTTATAGGCCTATTTAATAAGTCTAAGTTGCTGAAATAAGCTTATTTAATAAGCCTAAGTTGCTGAAATAAGCCTATATAATAAGGCTATTTAATAAGCATAAGTTGCTGAATTAAGCCTATTTAATAAGCCTAAGTTGCTAAAATAAGCCTATTTAATGAGGCTATTTAATAAGTCTATTTAATAAGCCTATTTAATAAGCCTATTTATTGAGCCTATTTAATAAGTCTATTTAATAAGCCTATTTAATAAGCCTATTTAATAAGTATTTAATGAGCCTATTTAATAGGCCTATTTAATAAGTCTAAGTTGCTGAAATAAGCTTATTTAATAAGCCTAAGTTGCTGAAATAAGCCTATATAATAAGGCTATTTAATAAGCATAAGTTGCTGAATTAAGCCTATTTAATAAGCCTAAGTTGCTAAAATAAGCCTATTTAATAAGCCTATTTATTGAGCCCATTTCATACGCCTATTTAATAAGTCTATTTAATAAACCTATTTAATAAGTCTTAGTTGCTGAAATAAGCCTATTTAATAAGCCCAAGTTGCTGAAATAAGCCTATTTAATAAGGCTGTTTAATAAGCCTAAGTTGCTGAAATAAGCCTATTTCATAAGCCTAAGTTGCTGAAATAAGGCTTTTTAATAAGTCTAAGTTGCTGAAATAAGCCTATTTAATAAGCCTAAGTTGCTAAAATAAGCCTATTTAATAAGGCTATTTAATAAGCCTAAGTTGCTGAATAAGCCTATTTAATAAGTCTACGTTGCTGAGATAAGGCTATTTAATAAGCCTAAGTTGCTGAAATGAGCCTTTTTAATAAGCCTAAGTTGCTGAAATAAGGCTATTTAATAAGTCTAAGTTGCTGAAGTAAGCCTATTTAAAAAGCCTAAGTTGCTAAAATAAGCCTATTTAATGAGGCTATTTAATAAGTCTATTTAATAAGCCTATTTAATAAGCCTATTTAATAAGCCTATTTAATATGCCTATTTAATAAGTCTATTTAATAAGTCTATTTAATACGCCTATTTAATAAGTATTTAATTAGCCTATTTAATAAGCCTATTTATTGAGCCTATTTAATAAGCCTATTTAATAAGCCTATTTAATAAGCCTATTTAATAAGCCTATTTATTAAGCATATTTGATGAGCCTATTTAATAAGCCTATTTATTGAGCCTATTTAATAAGTCTATTTTATAAGCCTGTTTAATAAGCCTATTTAATAAGTATTTAATGAGCCTATTTAATAAGCCTAAGTTGCTGAAAAAGCCTATTTAATAAGCCTAAGTTTCTGAACTAAGCCTATTTTAAAAGGTATATTTAATAAGTCTAAGTTTCTGAAATAAACCTATTTAAAAATGCTATTTAATAAGCCTAAGTTGCTGAAATAAACCTGTTTAATAAGGCTATTTAATAAGCATAAGTTGCTGAAATAAGCTTATTTAATAAGCCTAAGTTGCTGAAATAAGCCTATTTAATAAGGCTATTTAATAAGTCTAAGTTGCTGAAATAAACCTATTTAATAAGACTAAGTTGCTAAAATAAGCCTATTTTATGAGGCTATTTAATAAGTCCATTTAATAAGCCTATTTAATAAGCCTATTTAATACGCCTATTTAATAAGCCTATTTAATACGCCTATTTAATAAACCTATATAATAAGTATTTAATGAGCCTATGTACTAAGTCTATTTAATAAGCCTTTTTTATAAGCCTATTTAATAAAGTCTATTTAATAAGCCTATTTAATAAGTCTATTTAATAAGTCTATTTAATACGCCTATTTAATAAGTATTTAATGAGCCTATTTAATAAGCCTATTTATTGAGTCTATTTAATAAGCCTATTTAATAAGCCTATTTAATAAGCCTATTTAATAAGCCTATTTATTAAGCATATTTGATGAGCCTATTTAATAAGCCTATTTATTGAGCCTATTTAATAAGTCTATTTTATAAGCCTGTTTAATAAACCTATTTAATAAGTATTTAATGAGCCTATTTAATAAGCCTAAGTTGCTGAAAAAGCCTATTTAATAAGCCTAAGTTTCTGAACTAAGCCTATTTAAAAAGGTATATTTAATAAGTCTAAGTTTCTGAAATAAACCTATTTAAAAATGCTATTTAATAAGCCTAAGTTGCTGAAATAAACCTGTTTAATAAGGCTATTTAATAAGCATAAGTTGCTGAAATAAGCTTATTTAATAAGCCTAAGTTGCTGAAATAAGCCTATTTAATAAGGCTATTTAATAAGTCTAAGTTGCTGAAATAAACCTATTTAATAAGCCTAAGTTGCTAAAATAAGCCTATTTAATGAGGCTATTTAATAAGTCAATTTAATAAGCCTATTTAATAAGCCTATTTAATACGCCTATTTAATAAGCCTATTTAATACGCCTATTTAATAAACCTATATAATAAGTATTTAATGAGCCTATTTACAAAGTCTATTTAATAAACCTTTTTAATAAGCCTATTTAATAAAGTCTATTTAATAAGCCTATTTAATAAGTCTATTTAATAAGTCTATTTAATAAGCCTATTTAATAAGTATTTAATGAGCCTATTTAATAAGCCTATTTATTGAGCCTATTTAATAAGCCTATTTATTGAGCCTATTTAATAAGCCTATTTATTGAGCCTATTTAGTAAGCCTATTTAATAAGCCTATTTAATAAGCCTATTTAATAAGCCTATTTAATAAGCCTATTTAATAAGCCTATTTAATAAGCCTATTTATTGAGCCTATTTAATAAGCCTATTTAATAAGCCTATTTAATAAGCTATTTAATAAGTCTAAGTTGCTGAAATAATTTTCGATTTAAAGCTTTCGTGACTGCAATGTTTCATCTTCTTTGGTTCTTTCGGTAAAGTCACGTAGAATGAGAATAAAATAATAAATTGATAAAATAAAATAACACAATAATATTCTCACGACGTTTCGGCCACAACACAAGCGGCCTTCATCAGGTGAAGGGAGCGAGACTGTCTGGTAGGACAGCGCTGGAGTGAGAGAGCCACGTTCAGATCACGGCTTTTAAGCTGTGTGAGAGGAACAAAGAGCCTTGACGAAGGAATTAGCATAAAATTTAGCATTGAAAAGGCTGAATGATTAGCTTGTGACTGGTCACAGAAATAGCTATGTTAAAAGTTAAAGCATACACATACGCAGAGTCACCCATTGTTAAAAGGAATTAGCATAGAATTTAGCATTGAAATAGCTAAATTAAGGCATTCGCTTGTAACTGCTACAGAAATAGTTACGTTGAAGTCAGAGCATACACATTCACCGAGGCACTTAGTACAAATCAAAACAGGAGAATTTAGCATTGAAATAACTAGGCGAATTTAGCATTGAAATAACTGGGTGATTTGCTGGTGACTGGTCACAGAATACTATATACTATATAGTGAACCAATAAAAACTAAAATATAAATTACCTTCATGTTATCAATAAACTCTATATTCTCCAATCAGCTAAGCTACCAACCATAAGTCGTTATATATCACAATGCTATATGGCGAAAAAATGGGTGGATTCTTATCCTCAAATTTCCGTACCACGGATAGCTACGGGCCCCGTTCAGACGGACGAGTTCGTCCATGGTCGGAACAGAGGAGGGGGAGAGAGACAGCTGCGAAGCCCTAGTATACTCCATGTTGTAAACCATACCATTAACCGTGGTGTGAGAGGTATTAAGAGGCAATGCTGGCGAAAGAGCTGCGGTCTGAAGGTCATCGTAAAATTACAATTAATTAAGAACAGAAATGATTTAACACATCTTTCCAGTGGTTACTAAGCCTGAATCCATCTTCTCGGTTGAAATTGTCTCTGTGCTTGTATATGTGAATGGCCTCATGAACGAATCTCTCATGGTAGCCAGTTGGTTTGCAAAGAACCTCCGTCTTGGAGAAGTCAATGTCATGTGAGCCCACTGAATTGTAACAGTGATCTGCCACGGCAGAGGAGTTCGTCTTACCGTGTTTCAAGTCTACTTTATGTTCGCGGATGCGGTCCGAGATATGTCTTTTGGTTTCTCCAATGTAGCTACTACCACAGAGGCACTTTAGTTTGTAAAAGCCCGGGTACGGTATGTCTGGAAGAGCATCTATTACAGATGGAACTAAATCACGGATTTTGTGTACTGTGTTGAATCGGACCTGGATCTTGTGTTTATTCAGGATTTTGGAGATCTTTTTAGTGACCCCTGCAATGTAGGGTAAGGTGATGGTTTTGAGTGGCTCCACAAGAGGATCCTTCTTCATGACTGGAGTGATGGCTTTGAGGATTGTGTAGTCGGAGTAGCCATTAGCCCTGAGAGCCTGAACTCAAGCACGTACACCAGGCTCTCAGGGCTAATGGCTACTCCGACTACACAATCCTCAAAGCCATCACTACAGTCATGAAGAAGGATCCTCTTGTGGAGCCACTCAAAACCATCACCTTACCCTACATTGCAGGGGTCACTAAAAAGATCTCCAAAATCCTGAATAAACACAAGATCCAGGTCCGATTCAACACAGTACACAAAATCCGTGATTTAGTTCCATCTGTAAAAGATGCTCTTCCAGACATACAGTACCCGGGCATTTACAAACTAAAGTGCCTCTGTGGTAGTAGCTACATTGGAGAAACCAAAAGACATATCTCGGACCGCATCCGCGAACATAAAGCAGACTTGAAACACGGTAAGACGAACTCCTCTGCCGTGGCAGATCACTGTTACAATTCAGTGGGCTCACATGACATTGACTTCTCCAAGACGGAGGTTCTTTGCAAACCAACTGGCTACCATGAGAGATTCGTTCATGAGGCCATTCACATATACAAGCACAGAGACAATTTCAACCGAGAAGATGGATTCAGGCTTAGTAACCACTGGAAAGATGTGTTAAATCATTTCTGTTCTTAATTAATTGTAATTTTACGATGACCTTCAGACCGCAGCTCTTTCGCCAGCATTGCCTCTTAATACCTCTCACACCACGGTTAATGGTATGGTTTACAACATGGAGTATACTAGGGCTTCGCAGCTGTCTCTCTCCCCCTCCTCTGTTCCGACCATGGACGAACTCGTCCGTCTGAACGGGGCCCGTAGCTATCCGTGGTACGGAAATTTGAGGGTAAGAATCCACCCATTTTTTCGCCATATAGCATTGTGATATATAACGACTTATGGTTGGTAGCTTAGCTGATTGGAGAATATAGAGTTTATTGATAACATGAAGGTAATTTATATTTTAGTTTTTATTGGTTCACTATATAGTATATAGTATTCTGTGACCAGTCACCAGCAAATCACCCAGTTATTTCAATGCTAAATTCGCCTAGTTATTTCAATGCTAAATTCTCCTGTTTTGATTTGTACTAAGTGCCTCGGTGAATGTGTATGCTCTGACTTCAACGTAACTATTTCTGTAGCAGTTACAAGCGAATGCCTTAATTTAGCTATTTCAATGCTAAATTCTATGCTAATTCCTTTTAACAATGGGTGCCTCTGCGGATGTGTATGCTTTAACTTTTAACATAGCTATTTCTGTGACCAGTCACAAGCTAATCATTCAGCCTTTTCAATGCTAAATTTTATGCTAATTCCTTCGTCAAGGCTCTTTGTTCCTCTCACACAGCTTAAAAGCCGTGATCTGAACGTGGCTCTCTCACTCCAGCGCTGTCCTACCAGACAGTCTCGCTCCCTTCACCTGATGAAGGCCGCTTGTGTTGTGGCCGAAACGTCGTGAGAATATTATTGTGTTATTTTATTTTATCAATTTATTATTTTATTCTCATTCTACGTGACTTTGCTGAAATAAGCCTATTTATTAAGCCCAAGTTGCTGAAATAAGCCTATTTAATAAGGCTGTTTAATAAGCCTAAGTTGCTGAAATAAGCCTATTTCATAAGCCTAAGTTGCTGAAATAAGGCTATTTAATAAGCCTAAGTTGCTGAATAAGCCTATTTAATAAGCCTAAGTTGCTGAAATAAGCCTATTTAATAAGTCTAAGTTGCTGAAATAAGGCTATTTAATAAGCCTAAGTTGCTGAAAAAAGCCTATTTAATAAGCCTAAGTTGCTGAAATAAGGCTATTTAATAAGACTAAGTTGCTGAATAAGCCTATTTAATAAGCCTAAGTTGCTGAAATAAGCCTATTTAATAAGTCTAAGTTGCTGAAATAAGGCTATTTAATAAGCCTAAGTTGCTGAAAAAAGCCTATTTAATAAGCCTAAGTTGCTGAATAAGCCTATTTTTATTAAGCCTAAGTTGCTGAAATAAGCCTATTCAATAAGCCCAAGTTGCTGAAATAAGCCTATTTAATAAGGCTATTTAATAAGCCTAAGTTGCTGAAATAAGCCTATTTAATAAGCGTAAGTTGCTGAAATAATGCTATTTAATAAGCCTAAGTTGCTGAAATAAGCCTATTTAATAGGCCTATCTAATAAGTCTAAGTTGCAGAAATAAGAATATTTCATAAGCCTATTTAATGAGCCTAAGTTGCTGAAATGTCTATTTAACTAGTCGATTTAATAAGTCTAAGTTGCTAAAATAAGCCTATTTAATAAGGCTATTTAATAAGCCTATGTTGCTGAAATAAGCCTATTTAATAAGGCTATTTAATGAGCCTAAGTTGCTGAAATAAGCCTATTTAAAAAGCCTAAGTTTCTGAACTAAGCCTATTTAAATAGGTATATTTAATAAGTCTAAGTTTCTGAAATAAACCTATTTAAAAATGCTATTTAATAAATCTAAGTTGCTGAAATAAACCTGTTTAATAAGGCTATTTAATAAGCATAAGTTGCTGAAACAAGCTTATTTAATAAGCCTAAGTTGCTGAAATAAGCCTATTTAATAAGGCTATTTAATAAGTCTAAGTTGCTGAAATAAACATATTTAATAAGCCTAAGTTGCTAAAATAAGCCTATTTAATGAGGCTATTTAATGAGTCCATTTAATAAGCCTATTTAATAAGCCTATTTAATACGCCTATTTAATAAGCCTATTTAATACGCCTATTTAATAAACCGATTTAATAAGTATTTAATGAGCATATTTATTAAGTCTATTTAATAAGCCTTTTTAATAAGCCTATTTAATAAAGTCTATTTAATAAGCCTATTTAATAAGTCTATTTAATAAGTCTATTTAATAAGCCTATTTATTGAGCCTATTTAGTAAGCCTATTTAATAAGCCTATTTATTGAGCCTATTTAATAAGCCTATTTATTGAGCCTATTTAATAAGCCTATTTATTGAGCCTATTTAGTAAGCCTATTTATTGAGCCTATTTAATAAGCCTATTTAATAAGCCTATTTAATAAGCCTATTTAATAAGCCTATTTAATAAGCCTATTTATTGAGCCTATTTAATACGTCTATTTAATAAGCCTATTTAATAAGCCTATTTAATAAGTATTTAATGAGCCTATTTAATAAGTCTATTTAATAAGCCTATTTTATAGGCCTATTTAATAAGTCTAAGTTGCTGAAATAAGCTTATTTAATAAGCCTAAGTTGCTGAAATAAGCCTATATAATAAGGCTATTTAATAAGCATAAGTTGCTGAATTAAGCCTATTTAATAAGCCTAAGTTGCTAAAATAAGCCTATTTAATGAGGCTATTTAATAAGTCTATTTAATAAGCCTATTTAATAAGCCTATTTATTGAGCCTATTTAATAAGTCTATTTAATAAGCCTATTTAATAAGCCTATTTAATAAGTATTTAATGAGCCTATTTAATAGGCCTATTTAATAAGTCTAAGTTGCTGAAATAAGCTTATTTAATAAGCCTAAGTTGCTGAAATAAGCCTATATAATAAGGCTATTTAATAAACATAAGTTGCTGAATTAAGCCTATTTAATAAGCCTAAGTTGCTAAAATAAGCCTATTTAATGAGGCTATTTAATAAGTCTATTTAATAAGCCTATTTAATAAGCCTATTTATTGAGCCCATTTCATACGCCTATTTAATAAGTCTATTTAATAAGCCTATTTAATAAGTGTTAGTTGCTGAAATAAGCCTATTTAATAAGCCCAAGTTGCTGAAATAAGCCTATTTAATAAGGCTGTTTAATAAGCCTAAGTTGCTGAAATAAGCCTATTTCATAAGCCTAAGTTGCTGAAATAAGGCTTTTTAATAAGTCTAAGTTGCTGAAATAAGCCTATTTAATAAGCCTAAGTTGCTAAAATAAGCCTATTTAATAAGGCTATTTAATAAGCCTAAGTTGCTGAAATAAGCCTATTTCATAAGCCTAAGTTGCTGAAATAAGGCTTTTTAATAAGTCTAAGTTGCTGAAATAAGCCTATTTAATAAGCCTAAGTTGCTAAAATAAGCCTATTTAATAAGGCTATTTAATAAGCCTAAGTTGCTGAATAAGCCTATTTAATAAGTCTACGTTGCTGAGATAAGGCTATTTAATAAGCCTAAGTTGCTGAAATGAGCCTTTTTAATAAGCCTAAGTTGCTGAAATAAGGCTATTTAATAAGTCTAAGTTGCTGAAATAAGCCTATTTAAAAAGCATAAGTTGCTAAAATAAGCCTATTTAATGAGGCTATTTAATAAGTCTATTTAATAAGCCTATTTAATAAGCCTATTTAATATGCCTATTTAATAAGTCTATTTAATAAGTCTATTTGATGAGCCTATTTAATAAGTATTTAATTAGCCTATTTAATAAGCCTATTTATTGAGCCTATTTAATAAGCCTATTTAATAAGCCTATTTAATAAGCCTATTTAATAAGCCTATTTATTAAGCATATTTGATGAGCCTATTTAATAAGCCTATTTATTGAGCCTATTTAATAAGTCTATTTTATAAGCCTGTTTAATAAGCCTATTTAATAAGTATTTAATGAGCCTATTTAATAAGCCTAAGTTGCTGAAAAAGCCTATTTAATAAGCCTAAGTTTCTGAACTAAGCCTATTTAAAAAGGTATATTTAATATGTCTAAGTTTCTGAAATAAACCTATTTAAAAATGCTATTTAATAAGCCTAAGTTGCTGAAATAAACCTGTTTAATAAGGCTATTTAATAAGCATAAGTTGCTGAAATAAGCTTATTTAATAAGCCTAAGTTGCTGAAATAAGCCTATTTAATAAGGCTATTTAATAAGTCTAAGTTGCTGAAATAAACCTATTTAATAAGCCTAAGTTGCTAAAATAAGCCTATTTTATGAGGCTATTTAATAAGTCCATTTAATAAGCCTATTTAATAAGCCTATTTAATACGCCTATTTAATAAGCCTATTTAATACGCCTATTTAATAAACCTATATAATAAGTATTTAATGAGCCTATTTACTAAGTCTATTTAATAAGCCTTTTTAATAAGCCTATTTAATAAAGTCTATTTAATAAGCCTATTTAATAAGTCTATTTAATAAGTCTATTTAATACGCCTATTTAATAAGTATTTAATGAGCCTATTTAATAAGCCTATTTATTGAGCCTATTTAATAAGCCTATTTAATAAGCCTATTTAATAAGCCTATTTAATAAGCCTATTTATTAAGCATGTTTGATGAGCCTATTTAATAAGCCTATTTATTGAGCCTATTTAATGAGTCTATTTTAAAAGCCTGTTTAATAAACCTATTTAATAAGTATTTAATGAGCCTATTTAATAAGCCTAAGTTGCTGAAAAAGCCTATTTAATAAGCCTAAGTTTCTGAACTAAGCCTATTTAAAAAGGTATATTTAATAAGTCTAAGTTTCTGAAATAAACCTATTTAAAAATGCTATTTAATAAGCCTAAGTTGCTGAAATAAACCTGTTTAATAAGGCTATTTAATAAGCATAAGTTGCTGAAATAAGCGTATTTAATAAGCCTAAGTTGATGAAATAAGCCTATTTAATAAGGCTATTTAATAAGTCTAAGTTGCTGAAATAAACCTATTTAATAAGCCTAAGTTGCTAAAATAAGCCTATTTAATGAGGCTATTTAATAAGTCCATTTAATAAGCCTATTTAATAAGCCTATTTAATACGCCTATTTAATAAGCCTATTTAATACGCCTATTTAATAAACCTATATAATAAGTATTTAATGAGCCTATTTACTAAGTCTATTTAATAAGCCTTTTTAATAAGCCTATTTAATAAAGTCTATTTAATAAGCCTATTTAATAAGTCTATTTAATAAGTCTATTTAATAAGCCTATTTAATAAGTATTTAATGAGCCTATTTAATATGCCTATTTATTGAGCCTATTTTTTATAAGCCTATTTAACAAGCCTATTTAATAAGCCTATTTATTGAGCCTATTTAATAAGCCTTTTTAATAAGCCTATTTAATAATCTATTTAATAAGTCTAAGTTTGCTGAAATAAGCCTATTTAATAAGCCCAAGTTGCTGAAATAAGCCTATTTAATAAGGCTGTTTAATAAGCCTAAGTTGCTGAAATAAGCCTATTTCATAAGCCTAAGTTGCTGAAATAAGGCTATTTAATAAGCCTAAGTTGCTGAATAAGCCTATTTAATAACCCTAAGTTGCTGAAATAAGCCTATTTAATAAGTCTAAGTTGCTGAAATAAGGCTATTTAATAAGCCTAAGTTGCTGAAAAAGCCTATTTAATAAGCCTAAGTTGCTGAAATAAGTCTATTTAATAAGCCTATTTAATAAGCCTAAGTTGCTAAAATAAGCCTATTTAATGAGGCTATTTAATAAGTCCATTTAATAAGCCTATTTAATAAGCCTATTTAATACGCCTATTTAATAAGCCTATTTAATACGCCTATTTAATAAACCTATATAATAAGTATTTAATTAGCCTATTTACTAAGTCTATTTAATAAGCCTTTTTAATAAGCCTATTTAATAAAGTCTATTTAATAAGCCTATTTAATAAGTCTATTTAATAAGTCTATTTAATACGCCTATTTAATAAGTATTTAATGAGCCTATTTAATAAGCCTATTTATTGAGCCTATTTAATAAGCCTATTTAATAAGCCTATTTAATAAGCCTATTTAATAAGCCTATTTATTAAGCATATTTGATGAGCCTATTTAATAAGCCTATTTATTGAGCCTATTTAATAAGTCTATTTTATAAGCCTGTTTAATAAACCTATTTAATAAGTATTTAATGAGCCTATTTAATAAGCCTAAGTTGCTGAAAAAGCCTATTTAATAAGCCTAAGTTTCTGAACTAAGCCTATTTAAAAAGGTATATTTAATAAGTCTAAGTTTCTGAAATAAACCTATTTAAAAATGCTATTTAATAAGCCTAAGTTGCTGAAATAAACCTGTTTAATAAGGCTATTTAATAAGCATAAGTTGCTGAAATAAGCGTATTTAATAAGCCTAAGTTGATGAAATAAGCCTATTTAATAAGGCTATTTAATAAGTCTAAGTTGCTGAAATAAACCTATTTAATAAGCCTAAGTTGCTAAAATAAGCCTATTTAATGAGGCTATTTAATAAGTCCATTTAATAAGCCTATTTAATAAGCCTATTTAATACGCCTATTTAATAAGCCTATTTAATACGCCTATTTAATAAACCTATATAATAAGTATTTAATGAGCCTATTTACTAAGTCTATTTAATAAGCCTTTTTAATAAGCCTATTTAATAAAGTCTATTTAATAAGCCTATTTAATAAGTCTATTTAATAAGTCTATTTAATAAGCCTATTTAATAAGTATTTAATGAGCCTATTTAATATGCCTATTTATTGAGCCTATTTTTTATAAGCCTATTTAACAAGCCTATTTAATAAGCCTATTTATTGAGCCTATTTAATAAGCCTTTTTAATAAGCCTATTTAATAAGCTATTTAATAAGTCTAAGTTGCTGAAATAAGCCTATTTAATAAGCCCAAGTTGCTGAAATAAGCCTATTTAATAAGGCTGTTTAATAAGCCTAAGTTGCTGAAATAAGCCTATTTCATAAGCCTAAGTTGCTGAAATAAGGCTATTTAATGAGCCTAAGTTGCTGAAAAAGCCTATTTAATAAGCCTAAGTTGCTGAAATAAGTCTATTTAATAAGCCTATTTAATAAGCCTAAGTTGCTAAAATAAGCCTATTTAATGAGGCTATTTAATAAGCCTATTAATTACGCCTATTTAATAAACCTATATAATAAGTATTTAATGAGCCTATTTACTAAGTCTATTTAATAAGCCTTTTTAATAAGCCTATTTAATAAAGTCTATTTAATAAGCCTATTTAATAAGTCTATTTAATAAGTCTATTTAATAAGCCTATTTAATAAGTATTTAATGAGCCTATTTAATATGCCTATTTATTGAGCCTATTTAATAAGCCTATTTATTGAGCCTATTTAATAAGCCTATTTATTGAGCCTATTTAGTAAGCCTATTTAATAAGCCTATTTAATAAGCCTATTTAATAAGCCTATTTAATAAGCCTATTTAACAAGCCTATTTAATAAGCCTATTTATTGAGCCTATTTAATAAGTCTATTTTATAAGCCTGTTTAATAAGTCTATTTAATAAGTATTTAATGAGCCTATTTAATAAGCCTAAGTTGCTGAAAAAGCCTATTTAATAAGCATAAGTTTCTGAACTAAGCCTATTTAAAAAGGTATATTTAATAAGTCTAAGTTTCTGAAATAAACCTATTTAAAAATGCTATTTAATAAGCCTAAGTTGCTGAAATAAACCTGTTTAATAAGGCTATTTAATAAGCATAAGTTGCTGAAATAAGCCTATTTTATGAGGCTATTTAATAAGTCCATTTAATAAGCCTATTTAATAAGCCTATTTAATACGCCTATTTAATAAGCCTATTTAATACGCCTATTTAATAAACCTATATAATAAGTATTTAATGAGCCTATTTACTAAATCTATTTAATAAGCCTTTTTAATAAGCCTATTTAATAAAGTCTATTTAATAAGCCTATTTAATAAGTCTATTTAATAAGTCTATTTAATACGCCTATTTAATAAGTATTTAATGAGCCTATTTAATAAGCCTATTTATTGAGCCTATTTAATAAGCCTATTTAATAAGCCTATTTAATAAGCCTATTTAATAAGCCTATTTATTAAGCATATTTGATGAGCCTATTTAATAAGCCTATTTATTGAGCCTATTTAATAAGTCTATTTTATAAGCCTGTTTAATAAACCTATTTAATAAGTATTTAATGAGCCTATTTAATAAGCCTAAGTTGCTGAAAAAGCCTATTTAATAAGCCTAAGTTTCTGAACTAAGCCAATTTAAAAAGGTATATTTAATAAGTCTAAGTTTCTGAAATAAACCTATTTAAAAATGCTATTTAATAAGCCTAAGTTGCTGAAATAAACCTGTTTAATAAGGCTATTTAATAAGCATAAGTTGCTGAAATAAGCGTATTTAATAAGCCTAAGTTGATGAAATAAGCCTATTTAATAAGGCTATTTAATAAGTCTAAGTTGCTGAAATAAACCTATTTAATAAGCCTAAGTTGCTAAAATAAGCCTATTTAATGAGGCTATTTAATAAGTCCATTTAATAAGCCTATTTAATAAGCCTATTTAATACGCCTATTTAATAAGCCTATTTAATACGCCTATTTAATAAACCTATATAATAAGTATTTAATGAGCCTATTTACTAAGTCTATTTAATAAGCCTTTTTAATAAGCCTATTTAATAAAGTCTATTTAATAAGCCTATTTAATAAGTCTATTTAATAAGTCTATTTAATAAGCCTATTTAATAAGTATTTAATGAGCCTATTTAATATTCCTATTTATTGAGCCTATTTAATAAGCCTATTTAACAAGCCTATTTAATAAGCCTATTTATTGAGCCTATTTAATAAGCCTTTTTAATACGCCTATTTAATAAGCTATTTAATAAGTCTAAGTTGCTGAAATAAGCCTATTTAATAAGCCCAAGTTGCTGAAATAAGCCTATTTAATAAGGCTGTTTAATAAGCCTAAGTTGCTGAAATAAGCCTATTTCATAAGCCTAAGTTGCTGAAATAAGGCTATTTAATAAGCCTAAGTTGCTGAATAAGCCTATTTAATAACCCTAAGTTGCTGAAATAAGCCTATTTAATAAGTCTAAGTTGCTGAAATAAGGCTATTTAATAAGCCTAAGTTGCTGAAAAAGCCTATTTAATAAGCCTAAGTTGCTGAAATAAGTCTATTTAATAAGCCTATTTAATAAGCCTAAGTTGCTAAAATAAGCCTATTTAATGAGGCTATTTAATAAGTCCATTTAATAAGCCTATTTAATAAGCCTATTTAATACGCCTATTTAATAAGCCTATTTAATACGCCTATTTAATAAACCTATATAATAAGTATTTAATGAGCCTATTTACTAAGTCTATTTAATAAGCCTTTTTAATAAGCCTATTTAATAAAGTCTATTTAATAAGCCTATTTAATAAGTCTATTTAATACGTCTATTTAATACGCCTATTTAATAAGTATTTAATGAGCCTATTTAATAAGCCTATTTATTGAGCCTATTTAATAAGCCTATTTAATAAGCCTATTTAATAAGCCTATTTAATAAGCCTATTTATTAAGCATATTTGATGAGCCTATTTAATAAGCCTATTTATTGAGCCTATTTAATAAGTCTATTTTATAAGCCTGTTTAATAAACCTATTTAATAAATATTTAATGAGCCTATTTAATAAGCCTAAGTTGCTGAAAAAGCCTATTTAATAAGCCTAAGTTTCTGAACTAAGCCTATTTAAAAAGGTATATTTAATAAATCTAAGTTTCTGAAATAAACCTATTTAAAAATGCTATTTAATAAGCCTAAGTTGCTGAAATAAACCTGTTTAATAAGGCTATTTAATAAGCATAAGTTGCTGAAATAAGCGTATTTAATAAGCCTAAGTTGATGAAATAAGCCTATTTAATAAGGCTATTTAATAAGTCTAAGTTGCTGAAATAAACCTATTTAATAAGCCTAAGTTGCTAAAATAAGCCTATTTAATGAGGCTATTTAATAAGTCCATTTAATAAGCCTATTTAATAAGCCTATTTAATACGCCTATTTAATAAGCCTATTTAATACGCCTATTTAATAAACCTATATAATAAGTATTTAATGAGCCTATTTACTAAGTCTATTTAATAAGCCTTTTTAATAAGCCTATTTAATAAAGTCTATTTAATAAGCCTATTTAATAAGTCTATTTAATAAGTCTATTTAGTAAGCCTATTTAATAAGTATTTAATGAGCCTATTTAATATGCCTATTTATTGAGCCTATTTAATAAGCCTATTTAACAAGCCTATTTAATAAGCCTATTTATTGAGCCTATTTAATACGCCTTTTTAATAAGCCTATTTAATAAGCTATTTAATAAGTCTAAGTTGCTGAAATAAGCCTATTTAATAAGCCCAAGTTGCTGAAATAAGCCTATTTAATAAGGCTGTTTAATAAGCCTAAGTTGCTGAAATAAGCCTATTTCATAAGCCTAAGTTGCTGAAATAAGGCTATTTAATAAGCCTAAGTTGCTGAATAAGCCTATTTAATAACCCTAAGTTGCTGAAATAAGCCTATTTAATAAGTCTAAGTTGCTGAAATAAGGCTATTTAATAAGCCTAAGTTGCTGAAAAAGCCTATTTAATAAGCCTAAGTTGCTGAAATAAGTCTATTTAATAAGCCTATTTAATAAGCCTAAGTTGCTAAAATAAGCCTATTTAATGAGGCTATTTAATAAGTCCATTTAATAAGCCTATTTAATAAGCCTATTTAATACGCCTATTTAATAAGCCTATTTAATACGCCTATTTAATAAACCTATATAATAAGTATTTAATGAGCCTATTTACTAAGTCTATTTAATAAGCCTTTTTAATAAGCCTATTTAATAAAGTCTATTTAATAAGCCTATTTAATAAGTCTATTTAATAAGTCTATTTAATACGCCTATTTAATAAGTATTTAATGAGCCTATTTAATAAGCCTATTTATTGAGCCTATTTAATAAGCCTATTTAATAAGCCTATTTAATAAGCCTATTTAATAAGCCTATTTATTAAGCATATTTGATGAGCCTATTTAATAAGCCTATTTATTGAGCCTATTTAATAAGTCTATTTTATAAGCCTGTTTAATAAACCTATTTAATAAGTATTTAATGAGCCTATTTAATAAGCCTAAGTTGCTGAAAAAGCCTATTTAATAAGCCTAAGTTTCTGAACTAAGCCTATTTATAAAGGTATATTAAATAAGTCTAAGTTTCTGAATAAACCTATTTAAAAATGCTATTTAATAAGCCTAAGTTGCTGAAATAAACCTGTTTAATAAGGCTATTTAATAAGCATAAGTTGCTGAAATAAGCGTATTTAATAAGCCTAAGTTGATGAAATAAGCCTATTTAATAAGGCTATTTAATAAGTCTAAGTTGCTGAAATAAACCTATTTAATAAGCCTAAGTTGCTAAAATAAGCCTATTTAATGAGGCTATTTAATAAGTCCATTTAATAAGCCTATTTAATAAGCCTATTTAATACGCCTATTTAATAAGCCTATTTAATACGCCTATTTAATAAACCTATATAATAAGTATTTAATGAGCCTATTTACTAAGTCTATTTAATAAGCCTTTTTAATAAGCCTATTTAATAAAGTCTATTTAATAAGCCTATTTAATAAGTCTATTTAATAAGTCTATTTAATACGCCTATTTAATAAGTATTTAATGAGCCTATTTAATAAGCCTATTTATTGAGCCTATTTAATAAGCCTATTTAATAAGCCTATTTAATAAGCCTATTTAATAAGCCTATTTATTAAGCATATTTGATGAGCCTATTTAATAAGCCTATTTATTGAGCCTATTTAATAAGTCTATTTTATAAGCCTGTTTAATAAACCTATTTAATAAGTATTTAATGAGCCTATTTAATAAGCCTAAGTTGCTGAAAAAACCTATTTAATAAGCCTAAGTTTCTGAACTAAGCCTATTTATAAAGGTATATTTAATAAGTCTAAGTTTCTGAAATAAACCTATTTAAAAATGCTATTTAATAAGCCTAAGTTGCTGAAATAAACCTGTTTAATAAGGCTATTTAATAAGCATAAGTTGCTGAAATAAGCGTATTTAATAAGCCTAAGTTGATGAAATAAGCCTATTTAATAAGGCTATTTAATAAGTCTAAGTTGCTGAAATAAACCTATTTAATAAGCCTAAGTTGCTAAAATAAGCCTATTTAATGAGGCTATTTAATAAGTCCATTTAATAAGCCTATTTAATAAGCCTATTTAATACGCCTATTTAATAAGCCTATTTAATACGCCTATTTAATAAACCTATATAATAAGTATTTAATGAGCCTATTTACTAAGTCTATTTAATAAGCCTTTTTAATAAGCCTATTTAATAAAGTCTATTTAATAAGCCTATTTAATAAGTCTATTTAATAAGTCTATTTAATACACCTATTTAATAAGTATTTAATGAGCCTATTTAATAAGCCTATTTATTGAGCCTATTTAATAAGCCTATTTAATAAGCCTATTTAATAAGCCTATTTATTAAGCATATTTGATGAGCCTATTTAATAAGCCTATTTATTGAGCCTATTTAATAAGTCTATTTTATAAGCCTGTTTAATAAACCTATTTAATAAATATTTAATGAGCCTATTTAATAAGCCTAAGTTGCTGAAAAAGCCTATTTAATAAGCCTAAGTTTCTGAACTAAGCCTATTTAAAAAGGTATATTTAATAAGTCTAAGTTTCTGAAATAAACCTATTTAAAAATGCTATTTAATAAGCCTAAGTTGCTGAAATAAACCTGTTTAATAAGGCTATTTAATAAGCATAAGTTGCTGAAATAAGCGTATTTAATAAGCCTAAGTTGATGAAATAAGCCTATTTAATAAGGCTATTTAATAAGTCTAAGTTGCTGAAATAAACCTATTTAATAAGCCTAAGTTGCTAAAATAAGCCTATTTAATGAGGCTATTTAATAAGTCCATTTAATAAGCCTATTTAATAAGCCTATTTAATACGCCTATTTAATAAGCCTATTTAATACGCCTATTTAATAAACCTATATAATAAGTATTTAATGAGCCTATTTACTAAGTCTATTTAATAAGCCTTTTTAATAAGCCTATTTAATAAAGTCTATTTAATAAGCCTATTTAATAAGTCTATTTAATAAGTCTATTTAATAAGCCTATTTAATAAGTATTTAATGAGCCTATTTAATATGCCTATTTATTGAGCCTATTTTTTATAAGCCTATTTAACAAGCCTATTTAATAAGCCTATTTATTGAGCCTATTTAATAAGCCTTTTTAATAAGCCTATTTAATAAGCTATTTAATAAGTCTAAGTTGCTGAAATAAGCCTATTTAATAAGCCCAAGTTGCTGAAATAAGCCTATTTAATAAGGCTGTTTAATAAGCCTAAGTTGCTGAAATAAGCCTATTTCATAAGCCTAAGTTGCTGAAATAAGGCTATTTAATAAGCCTAAGTTGCTGAATAAGCCTATTTAATAACCCTAAGTTGCTGAAATAAGCCTACTTAATAAGTCTAAGTTGCTGAAATAAGGCTATTTAATAAGCCTAAGTTGCTGAAAAAGCCTATTTAATAAGCCTAAGTTGCTGAAATAAGTCTATTTAATAAGCCTATTTAATAAGCCTAAGTTGCTAAAATAAGCCTATTTAATGAGGCTATTTAATAAGCCTATTTAATACGCCTATTTAATAAACCTATATAATAAGTATTTAATGAGCCTATTTACTAAGTCTATTTAATAAGCCTTTTTAATAAGGCTATTTAATAAAGTCTATTTAATAAGCCTATTTAATAAGTCTATTTAATAAGTCTATTTAATAAGCCTATTTAATAAGTATTTAATGAGCCTATTTAATAAGCCTATTTATTGAGCCTATTTAATAAGCCTATTTAATAAGCCTATTTAATAAGCCTATTTAATAAGCCTATTTATTAAGCATGTTTGATGAGCCTATTTAATAAGCCTATTTATTGAGCCTATTTAATAAGTCTATTTTATATGCCTGTTTAATAAACCTATTTAATAAGTATTTAATGAGCCTATTTAATAAGCCTAAGTTGCTGAAAAAGCCTATTTAATAAGCCTAAGTTTCTGAACTAAGCCTATTTAAAAAGGTATATTTAATAAGTCTAAGTTTCTGAAATAAACCTATTTAAAAATGCTATTTAATAAGCCTAAGTTGCTGAAATAAACCTGTTTAATAAGGCTATTTAATAAGCATAAGTTGCTGAAATAAGCGTATTTAATAAGCCTAAGTTGATGAAATAAGCCTATTTAATAAGGCTATTTAATAAGTCTAAGTTGCTGAAATAAACCTATTTAATAAGCCTAAGTTGCTAAAATAAGCCTGTTTAATGAGGCTATTTAATAAGTCCATTTAATAAGCCTATTTAATAAGCCTATTTAATACGCCTATTTAATAAGCCTATTTAATACGCCTATTTAATAAACCTATATAATAAGTATTTA
Source organism: Petromyzon marinus (assembly GCF_048934315.1). Classification (NCBI taxonomy): domain Eukaryota; kingdom Metazoa; phylum Chordata; class Hyperoartia; order Petromyzontiformes; family Petromyzontidae; genus Petromyzon; species Petromyzon marinus. The sequence goes on along the minus strand of NW_027422983.1, from coordinate 6,318,746 downwards.
ATGAGCCTATTTACTAAGTCTATTTAATAAGCCTTTTTAATAAGCCTATTTAATAAAGTCTATTTAATAAGCCTATTTAATAAGTCTATTTAATAAGTCTATTTAATAAGCCTATTTAATAAGTATTTAATGAGCCTATTTAATATGCCTATTTATTGAGCCTATTTAATAAGCCTATTTAACAAGCCTATTTAATAAGCCTATTTATTGAGCCTATTTAATAAGCCTTTTTAATAAGCCTATTTAATAAGCTATTTAATAAGTCTAAGTTGCTGAAATAAGCCTATTTAATAAGCCCAAGTTGCTGAAATAAGCCTATTTAATAAGGCTGTTTAATAAGCCTAAGTTGCTGAAAGAAGCCTATTTCATAAGCCTTAGTTGCTGAAATAAGGCTATTCAATAAGCCCAAGTTGCTGAAATAAGCCTATTTAATAAGGCTATTTAATAAGCATAAGTTGCTGAAATAAGCCTATTTAATAAGCCTAAGTTGCTGAAATAAGCCTATTTAATAGGCCTATCTAATAAGTCTAAGTTGCAGAAATAAGCATATTTCATAAGCCTATTTAATGAGCCTAAGTTGCTGAAATGTCTATTTAACTAGTCGATTTAATAAGTCTAAGTTGCTAAAATAAGCCTATTTAATAAGGCTATTTAATAAGCCTATGTTGCTGAAATAGGCCTATTTAATAAGGCTATTTAATGAGCCTAAGTTGCTGAAATAAGCCTATTTAAAAAGCCTAAGTTTCTGAACTAAGCCTATTTAAAAAGGTATATTTAATAAGTCTAAGTTTCTGAAATAAACCTATTTAAAAATGCTATTAATACATCTAAGTTGCTGAAATAAACCTGTTTAATAAGGCTATTTAATAAGCATAAGTTGCTGAAACAAGCTTATTTAATAAGTCTAAGTTGCTGAAATAAGCCTATTTAATAAGGCTATTTAATAAGTCTAAGTCGCTGAAATAAACATATTTAATAAGCCTAAGTTGCTAAAATAAGCCTATTTAATGAGGCTATTTAATAAGTCCATTTAATAAGCCTATTTAATAAGCCTATTTAATACGCCTATTTAATAAGCCTATTTAATACGCCTATTTAATAAACCGATTTAATAAGTATTTAATGAGCATATTTATTAAGTCTATTTAATAAGCCTTTTTAATAAGCCTATTTAATAAAGTCTATTTAATAAGCCTATTTAATAAGTCTATTTAATAAGTCTATTTAATAAGCCTATTTATTGAGCGTATTTAGTAAGCCTATTTAATACGCCTATTTATTGAGCCTATTTAATAAGCCTATTTATTGAGCCTATTTAATAAGCCTATTTATTGAGCCTATTTAGTAAGCCTATTTATTGAGACTATTTAATAAGCCTATTTAATAAGCCTATTTAATAAGCCTATTTAATAAGCCTATTTAATAAGCCTATTTATTGAGCCTATTTAATAAGTCTATTTAATAAGCCTATTTAATAAGCCTATTTAATAAGTATTTAATGAGCCTATTTAATAAGTCTATTTAATAAGCCTATTTTATAGGCCTATTTAATAAGTCTAAGTTGCTGAAATAAGCTTATTTAATAAGCCTAAGTTGCTGAAATAAACCTATATAATAAGGCTATTTAATAAGCATAAGTTGCTGAATTAAGCCTATTTAATAAGCCTAAGTTGCTAAAATAAGCCTATTTAATGAGGCTATTTAATAAGTCTATTTAATAAGCCTATTTAATAAGCCTATTTAATAAGCCTATTTATTGAGCCTATTTAATAGGCCTATTTATTGAGCCTATTTAATAAGCCTATTTATTGAGCCCATTTCATACGCCTATTTAATAAGTCTATTTAATAAGCCTATTTAATAAGCCTATTTAATAAGTCTAAGTTGCTGAAATAAGCCTATTTAATAAGCCCAAGTTGCTGAAATAAGCCTATTTAATAAGGCTGTTTAATAAGCCTAAGTTGCTGAAATAAGCCTATTTCATAAGCCTAAGTTGCTGAAATAAGGCTTTTTAATAAGTCTAAGTTGCTGAAATAAGCCTATTTAATATGCCTAAGTTGCTAAAATAAGCCTATTTAATAAGGCTATTTAATAAGCCTAAGTTGCTGAATAAGCCTATTTAATAACCCTAAGTTGCTGAAATAAGCCTATTTAATAAGTCTAAGTTGCTGAAATAAGGCTATTTAATAAGCCTAAGTTGCTGAAAAAGCCTATTTAATAAGCCTAAGTTGCTGAAATAAGTCTATTTAATAAGCCTATTTAATAAGCCTAAGTTGCTAAAATAAGCCTATTTAATGAATCGATTTAATAAGTCCATTTAATAAGCCTATTTAATAAGCCTATTTAATACGCCTATTTAATAAGCCTATTTAATACGCCTATTTAATAAACCTATATAATAAGTATTTAATGAGCCTATTTACTAAGTCTATTTAATAAGCCTTTTTAATAAGCCTATTTAATAAAGTCTATTTAATAAGCCTATTTAATAAGTCTATTTAATAAGTCTATTTAATAAGCCTATTTAATAAGTATTTAATGAGCCTATTTAATATGCCTATTTATTGAGCATATTTAATAAGCCTATTTATTGAGCCTATTTAATAAGCCTATTCATTGAGCCTATTTAGTAAGCCTATTTAATAAGCCTATTTAATAAGCCTATTTAATAAGCCTATTTAATAAGCCTATTTAACAAGCCTATTTAATAAGCCTATTTATTGAGCCTATTTAATAAGCCTTTTTAATAAGCCTATTTAATAAGCTATTTAATAAGTCTAAGTTGCTGAAATAAGCCTATTTAATAAGCCCAAGTTGCTGAAATAAGCCTATTTAATAAGGCTGTTTAATAAGCCTAAGTTGCTGAAATAAGCCTATTTCATAAGCCTAAGTTGCTGAAATAAGGCTATTTAATAAGCCTAAGTTGCTGAATAAGCCTATCTAATAAGTCTAAGTTGCAGAAATAAGCATATTTCATAAGCCTATTTAATGAGCCTAAGTTGCTGAAATGTCTATTTAACTAGTCGATTTAATAAGTCTAAGTTGCTAAAATAAGCCTATTTAATAAGGCTATTTAATAAGCCTATGTTGCTGAAATAGGCCTATTTAATAAGGCTATTTAATGAGCCTAAGTTGCTGAAATAAGCCTATTTAAAAAGCCTAAGTTTCTGAACTAAGCCTATTTAAAAAGGTATATTTAATAAGTCTAAGTTTCTGAAATAAACCTATTTAAAAATGCTATTAATACATCTAAGTTGCTGAAATAAACCTGTTTAATAAGGCTATTTAATAAGCATAAGTTGCTGAAACAAGCTTATTTAATAAGTCTAAGTTGCTGAAATAAGCCTATTTAATAAGGCTATTTAATAAGTCTAAGTTGCTGAAATAAACATATTTAATAAGCCTAAGTTGCTAAAATAAGCCTATTTAATGAGGCTATTTAATAAGTCCATTTAATAAGCCTATTTAATAAGCCTATTTAATTCGCCTATTTAATAAGCCTATTTAATACGCCTATTTAATAAACCGATTTAATAAGTATTTAATGAGCATATTTATTAAGTCTATTTAATAAGTTTTTTTAATAAGCCTATTTAATAAAGTCTATTTAATAAGCCTATTTAATAAGTCTATTTAATAAGTCTATTTAATAAGCCTATTTATTGAGCCTATTTAGTTAGCCTATTTAATACGCCTATTTATTGAGCCTATTTAATAAGCCTATTTATTGAGCCTATTTAATAAGCCTATTTATTGAGCCTATTTAGTAAGCCTATTTATTGAGCCTATTTAATAAGCCTATTTAATAAGCCTATTTAATAAGCCTATTTAATAAGCCTATTTAATAAGCCTATTTATTGAGCCTATTTAATAAGTCTATTTAATAAGCCTATTTAATAGGCCTATTTAATAAGTATTTAATGAGCCTATTTAATAAGTCTATTTAATAAGCCTATTTTATAGGCCTATTTAATAAGTCTAAGTTGCTGAAATAAGCTTATTTAATAAGCCTAAGTTGCTGAAATAAGCCTATATAATAAGGCTATTTAATAAGCATAAGTTGCTGAATTAAGCCTATTTAATAAGCCTAAGTTGCTAAAATAAGCCTATTTAATGAGGCTATTTAATAAGTCTATTTAATAAGCCTATTTAATAAGCCTATTTAATAAGCCTATTTATTGAGCCTATTTAATAGGCCTATTTATTGAGCCTATTTAATAAGCCTATTTATTGAGCCCATTTCATACGCCTATTTAATAAGTATTTAATGAGCCTATTTAATATAAGTTGCTGAATAAGCCTATTTTTATTAAGCCTAAGTTGTTGAAATAAGCCTGTTTAATAAGCCCAAGTTGCTGAAATAAGCCTATTTAATAAGGCTATTTAATAAGCCTAAGTTGCTGAAATAAGCCTATTTAATAAGCGTAAGTTGCTGAAATAATGCTATTTAATAAGCCTAAGTTGCTGAAATAAGCCTATTTAATAGGCCTATCTAATAAGTCTAAGTTGCAGAAATAAGCATATTTCATAAGCCTATTTAATGAGCCTAAGCTGCTGAAATGTCTATTTAACTAGTCGATTTAATAAGTCTAAGTTGCTGAAATAAGCCTATTTAAAAAGCCTAAGTTTCTGAACTAAGCCTATTTAAAAGGTATATTTAATAAGTCTAAGTTTCTGAAATAAACCTATTTAAAAATGCTATTAATAAATCTAAGTTGCTGAAATAAACCTGTTTAATAAGGCTATTTAATAAGCATAAGTTGCTGAAACAAGCTTATTTAATAAGCCTAAGTTGCTGAAATAAGCCTATTTAATAAGGCTATTTAATAAGTCTAAGTTGCTGAAATAAACATATTTAATAAGCCTAAGTTGCTAAAATAAGCCTATTTAATGAGGCTATTTAATAAGTCCATTTAATAAGCCTATTTAATAAGCCTATTTAATACGCCTATTTAATAAGCCTATTTAATACGCCTATTTAATAAACCGATTTAATAAGTATTTAATGAGCATATTTATTAAGTCTATTTAATAAGCCTTTTTAATAAGCCTATTTAATAAAGTCTATTTAATAAGCCTATTTAATAAGTCTATTTAATAAGTCTATTTAATAAGCCTATTTATTGAGCCTATTTAGTAAGCCTATTTAATAAGCCTATTTATTGAGCCTATTTAATAAGCCTATTTATTGAGCCTATTTAGTAAGCCTATTTATTGAGCCTATTTAATAAGCCTATTTAATAAGCCTATTTAATAAGCCTATTTAATAAGCCTATTTAATAAGCCTATTTATTGAGCCTATTTAATAAGTCTATTTAATAAGCCTATTTAATAAGCCTATTTAATAAGTATTTAATGAGCCTATTTAATAAGTCTATTTAATAAGCCTATTTTATAGGCCTATTTAATAAGTCTAAGTTGCTGAAATAAGCTTATTTAATAAGCCTAAGTTGCTGAAATAAGCCTATATAATAAGGCTATTTAATAAGCATAAGTTGCTGAATTAAGCCTATTTAATAAGCCTAAGTTGCTAAAATAAGCCTATTTAATAAGGCTATTTAATAAGCCTAAGTTGCTGAATAAGCCTATTTAATAACCCTAAGTTGCTGAAATAAGCCTATTTAATAAGTCTAAGTTGCTGAAATAAGGCTATTTAATAAGCCTAAGTTGCTGAAAAAGCCTATTTAATAAGCCTAAGTTGCTGAAATAAGTCTATTTAATAAGCCTATTTAATAAGCCTAAGTTGCTAAAATAAGCCTATTTAATGAGGCTATTTAATAAGTCCATTTAATAAGCCTATTTAATAAGCCTATTTAATACGCCTATTTAATAAGCCTATTTAATACGCCTATTTAATAAACCTATATAATAAGTATTTAATGAGCCTATTTACTAAGTCTATTTAATAAGCCTTTTTAATAAGCCTATTTAATAAAGTCTATTTAATAAGCCTATTTAATAAGTCTATTTAATAAGTCTATTTAATAAGCCTATTTAATAAGTATTTAATGAGCCTATTTAATATGCCTATTTATTGAGCCTATTTAATAAGCCTATTTATTGAGCCTATTTAATAAGCCTATTCATTGAGCCTATTTAGTAAGCCTATTTAATAAGCCTATTTAATAAGCCTATTTAATAAGCCTATTTAATAAGCCTATTTAACAAGCCTATTTAATAAGCCTATTTATTGAGCCTATTTAATAAGCCTTTTTAATAAGCCTATTTAATAAGCTATTTAATAAGTCTAAGTTGCTGAAATAAGCCTATTTAATAAGCCCAAGTTGCTGAAATAAGCCTATTTAATAAGGCTGTTTAATAAGCCTAAGTTGCTGAAATAAGCCTATTTCATAAGCCTAAGTTGCTGAAATAAGGCTATTTAATAAGCCTAAGTTGCTGAATAAGCCTATCTAATAAGTCTAAGTTGCAGAAATAAGCATATTTCATAAGCCTATTTAATGAGCCTAAGTTGCTGAAATGTCTATTTAACTAGTCGATTTAATAAGTCTAAGTTGCTAAAATAAGCCTATTTAATAAGGCTATTTAATAAGCCTATGTTGCTGAAATAGGCCTATTTAATAAGGCTATTTAATGAGCCTAAGTTGCTGAAATAAGCCTATTTAAAAAGCCTAAGTTTCTGAACTAAGCCTATTTAAAAAGGTATATTTAATAAGTCTAAGTTTCTGAAATAAACCTATTTAAAAATGCTATTAATACATCTAAGTTGCTGAAATAAACCTGTTTAATAAGGCTATTTAATAAGCATAAGTTGCTGAAACAAGCTTATTTAATAAGTCTAAGTTGCTGAAATAAGCCTATTTAATAAGGCTATTTAATAAGTCTAAGTTGCTGAAATAAACATATTTAATAAGCCTAAGTTGCTAAAATAAGCCTATTTAATGAGGCTATTTAATAAGTCCATTTAATAAGCCTATTTAATAAGCCTATTTAATTCGCCTATTTAATAAGCCTATTTAATACGCCTATTTAATAAACCGATTTAATAAGTATTTAATGAGCATATTTATTAAGTCTATTTAATAAGCCTTTTTAATAAGCCTATTTAATAAAGTCTATTTAATAAGCCTATTTAATAAGTCTATTTAATAAGTCTATTTAATAAGCCTATTTATTGAGCCTATTTAGTAAGCCTATTTAATACGCCTATTTATTGAGCCTATTTAATAAGCCTATTTATTGAGCCTATTTAATAAGCCTATTTATTGAGCCTATTTAGTAAGCCTATTTATTGAGCCTATTTAATAAGCCTATTTAATAAGCCTATTTAATAAGCCTATTTAATAAGCCTATTTAATAAGCCTATTTATTGAGCCTATTTAATAAGTCTATTTAATAAGCCTATTTAATAAGCCTATTTAATAAGTATTTAATGAGCCTATTTAATAAGTCTATTTAATAAGCCTATTTTATAGGCCTATTTAATAAGTCTAAGTTGCTGAAATAAGCTTATTTAATAAGCCTAAGTTGCTGAAATAAGCCTATATAATAAGGCTATTTAATAAGCATAAGTTGCTGAATTAAGCCTATTTAATAAGCCTAAGTTGCTAAAATAAGCCTATTTAATGAGGCTATTTAATAAGTCTATTTAATAAGCCTATTTAATAAGCCTATTTAATAAGCCTATTTATTGAGCCTATTTAATAGGCCTATTTATTGAGCCTATTTAATAAGCCTATTTATTGAGCCCATTTCATACGCCTATTTAATACGTCTATTTAATAAGCCTATTTAATAAGCCTATTTAATAAGTCTAAGTTGCTGAAATAAGCCTATTTAATAAACCCAAGTTGCTGAAATAAGCCTATTTAATAAGGCTGTTTAATAAGCCTAAGTTGCTGAAATAAGCCTATTTCATAAGCCTAAGTTGCTGAAATAAGGCTTTTTAATAAGTCTAAGTTGCTGAAATAAGCCTATTTAATAAGCCTAAGTTGCTAAAATAAGCCTATTTAATAAGGCTATTTAATAAGCCTAAGTTGCTGAATAAGCCTATCTAATAAGTCTACGTTGCTGAAATAAGGCTATATAATAAGTCTAAGTTGCTGAAATAAGGCTATTTAATAAGCCTAAGTTGCTGAAATAAGGCTATTTAATAAGTCTAAGTTGCTGAAATAAGCCTATTTAAAAAAGCCTAAGTTGCTAAAATAAGCCTATTTAATGAGGCTATTTAATAAGTCTATTTAATAAGCCTATTTAATAAGCCTATATGATAAGCTTATTTGATATGCCAATTTAATAAGTCTATTTAATAAGTCTATTTAATACGCCTATTTAATAAGTATTTAATGAGCCTATTTAATAAGCCTATTTGTTGAGCCTATTTAATAAGCCTATTTATTAAGCCTATTTAATAAGACTATTTAATAAGCCTATTTATTAAGCCTATTTAATAAGACTATTTAATAAGTCTATTTAATAAGCCTATTTAATAAGCCTATTTAATAAGCCTATTTAATAAGACTATTTATTAAGCATATTTGATGAGCCTATTTAATAAGCCTATTTATTGAGCCTATTTAATAAGTCTATTTTATAAGCCTGTTTAATAAGCCTATTTAATAAGTATTTAATGAGCCTATTTAATAAGCCTAAGTTGCTGAAAAAGCCTATTTAATAAGCCTAAGTTTCTGAACTAAGCCTATTTAAAAAGGTATATTTAATAAGTCTAAGTTTCTGAAATAAACCTATTTAAAAATGCTATTAATAAATCTAAGTTGCTGAAATAAACCTGTTTAATAAGGCTATTTAATAAGCATAAGTTGCTGAAACAAGCTTATTTAATAAGCCTAAGTTGCTGAAATAAGCCTATTTAATAAGGCTATTTAATAAGTCTAAGTTGCTGAAATAAACATATTTAATAAGCCTAAGTTGCTAAAATAAGCCTATTTAATGAGGCTATTTAATAAGTCCATTTAATAAGCCTATTTAATAAGCCTATTTAATACGCCTATTTAATAAGCCTATTTAATACGCCTATTTAATAAACCGATTTAATAAGTATTTAATGAGCATATTTATTAAGTCTATTTAATAAGCCTTTTTAATAAGCCTATTTAATAAAGTCTATTTAATAAGCCTATTTAATAAGTCTATTTAATAAGTCTATTTAATAAGCCTATTTATTGAGCCTATTTAGTAAGCCTATTTAATAAGCCTATTTATTGAGCCTATTTAATAAGCCTATTTATTGAGCCTATTTAATAAGCCTATTTATTGAGCCTATTTAGTAAGCCTATTTATTGAGCCTATTTAATAAGCCTATTTAATAAGCCTATTTAATAAGCCTATTTAATAAGCCTATTTAATAAGCCTATTTATTGAGCCTATTTAATAAGTCTATTTAATAAGCCTATTTAATAAGCCTATTTAATAAGTATTTAATGAGCCTATTTAATAAGTCTATTTAATAAGCCTATTTTATAGGCCTATTTAATAAGTCTAAGTTGCTGAAATAAGCTTATTTAATAAGTCTAAGTTGCTGAAATAAGCCTATATAATAAGGCTATTTAATAAGCATAAGTTGCTGAATTAAGCCTATTTAATAAGCCTAAGTTGCTAAAATAAGCCTATTTAATGAGGCTATTTAATAAGTCTATTTAATAAGCCTATTTAATAAGCCTATTTAATAAGCCTATTTATTGAGCCTATTTAATACGCCTATTTATTGAGCCTATTTAATAAGCCTATTTATTGAGCCCATTTCATACGCCTATTTAATACGTCTATTTAATAAGCCTATTTAATAAGCCTATTTAATAAGTCTAAGTTGCTGAAATAAGCCTATTTAATAAACCCAAGTTGCTGAAATAAGCCTATTTAATAAGGCTGTTTAATAAGCCTAAGTTGCTGAAATAAGCCTATTTCATAAGCCTAAGTTGCTGAAATAAGGCTTTTTAATAAGTCTAAGTTGCTGAAATAAGCCTATTTAATAAGCCTAAGTTGCTAAAATAAGCCTATTTAATAAGGCTATTTAATAAGCCTAAGTTGCTGAATAAGCCTATCTAATAAGTCTACGTTGCTGAAATAAGGCTATATAATAAGTCTAAGTTGCTGAAATAAGGCTATTTAATAAGCCTAAGTTGCTGAAATAAGGCTATTTAATAAGTCTAAGTTGCTGAAATAAGCCTATTTAAAAAAGCCTAAGTTGCTAAAATAAGCCTATTTAATGAGGCTATTTAATAAGTCTATTTAATAAGCCTATTTAATAAGCCTATATGATAAGCTTATTTGATATGCCAATTTAATAAGTCTATTTAATAAGTCTATTTAATACGCCTATTTAATAAGTATTTAATGAGCCTATTTAATAAGCCTATTTGTTGAGCCTATTTAATAAGCCTATTTATTAAGCCTATTTAATAAGACTATTTAATAAGCCTATTTATTAAGCCTATTTAATAAGACTATTTAATAAGTCTATTTAATAAGCCTATTTAATAAGCCTATTTAATAAGCCTATTTAATAAGCCTATTTATTAAGCATATTTGATGAGCCTATTTAATAAGCCTATTTATTGAGCCTATTTAATAAGTCTATTTTATAAGCCTGTTTAATAAGCCTATTTAATAAGTATTTAATGAGCCTATTTAATAAGCCTAAGTTGCTGAAAAAGCCTATTTAATAAGCCTAAGTTTCTGAACTAAGCCTATTTAAAAAGGTATATTTAATAAGTCTAAGTTTCTGAAATAAACCTATTTAAAAATGCTATTTAATAAGCCTAAGTTGCTGAAATAAACCTGTTTAATAAGGCTATTTAATAAGCATAAGTTGCTTAAATAAGCTTATTTAAGAAGCCTAAGTTGCTCAAATAAGCCTATTTAATAAGGCTATTTAATAAGCCTAAGTTGCTGAAATAAACCTATTTAATAAGCCTAAGTTGCTAAAATAAGCCTATTTAATGAGGCTATTTAACAAGTCCATTTAATAAGCCTATTTAATAAGCCTATTTAATACGCCTATTTAATAAGCCTATTTAATATGCCTATTTAATAAACCTATTTAATAAGTATTTAATGAGCCTATTTATTAAGTCTATTTAATAAGCCTTTTTAATAAGCCTATTTAATAAAGTCTATTTAATAAGCCTATTTAATAAGTCTATTTAATAAGTCTAATTAATAAGCCTATTTAATAAGTATTTAATGAGCCTATTTAATAAGCCTATTTATTAAGCATATTTGATGAGCCTATTTAATAAGCCTATTTATTGAGCCTATTTAATAAGTCTATTTTATAAGCCTGTTTAATAAGCCTATTTAATAAGTATTTAATGAGCCTATTTAATAAGCCTAAGTTGCTGAAAAAGCCTATTTAATAAGCCTAAGTTTCTGAACTAAGCCTATTTAAAAAGGTATATTTAATAAGTCTAAGTTGCTGAAATAACCCTGTTTAATAAGGCTATTTAATAAGCATAAGTTGCTGAAACAAGCTTATTTAATAAGCCTAAGTTGCTGAAATAAGCCTATTTAATAAGGCTATTTAATAAGTTTAAGTTGCTGAAATAAACATATTTAATAAGCCTAAGTTGCTAAAATAAGCCTATTTAATGATGTTATTTAATAAGTCCATTTAATAAGCCTATTTAATAAGCCTATTTAATACGCCTATAAAATAAGCCTATTTAATACGCCTATTTAATAAACCGATTTAATAAGTATTTAATGAGCCTATTTATTAAGTCTATTTAATAAGCCTTTTTAATAAGCCTATTTAATAAAGTCTATTTAGTAAGCCTATTTAATAAGTCTACTTAATACGTCTATTTAATAAGCCTATTTAATAAGTATTTAATGAGCCTATTTAATAAGCCTAAGTTGCTGAAATAAGCCTATTTCATAAGCCTAAGTTGCTGAAATAAGGCTTTTTAATAAGTCTAAGTTGCTGAAATAAGCCTATTTAATAAGCCTAAGTTGCTAAAATAAGCCTATTTAATAAGGCTATTTAATAAGCCTAAGTTGCTGAATAAGCCTATTTAATAAGTCTACGTTGCTGAAATAAGGCTTTTTAATAAGAATAAGTTGCTGAAATGAGCCTTTTTAATAGGCCTAAGTTGCTGAAATAAGGCTATTTAATAAGTCTAAGTTGCTGAAATATGCCTATTTAAAAAAGCCTATGTTGCTAAAATAAGCCTATTTAATGAGGCTATTTAATAAGTCTATTTAATAAGCCTATTTAATAAGCCTATTTAATAAGCCTATTTAATATGCCTATTTAATAAGTCTATTTAATAAGTCTATTTAATAAGCCTATTTAATAAGCCTATTTAATAAGCCTATTTAATATGCCTATTTAATAAGTCTATTTAATAAGTCTATTTAATACGCCTATTTAATAAGTATTTAATGAGCCTATTTAATAAGCCTAAGTTGCTGAAAAAGCCTATTTAATAAGCCTAAGTTTCTGAACTAAGCCTATTTAAAAAGGTATATTTAATAAGTCTAAGTTTCTGAAATAAACCTATTTAAAAATGCTATTTAATAAGCCTAAGTTGCTGAAATAAACCTGTTTAATAAGGCTATTTAATAAGCATAAGTTGCTGAAATAAGCTTATTTAATAAGCCTAAGTTGCTGAAATAAGCCTATTTAATAAGGCTATTTAATAAGTCTAAGTTGCTGAAATAAACCTATTTAATAAGCCTAAGTTGCTAAAATAAGCCTTTTTAATGAGGCTATTTAATAAGTCCATTTAATATGCCTATTTAATAAGCCTATTTAAAACGCCTATTTAATAAGCCTATTTAATACGCCTGTTTAATAAACCTATTTAATAAGTATTTAATGAGCCTATTTATTAAGTCTATTTAATAAGCCTTTTTAATAAGCCTATTTAATAAAGTCTATTTAATAAGCCTATTTAATAAGTCTATTTAATAAGTCTATTTAATAAGACTATTTAATAAGTATTTAATTAGCCTATTTAATAAGCCTATTTATTGAGCCTATTTAATAAGCCTATTTATTGAGCCTATTTAATAAGCCTATTTATTGAGCCAATTTAGTAAGCCTATTTATTGAGCCTATTTAATAAGCCTATTTAATAAGCCTATTTAATAAGCCTATTTAATAAGCCTATTTAATAAGTATTTAATGAGCCTATTTAATAAGTCTATTTAATAAGCCTATTTTATAGGCCTATTTAATAAGTCTAAGTTGCTGAAATAAGCTTATTTAATAAGCCTAAGTTGCTGAAATAAGCCTATATAATAAGGCTATTTAATAAGCATAAGTTGCTGAATTAAGCCTATTTAATAAGCCTAAGTTGCTAAAATAAGCCTATTTAATGAGGCTATTTAATAAGTCTATTTAATAAGCCTATTTAATAAGCCTATTTAATAAGCCTATTTATTGAGCCTATTTAATACGCCTATTTATTGAGCCTATTTAATAAGCCTATTTATTGAGCCCATTTCATACGCCTATTTAATAAGTCTATTTAATAAGCCTATTTAATAAGCCTATTTAATAAGTCTAAGTTGCTGAAATAAGCCTATTTAATAAGCCCAAGTTGCTGAAATAAGCCTATTTAATAAGGCTGTTTAATAAGCCTAAGTTGCTGAAATAAGCCTGTTTCATAAGCCTAAGTTGCTGAAATAAGGCTTTTTAATAAGTCTAAGTTGCTGAAATAAGCCTATTTAATAAGCCTAAGTTGCTAAAATAAGCCTATTTAATAAGGCTATTTAATAAGCCTAAGTTGCTGAATAAGCCTATCTAATAAGTCTACGTTGCTGAAATAAGGCTATATAATAAGCCTAAGTTGCTGCAATGAGCCTTTTTAATAAGCCTAAGTTGCTGAAATAAGGCTATTTAATAAGTCTAAGTTGCTGAAATAAGCCTATTTAAAAAAGCCTAAGTTGCTGAAATAAGCCTATTTAAAAAAGCCTAAGTTGCTAAAATAAGCCTATTTAATGAGGCTATTTAATAAGTCTATTTAATAAGCCTATTTAATAAGCCTATTTGATAAGCTTATTTGATATGCCAATTTAATAAGTCTATTTAATAAGTCTATTTAATATGCCTATTTAATAAGTATTTAATGAGCCTATTTAATAAGCCTATTTGTTGAGCCTATTTAATAAGCCTATTTATTAAGCCTATTTAATAAGACTATTTAATAAGCCTATTTATTAAGCCTATTTAATAAGACTATTTAATAAGTCTATTTAATAAGCCTATTTAATAAGCCTATTTAATACGCCTATTTAATAAGCCTATTTATTAAGCATATTTGATGAGCCTATTTAATAAGCCTATTTATTGAGCCTATTTAATAAGTCTATTTTATAAGCCTGTTTAATAAGCCTATTTAATAAGTATTTAATGAGCCTATTTAATAAGCCTAAGTTGCTGAAAAAGCCTATTTAATAAGCCTAAGTTTCTGAACTAAGCCTATTTAAAAAGGTATATTTAATAAGTCTAAGTTTCTGAAATAAACCTATTTAAAAATGCTATTTAATAAGCCTAAGTTGCTGAAATAAACCTGTTTAATAAGGCTATTTAATAAGCATAAGTTGCTGAAATAAGCTTATTTAATAAGCCTAAGTTGTTTAAATAAGCCTATTTAATAAGGCTATTTAATAAGTCTAAGTTGCTGAAATAAACCTATTTAATAAGCCTAAGTTGCTAAAATAAGCCTATTTAATGAGGCTATTTAACAAGTCCATTTAATAAGCCTATTTAATAAGCCTATTTAATACGCCTATTTAATAAGTCTATTTAATAAGTCTAATTAATAAGCCTATTTAATAAGTATTTAATGAGCCTATTTAATAAGCCTATTTATTAAGCATATTTGATGAGCCTATTTAATAAGCCTATTTATTGAGCCTATTTAATAAGTCTATTTTATAAGCCTGTTTAATAAGCCTATTTAATAAGTATTTAATGAGCCTATTTAATAAGCCTAAGTTGCTGAAAAAGCCTATTTAATAAGCCTAAGTTTCTGAACTAAGCCTATTTAAAAAGGTATATTTAATAAGTCTAAGTTGCTGAAATAACCCTGTTTAATAAGGCTATTTAATAAGCATAAGTTGCTGAAACAAGCTTATTTAATAAGCCTAAGTTGCTGAAATAAGCCTATTTAATAAGGCTATTTAATAAGCTTAAGTTGCTGAAATAAACATATTTAATAAGCCTAAGTTGCTAAAATAAGCCTATTTAATGATGTTATTTAATAAGTCCATTTAATAAGCCTATTTAATAAGCCTATTTAATACGCCTATAAAATAAGCCTATTTAATACGCCTATTTAATAAACCGATTTAATAAGTATTTAATGAGCCTATTTATTAAGTCTATTTAATAAGCCTTTTTAATAAGCCTATTTAATAAAGTCTATTTAGTAAGCCTATTTAATAAGTCTATTTAATACGTCTATTTAATAAGCCTATTTAATAAGTATTTAATGAGCCTATTTAATAAGCCTATTTATTGAGCCTATTTAATAAGCCTATTTATTGAGCCTATTTAATAAGCCTATTTAATAAGCCTATTTAGTAAGCCTATTTATTGAGCCTATTTAATAAGCCTATTTAATAAGTCTATTTAATAAGCCTATTTAATAAGCCTATTTAATAAGTATTTAATGAGCCTATTTAATAAGTCTATTTAATAAGCCTATTTTATAGGCCTTTTTAATAAGTCTAAGTTGCTGAAATAAGCGTATTTAATAAGGCTGTTTAATAAGCCTAAGTTGCTGAAATAAGCCTATTTCATAAGCCTAAGTTGCTGAAATAAGGCTTTTTAATACGTCTAAGTTGCTGAAATAAGCCTATTTAATAAGCCTAAGTTGCTAAAATAAGCCTATTTAATAAGGCTATTTAATAAGCCTAAGTTGCTGAATAAGCCTATTTAATAAGTCTACGTTGCTGAAATAAGGCTTTTTAATAAGAATAAGTTGCTGAAATGAGCCTTTTTAATAAGCCTAAGTTGCTGAAATAAGGCTATTTAATAAGTCTAAGTTGCTGAAATATGCCTATTTAAAAAAGCCTATGTTGCTAAAATAAGCCTATTTAATGAGGCTATTTAATAAGTCTATTTAATAAGCCTATTTAATAAGCCTATTTAATAAGCCTATTTAATATGCCTATTTAATAAGTCTATTTAATAAGTCTATTTAATAAGCCTATTTAATAAGCCTATTTAATAAGCCTATTTAATATGCCTATTTAATAAGTCTATTTAATAAGTCTATTTAATACGCCTATTTAATAAGTATTTAATGAGCCTATTTAATAAGCCTAAGTTGCTGAAATAAACCTGTTTAATAAGGCTATTTAATAAGCATAAGTTGCTGAAATAAGCTTATTTAATAAGCCTAAGTTGCTGAAATAAGCCTATTTAATAAGGCTATTTAATAAGTCTAAGTTGCTGAAATAAACCTATTTAATAAGCCTAAGTTGCTAAAATAAGCCTTTTTAATGAGGCTATTTAATAAGTCCATTTAATATGCCTATTTAATAAGCCTATTTAATACGCCTATTTAATAAGCCTATTTAATACGCCTGTTTAATAAACCTATTTAATAAGTATTTAATGAGCCTATTTATTAAGTCTATTTAATAAGCCTTTTTAATAAGCCTATTTAATAAAGTCTATTTAATAAGCCTATTTAATAAGTCTATTTAATAAGTCTATTTAATAAGACTATTTAATAAGTATTTAATTAGCCTACTTAATAAGCCTATTTATTGAGCCTATTTAATAAGCCTATTTATTGAGCCTATTTAATAAACCTATTTATTGAGCCAATTTAGTAAGCCTATTTATTGAGCCTATATAATAAGCCTATTTAATAAGCCTATTTAATAAGCCTATTTATTGAGCCTATTTAATAAGTCTATTTAATAAGCCTATTTATTGAGTCTATTTAATAAGTATTTAATGAGCCTATTTAATAAGTCTATTTAATAAGCCTATTTAATAGGCCTATTTAATAAGTCTAAGTTGCTGAAATAAGCTTATTTAATAAGCCTAAGTTGCTGAAATAAGCCTATATAATAAGGCTATTTAATAAGCATAAGTTGCTGAATTAAGCCTATTTAATAAGCCTATTTAATAAGCCTATTTAATAAGCCTATTTAATAAGCCTATTTAATAAGCCTATTTATTGAGCCTATTTAATAAGTCTATTTAATAAGCCTATTTAATAAGCCTATTTAATAATATTTAATGAGCCTATTTAATAAGTCTATTTAATAAGCCTATTTAAAGAATATTCAATGAGCCTATTTATTAAGCCTATTTATTGAGCCTATTTAATAAGCCTATTTATTAAGCCTATTTAATAAGCCTATTTAATAAGCCTATTTAATAAGTCTATTTAATAAGCCTATTTAATAAGCCTATTTAATGAACATATTTAATAAGCCTATTTATTAAGCCGATTTAATGAGCCTATTTAATAAGCCTATTTATTGAGCCTATTTAACAAGTCTATTTAATAAGCCTGTTTAAAGAGCCTATTTAATAAGTATTTAATGAGCCTATTTAATATAAGTTGCTGAATAAGCCTATTTAATAAGCCTAAGTTGCTGAAATAAGTCTATTTAATAAGCCTATTTAATAAGCCTAAGTTGCTGAATAAGCCTATTTTTATTAAGCCTAAGTTGTTGAAATAAGCCTGTTTAATAAGCCCAAGTTGCTAAAATAAGCCTATTTAATAAGGCTATTTAATAAGCCCAAGTTGCTGAAATAAGCCTATTTAATAAGGGTAAGTTGCTGAAATAATGCTATTTAATAAGCCTAAGTTGCTGAAATAAGCCTATTTAATAGGCCTATCTAATAAGTCTAAGTTGCAGAAATAAGCATATTTCATAAGCCTATTTAATGAGCCTAAGCTGCTGAAATGTCTATTTAACTAGTCGATTTAATAAGTCTAAGTTGCTAAAATAAGCCTATTTAATAAGGCTATTTAATAAGCCTAAGTTGCTGAAATAAGCCTATTTAATAAGGCTATTTAATGAGCCTAAGTTGCTGAAATAAGCCAATTTAAAAAGCCTAAGTTTCTGAACTAAGCCTATTTAAAAAGGTATATTTAATAAGTCTAAGTTGCTGAAATAAACCTGTTTAATAAGGCTATTTAATAAGCATAAGTTGCTGAAACAAGCTTATTTAATAAGCCTAAGTTGCTGAAATAAGCCTATTTAATACGGCTATTTAATAAGTCTAAGTTGCTGAAATAAACATATTTAATAAGCCTAAGTTGCTAAAATAAGCCTATTTAATGATGCTATTTAATAAGTCCATTTAATAAGCCTATTTAATAAGCCTATTTAATACGCCTATTTAATAAGCCTATTTAATACGCCTATTTAATAAACCGATTTAATAAGTATTTAATGAGCCTATTTAATGATGCTATTTAATAAGTCCATTTAATAAGCCTATTTAATAAGCCTATTTAATAAGCCTATTTAGTATGCCTATTTATTGAGCCTATTTAATAAGCCTATTTAATAAGCCTATTTAATAAGCCTATTTAATAAGCCTATTTATTGAGCCTATTTAATAAGTCTATTTAATAAGCCTATTTAATAAGCCTATTTAATAAGTATTTAATGAGCCTATTTAATAAGTCTATTTAATAAGCCTATTGTATAGGCCTATTTAATAAGTCTAAGTTGCTGAAATACGCCTATTTAATAAGGCTGTTTAATAAGCCTAAGTTGCTGAAATAAGCCTATTTCATAAGCCTAAGTTGCTGAAATAAGGCTTTTTAATAAGTCTAAGTTGCTGAAGTAAGCCTATTTAATATGCCTAAGTTGCTGAAATAAGGCTATTTAATAAGTCTAAGTTGCTGAAATATGCCTATTTAAAAAAGCCTATGTTGCTAAAATAAGCCTATTTAATGAGGCTATTTAATAAGTCTATTTAATAAGCCTATTTAATAAGCCTATTTAATAAGCCTATTTAATATGCCTATTTAATAAGTCTATTTAATAAGTCTATTTAATACGCCTATTTAATAAGTATTTAATGAGCCTATTTAATAAGCCTATTTATTGAGCCTATTTAATAAGCCTATTTATTAAGCCTATTTAATAAGCCTATTTAATAAGTCTATTTAATAAGCCTATTTAATAAGCCTATTAATAACCTATTTAATAAGCCTATTTATTAAGCATATTTGATGAGCCTATTTAATAAGCCTATTTATTGAGCCTATTTAATAAGCCTATTTAATAAGGATTTAATGAGCCTATTTAATAAGCCTAAGTTGCTGAAAAAGCCTAATTAATAAGCCTAAGTTGCTGAAAAAGCCTAATTAATAAGCCTAAGTTTCTGAACTAAGCCTATTTAAAAAGGTATATTTAATAAGTCTAAGTTTCTGAAATAAACCTATTGAAAAATGCTATTTAATAAGCCTAAGTTGCTGAAATAAACCTGTTTAATAAGGCTATTTAATAAGCATACGTTGCTGAAATAAGCTTATTTAATAAGCCTAAGTTGCTGAAATAAGCCTATTTAATAAGGCTGTTTAATAAGCCTAAGTTGCTGAAATAAGCCTATTTCATAAGCCTAAGTTGCTGAAATAAGGCTTTTTAATAAGTCTAAGTTGTTGAAATAAGCCTATTTAATAAGCCTAAGTTGCTGAAATAAGGCTATTTAATAAGTCTAAGTTGCTGAAATATGCCTATTTAAAAAAGCCTATGTTGCTAAAATAAGCCTATTTAATGAGGCTATTTAATAAGTCTATTTAATAAGCCTATTTAATAAGCCTATTTAATAAGCCTATTTAATATGCCTATTTAATAAGTCTATTTAATAAGCCTATTTAATAAGCCTAAGTTGCTGAAATAAGGCTATTTAATAAGTCTAAGTTGCTGAAATATGCCTATTTAAAAAAGCCTATGTTGCTAAAATAAGCCTATTTAATGAGGCTATTTAATAAGTCTATTTAATAAGCCTATTTAATAAGCCTATTTAATAAGCCTATTTAATATGCCTATTTAATAAGTCTATTTAATAAGTCTATTTAATACGCCTATTTAATAAGTATTTAATGAGCCTATTTAATAAGCCTATTTATTGAGCCTATTTAATAAGCCTATTTATTAAGCCTATTTAATAAGTCTATTTAATAAGCCTATTTAATAAGCCTATTAATAACCTATTTAATAAGCCTATTTATTAAGCATATTTGATGAGCCTATTTAATAAGCCTATTTATTGAGCCTATTTAATAAGCCTATTTAAAACGTATTTAATGAGCCTATTTAATAAGCCTAATTTGCTGAAAAAGCTTATTTAATAAGCCTAAGTTGCTGAAAAAGCCTAATTAATAAGCCTAAGTTTCTGAACTAAGCCTATTTAAAAAGGTATATTTAATAAGTCTAAGTTTCTGAAATAAACCTATTGAAAAATGCTATTTAATAAGCCTAAGTTGCTGAAATAAACCTGTTTAATAAGGCTATTTAATAAGCATAAGTTGCTGAAATAAGCTTATTTAATAAGTCTAAAATAAGCCTATTTAATAAGGCTGTTTAATAAGCCTAAGTTGCTGAAATAAGCCTATTTCATAAGCCTAAGTTGCTGAAATAAGGCTTTTTAATAAGTCTAAGTTGTTGAAATAAGCCTATTTAATAAGCCTAAGTTGCTGAAATAAGGCTATTTAATAAGTCTAAGTTGCTGAAATATGCCTATTTAAAAAAGCCTATGTTGCTAAAATAAGCCTATTTAATGAGGCTATTTAATAAATCTATTTAATAAGCCTATTTAATAAGCCTATTTAATAAGCCTATTTAATATGCCTATTTAATAAGTCTATTTAATAAGC
This sequence comes from Petromyzon marinus, assembly GCF_048934315.1. NCBI lineage: Eukaryota > Metazoa > Chordata > Hyperoartia > Petromyzontiformes > Petromyzontidae > Petromyzon > Petromyzon marinus. Next base: position 6,297,954 of record NW_027422983.1, on the reverse strand, counting down.
CTATTTAATAAGCCTAAGTTGCTGAAATAAGGCTATTTAATAAGTCTAAGTTGCTGAAATATGCCTATTTAAAAAAGCCTATGTTGCTAAAATAAGCCTATTTAATGAGGCTATTTAATAAGTCTATTTAATAAGCCTATTTAATAAGCCTATTTAATAAGCCTATTTAATATGCCTATTTAATAAGTCTATTTAATAAGTCTATTTAATACGCCTATTTAATAAGTATTTAATGAGCCTATTTAATAAGCCTATTTATTGAGCCTATTAAAAAAGCCTAATTATTAAGCCTATTTAATAAGCCTATTTAATAAGTCTATTTAATAAGCCTATTTAATAAGCCTATTAATAACCTATTTAATAAGCCTATTTATTAAGCATATTTGATGAGCCTATTTAATAAGCCTATTTATTGAGCCTATTTAATAAGTCTATTTAATAAGCCTGTTTAATAAGCCTATTTAATAAGGATTTAATGAGCCTATTTAAAAAGCCTAAGTTGCTGAAAAAGACTAATTAATAAGCCTAAGTTGCTGAAAAAGCCTAATTAATAAGCCTAAGTTTCTGAACTAAGCCTATTTAAAAAGGTATATTTAATAAGTCTAAGTTTCTGAAATAAACCTATTGAAAAATGCTATTTAATAAGCCTAAGTTGCTGAAATAAACCTGTTTAATAAGGCTATTTAATAAGCATAAGTTGCTGAAATAAGCTTATTTAATAAGCCTAAGTTGCTGAAATAAGCCTATTTAATAAGGCTATTTAATAAGTCTACGTTGCTGAAATAAACCTATTTAATAAGCCTAAGTTGCTAAAATAAGCCTATTTAATGAGGCTATTTAATAAGTCCATTTAATAAGCCTATTTAATAAGCCTATTTAATACGCCTATTTAATAAGCCTATTTAATACGCCTATTTAATAAACCTTATTTAATAAGTATTTAATGAGCCTATTTATTAAGTCTATTTAATAAGCCTTTTTAATAAGCCTATTTAATAAAGTCTATTTAATAAGCCTATTTAATAAGTCTATTTAATAAGTCTATTTAATAAGACTATTTAATAAGTATTTAATGAGCCTATTTAATAAGCCTATTTATTGAGCCTATTTAATAAGCCTATTTATTGAGCCTATTTAATAAGCCTATTTATTGAGTCTATTTAGTAAGCCTATTTATTGTGCCTATTTAATAAGCCTATTTAATAAGCCTATTTAATAAGCCTATTTAATAAGCCTATTTAATAAGCCTATTTATTGAGCCTATTTAATAAGTCTATTTAATAAGACTATTTATTGAGCCTATTTAATAAGTATTTAATGAGCCTATTTAATAAGTCTATTTAATAAGCCTATTTAAAGAATATTCAATGAGCCTATTTATTAAGCCTATTTATTGAGCCTATTTCATAAGCCTATTTAATAAGCCTATTTAATAAGTCTATTTAATAAGCCTATTTAATAAGCCTATTTAATAAACATATTTAATAAGCCTATTTATTAAGCCTATTTAATAAGCCTATTTAATAAGCCTATTTATTGAGCCTATTTAATAAGTCTATTTAATAAGACTATTTATTGAGCCTATTTAATAAGTATTTAATGGGCCTATTTAATAAGTCTATTTATTGAGCCTATTTAATAAGTCTATTTAATAAGCCTGTTTAATAAGCCTATTTAATAAGTATTTAATGAGCCTATTTAATATAAGTTGCTGAATAAGCTTATTTAATAAGCCTAAGTTGCTGAAATAAGTCTATTTAATAAACCTATTTAATAAGCCTAAGTTGCTGAATAAGCCTATTTTTATTAAGCCTAAGTTGTTGAAATAAGCCTGTTTTATAAGCCCAAGTTGCTGAAATAAGCCTATTTAATAAGGCTATTTAATAAACCTAAGTTGCTGAAATAAGCCTATTTAATAAGCGTAAGTTGCTGAAATAAGGCTATTTAATAAGTCTACGTTGCTGAAATAAGCCTATTTAATAAGCCTAAGTTGCTGAATATGCCTATTTAATAAGCCTAAGTTGCTGAAATAAGCCTATTTAATTAGGCTATTTAATAAGTCTACGTTGCTGAAATAAACCTATTTAATAAGCCTAAGTTGCTAAAATAAGCCTATTTAATGAGGCTATTTAATAAGTCCATTTAATAAGCCTAATTAATAAGCCTATTTAATACGCCTATTTAATAAGCCTATTTAATACGCCTATTTAATAAACCTTATTTAATAAGTATTTAATGAGCCTATTTATTAAGTCTATTTAATAAGCCTTTTTAATAAGCCTATTTAATAAAGTCTATTTAATAAGCCTATTTAATACGTCTATTTAATAAGTCTATTTAATTAGACTATTTAATAAGTATTTAATGAGCCTATTTAATAAGCCTATTTATTGAGCCTATTTAATAAGCCTATTTATTGAGCCTATTTAATAAGCTTATTTATTGAGTCTATTTAGTAAGCCTATTTATTGTGCCTATTTAATAAGCCTATTTAATAAGCCTATTTAATAAGCCTATTTAATAAGCCTATTTAATAAGCCTATTTATTGAGCCTATTTAATAAGTCTATTTAATAAGACTATTTATTGAGCCTATTTAATAAGTATTTAATGAGCCTATTTAATAAGTCTATTTAATAAGCCTATTTAAAGAATATTCAATGAGCCTATTTATTAAGCCTATTTATTGAGCCTATTTCATAAGCCTATTTAATAAGCCTATTTAATAAGTCTATTTAATAAGCCTATTTAATAAGCCTATTTAATAAACATATTTAATAAGCCTATTTATTAAGCCTATTTAATAAGCCTATTTAATAAGCCTATTTATTGAGCCTATTTAATAAGTCTATTTAATAAGACTATTTATTGAGCCTATTTAATAAGTATTTAATGGGCCTAATTAATAAGTCTATTTAATAAGCCTATTTAAAGAATATTCAATGAGCCTATTTATTAAGCCTATTTATTGAGCCTATTTCATAAGCCTATTTAATAAGCCTATTTAATAAGTCTATTTAATAAGCCTATTTAATAAGCCTATTTAATAAACATATTTAATAAGCCTATTTATTAAGCCGATTTAATGAGCCTATTTAATACGCCTATTTATTAAGCCTATTTAATAAGTCTATTTAATACGCCTATTTAATAAGTCTATTTAATAAGCCTATTTAATGAGCCTATTTAATAAGCCTATTTATTGAGCCTATTTAATAAGTCTATTTAATAAGCCTGTTTAATAAGCCTATTTAATAAGTATTTAATGAGCCTATTTAATATAAGTTGCTGAATAAGCCTATTTAATAAGCCTAAGTTGCTGAAATAAGTCTATTTAATAAACCTATTTAATAAGCCTAAGTTGCTGAATAAGCCTATTTTTATTAAGCCTAAGTTGTTGAAATAATCCTGTTTTATAAGCCCAAGTTGCTGAAATAAGCCTATTTAATAAGGCTATTTAATAAACCTAAGTTGCTGAAATAAGCCTATTTAATAAGCGTAAGTTGCTGAAATAAGGCTATTTAATAAGTCTACGTTGCTGAAATAAGCCTATTTAATAAGCCTAAGTTGCTGAATACGCCTATTTAATAAGCCTAAGCTGCTGAAATAAGCCTATTTAATAGGTCTAAGTTGCTGAAATAAGGCTATTTAATAAGCCTAAGTTGCTGAAATAAGCCTATTTAATAAGCCTAAGTTGCTGAAATAAGTCTATTTAATAAGCCTAAGTTGCTGAATAAGCCTATTTTTATTAAGCCTAAGTTGCTGAAATAAGCCTATTTAATAAGCCCAAGTTGCTGAAATAAGCCTATTTAATAAGCGTAAGTTGCTGAAATAATGCTATTTAATAAGCCTAAGTTGCTGAAATAAGCCTATTTAATAGGCCTATCTAATAAGTCTAAGTTGCAGAAATAAGCATATTTCATAAGCCTACTCAATGAGCCTAAGTTGCTGAAATGTCTATTTAACTAGTCGATTAATAAGTCTAAGTTGCTAAAATAAGCCTATTTAATAAGGCTATTTAATAAGCCTAAGTTGCTGAAATAAACATATTTAATAAGGCTATTTAATGAGCCTAAGTTGCTGAAATAAGCCTATTTAAAAAGCCTAAGTTTCTGAACTAAGCCTATTTAAAAAGGTATATTTAATAAGTCTAAGTTGCTGAAATAAACCTGTTTAATAAGGCTATTTAATAAGCATAAGTTGCTGAAACAAGCTTATTTAATAAGCCTAAGTTGCTGAAATAAGCCTATTTAATAAGGCTATTTAATAAGTCTAAGTTGCTGAAATAAACATATTTAATAAGCCTAAGTTGCTAAAATAAGCATATTTAATGATGCTATTTAATAAGTCCATTTAATAAGCCTATTTAATAAGCCTATTTAATACGCCTATTTAATAAGCCTATTTAATACACCTATTTAATAAACCGATTTAATAAGTATTTAATGAGCCTATTTATTAAGTCTATTTAATAAGCCTTTTTAATAAGCCTATTTAATAAAGTCTATTTAATAAGCCTATTTAATAAGTCTATTTAATAAGTCTATTTAATAAGACTAATTAATAAATATTTAATTAGCCTATTTAATAAGCCTATTTATTGAGCCTATTTAATAAGCCTATTTATTGAGCCTATTTAATAAGCCTATTTAATAAGTCTATTTAATAAGCCTATTTAATAAGCCTATTTAATAAGCCTATTTAATAAGCCTATTTAATACGCCTATTTAATAAGCCTATTTAATAAGCCTATTTATTAAGCATATTTGATGAGCCTATTTAATAAGCCTATTTATTGAGCCTATTTAATGAGTCTATTTAATAAGCCTGTTTAATAAGCCTATTTAATAAGGATTTAATGAGCCTATTTAATAAGCCTAAGTTGCTGAAAAAGCCTAATTAATAAGACTAAGTTTCTGAACTAAGCCTATTTAAAAAGGTATATTTAATAAGTCTAAGTTTCTGAAATAAACCTACTTAAAAATGCTATTTAATAAGCCTAAGTTGCTGAAATAAACCTGTTTAATAAGGCTATTTAATAAGCATAAGTTGCTGAAATAAGCTTATTTAATAAGCCTAAGTTGCTGAAATTAGCCTATTTAATAAGGCTATTTAATAAGTCTAAGTTGCTGAAATAAACCTATTTAATAAGCCTAAGTTGCTAAAATAAGCCTATTTAATGAGGCTATTTAATAAGTCCATTTAATAAGCCTATTTAATAAGCCTATTTAATACGCCTATTTAATAAGCCTATTTAATACTGAAATAAACCTGTTTAATAGGGCTATTTAATAAGCATAAGTTGCTGAAATAAGCTTATTTAATAAGCCTAAGTTGCTGAAATTAGCCTATTTAATAAGGCTATTTAATAAGTCTAAGTTGCTGAAATAAACCTATTTAATAAGCCTAAGTTGCTAAAATAAGCCTATTTAATGAGGCTATTTAATAAGTCCATTTAATAAGCCTATTTAATAAGCCTATTTAATACGCCTATTTAATAAGCCTATTTAATACGCCTATTTAATAAACCTATTTAATGAGTATTTAATGAGCCTATTTATTAAGTCTGTTTAATAAGCCTTTTTAATAAGCCTATTTAATAAAGTCTATTTAATAAGCCTATTTAATAAGTCTATTTAATAAGTCTATTTAATAAGACTATTTAATAAGTATTTAATGAGCCTATTTAATAAGCCTATTTATTGAGCCTATTTAATAAGCCTATTTATTGAGCCTATTTAATAAGCCTATTTATTGAGACTATTTAGTAAGCCTATTTATTGAGCCTATTTAATAAGCCTATTTAATAAGCCTATTTATTAAGCATATTTGATGTGCCTATTTAATAAGCCTATTTATTGAGCCTATTTAATAAGTCTATTTAATAAGCCTGTTTAATAAGCCTATTTAAAAAGTATTTAATGAGCCTATTTAATAAGCCTAAGTTGCTGAAAAAGCCTATTTAATAAGCCTAAGTTTCTGAACTAAGCCTATTTAAAAAGGTATATTTAATAAGTCTAAGTTTCTGAAATAAACCTATTTAAAAATGCTATTTAATAAGTCTAAGTTGCTGAAATAAACCTATTTAATAAGCCTAAGTTGCTAAAATAAGCCTATTTAATGAGGCTATTTAATAAGTCCATTTAATAAGCCTATTTAATAAGCCTATTTAATAAGCCTATTTAATAAGCCTATTTAATACGCGTATTTAATAAACCTATTTAATAAGTATTTAATGAGCCTATTTATTAAGTCTATTTAATAAGCCTTTTTAATAAGCCTTTTTAATAAAGTTTATTTAATAAGCCTATTTAATAAGTCTATTTAATAAGTCTATTTAATAAGCCTATTTAATAAGTATTTAATGAGCCTATTTAATAAGCCTATTTATTGAGCCTATTTAATAAGCCTATTTATTGAGCCTATTTAATAAGCCTATTTATTGAGCCTATTTAGTAAGCCTATTTATTGAGCCTATTTAATAAGCCTATTTAATAAGCCTATTTAATAAGCCTATTTAATAAGCCTATTTATTGAGCCTATTTAATAAGTCTATTTAATAAGCCTATTTAATAAGCCTATATAATAAGTATTTAATGAGCCTATTTAATAAGTCTATTTAATAAGCCTATTTAATAGGCCTATTTAATAAGTCTAAGTTGCTGAAATAAGCTTATTTAATAAGCCTAAGTTGCTGAAAATAGCTTATATAATAAGGCTATTTAATAAGCATAAGATGCTGAATTAAGCCTATTTAATAAGCCTATTTAATAAGCCTATTTAATAAGCCTATTTAATAAGCCTATTCATTGAGCCTATTTAATAAGCCTATTTATTGAGCCTATTTAATAAGCCTATTTATTGAGCCTATTTAATAAGCCTATTTATTGAGCCTATTTAGTAAGCCTATTTATTGAGCCTATTTAATAAGCCTATTTAATAAGCCTATTTAATAAGCCTATTTAATAAGCCTATTTAATAAGCCTATTTATTGAGCCTATTTAATAAGTCTATTTAATAAGCCTATTTAATAAGCCTATTTAATAAGTATTTAATTAGCCTATTTAATAAGTCTATTTAATAAGCCTATTTAATAAGCCTATTTAATAAGTCTAAGTTGCTGAAATAAGCCTATTTAATAAGCCCAAGTTGCTGAAATAAGCCTATTTAATAAGGCTGTTTAATAAGCCTAAGTTGCTGAAATAAGCCTATTTCATAAGCCTAAGTTGCTGAAATAAGGCTTTTTAATAAGTCTAAGTTGCTGAAATAAGCCTATTTAATAAGCCTAAGTTGCTAAAATAAGCCTATTTAATAAGGCTATTTAATAAGCCTAAGTTGCTGAATAAGCCTATTTAATAAGTCTACGTTGCTGAAATAAGGATATTTAATAAGCCTAAGTTGCTGAAATGAGCCTTTTTAATAAGCCTAAGTTGCTGAAATAAGGCTATTTATTAAGCCTAAGTTGCTGAAATAAGCCTATTTAATAAGCCCAAGTTGCTGAAATAAGCCTATTTAATAAGGCTATTTAATAAGCCTAAGTTGCTGAAATAAGCCTATTTAATAAGCGTAAGTTGCTGAAATAATGCTATTTAATAAGCCTAAGTTGCTGAAATAAGCCTTTTTAATAGGCCTATCTAATAAGTCTAAGTTGCAGAAATAAGCATATTTCATAAGCCTACTTAATGAGCCTAAGTTGCTGAAATGTCTATTTAACTAGTCGATTTAATAAGTCTAAGTTGCTAAAATAAGCCTATTTAATAAGGCTATTTAATAAGCCTAAGTTGCTGAAATAAGCCTATTTAATAAGGCTATTTAATGAGCCTAAGTTGCTGAAATAAGCCTATTTAAAAAGCCTATTTTTCTGAACTAAGCCTATTTAAAAAGGTATATTTAATAAGTCTAAGTTGCTGAAATAAACCTGTTTAATAAGGCTATTTAATAAGCATAAGTTGCTGAAACAAGCTTATTTAATAAGCCTAAGTTGCTGAAATAAGCCTATTTAATAAGGCTATTTAATAAGTCTAAGTTGCTGAAATAAACATATTTAATAAGCCTAAGTTGCTAAAATAAGCCTATTTAATGATGCTATTTAATAAGTTCATTTAATAAGCCTATTTAATAAGCCTATTTAATAAGCCTTTTTAATACGCCTATTTAATAAGCCTATTTAATACGCCTATTTAATAAAGCGATTTAATAAGTATTTAATGAGCCTATTTATTAAGTCTATTTAATAAGCCTTTTTAATAAGCCTATTTAATAATGTCTATTTAATAAGCCTATTTAATAAGTCTATTTAATAAGTCTATTTAATAAGCCTATTTAATAAGTATTTAATGAGCCTATTTAATAAGCCTATTTATTGAGCCTATTTAATAAGTCTATTTAATAAGCCAATTTAATAAGCCTATTTAATAAGTATTTAATTAGCCTATTTAATAAGTTTATTTAATAAGCCTATTTAATAAGCCTATTTAATAAGTCTAAGTTGCTGAAATAAGCCTATTTAATAAGCCCAAGTTGCTGAAATAAGCCTATTTAATAAGGCTGTTTAATAAGCCTAAGTTGCTGAAATAAGCCTATTTCATAAGCCTAAGTTGCTGAAATAAGGCTTTTTAATAAGTCTAAGTTGCTGAAATAAGCCTATTTAATAAGCCTAAGTTGCTAAAATAAGCCTATTTAATAAGGCTATTTAATAAGCCTAAGTTGCTGAATAAGCCTATTTAATAAGTCTACATTGCTGAAATAAGGCTATTTAATAAGCCTAAGTTGCTGAAATGAGCCTTTTTAATAAGCCTAAGTTGCTGAAATAAGGCTATTTAATAAGTATTTAATGAGCCTATTTAATAAGGCTATTTAATAAGCCTAAGTTGCTGAAATAAGCCTATTTAATAAGGGTATTTAATGAGCCTAAGTTGCTGAAATAAGCCTATTTAAAAAGCCTATTTTTCTGAACTAAGCCTATTTAAAAAGGTATATTTAATAAGTCTAAGTTGCTGAAATAAACCTGTTTAATAAGGCTATTTAATAAGCATAAGTTGCTGAAACAAGCTTATTTAATAAGCCTAAGTTGCTGAAATAAGCCTATTTAATAAGGCTATTTAATAAGTCTAAGTTGCTGAAATAAACATATTTAATAAGCCTAAGTTGCTAAAATAAGCCTATTTAATGATGCTATTTAATAAGTTCATTTAATAAGCCTATTTAATAAGCCTATTTAATAAGCATTTTTAATACGCCTATTTAATAAGCCTATTTAATACGCCTATTTAATAAAGCGATTTAATAAGTATTTAATGAGCCTATTTATTAAGTCTATTTAATAAGCCTTTTTAATAAGCCTATTTAATAATGTCTATTTAATAAGCCTATTTAATAAGTCTATTTAATAAGTCTATTTAATAAGCCTATTTAATAAGTATTTAATGAGCCTATTTAATAAGCCTATTTATTGAGCCTATTTAATAAGTCTATTTAATAAGCCAATTTAATAAGCCTATTTAATAAGTATTTAATTAGCCTATTTAATAAGTTTATTTAATAAGCCTATTTAATAAGCCTATTTAATAAGTCTAAGTTGCTGAAATAAGCCTATTTAATAAGCCCAAGTTGCTGAAATAAGCCTATTTAATAAGGCTGTTTAATAAGCCTAAGTTGCTGAAATAAGCCTATTTCATAAGCCTAAGTTGCTGAAATAAGGCTTTTTAATAAGTCTAAGTTGCTGAAATAAGCCTATTTAATAAGCCTAAGTTGCTAAAATAAGCCTATTTAATAAGGCTATTTAATAAGCCTAAGTTGCTGAATAAGCCTATTTAATAAGTCTACATTGCTGAAATAAGGCTATTTAATAAGCCTAAGTTGCTGAAATGAGCCTTTTTAATAAGCCTATTCATTGAGCCTATTTAATAAGCCTATTTATTGAGCCTATTTAATAAGTCTATTTAATAAGCCTATTTAATAAGCCTATTCAATAAGCCTATTTAATAAGCCTCTTTATTGAGCCTATTTAATAAGTCTATTTAATAAGCCTATTTAATGAGGATATTTAATAAGTCTATTTAATAAGCCTATTTAATAAGCCTATTTAATAAGCCTATTTAATAAGCCTCTTTATTGAGCCTATTTAATAAGTCTATTTAATAAGCCTATTTAATAAGTATTTAATGAGCCTATTTAATCAGTCTATTTAATAGGCCTATTTAATAAGTCTAAGTTGCTGAAATAAGCCTATTTAATAAGCCTAAGTTGCTGAAATAAGCCTATTTAATAAGTATTTAATGAGCCTATTTAATCAGTCTATTTAATAGGCCTATTTAATAAGTCTAAGTTGCTGAAATAAGCCTATTTAATAAGCCCAAGTTGCTAAAATAAGCCTATTTAATGAGGATATTTAATAAGTCTATTTAATAAGCCTATTTAATAAGCCTATTTAATAAGCCTATTTAATAAGCCTCTTTATTGAGCCTATTTAATAAGTCTATTTAATAAGCCTATTTAATAAGTATTTAATGAGCCTATTTAATCAGTCTATTTAATAGGCCTATTTAATAAGTCTAAGTTGCTGAAATAAGCCTATTTAATAAGCCTAAGTTGCTGAAAGAAGCCTATTTAATCAGCCTATTTAATAAGTATTTAATGAGCCTATTTAATCAGTCTATTTAATAGGCCTATTTAATAAGTCTAAGTTGCTGAAATAAGCCTATTTAATAAGCCTAAGTTGCTGAAATAAGCCTATTTAATAAGGCTATTTAATAAGCCTAAGTTGCTGAATAAGCCTATTTAATAAGTCTAAGTTGCTGAAATAACGCTATTTAATAAGCCTAAGTTGCTGAAATAAGCCTATTTAATAAGCCTAAGTTGCTAAAATAAGCCTATTTAATGAGGCTATTTAATAAGTCTATTTAATAAGCCTATTTAATAAGCCTATTTAATAAGCCTATTTAATACGCCTATTTAATAAACCTATTTAATAAGTATTTAATGAGCCTATTTAATAAGTCTATTTAATAAGCCTTTTTAATAAGCCTATTTAATAAACCTATTTAATAAGCCTATTTAATAAGTCTATTTAATAAGTCTATTTAATAAGTCTATTTAATAAGCATATTTAATAAGTATTTAATGAGCCTATTTAATAAGCCTATTTATTGAGCCTATTTAATAAGCCTATTTATTGAGCCTATTTAATAAGCCTATTTATTGAGCCTATTTAATAAGCCTATTTATTGAGCCTATTTAATAAGCCGATTTAATAAGTCTATTTAATAAGTATTTAATGAGCCTGTTTAATAAGCCTATTTATTGAGCCTATTTAATAAGCCTCTTTAATAAGCCTATTTATTGAGCCTATTTAATAAGTCTATTTAATAAGCCTATTTAATAAGCCTATTTAATAAGTATTTAATGAGCCTATTTAATAAGTCTATTTAATAAGCCTATTTAATAAGTCTAAGTTGCTGAAATAAGCCTATTTAATAAGCCTAAGTTGCTGAATAAGCCTATTTAATAAGCCTAAGTTGCTGAAATAAGCCTATTTAATAAGCCTAAGTTGCTGAAATAAGCCTATTTAATAAGGCTATTTAATAAGCCTAAGTTGCTGAATAAGCCTATTTAATAAGTCTAAGTTGCTGAAATAACGCTATTTAATAAGCCTAAGTTGCTGAAATAAGCCTATTTAATAAGCCTAAGTTGCTAAAATAAGCCTATTTAATGAGGCTATTTAATAAGTCTATTTAATAAGCCTATTTAATAAGCCTATTTAATAAGCCTATTTAATATGCCTATTTAATAAACCTATTTAATAAGTATTTAATGAGCCTATTTAATAAGTCTATTTAATAAGCCTTTTTAATAAGCCTATTTAATAAACCTATTTAATAAGCCTATTTAATAAGTCTATTTAATAAGTCTATATGTTATGCCTATTTAATAAGTATTTAATGAGCCTATTTAATAAGCCTATTTATTGAGCCTATTTAATAAGCCTATTCATTGAGCCTATTTAATAAGCCTATTTATTGAGCCTATTTAATAAGTCTATTTAATAAGCCTATTTAATAAGCCTATTCAATAAGCCTATTTAATAAGCCTCTTTATTGAGCCTATTTAATAAGTCTATTTAATAAGCCTATTTAATGAGGATATTTAATAAGTCTATTTAATAAGCCTATTTAATAAGCCTATTTAATAAGCCTATTTAATAAGCCTCTTTATTGAGCCTATTTAATAAGTCTATTTAATAAGCCTATTTAATAAGTATTTAATGAGCCTATTTAATCAGTCTATTTAATAGGCCTATTTAATAAGTCTAAGTTGCTGAAATAAGCCTATTTAATAAGCCTAAGTTGCTGAAATAAGCCTATTTAATAAGTATTTAATGAGCCTATTTAATCAGTCTATTTAATAGGCCTATTTAATAAGTCTAAGTTGCTGAAATAAGCCTATTTAATAAGCCCAAGTTGCTAAAATAAGCCTATTTAATGAGGATATTTAATAAGTCTATTTAATAAGCCTATTTAATAAGCCTATTTAATAAGCCTATTTAATAAGCCTCTTTATTGAGCCTATTTAATAAGTCTATTTAATAAGCCTATTTAATAAGTATTTAATGAGCCTATTTAATCAGTCTATTTAATAGGCCTATTTAATAAGTCTAAGTTGCTGAAATAAGCCTATTTAATAAGCCTAAGTTGCTGAAATAAGCCTATTTAATCAGCCTATTTAATAAGTATTTAATGAGCCTATTTAATCAGTCTATTTAATAGGCCTATTTAATAAGTCTAAGTTGCTGAAATAAGCCTATTTAATAAGCCTAAGTTGCTGAAATAAGCCTATTTAATAAGGCTATTTAATAAGCCTAAGTTGCTGAATAAGCCTATTTAATAAGTCTAAGTTGCTGAAATAACGCTATTTAATAAGCCTAAGTTGCTGAAATAAGCCTATTTAATAAGCCTAAGTTGCTAAAATAAGCCTATTTAATGAGGCTATTTAATAAGTCTATTTAATAAGCCTATTTAATAAGCCTATTTAATAAGCCTATTTAATACGCCTATTTAATAAACCTATTTAATAAGTATTTAATGAGCCTATTTAATAAGTCTATTTAATAAGCCTTTTTAATAAGCCTATTTAATAAACCTATTTAATAAGCCTATTTAATAAGTCTATTTAATAAGTCTATTTGTTAAGCCTATTTAATAAGTATTTAATGAGCCTATTTAATAAGCCTATTTATTGAGCCTATTTAATAAGCCTATTCATTGAGCCTATTTAATAAGCCTATTTATTGAGCCTTTTTAATGAGCCTATTTAATAAGTCTATTTAATAAGCCTATTTAATAAGCCTAATTAATAAGCCTATTTAATAAGCCTATTTAATGAGCCTATTTAATGAGTCTATTCAATAAGCCTGTTTAATAAGCCTATTTAACAAGTATTGTATGAGCCTATTTAATATGCCTAAGTTGCTGAAATAAGCCTATTTAATAAGTCTAAGTTGCTGAAATAAGGCTATTTAATAAGCCTAAGTTGCTGAAATAAGCCTATTTAATAAGCATAAGTTGCTGAAATAAGGCTATTTAATAAGTCTAAGTTGCTGAAATAAGCCTATTTAATAAGCCTAAGTTGCTGAAATAAGTATATTTAATAAGCATAAGTTGCTGAAATAAGCCTATTTAATAAGTCTAATTTGATGAAATAAGGCTATTTAATAAGTCTAATTTGCTGAAATAAGCCTATTTAATAAGCCCAAGTTGCTGAAATAAGCCTATTTAATAAGCCTAAGTTGCTGAAATAAGCCTTTTTAATAAGCCTAAGTTGCTGAAATAAGCCTATTTAATAAGCGTAAGTTGCTGAAATAAGGCTATTTAATAAGTCTAAGTTGCTAAAATAAGCCTATTTAATAAGGCTATTTAATAAGCCTAAGTTGCTGAAATAAGCCTATTTAATAAGGCTATTTAATGAGCCTAAGTTGCTGAAATAAGCCTATTTAATAAGCCTAAGTTTCTGAACTAAGCCTATTTAAAAAGGTATATTTAATAAGTCTAAGTTGCTGAAATAAACATATTTAAAAATGCTATTTAATAAGCCTAAGTTGCTGAAATAAACCTGTTTAATAAGGCTATTTAATAAGCATAAGTTGATGAAATAAGCCTATTTTATAAGCCTAAGTTGCTAAAATAAGCCTATTTAATGAGGCTATTTAATAAGTCTATTTAATAAGCCTATTTAATATGCCTATTTAATAAGTCTATTTAATAAGCAAATTTAATAAGCCTATTTAATAAGCCTATTTATTGAGCCTATTTAATAAGCCTATTTAATAAGCCTATTTAATAAGCCTATTTAATAAGCCTATTTATTGAGCCTAGTTAATAAGCCTATTTAATAAGTCTATTTAATAAGCCTATTTAATAAGCCTAATTAATAAGCCTATTTAATAAGCCTATTTATTGAGCCTATTTAATGAGTCTATTTAATAAGCCTGTTTAATAAGCCTATTTAATAAGTATTGAATGAGCCTATTTAATAAGCCTAAGTTGCTGAATAAGCCTATTTAATAAGCCTAAGTTGCTGAAATAAGCCTATTTAATAAGCCTATTTAATAAGCCTAAGTTGCTGAATAAGCCTATTTAATAAGCCTAAGTTGCTGAAATTAGCCTATTTAATAAGTCTAAGTTGCTGAAATAAGACTATTTAATAAGCATAAGTTGCTGAAATAAGCCTATTTAATAAGTCTAATTTGCTGAAATAAGGCTATTTAATAAGTCTAAGTTGCTGCAATAAGCCTTTTTAATCAGCGTAAGTTGCTGAAATAAGCCTATTTAATAAGCCTAAGTTGCTGAAATAAGGCTATTTAATAAGTCTAAGTTGCTGAAATAAGCCTATTTAATAAGCCTAAGTTGCTGAAATAAGTATATTTAATAAGCATAAGTTGCTGAAATAAGCCTATTTAATAAGTCTAATTTGCTGAAATAAGGCTATTTAATAAGTCTAAGTTGCTGCAATAAGCCTTTTTAATCAGCGTAAGTTGCTGAAATAAGCCTATTTAATAAGACAAAGTTGCTGAAATAAGCCTACTTAATTAGGCTATTTAATAAGCCTAAGTTGCTGAAATAAGTCTATTTAATAAGCCTATTTAACAAGCCTATTTAATAGGCCTATTTAATACGCCTATTTTATAAACATATTTAATAAGTATTTAATGAGCCTATTTAATAAGTCTATTTAATAAGCCTTTTTAATAAGCCTATTTAATAAGTCTATTTAATAAGCCTATTTAATAAGCCTATTTAATAAGCCTATTTATTGAGCCTATTTAATAAGTCTATTTAATAAGCCTATTTAATAAGCCTAAGTTGCTAAAATAAGCCTATTTAATGAGGCTATTTAATAAGTCTATTTAATAAGCCTATTTAATAAGCCTATTTAATAAGCCTATTTAATATGCCTATTTAATAAACCTATTTAATAAGTATTTAATGAGGCTATTTAATAAGTCTATTTAATAAGCCTTTTTAATAAGGCTATTTAATAAACCTATTTAATAAGCCTATTTAATAAGTCTATTTAATAAGTATATTTGTTAAGCCTATTTAATAAGTATTTAATGAGCCTATTTAATAAGCCTATTTATTGAGCCTATTTAATAAGCCTATTCATTGAGCCTATTTAATAAGCCTATTTATTGAGCCTATTTAATAAGCCTATTTAATAAGTCTATTTAATAAGCCTATTTAATAAGCCTAATTAATAAGCCTATTTAATAAGCCTATTTAATGAGCCTATTTAATGAGTCTATTTAATAAGCCTGTTTAATAAGCCTATTTAACAAGTATTGAATGAGCCTATTTAATAAGCCTAAGTTGCTGAAATAAGCCTATTTAATAAGTCTAAGTTGCTGAAATAAGGCTATTTAATAAGCCTAAGTTGCTGAAATAAGCCTATTTAATAAGCATAAGTTGCTGAAATAAGGCTATTTAATAAGTCTAAGTTGCTGAAATAAGCCTATTTAATAAGCCTAAGTTGCTGAAATAAGTATATTTAATAAGCATAAGTCGCTGAAATAAGCCTATTTAATAAGTCTAAGTTGCTGAAATAAGGCTATTTAATAAGTCTAATTTGCTGAAATAAGCCTATTTAATAAGCCCAAGTTGCTGAAATAAGCCTATTTAATAAGCCTAAGTTGCTGAAATAAGCCTTTTTATTCAGCGTAAGTTGCTGAAATAAGCCTATTTAATAAGCCCAAGTTGATGAAATAGGCCTACTTAATAAGGCTATTTAATAAGCCTAATTTGCTGAAATAAGCCTATTTAATAAGCGTAAGTTGCTGAAATAAGGCTATTTAATATGTCTAAGTTGCTGAAATAAGCCTATTTAATAAGCCCAAGTTGCTGAAATAAGCCTATTTAATAAGCCTAAGTTGCTGAAATAAGCCTATTTAATAGGCCTATCTAATAAGTCTAAGTTGCAGAAATAAGCATATTTCATAAGCATATTTGATGAGCCTAAGTTGCTGAAATGTCTATTTAATAAGTCGTTTTAATAAGTCTAAGTTGCTAAAATAAGCCTATTTAATAAGGCTATTTAATAAGCCTAAGTTGCTGAAATAAGCCTATTTAATAAGGCTATTTAATGAGCCTAAGTTGCTGAAATAAGCCTATTTAATAAGCCTAAGTTTCTGAACTAAGCCTATTTAAAAAGGTATATTTAATAAGTCTAAGTTGCTGAAATAAACATATTTAAAAATGCTATTTAATAAGCCTAAGTTGCTGAAATAAACCTGTTTAATAAGGCTATTTAATAAGCATAAGTTGATGAAATAAGCCTATTAAATGAGGCTATTTAATAAGTCTATTTAATAAGACTATTTAATAAGTATTTAATGAGCCTATTTAATAAGCCTATTTATTGAGCCTATTTAATAAGCCTATTTATTGAGCCTATTTAATAAGCCTATTTATTGAGCCTATTTAATAAGCCTATTTATTGAGCCTATTTAATAAGCCTATTTAATAAGTCTATTTAATAAGCCTATTTAATAAGCCTATTTAATAAGACTATTTATTGAGCCTATTTCATAAGTCTATTTAAATAAGCCTATTTAATAAGCCTAAATTGCTAAAATAAGCCTATTTAATGAGGCTATTTAATAAGTCTATTTAATAAGCCTATTTAATAAGCCTATTTAATAAGCCTATTTAATACGCCTATTTAATAAACCTATTTAATAAGTATTTAATGAGCCTATTTAATAAGTCTATTTAATAAGCCTTTTTAATAAGCCTATTTAATAAACCTATTTAATAAGCCTATTTAATAAGTCTATTTAATAAGTCTATTTGTTAAGCCTATTTAATAAGTATTTAATGAGCCTATTTAATAAGCCTATTTATTGAGCCTATTTAATAAGCCTATTCATTGAGCCTATTTAATAAGCCTATTTATTGAGCCTATTTAATAAGCCTATTTAATAAGTCTATTTAATAAGCCTATTTAATAAGCCTAATTAATAAGCCTATTTAATAAGCCTATTTAATGAGCCTATTTAATGAGTCTATTTAATAAGCCTGTTTAATAAGCCTATTTAACAAGTATTGAATGAGCCTATTTAATAAGCCTAAGTTGCTGAAATAAGCCCATTTAATAAGTCTAAGTTGCTGAAATAAGGCTATTTAATAAGCCTAAGTTGCTGAAATAAGCCTATTTAATAAGCATAAGTTGCTGAAATAAGGCTATTTAATAAGTCTAAGTTGCTGAAATAAGCCTATTTAATAAGCCTAAGTTGCTGAAATAAGTATATTTAATAAGCATAAGTTGCTGAAATAAGCCTATTTAATAAGTCTTAGTTGCTGAAATAAGGCTATTTAATAAGTCTAAGTTGCTGAAATAAGCCTATTTAATAAGCGTAAGTTGCTGAAATAAGGCTATTTAATAAGTCTAAGTTGCTGAAATAAGCCTATTTAATAAGCCCAAGTTGCTGAAATAAGCCTATTTAATAAGCCTAAGTTGCTGAAATAAGCCTATTTAATAGGTCTATCTAATAAGTCTAAGTTGCAGAAATAAGCGTATTTCATAAGCATATTTTATGAGCCTAAGTTGCTGAAATGTCTATTTAATAAGTCGTTTTAATAAGTCTAAGTTGCTAAAATAAGCCAATTTAATAAGCCTATTTAATAAGCCTATTTAATAAGCCTATTTATTGAGCCTATTTAATAAGCCTATTTAATAAGCCTATTTATTGAGCCTATTTAATGAGTCTATTTAATAAGCCTGTTTAATAAGCCTATTTAATAAGTATTGAATGAGCCTATTTAATAAGCCTAAGTTGCTGAATAAGCCTATTTAATAAGCCTAATTTGCTGAAATAAGCCTATTTAATAAGCCTATTTAATAAGCCTAAGTTGCTGAATAAGCCTATTTAATAAGCCTAAGTTGCTGAAATTAGCCTATTTAATAAGTCTAAGTTGCTGAAATAAGTATATTTAATAAGCATAAGTTGCTGAAATAAGCCTATTTAATAAGTCTAAGTTGCTGAAATAAGGCTATTTAATAAGTCTAAGTTGCTGAAATAAGCCTATTTAATAAGCCTAAGTTGCTGAAATAAGTATATTTAATAAGCATAAGTTGCTGAAATAAGCCTATTTAATAAGTCTAAGTTGCTGAAATAAGGCTATTTAATAAGTCTAAGTTGCTGAAATAAGCCTATTTAATAAGCGTAAGTTGCTGAAATAAGGCTATTTAATAATTCTAAGTTGCTGAAATAAGCCTATTTAATAAGCCCAAGTTGCTGAAATAAGCCTATTTAATAAGCCTAAGTTGCTGAAATAAGCCTATTTAATAGGCCTATCTAATAAGTCTAAGTTGCAGAAATAAGCATATTTCATAAGCATATTTTATGAGCCTAAGTTGCTGAAATGTCTATTTAATAAGTTGTTTTAATAAGTCTAAGTTGCTAAAATAAGCCTATTTAATAAGGCTATTTAATAAGCCTAAGTTGCTGAAATAAGCCTATTTAATAAGGCTATTTAATGAGCCTAAGTTGCTGAAATAAGCCTATTTAATAAGCCTAAGTTTCTGAACTAAGCCTATTTAAAAAGGTATATTTAATAAGTCTAAGTTGCTGAAATAAACATATTTAAAAATGCTATTTAATAAGCCTAAGTTGCTGAAATAAACCTGTTTAATAAGGCTATTTAATAAGCATAAGTTGATGAAATAAGCCTATTTTATAAGCCTAAGTTGCTAAAATAAGCCTATTTAATGAGGCTATTTAATAAGTCTATTTAATAAGCCTATTTAATACGCCTATTTAATAAGTCTATTTAATAAGCAAATTTAATAAGCCTATTTAATAAGCCTATTTATTGAGCCTATTTAATAAGCCAATTTAATAAGCCTATTTAATAAGCCTATTTAATAAGCCTATTTATTGAGCCTATTTAATAAGCCTATTTAATAAGTCTATTTAATAAGCCTATTTAATAAGCCTAATTAATAAGCCTATTTAATAAGCCTATTTATTGAGCCTATTTAATGAGTCTATTTAATAAGCCTGTTTAATAAGCCTATTTAATAAGTATTGAATGAGCCTATTTAATAAGCCTAAGTTGCTGAATAAGCCTATTTAATAAGCCTAATTTGCTGAAATAAGCCTATTTAATAAGCCTATTTAATAAGCCTAAGTTGCTGAATAAGCCTATTTAATAAGCCTAAGTTGCTGAAATTAGCCTATTTAATAAGTCTAAGTTGCTGAAATAAGGCTATTTAATAAGCATAAGTTGCTGAAATAAGCCTATTTAATAAGCCTAAGTTGCTGAAATAAGGCTATTTAATAAGTCTAAGTTGCTGAAATAAGCCTATTTAATAAGCCTAAGTTGCTGAAATAAGTATATTTAATAAGCATAAGTTGCTGAAGTAAGCCTATTTAATAAGTCTAATTTGCTGAAATAAGGCTATTTAATAAGTCTAAGTTGCTGAAATAAGCCTTTTTAATCAGCGTAAGCTGCTGAAATAAGCCTATTTAATAAGCCAAAGTTGCAGAAATAAGCCTACTTAATTAGGCTATTTAATAAGCCTAAGTTGCTGAAATAAGCCTATTTAATAAGCCTATTTAACAAGCCTATTTAATAGGCCTATTTAATAAGTCTAAGTTGATGAAATAAGCCTATTTAATAAGCCTATTTAATAGGCCTATTTAATAAGTCTAAGTTGCTGAAATAAGCCTATTTAATAAGCCTAAGTTGCTGAATGAGCCTATTTAATAAGCCTAAGTTGCTGAAATAAGCCTATTTAATGAGCCTAAGTTGCTGAATAAGCCTATTTAATAAGCCTAAGTTGCTGAATAAACCTATTTAATAAGTCTAAGTTGCAGAAATAAGCCTATTTAATAAGGCTATTTAATAAGCCTAAGTTGCTGAATAAGCCTATTTAATAAGTCTAAGTTGCTGAAATAAGGCTATTTAATAAGCCTAAGTTGATGAAATAAGGCTATTTAATAAGTTTAAGTTGCTGAAATAAGCCTGTTTAATAAACCTAAGTTGCTGAAATAAGCCTATTTAGTAAGGCTATTTAATGAGCCTAAGTTGCTGAAATAAGCCTATTTAATAAGCCTAAGTTTCTGAACTAAGCCTATTTAATAAGCCTATTTAATAAGTCTACGTTGCTGAAATAAACCTATTTAAAATGCTATTTAATAAGCCTAAGTTGCTGAAATAAACCTGTTTAATAAGGCTATTTAATAAGCATAAGTTGCTGAAATAAGCTTATTTAATAAGCCTAAGTTGCTGAAATAAGCCTATTTAATAAGGCTATTTAATAAGTCTAAGTTGCTGAAATAAACCGATTTAATAAGCCTAAGTTGCTAAAATAAGCCTATTTAATTAGGCTATTTAATAAGTCTATTTAATAAGCCTATTTAATAAGCCTATTTAATAAGCCTATTTAATAAGCCTATTTAATACGCCTATTTAATAAACATATTTAATAAGTATTTAATGAGCATATTTTATAAGTCTATTTAATAAGCCTTTTTAATAAGCCTATTTAATAAGTCTATTTAATAAGCCTATTTAATAAGTCTATTTAATAAGTCTATTTAATAAGCCTATTTAATAAGTATTTAATGAGCCTATTTAATAAGCCTATTTATTGAGCCTATTTAATAAGCCTATTTATTGAGCCTATTTAATAAGCCTATTTATTGAGCCTATTTAATAAGCCTATTTATTGAGCCTATTTAATAAGCCTATTTATTGAGCCTATTTAATAAGCCTATTTAATAAGTCTATTTAATAAGCCTATTTAATAAGCCTATTTAATAAGCCTATTTATTGAGCCTATTTAATAAGTCTATTTAATAAGCCTATTTAATAAGCCTAAGTTGCTGAAATAAGCCTATTTAATAAGCCTAAGTTGCTGAAATAAGCCTATTTAATAGGCCTATCTAATAAGTCTAAGTTGCAGAAATAAGCATATTTCATAAGCATATTTGATGAGCCTAAGTTGCTGAAATGTCTATTTAATAAGTCGTTTTAATAAGTCTAAGTTGCTAAAATAAGCCTATTTAATAAGGCTATTTAATAAGCCTAAGTTGCTGAAATAAGCCTATTTAATAAGGCTATTTAATGAGCCTAAGTTGCTGAAATAAGCCTATTTAATAAGCCTAAGTTTCTGAACTAAGCCTATTTAAAAAGGTATATTTAATAAGTCTAAGTTGCTGAAATAAACATATTTAAAAATGCTATTTAATAAGCCTAAGTTGCTGAAATAAACCTGTTTAATAAGGCTATTTAATAAGCATAAGTTGATGAAATAAGCCTATTAAATGAGGCTATTTAATAAGTCTATTTAATAAGACTATTTAATAAGTATTTAATGAGCCTATTTAATAAGCCTATTTATTGAGCCTATTTAATAAGCCTATTTATTGAGCCTATTTAATAAGCCTATTTATTGAGCCTATTTAATAAGCCTATTTATTGAGCCTATTTAATAAGCCTATTTAATAAGTCTATTTAATAAGCCTATTTAATAAGCCTATTTAATAAGACTATTTATTGAGCCTATTTCATAAGTCTATTTAAATAAGCCTATTTAATAAGCCTAAATTGCTAAAATAAGCCTATTTAATGAGGCTATTTAATAAGTCTATTTAATAAGCCTATTTAATAAGCCTATTTAATAAGCCTATTTAATACGCCTATTTAATAAACCTATTTAATAAGTATTTAATGAGCCTATTTAATAAGTCTATTTAATAAGCCTTTTTAATAAGCCTATTTAATAAACCTATTTAATAAGCCTATTTAATAAGTCTATTTAATAAGTCTATTTGTTAAGCCTATTTAATAAGTATTTAATGAGCCTATTTAATAAGCCTATTTATTGAGCCTATTTAATAAGCCTATTCATTGAGCCTATTTAATAAGCCTATTTATTGAGCCTATTTAATAAGCCTATTTAATAAGTCTATTTAATAAGCCTATTTAATAAGCCTAATTAATAAGCCTATTTAATAAGCCTATTTAATGAGCCTATTTAATGAGTCTATTTAATAAGCCTGTTTAATAAGCCTATTTAACAAGTATTGAATGAGCCTATTTAATAAGCCTAAGTTGCTGAAATAAGCCCATTTAATAAGTCTAAGTTGCTGAAATAAGGCTATTTAATAAGCCTAAGTTGCTGAAATAAGCCTATTTAATAAGCATAAGTTGCTGAAATAAGGCTATTTAATAAGTCTAAGTTGCTGAAATAAGCCTATTTAATAAGCCTAAGTTGCTGAAATAAGTATATTTAATAAGCATAAGTTGCTGAAATAAGCCTATTTAATAAGTCTTAGTTGCTGAAATAAGGCTATTTAATAAGTCTAAGTTGCTGAAATAAGCCTATTTAATAAGCGTAAGTTGCTGAAATAAGGCTATTTAATAAGTCTAAGTTGCTGAAATAAGCCTATTTAATAAGCCCAAGTTGCTGAAATAAGCCTATTTAATAAGCCTAAGTTGCTGAAATAAGCCTATTTAATAGGTCTATCTAATAAGTCTAAGTTGCAGAAATAAGCGTATTTCATAAGCATATTTTATGAGCCTAAGTTGCTGAAATGTCTATTTAATAAGTCGTTTTAATAAGTCTAAGTTGCTAAAATAAGCCAATTTAATAAGCCTATTTAATAAGCCTATTTAATAAGCCTATTTATTGAGCCTATTTAATAAGCCTATTTAATAAGTCTATTTAATAAGCCTATTTAATAAGCCTAATTAATAAGCCTATTTAATAAGCCTATTTATTGAGCCTATTTAATGAGTCTATTTAATAAGCCTGTTTAATAAGCCTATTTAATAAGTATTGAATGAGCCTATTTAATAAGCCTAAGTTGCTGAATAAGCCTATTTAATAAGCCTAATTTGCTGAAATAAGCCTATTTAATAAGCCTATTTAATAAGCCTAAGTTGCTGAATAAGCCTATTTAATAAGCCTAAGTTGCTGAAATTAGCCTATTTAATAAGTCTAAGTTGCTGAAATAAGTATATTTAATAAGCATAAGTTGCTGAAATAAGCCTATTTAATAAGTCTAAGTTGCTGAAATAAGGCTATTTAATAAGTCTAAGTTGCTGAAATAAGCCTATTTAATAAGCCTAAGTTGCTGAAATAAGTATATTTAATAAGCATAAGTTGCTGAAATAAGCCTATTTAATAAGTCTAAGTTGCTGAAATAAGGCTATTTAATAAGTCTAAGTTGCTGAAATAAGCCTATTTAATAAGCGTAAGTTGCTGAAATAAGGCTATTTAATAATTCTAAGTTGCTGAAATAAGCCTATTTAATAAGCCCAAGTTGCTGAAATAAGCCTATTTAATAAGCCTAAGTTGCTGAAATAAGCCTATTTAATAGGCCTATCTAATAAGTCTAAGTTGCAGAAATAAGCATATTTCATAAGCATATTTTATGAGCCTAAGTTGCTGAAATGTCTATTTAATAAGTTGTTTTAATAAGTCTAAGTTGCTAAAATAAGCCTATTTAATAAGGCTATTTAATAAGCCTAAGTTGCTGAAATAAGCCTATTTAATAAGGCTATTTAATGAGCCTAAGTTGCTGAAATAAGCCTATTTAATAAGCCTAAGTTTCTGAACTAAGCCTATTTAAAAAGGTATATTTAATAAGTCTAAGTTGCTGAAATAAACATATTTAAAAATGCTATTTAATAAGCCTAAGTTGCTGAAATAAACCTGTTTAATAAGGCTATTTAATAAGCATAAGTTGATGAAATAAGCCTATTTTATAAGCCTAAGTTGCTAAAATAAGCCTATTTAATGAGGCTATTTAATAAGTCTATTTAATAAGCCTATTTAATACGCCTATTTAATAAGTCTATTTAATAAGCAAATTTAATAAGCCTATTTAATAAGCCTATTTATTGAGCCTATTTAATAAGCCAATTTAATAAGCCTATTTAATAAGCCTATTTAATAAGCCTATTTATTGAGCCTATTTAATAAGCCTATTTAATAAGTCTATTTAATAAGCCTATTTAATAAGCCTAATTAATAAGCCTATTTAATAAGCCTATTTATTGAGCCTATTTAATGAGTCTATTTAATAAGCCTGTTTAATAAGCCTATTTAATAAGTATTGAATGAGCCTATTTAATAAGCCTAAGTTGCTGAATAAGCCTATTTAATAAGCCTAATTTGCTGAAATAAGCCTATTTAATAAGCCTATTTAATAAGCCTAAGTTGCTGAATAAGCCTATTTAATAAGCCTAAGTTGCTGAAATTAGCCTATTTAATAAGTCTAAGTTGCTGAAATAAGGCTATTTAATAAGCATAAGTTGCTGAAATAAGCCTATTTAATAAGCCTAAGTTGCTGAAATAAGGCTATTTAATAAGTCTAAGTTGCTGAAATAAGCCTATTTAATAAGCCTAAGTTGCTGAAATAAGTATATTTAATAAGCATAAGTTGCTGAAGTAAGCCTATTTAATAAGTCTAATTTGCTGAAATAAGGCTATTTAATAAGTCTAAGTTGCTGAAATAAGCCTTTTTAATCAGCGTAAGCTGCTGAAATAAGCCTATTTAATAAGCCAAAGTTGCAGAAATAAGCCTACTTAATTAGGCTATTTAATAAGCCTAAGTTGCTGAAATAAGCCTATTTAATAAGCCTATTTAACAAGCCTATTTAATAGGCCTATTTAATAAGTCCAAGTTGATGAAATAAGCCTATTTAATAAGCCTATTTAATAGGCCTATTTAATAAGTCTAAGTTGCTGAAATAAGCCTATTTAATAAGCCTAAGTTGCTGAATGAGCCTATTTAATAAGCCTAAGTTGCTGAAATAAGCCTATTTAATGAGCCTAAGTTGCTGAATAAGCCTATTTAATAAGCCTAAGTTGCTGAATAAACCTATTTAATAAGTCTAAGTTGCAGAAATAAGCCTATTTAATAAGGCTATTTAATAAGCCTAAGTTGCTGAATAAGCCTATTTAATAAGTCTAAGTTGCTGAAATAAGGCTATTTAATAAGCCTAAGTTGATGAAATAAGGCTATTTAATAAGTTTAAGTTGCTGAAATAAGCCTGTTTAATAAGCCTAAGTTGCTGAAATAAGCCTATTTAGTAAGGCTATTTAATGAGCCTAAGTTGCTGAAATAAGCCTATTTAATAAGCCTAAGTTTCTGAACTAAGCCTATTTAATAAGCCTATTTAATAAGTCTACGTTGCTGAAATAAACCTATTTAAAATGCTATTTAATAAGCCTAAGTTGCTGAAATAAACCTGTTTAATAAGGCTATTTAATAAGCATAAGTTGCTGAAATAAGCTTATTTAATAAGCCTAAGTTGCTGAAATAAGCCTATTTAATAAGGCTATTTAATAAGTCTAAGTTGCTGAAATAAACCGATTTAATAAGCCTAAGTTGCTAAAATAAGCCTATTTAATTAGGCTATTTAATAAGTCTATTTAATAAGCCTATTTAATAAGCCTATTTAATAAGCCTATTTAATAAGCCTATTTAATACGCCTATTTAATAAACATATTTAATAAGTATTTAATGAGCATATTTTATAAGTCTATTTAATAAGCCTTTTTAATAAGCCTATTTAATAAGTCTATTTAATAAGCCTATTTAATAAGTCTATTTAATAAGTCTATTTAATAAGCCTATTTAATAAGTATTTAATGAGCCTATTTAATAAGCCTATTTATTGAGCCTATTTAATAAGCCTATTTATTGAGCCTATTTAATAAGCCTATTTATTGAGCCTATTTAATAAGCCTATTTATTGAGCCTATTTAATAAGCCTATTTAATAAGTCTATTTAATAAGCCTATTTAATAAGCCTATTTAATAAGCCTATTTATTGAGCCTATTTAATAAGTCTATTTAATAAGCCTATTTAATAAGCCTAAGTTGCTGAAATAAGCCTATTTAATAAGCCTAAGTTGCTGAAATAAGCCTATTTAATAGGCCTATCTAATAAGTCTAAGTTGCAGAAATAAGCATATTTCATAAGCATATTTGATGAGCCTAAGTTGCTGAAATGTCTATTTAATAAGTCGTTTTAATAAGTCTAAGTTGCTAAAATAAGCCTATTTAATAAGGCTATTTAATAAGCCTAAGTTGCTGAAATAAGACTATTTAATAAGGCTATTTAATGAGCCTAAGTTGCTGAAATAAGCCTATTTAATAAGGCTAAGTTTCTGAACTAAGCCTATTTAAAAAGGTATATTTAATAAGTCTAAGTTGCTGAAATAAACATATTTAAAAATGCTATTTAATAAGCCTAAGTTGCTGAAATAAACCTGTTTAATAAGGCTATTTAATAAGCATAAGTTGATGAAATAAGCCTATTTTATAAGCCTAAGTTGCTAAAATAAGCCTATTTAATGAGGCTATTTAATAAGTCTATTTAATAAGCATATTTAATAAGCCTATTTAATAAGCCTATTTATTGAACCTATTTAATGAGCCTATTTAATAATCCTATTTAATAAGCCTATTTAATAAGCCTATTTATTGAGCCTATTTAATATGCCTATTTAATAAGTCTATTTAATAAGCCTATTTAATAAGCCTAATTAATAAGCCTATTTAATAAGCCTATTTATTGAGCCTATTTAATGAGTCTATTTAATAAGCCTGTTTAATAAACCTATTTAATAAGTATTGAATGAGCCTATTTAATAAGCCTAAGTTGCAGAATAAGCCTATTTAATAAGCCTAAGTTGCTGAAATAAGCCTATTTAATAAGCCTATTTAATAAGCCTAAGTTGCTGAATAAGCCTATTTAATAAGCCTAAGTTGCTGAAATAAGCCTATTTAATAAGTCTAAGTTGCTGAAATAAGGCTATTTAATAAGCCTAAGTTGCTGAAATAAGCCTTTTTAATAAGCCTAAGTTGCTGAAATAAGGCTATTTAATAAGTCTAAGTTGCTGAAATAAGCCTATTTAATAAGCCTAAGTTGCTGAAATAAGTATATTTAATAAGCATAAGTTGCTGAAATAAGCCTATTTAATAAGTCTAATTTGCTGAAATAAGGCTATTTAATAAGTCTAAGTTGCTGAAATAAGCCTTTTTAATCAGCGTAAGTTGCTGAAATATGCCTATTTAATAAGCCAAAGTTGCTGAAATAAGCCTACTTAATTAGGCTATTTAATAAGCCTAAGTTGCTGAAATAAGCCTATTTAATAAGCCTATTTAACAAGCCTATTTAATAGGCCTATTTAATAAGTCTAAGTTGATGAAATAAGCCTATTTAATAAGACTATTTAATAGGCCTATTTAATAAGTCTAAGTTGCTGAAATAAGCCTATTTAATAAGCCTAAGTTGCTGAAAGAGCCTATTTAATAAGCCTAAGTTGCTGAAATAAGCCTATTTAATGAGCCTAAGTTGCTGAATAAGCCTATTTAATAAGCCTAAGTTGCTGAATAGACCTATTTAATAAGTCTAAGTTGCTGAAATAAGCCTATTTAATAAGGCTATTTAATAAGCCTAAGTTGCTGAATAAGCCTATTTAATAAGTCTAAGTTGCTGAAATAAGGCTATTTAATAAGCCTAAGTTGCTGAAATAAGGCTATTTAATAAGTTTAAGTTGCTGAAATAAGCCTGTTTAATAAGCCTAAGTTGCTGAAATAAGCCTATTTATTAAGGCTATTTAATGAGCCTAAGTTGCTGAAATAAGCCTATTTAATAAGCATATTTAATAAGTCTAAGTTGCTGTAATAAACCTATTTAAAATGCTATTTAATATGCCTAAGTTGCTGAAATAAACCTGTTTAATAAGCCTATTTAATATGCATAAGTTGCTGAAATAAGCTTATTTAATA
This sequence comes from Petromyzon marinus, assembly GCF_048934315.1. NCBI lineage: Eukaryota > Metazoa > Chordata > Hyperoartia > Petromyzontiformes > Petromyzontidae > Petromyzon > Petromyzon marinus. Next base: position 6,269,642 of record NW_027422983.1, on the reverse strand, counting down.
AGCCTAAGTTGCTGAAATAATCCTATTTAATAAGGATATTTAATAAGTCTAAGTTGCTGAAATAAACCTATTTAATAAGCCTAAGTTGCTAAAATAAGCCTATTTAATTAGGCTATTTAATAAGTCTATTTAATATGCCTATTTAATAAGCCTATTTAATAAGCCTATTTAATAAGCCTATTTATTGAGCCTATTTAATAAGCCGATTTAATAAGTCTATTTAATAAGCCTATTTAATAAGCCGATTTATTGAGCCTATTTAATAAGTCTATTTAATAAGCCTATTTAATAAGCCTATTTATTGAGCCTATTTAATAAGTCTATTTAATAAGCCTATTTAATAAGTATTTAATGAGCCTATTTAATAAGCCTATTTATTGAGCCTATTTAATAAGCCTATTTATTGAGCCTATTTAATAAGCCTATTTATTGAGCCTATTTAATAAGCCTATTTATTGAGCCTATTTAATAAGCCTATTTAATAAGTCTATTTAATAAGCCTATTTAATAAGCCTATTTAATAAGCCTATTTATTGAGCCTATTTAATAAGCCTATTTAATAAGCCTATTTATTGAGCCTATTTAATGAGTCTATTTAATAAGCCTATTTAATAAGCCTATTTAATAAGTATTTAATGAGCCTATTTAATACGTCTATTTAATAAGCCTATTTAATAGGCCTATTTAATAAGTCTAAGTTGCTGAAATAAGCCTATTTAATAAGCCTATTTAATAGGCCTATTTAATAAGTCTAAGTTGCTGAAATAAGCCTATTTAATAAGCCTAAGTTGCTGAATAAGCCTATTTAATAAGCCTAAGCTGCTGAATAAACCTATTTAATAAGTCTAAGTTGCTGAAATAAGCCTATTTAATAAGGCTATTTAATAAGCCTAAGTTGCTGAAATAAGCCTATTTAATAAGGCTATTTAATGAGCCTAAGTTGCTGAAATAAGACTATTTAATAAGCCTAAGTTTCTGAACTAAGCCTATTTAAAAAGGTATATTTAATAAGTCTAAGTTGCTGAAATAAACCTATTTAAAAATACTATTTAATAAGCCTAAGTTGCTGAAATAAACCTGTTTAATAAGGCTATTTAATAAGCATAAGTTGCTGAAATAAGCTTATTTAATAAGCCTAAGTTGCTGAAATAAGCCTATTTAATAAGGCTCTTTAATAAGTCTAAGTTGCTGAAATAAACCTATTTAATAAGCTTAAGTTGCTCAAATAAGCCTATTTCATGAGGCTATTTAATAAGTCTATTTAATAAGTCTATTTAATAAGTCTATTTAATAAGCCTATTTAATAAGACTATTTAATAAGTCTATTTAATAAGCCTATTTAATAAGTCTAATAAGTCTATTTAATAAGCCTATTTAATAAGCCTATTTATTGAGCATATTTAATAAGCCTATTTATTGAGCCTATTTAATAAGCATATTTATTGAGCCTATTTAATAAGCCTATTTTTTGAGCCTATTTAATAAGCTGATTTAATAAGTCTATTTAATAAGCCTATTTAATAAGCCGATTTATTGAGCCTATTTAATAAGTCTATTTAATAAGCCTATTTAATAAGCCTATTTATTGAGCCTATTTAATAAGTCTATTTAATAAGCCTATTTAATAAGCCTATTTAATAAGTATTTAATGAGCCTATTTAATAAGTCTATTCAATACGCCTATTTAATAGGCCTTTTTAAATAAATCTAAGTTGCTGAAATAAGCCTATTTAATAAGCATATTTAATAGGCCTATTTATTGAGCCTATTTAATAAGTCTATTTAATAAGCCTATTTAATAAGCCTATTTAATAAGTATTTAATGAGCCTATTTAATAAGTCTATTCAATACGCCTATTTAATAGGCCTTTTTTAATAAATCTAAGTTGCTGAAATAAGCCTATTTAATAAGCCTAAGTTTCTGAATGAGCCTATTTAATAAGCCTAAGTTGCTGAAATAAGCCTATTTAATGAGCCTAAGTTGCTGAATAAGGCTATTTAATAAGCCTAAGTTGATGAAATAAGGCTATTTAATAAGTTTAAGTTGCTGAAATAAGCCTGTTTAATAAGGCTATTTAATGAGCCTAAGTTGCTGAAATAAGCCTATTTAATAAGCCTAAGTTTCTGAACTAAGCCTATTTAAAAAAGGTCTATTTATTAAGTCTAAGTTGCTGAAATAAACATATTTAAAAAGGCTATTTAATAAGCCTAAGTTGCTGAAATAAACCTGTTTAATAAGGCTATTTAATAAGCATAAGTTGATGAAATAAGCCTAATTTATAAGCCTAAGTTGCTAAAATAAGCCTATTTAATGAGGCTATTTAATAAGTCTATTTAATAAGTGTTTTTAATAAGTCTATTTAATAAGCCTATTTAATAAGTATTTAATGAGCCTATTTAATAAGCCTATTTATTGAGCCTATTTAATAAGCCTATTTATTGAGCCTATTTAATAAGCCTATTTATTGAGCCTATTTAATAAGCCTATTTATTGAGCCTATTTAATAAGCCTATTTAATAAGTCTATTTAATAAGCCTATTTAATAAGCCTATTTAATAAGACTATTTATTGAGCCTATTTAATAAGTCTATTTAAATAAGCCTATTTAATAAGCCTAAATTGCTAAAATAAGCCTATTTAATGAGGCTATTTAATAAGTCTATTTAATAAGCCTATTTAATAAGCCTATTTAATAAGCCTATTTAATATGCCTATTTAATAAACCTATTTAATAAGTATTTAATGAGCCTATTTAATAAGTCTATTTTATAAGCCTTTTTAATAAGCCTATTTAATAAACCTATTTAATAAGCCTATTTAATAAGTCTATTTAATAAGTCTATTTGTTAAGCCTATTTAATAAGTATTTAATGAGCCTATTTAATAAGCCTATTTATTGAGCCTATTTAATAAGCCTATTCATTGAGCCTATTTAATAAGCCTATTTATTGAGCCTATTTAATAAGCCTATTTAATAAGTCTATTTAATAAGCCTATTTAATAAGCATAATTAATAAGCCTATTTAATAAGCCTATTTAATGAGCCTATTTAATGAGTCTATTTAATAAGCCTGTTTAATAAGCCTATTTAACAAGTATTGAATGAGCCTATTTAATAAGCCTAAGTTGCTGAAATAAGCCCATTTAATAAGTCTAAGTTGCTGAAATAAGGCTATTTAATAAGCCTAAGTTGCTGAAATAAGCCTATTTAATAAGCATAAGTTGCTGAAATAAGGCTATTTAATAAGTCTAAGTTGCTGAAATAAGCCTATTTAATAAGCGTAAGTTGCTGAAATAAGGCTATTTAATAAGTCTAAGTTGCTGAAATAAGCCTATTTAATAAGCCCACGTTGCTGAAATAAGCCTATTTAATAAGCCTAAGTTGCTGAAATAAGCCTATTTAATAGGCCTATCTAATAAGTCTAAGTTGCAGAAATAAGCATATTTCATAAGCATATTTTATGAGCCTAAGTTGCTGAAATGTCTATTTAATAAGTCGTTTTAATAAGTCTAAGTTGCTAAAATAAGCCTATTTAATAAGGCTATTTAATAAGCCTAAGTTGCTGAAATAAGCCTATTTAATAAGGCTATTTAATGAGCCTAAGTTGCTGAAATAAGCCTATTTAATAAGCCTAAGTTTCTGAACTAAGCCTATTTAAAAAGGTATATTTAATAAGTCTAAGTTGCTGAAATAAACATATTTAAAAATGCTATTTAATAAGCCTAAGTTGCTGAAATAAACCTGTTTAATAAGGCTATTTAATAAGCATAAGTTGATGAAATAAGCCTATTTTATAAGCCTAAGTTGCTAAAATAAGCCTATTTAATGAGGCTATTTAATAAGTCTATTTAATAAGCCTATTTAATACGCCTATTTAATAAGTCTATTTAATAAGCAAATTTAATAAGCCTATTTAATAAGCCTATTTATTGAGCCTATTTAATAAGCCTATTTAATAAGCCTATTTAATAAGCCTATTTAATAAGTCTATTTATTGAGCCTATTTAATAAGCCTATTTAATAAGTCTATTTAATAAGCCTATTTAATAAGCCTAATTAATAAGCCTATTTAATAAGCCTATTTATTGAGCCTATTTAATGAGTCTATTTAATAAGCCTGTTTAATAAGCCTATTTAATAAGTATTGAATGAGCCTATTTAATAAGCCTAAGTTGCTGAATAAGCCTATTTAATAAGCCTAAGTTGCTGAAATAAGCCTATTTAATAAGCCTATTTAATAAGCCTAAGTTGCTGAATAAGCCTATTTAATAAGCCTAAGTTGCTGAAATTAGCCTATTTAATAAGTCTAAGTTGCTGAAATAAGGCTATTTAATAAGCATAAGTTGCTGAAATAAGCCTATTTAATAAGCCTAAGTTGCTGAAATAAGGCTATTTAATAAGTCTAAGTTGCTGAAATAAGCCTATTTAATAAGCCTAAGTTGCTGAAATAAGTATATTTAATAAGCATAAGTTGCTGAAATAAGCCTATTTAATAAGTCTAATTTGCTGAAATAAGGCTATTTAATAAGTCTAAGTTGCTGAAATAAGCCTTTTTAATCAGCATAAGTTGCTGAAATAAGCCTATTTAATAAGCCAAAGTTGCTGAAATAAGCCTACTTAATTAGGCTATTTAATAAGCCTAAGTTGCTGAAATAAGCCTATTTAATAAGCCTATTTAACAAGCCTATTTAATAGGCCTATTTAATAAGTCTAAGTTGATGAAATAAGCCTATTTAATAAGCCTATTTAATAGGCCTATTTAATAAGTCTAAGTTGCTGAAATAAGCCTATTTAATAAGCCTAAGTTGCTGAATGAGCCTATTTAATAAGCCTAAGTTGCTGAAATAAGCCTATTTAATGAGCCTAAGTTGCTGAATAAGCCTATTTAATAAGCCTAAGTTGCTGAATAAACTTATTTAATAAGTCTAAGTTGCAGAAATAAGCCTATTTAATAAGGCTATTTAATAAGCCTAAGTTGCTGAATAAGCCTATTTAATAAGTCTAAGTTGCTGAAATAAGGCTATTTAATAAGCCTAAGTTGATGAAATAAGGCTATTTAATAAGTTTAAGTTGCTGAAATAAGCCTGTTTAATAAGCCTAAGTTGCTGAAATAAGCCTATTTAGTAAGGCTATTTAATGAGCCTAAGTTGCTGAAATAAGCCTATTTAATAAGCCTAAGTTTCTGAACTAAGCCTATTTAATAAGCCTATTTAATAAGTCTACGTTGCTGAAATAAACCTATTTAAAATGCTATTTAATAAGCCTAAGTTGCTGAAATAAACCTGTTTAATAAGGCTATTTAATAAGCATAAGTTGCTGAAATAAGCTTATTTAATAAGCCTAAGTTGCTGAAATAAGCCTATTTAATAAGGCCATTTAATAAGTCTAAGTTGCTGAAATAAACCTATTTAATAAGCCTAAGTTGCTAAAATAAGCCTATTTAATTAGGCTATTTAATAAGTCTATTTAATAAGCCTATTTAATAAGCCTATTTAATAAGCCTATTTAATACGCCTATTTAATAAACATATTTAATAAGTATTTAATGAGCCTATTTAATAAGTCTATTTAATAAGCCTTTTTAATAAGCCTATTTAATAAATCTATTTAATAAGCCTATTTAATAAGTCTATTTAATAAGTCTATTTAATAAGCCTATTTAATAAGTATTTAATGAGCCTATTTAATAAGCCTATTTATTGAGCCTATTTAATAAGCCTATTTATTGAGCCTATTTAATAAGCCTATTTATTGAGCCTATTCAATAAGCCTATTTATTGAGCCTATTTAATAAGCCTATTTAATAAGTCTATTTAATGAGCCTATTTAATAAGCCTATTTAATAAGCCTATTTATTGAGCCTATTTAATAAGTCTATTTAATAAGCCTATTTAATAAGCCTAAGTTGCTAAAATAAGCCTATTTAATGAGGCTATTTAATAAGTCTATTTAATAAGCCTATTTAATAATCCTATTTAATAAGCCTATTTAATATGCCTATTTAATAAACCTATTTAATAAGTATTTAATGAGCCTATTTAATAAGTCTATTTAATAAGCCTTTTTAATAAGCCTATTTAATAAACCTATTTAATAAGCCTATTTAATAAGTCTATTTAATAAGTCTATTTGTTAAGCCTATTTAATAAGTATTTAATGAGCCTATTTAATAAGCCTATTTATTGAGCCTATTTAATAAGCTTATTCATTGAGCCTATTTAATAAGCCTATTTATTGAGCCTATTTAATAAGCCTATTTATTAAGTCTATTTAATAAGCCTATTTAATAAGCCTAATTAATAAGCCTATTTAATAAGCCTATTTAATGAGCCTATTTAATGAGTCTATTTAATAAGCCTGTTTAATAAGCCTATTTAACAAGTATTCAATGAGCCTATTTAATAAGCCTAAGTTGCTGAAATAAGCCTATTTAATAAGTCTAAGTTGCTGAAATAAGGCTATTTAATAAGCCTAAGTTGCTGAAATAAGCCTATTTAATAAGCATAAGTTGCTGAAATAAGGCTATTTAATAAGTCTAAGTTGCTGAAATAAGCCTATTTAATAAGCCTAAGTTGCTGAAATAAGTATATTTAATAAGCATAAGTTGCTGAAATAAGCCTATTTAATAAGTCTAAGTTGCTGAAATAAGGCTGTTTAATAAGTCTAAGTTGCTGAAATAAGCCTATTTAATAAGCCCAAGTTGCTGAAATAAGCCTATTTAATAAGCCTAAGTTGCTGAAATAAGCCTATTTAATAGGCCTATCTAATAAGTCTAAGTTGCAGAAATAAGCATATTTCATAAGCATATTTGATGAGCCTAAGTTGCTGAAATCTCTATTTAATAAGTCGTTTTAATAAGTCTAAGTTGCTAAAATAAGCCTATTTAATAAGGCTATTTAATAAGCCTAAGTTGCTGAAATAAGCCTATTTAATAAGCCTAAGTTTCTGAACTAAGCCTATTTAAAAAGGTATATTTAATAAGTCTAAGTTGCTGAAATAAACATATTTAAAAATGCTATTTAATAAGCCTAAGTTGCTGAAATAAACCTGTTTAATAAGGCTATTTAATAAGCATAAGTTGATGAAATAAGCCTATTTTATAAGCCTAAGTTGCTAAAATAAGCCTATTTAATGAGGCTATTTAATAAGTCTATTTAATAAGCCTATTTAATAAGCCTAATTAATAAGCCTATTTAATAAGCCTATTTATTGAGCCTATTTAATGAGTCTATTTAATAAGCCTGTTTAATAAACCTATTTAATAAGTATTGAATGAGCCTATTTAATACGCCTAAGTTGCAGAATAAGCCTATTTAATAAGCCTAAGTTGCTGAAATAATCCTATTTAATAAGCCTATTTAATAAGCCTAAGTTGCTGAATAAGCCTATTTAATAAGCCTAAGTTGCTGAAATAAGCCTATTTAATAAGTCTAAGTTGCTGAAATAAGGCTATTTAATAAGTCTAACTTGCTGAAATAAGCCTATTTAATAAGCCTAAGTTGCTGAAATAAGTATATTTAATAAGCATAAGTTGCTGAAATAAGCATTTTTAATCAGCGTAAGTTGCTGAAATAAGCCTATTTAATAAGCCAAAGTTGCTGAAATAAGCCTACTTAATTAGGCTATTTAATAAGCCTAAGTTGCTGAAATAAGCCTATTTAATAAGCCGATTTAACAAGCCTATTTAATAGGCCTATTTAATAAGTCTAAGTTGATGAAATAAGCCTATTTAATAAGCCTATTTAATAGGCCTATTTAATAAGTCTAAGTTGCTGAAATAAGCCTATTTAATAAGCCTAAGTTGCTGAAAGAGCCTATTTAATAAGCCTAAGTTGCTGAAATAAGCCTATTTAATGAGCCTAAGTTGCTGAATAAGCCTATTTAATAAGCCTAAGTTGCTGAATAAACCTATTTAATAAGTCTAAGTTGCTGAAATAAGCCTATTTAATAAGGCTATTTAATAAGCCTAAGTTGCTGAATAAGCCTATTTAATAAGTCTAAGTTGCTGAAATAAGGCTATTTAATAAGCCTAAGTTGCTGAAATAAGCCTGTTTAATAAGCCTAAGTTGCTGAAATAAGCCTATTTATTAAGGCTATTTAATGAGCCTAAGTTGCTGAAATAAGCCTATTTAATAAGCCTATTTAATAAGTCTAAGTTGCTGAAATAAACCTATTTAAAATGCTATTTAATATGACTAAGTTGCTGAAATAAACCTGTTTAATAAGGCTATTTAATATGCATAAGTTGCTGAAATAAGCTTATTTAATAAGCCTAAGTTGCTGAAATAATCCTATTTAATAAGGATATTTAATAAGCATAAGTTGCTGAAATAAGCCTATTTAATAAGTCTAAGTTGCTGAAATAAGGCTGTTTAATAAGTCTAAGTTGCTGAAATAAGCCTATTTAATAAGCCCAAGTTGCTGAAATAAGCCTATTTAATAAGCCTAAGTTGCTGAAATAAGCCTATTTAATAGGCCTATCTAATAAGTCTAAGTTGCAGAAATAAGCATATTTCATAAGCATATTTGATGAGCCTAAGTTGCTGAAATCTCTATTTAATAAGTCGTTTTAATAAGTCTAAGTTGCTAAAATAAGCCTATTTAATAAGGCTATTTAATAAGCCTAAGTTGCTGAAATAAGCCTATTTAATAAGCCTAAGTTTCTGAACTAAGCCTATTTAAAAAGGTATATTTAATAAGTCTAAGTTGCTGAAATAAACATATTTAAAAATGCTATTTAATAAGCCTAAGTTGCTGAAATAAACCTGTTTAATAAGGCTATTTAATAAGCATAAGTTGATGAAATAAGCCTATTTTATAAGCCTAAGTTGCTAAAATAAGCCTATTTAATGAGGCTATTTAATAAGTCTATTTAATAAGCCTATTTAATACGCCTATTTAATAAGTCTATTTAATAAGCATATTTAATACGCCTATTTAATAAGCCTATTTATTGAGCCTATTTAATGAGCCTATTAAATAAGCCTATTTAATAAGCCTATTTAATAAGCCTATTTATTGAGCCTATTTAATATGCCTATTTAATGAGTCTATTTAATAAGCCTATTTAATAAGCCTAATTAATAAGCCTATTTAATAAGCCTATTTATTGAGCCTATTTAATGAGTCTATTTAATAAGCCTGTTTAATAAACCTATTTAATAAGTATTGAATGAGCCTATTTAATACGCCTAAGTTGCAGAATAAGCCTATTTAATAAGCCTAAGTTGCTGAAATAAGCCTATTTAATAAGCCTGTTTAATAAGCCTAAGTTGCTGAATAAGCCTATTTAATAAGCCTAAGTTGCTGAAATAAGCCTATTTAATAAGTCTAAGTTGCTGAAATAAGGCTATTTAATAAGCCTAAGTTGCTGAAATAAGCCTATTTAATAAGCCTAAGTTGCTGAAATAAGGCTATTTAATAAGTCTAAGTTGCTGAAATAAGCCTATTTAATAAGCCTAAGTTGCTGAAATAAGTATATTTAATAAGCATAAGTTGCTGAAATAAGCCTATTTAATAAGTCTAATTTGCTGAAATAAGGCTATTTAATAAGTCTAAGTTGCTGAAATAAGCCTTTTTAATCAGCGTAAGTTGCTGAAATAAGCCTATTTAATAAGCCAAAGTTGCTGAAATAAGCCTACTTAATTAGGCTATTTAATAAGCCTAAGTTGCTGAAATAAGCCTATTTAATAAGCCTATTTAACAAGCCTATTTAATAGGCCTATTTAATAAGTCTAAGTTGATGAAATAAGCCTATTTAATAAGCCTATTTAATAGGCCTATTTAATAAGTCTAAGTTGCTGAAATAAGCCTATTTAATAAGCCTAAGTTGCTGAAAGAGCCTATTTAATAAGCCTAAGTTGCTGAAATAAGCCTATTTAATGAGCCTAAGTTGCTGAATAAGCCTATTTAATAAGCCTAAGTTGCTGAATAAACCTATTTAATAAGTCTAAGTTGCTGAAATAAGCCTATTTAATAAGGCTATTTAATAAGCCTAAGTTGCTGAATAAGCCTATTTAATAAGTCTAAGTTGCTGAAATAAGGCTATTTAATAAGCCTAAGTTGCTGAAATAAGCCTGTTTAATAAGCCTAAGTTGCTGAAATAAGCCTATTTATTAAGGCTATTTAATGAGCCTAAGTTGCTGAAATAAGCCTATTTAATAAGCCTATTTAATAAGTCTAAGTTGCTGAAATAAACCTATTTAAAATGCTATTTAATATGCCTAAGTTGCTGAAATAAACCTGTTTAATAAGGCTATTTAATATGCATAAGTTGCTGAAATAAGCTTATTTAATAAGCCTAAGTTGCTGAAATAATCCTATTTAATAAGGATATTTAATAAGTCTAAGTTGCTGAAATAAACCTATTTAATAAGCCTAAGTTGCTGAAATAAGTATATTTAATAAGCATAAGTTGCTGAAATAAGCCTATTTAATAAGTCTAATTTGCTGAAATAAGGCTATTTAATAAGTCTAAGTTGCTGAAATAAGCCTTTTTAATCAGCGTAAGTTGCTGAAATAAGCCTATTTAATAAGCCAAAGTTGCTGAAATAAGTCTACTTAATTAGGCTATTTAATAAGCCTAAGTTGCTGAAATAAGCCTATTTAATAAGCCTATTTAACAAGCCTATTTAATAGGCCTATTTAATAAGTCTAAGTTGATGAAATAAGCCTATTTAATAAGCCTATTTAATAGGCCTATTTAATAAGTCTAAGTTGCTGAAATAAGCCTATTTAATAAGCCTAAGTTGCTGAAAGAGCCTATTTAATAAGCCTAAGTTGCTGAAATAAGCCTATTTAATGAGCCTAAGTTGCTGAATAAGCCTATTTAATAAGCCTAAGTTGCTGAATAAACCTATTTAATAAGTCTAAGTTGCTGAAATAAGCCTATTTAATAAGGCTATTTAATAAGCCTAAGTTGCTGAATAAGCCTATTTAATAAGTCTAAGTTGCTGAAATAAGGCTATTTAATAAGCCTAAGTTGCTGAAATAAGCCTGTTTAATAAGCCTAAGTTGCTGAAATAAGCCTATTTATTAAGGCTATTTAATGAGCCTAAGTTGCTGAAATAAGCCTATTTAATAAGCCTATTTAATAAGTCTAAGTTGCTGAAATAAACCTATTTAAAATGCTATTTAATATGCCTAAGTTGCTGAAATAAACCTGTTTAATAAGGCTATTTAATATGCATAAGTTGCTGAAATAAGCTTATTTAATAAGCCTAAGTTGCTGAAATAATCCTATTTAATAAGGATATTTAATAAGTCTAAGTTGCTGAAATAAACCTATTTAATAAGCCTAAGTTGCTAAAATAAGCCTATTTAATTAGGCTATTTAATAAGTCTATTTAATAAGCCTATTTAATAAGCCTATTTAATAAGCCTATTTAATAAGCCTATTTATTGAGCCTATTTAATAAGCCGATTTAATAAGTCTATTTAATAAGCCTATTTAATAAGCCGATTTATTGAGCCTATTTAATAAGTCTATTTAATAAGCCTATTTAATAAGCCTATTTATTGAGCCTATTTAATAAGTCTATTTAATAAGCCTATTTAATAAGTATTTAATGAGCCTATTTAATAAGCCTATTTATTGAGCCTATTTAATAAGCCTATTTATTGAGCCTATTTAATAAGCCTATTTATTGAGCCTATTTAATAAGCCTATTTATTGAGCCTATTTAATAAGCCTATTTAATAAGTCTATTTAATAAGCCTATTTAATGAGCCTATTTAATAAGCCTATTTATTGAGCCTATTTAATAAGCCTATTTAATAAGCCTATTTATTGAGCCTATTTAATGAGTCTATTTAATAAGCCTATTTAATAAGCCTATTTAATAAGTATTTAATGAGCCTATTTAATAAGTCTATTTAATAAGCCTATTTAATAGGCCTATTTAATAAGTCTAAGTTGCTGAAATAAGCCTATTTAATAAGCCTATTTAATAGGCCTATTTAATAAGTTTAAGTTGCTGAAATAAGCCTATTTAATAAGCCTAAGTTGCTGAATAAGCCTATTTAACAAGCCTAAGTTGCTGAATAAACCTATTTAATAAGTCTAAGTTGCTGAAATAAGCCTATTTAATAAGGCTATTTAATAAGCCTAAGTTGCTGAAATAAGCCTATTTAATAAGGCTATTTAATGAGCCTAAGTTGCTGAAATAAGACTATTTAATAAGCCTAAGTTTCTGAACTAAGCCTATTTAAAAAGGTATATTTAATAAGTCTAAGTTGCTGAAATAAACCTATTTAAAAATGCTATTTAATAAGCCTAAGTTGCTGAAATAAACCTGTTTAATAAGGCTATTTAATAAGCATAAGTTGCTGAAATAAGCTTATTTAATAAGCCTAAGTTGCTGAAATAAGCCTATTTAATAAGGCTCTTTAATAAGTCTAAGTTGCTGAAATAAACCTATTTAATAAGCTTAAGTTGCTCAAATAAGCCTATTTCATGAGGCTATTTAATAAGTCTATTTAATAAGTCTATTTAATAAGTCTATTTAATAAGTCTATTTAATAAGCCTATTTAATAAGACTATTTAATAAGTCTATTTAATAAGCCTATTTAATAAGTCTAATAAGTCTATTTAATAAGCCTTTTTAATAAGCCTATTTATTGAGCATATTTAATAAGCCTATTTATTGAGCCTATTTAATAAGCATATTTATTGAGCCTATTTAATAAGCCTATTTTTTGAGCCTATTTAATAAGCTGATTTAATAAGTCTATTTAATAAGCCTATTTAATAAGCCGATTTATTGAGCCTATTTAATAAGTCTATTTAATAAGCCTATTTAATAAGCCTATTTATTCAGCCTATTTAATAAGTCTATTCAATACGCCTATTTAATAGGCCTTTTTAAATAAATCTAAGTTGCTGAAATAAGCCTATTTAATAAGCATATTTAATAGGCCTATTTATTGAGCCTATTTAATAAGTCTATTTAATAAGCCTATTTAATAAGCCTATTTAATAAGTATTTAATGAGCCTATTTAATAAGTCTATTCAATACGCCTATTTAATAGGCCTTTTTTAATAAATCTAAGTTGCTGAAATAAGCCTATTTAATAAGCCTAAGTTTCTGAATGAGCCTATTTAATAAGCCTAAGTTGCTGAAATAAGCCTATTTAATGAGCCTAAGTTGCTGAATAAGGCTATTTAATACGCCTAAGTTGCTGAAATAAGGCTATTTAATAAGTTTAAGTTGCTGAAATAAGCCTGTTTAATAAGACTAAGTTGCTGAAATAAGCCTATTTAATAAGGCTATTTAATGAGCCCAAGTTGCTGAAATAAGCCTATTTAATAAGCCTAAGTTTCTGAACTAAGCCTATTTAATAAGCCTATTTAATAAGTCTAAGTTGCTGAAATAAACCTATTTAAAATGCTATTTAATAAGCCTAAGTTGCTGATATAAACCTGTTTATAAGGCTATTTAATAAGCATAAGTTGCTGAAATAAGCTTATTTAATAAGCCTAAGTTGCTGAAAAAAGCCTATTTAATAAGGCTATTTAATAAGTCTAAGTTGCTGAAATAAACCTATTAAATAAGCCTAAGTTGCTAAAATAAGCCCATTTAATTAGGCTATTTAATAAGTCTATTTAACAAGCCTATTTAATAAGCCTATTTAATAAGCCTATTTAATAAGCCTATTTAATACGCCTATTTAATAAACATATTTAATAAGTATTTAATGAGCCTATTTAATAAGTCTATTTAATAAGCCTTTTTAATAAGCCTATTTAATAAATCTATTTAATAAGCCTATTTAATTAGTCTATTTAATAAGTCTATTTAATAAGCCTATTTAATAAGTATTTAATGAGCCTATTTAATAAGCCTATTTATTGAGCCTATTTAATAAGCCTATTTATTGAGCCTATTTAATAATCCTATTTATTGAGCCTATTTAATAAGCCTATTTATTGAGCCTATTTAATAAGCCTATTTAATAAGTCTATTTAATAAGCCTATTTAATAAGCCTATTTAATAAGCCTATTTATTGAGCATATTTAATAAGTCTATTTAATAAGCCTATTTAATAAGCCTAAGTTGCTAAAATAAGCCTATTTAATGAGGCTATTTAATAAGTCTATTTAATAAGCCTATTTAATAAGCCTATTTAATAAGCCTATTTAATATGCCTATTTAATAAACCTATTTAATAAGTATTTAATGAGCCTATTTAATAAGTCTATTTAATAAGCCTTTTTAATAAGCCTGTTTAATAAACCTATTTAATAAGCCTATTTAATAAGTCTATTTAATAAGTCTATTTGTTAAGCCTATTTAATAAGTATTTAATGAGCCTATTTAATAAGCCTATTTATTGAGCCTATTTAATAAGCCTATTCATTGAGCCTATTTAATAAGCCTATTTATTGAGCCTATTTAATAAGCCTATTTATTAAGTCTATTTAATAAGCCTATTTAATAAGCCTAATTAATAAGCCTATTTAATAAGCCTATTTAATGAGCCTATTTAATGAGTCTATTTAATAAGCCTGTTTAATAAGCCTATTTAACAAGTATTGAATGAGCCTATTTAATAAGCCTAAGTTGCTGAAATAAGCCTATTTAATAAGTCTAAGTTGCTGAAATAAGGCTATTTAATAAGCCTAAGTTGCTGAAATAAGCCTATTTAATAAGCATAAGTTGCTGAAATAAGGCTATTTAATAAGTCTAAGTTGCTGAAATAAGCCTATTTAATAAGCCTAAGTTGCTGAAATAAGTATATTTAATAAGCATAAGTTGCTGAAATAAGCTTATTTAATAAGTCTAAGTTGCTGAAATAAGCCTTTTTAATCAGCGTAAGTTGCTTAAATAAGCCTATTTAATAAGCCCAAGTTGCTGAAATAAGCCTACTTAATAAGGCTATTTAATAAGCCTAAGTTGCTGAAATACGCATATTTAATAAGCGTAAGTTGCTGAAATAAGGCTATTTAATAAGTCTAAGTTGCTGAAATAAGCCTATTTAATAAGCCCAAGTTGCTGAAATAAGCCTATTTAATAAGCCTAAGTTGCTGAAATAAGCCTATTTAATAGGCCTATCTAATAAGTCTAAGTTGCAGAAATAAGCATATTTCATAAGCATATTTGATGAGCCTAAGTTGCTGAAATGTCTATTTAATAAGTCGTTTTAATAAGTCTAAGTTGCTAAAATAAGCCTATTTAATAAGGCTATTTAATAAGCATAAGTTGCTGAAATAAGGCTATTTAATAAGTCTAAGTTGCTGAAATAAGCCTATTTAATAAGCCTAAGTTGCTGAAATAAGTATATTTAATAAGCATAAGTTGCTGAAATAAGCTTATTTAATAAGTCTAAGTTGCTGAAATAAGCCTTTTTAATCAGCGTAAGTTGCTTAAATAAGCCTATTTAATAAGCCCAAGTTGCTGAAATAAGCCTACTTAATAAGGCTATTTAATAAGCCTAAGTTGCTGAAATACGCATATTTAATAAGCGTAAGTTGCTGAAATAAGGCTATTTAATAAGTCTAAGTTGCTGAAATAAGCCTATTTAATAAGCCCAAGTTGCTGAAATAAGCCTATTTAATAAGCCTAAGTTGCTGAAATAAGCCTATTTAATAGGCCTATCTAATAAGTCTAAGTTGCAGAAATAAGCATATTTCATAAGCATATTTGATGAGCCTAAGTTGCTGAAATGTCTATTTAATAAGTCGTTTTAATAAGTCTAAGTTGCTAAAATAAGCCTATTTAATAAGGCTATTTAATAAGCCTAAGTTGCTGAAATAAGCCTATTTAATAAGGCTATTTAATGAGCCTAAGTTGCTGAAATAAGCCTATTTAATAAGCCTAAGTTTCTGAACTAAGCCTATTTAAAAAGGTATATTTAATAAGTCTAAGTTGCTGAAATAAACATATTTAAAAATGCTATTTAACAAGCCTAAGTTGCTGAAATAAACCTGTTTAATAAGGCTATTTAATAAGCATAAGTTGATGAAATAAGCCTATTTTATAAGCCTAAGTTGCTAAAATAAGCCTATTTAATGAGGCTATTTAATAAGTCTATTTAATAAGCCTATTTAATATGCCTATTTAATACGTCTATTTAATAAGCATATTTAATAAGCCTATTTAATAAGCCTATTTATTGAGCCTATTTAATAAGCCTATTTAATAAGCCTATTTAATAAGCCTATTTAATAAGCCTATTTATTGAGGCTATTTAATATGCCTATTTAATAAGTCTATTTAATAAGCCTACTTAATAAGCCTAATTAAAAAGCCTATTCAATAAGCCTATGTATTGAGCCTATTTAATGAGTCTATTTAATAAGCCTGTTTAATAAGCCTATTTAATAAGTATTGAATGAGCCTATTTAATAAGCCTAAGTTGCAGAATAAGCCCATTTAATAAGCCTAAGTTGCTGAAATAAGCCTATTTAATAAGCCTATTTAATAAGCCTAAGTTGCTGAATAAGCCTATTTAATAAGCCTAAGTTGCTGAAATAAGCCTATTTAATAAGTCTAAGTTGCTGAAATAAGGCTATTTAATAAGCCTAAGTTGCTGAAATAAGCCTATTTAATAAGCCAAAGTTGCTGAAATAAGCATACTTAATTAGGCTATTTAATAAGCCTAAGTTGCTGAAATAAGCCTATTTAATAAGCCTATTTAACAAGCCTATTTAATAGGCCTATTTAATAAGTCTAAGTTGATGAAATAAGCCTATTTAATAAGCCTATTTAATAGGCCTATTTAATAAGTCTAAGTTGCTGAAATAAGCCTATTTAATAAGCCTAAGTTGCTGTATGAGCCTATTTAATAAGCCTAAGTTGCTGAAATAAGCCTTTTTAATGAGCCTAAGTTGCTGAATAAGCCTATTTAATAAGCGTAAGTTGCTGAATAAACCTATTTAATAAGTCTAAGTTGCTGAAATAAGCCTATTTAATAAGGCTATTTAATAAGCCTAAGTTGCTGAATAAGCCTATTTAATAAGTCTAAGTTGCTGAAATAAGGCTATTTAATAAGCCTAAGTTGCTGAAATAAGGCTATTTAATAAGTTTAAGTTGCTGAAATAAGCCTGTTTAATAAGCCTAAGTTGCTGAAATAAGCCTATTTAGTAAGGCTATTTAATGAGCCTAAGTTGCTGAAATAAGCCTATTTAATAAGCCTAAGTTTCTGAACTAAGCCTATTTAATAAGCCTATTTAATAAGTCTAAGTTGCTGAAATAAACCTATTTAAAATGCTATTTAATAAGCCTAAGTTGCTGAAATAAACCTGTTTAATAAGGCTATTTAATAAGCATAAGTTGCTGAAATAAGCTTATTTAATAAGCCTAAGAAGCTGAAATAAGCCTATTTAATAATGCTATTTAATAAGCCTAAGTTGCTGAAATAAACCTATTTAAAATGCTATTTAATATGCCTAAGTTGCTGAAATAAACCTGTTTAATAAGGCTATTTAATATGCATAAGTTGCTGAAATAAGCTTATTTAATAAGCCTAAGTTGCTGAAATAAGCCTATTTAATAAGCCTAAGTTGCTAAAATAAGCCTATTTAATTAGGCTATTTAATAAGCCGATTTATTGAGCCTATTTAATAAGTCTATTTAATAAGCCTATTTAATAAGCCTATTTATTGAGCCTATTTAATAAGTCTATTTAATAAGCCTATTTAATAAGTATTTAATGAGCCTATTTAATAAGCCTATTTATTGAGCCTATTTAATAAGCCTATTTATTGAGCCTATTTAATAAGCCTATTTATTGAGCCTATTTAATAAGCCTATTTAATAAGTATTTAATGAGCCTATTTAATAAGCCTATTTATTGAGCCTATTTAATAAGCCTATTTATTGAGCCTATTTAATAAGCCTATTTATTGAGCCTATTTAATAAGCCTATTTATTGAGCCTATTTAATGAGTCTATTTAATAAGCCTATTTAATAAGCCTATTTAATAAGTATTTAATGAGCCTATTTAATAAGTCTATTTAATAAGCCTATTTAATAGGCCTATTTAATAAGTCTAAGTTGCTGAAATAAGCCTATTTAATAAGCCTATTTAATAGGCCTATTTAATAAGTTTAAGTTGCTGAAATAAGCCTATTTAATAAGCCTAAGTTGCTGAATAAGCCTATTTAATAAGCCTAAGTTGCTGAATAAACCTATTTAATAAGTCTAAGTTGCTGAAATAAGCCTATTTAATAAGGCTATTTAATAAGCCTAAGTTGCTGAAATAAGCCTATTTAATAAGGCTATTTAATGAGCCTAAGTTGCTGAAATAAGACTATTTAATAAGCCTAAGTTTCTGAACTAAGCCTATTTAAAAGGTATATTTAATAAGTCTAAGTTGCTGAAATAAACCTATTTAAAAATGCTATTTAATAAGCCTAAGTTGCTGAAATAAACCTGTTTAATAAGGCTATTTAATAAGCATAAGTTGCTGAAATAAGCTTATTTAATAAGCCTAAGTTGCTGAAATAAGCCTATTTAATAAGGCTCTTTAATAAGTCTAAGTTGCTGAAATAAACCTATTTAATAAGCTTAAGTTGCTCAAATAAGCCTATTTCATGAGGCTATTTAATAAGTCTATTTAATAAGTCTATTTAATAAGTCTATTTAATAAGTCTATTTAATAAGCCTATTTAATAAGACTATTTAATAAGTCTATTTAATAAGCCTATTTAATAAGTCTAATAAGTCTATTTAATAAGCCTTTTTAATAAGCCTATTTATTGAGCATATTTAATAAGCCTATTTATTGAGCCTATTTAATAAGCATATTTATTGAGCCTATTTAATAAGCCTATTTTTTGAGCCTATTTAATAAGCTGATTTAATAAGTCTATTTAATAAGCCTATTTATTAAGCCGATTTATTGAGCCTATTTAATAAGTCTATTTAATAAGCCTATTTAATAAGCCTATTTATTCAGCCTATTTAATAAGTCTATTCAATACGCCTATTTAATAGGCCTTTTTAAATAAATCTAAGTTGCTGAAATAAGCCTATTTAATAAGCATATTTAATAGGCCTATTTATTGAGCCTATTTAATAAGTCTATTTAATAAGCCTATTTAATAAGCCTATTTAATAAGTATTTAATGAGCCTATTTAATAAGTCTATTCAATACGCCTATTTAATAGGCCTTTTTTAATAAATCTAAGTTGCTGAAATAAGCCTATTTAATAAGCCTAAGTTTCTGAATGAGCCTATTTAATAAGCCTAAGTTGCTGAAATAAGCCTATTTAATGAGCCTAAGTTGCTGAATAAGGCTATTTAATACGCCTAAGTTGCTGAAATAAGGCTATTTAATAAGTTTAAGTTGCTGAAATAAGCCTGTTTAATAAGACTAAGTTGCTGAAATAAGCCTATTTAATAAGGCTATTTAATGAGCCCAAGTTGCTGAAATAAGCCTATTTAATAAGCCTAAGTTTCTGAACTAAGCCTATTTAATAAGCCTATTTAATAAGTCTAAGTTGCTGAAATAAACCTATTTAAAATGCTATTTAATAAGCCTAAGTTGCTGATATAAACCTGTTTATAAGGCTATTTAATAAGCATAAGTTGCTGAAATAAGCTTATTTAATAAGCCTAAGTTGCTGAAAAAAGCCTATTTAATAAGGCTATTTAATAAGTCTAAGTTGCTGAAATAAACCTATTAAATAAGCCTAAGTTGCTAAAATAAGCCCATTTAATTAGGCTATTTAATAAGTCTATTTAATAAGCCTATTTAATAAGCCTATTTAATAAGCCTATTTAATAAGCCTATTTAATACGCCTATTTAATAAACATATTTAATAAGTATTTAATGAGCCTATTTAATAAGTCTATTTAATAAGCCTTTTTAATAAGCCTATTTAATAAATCTATTTAATAAGCCTATTTAATTAGTCTATTTAATAAGTCTATTTAATAAGCCTATTTAATAAGTATTTAATGAGCCTATTTAATAAGCCTATTTATTGAGCCTATTTAATAAGCCTATTTATTGAGCCTATTTAATAATCCTATTTATTGAGCCTATTTAATAAGCCTATTTATTGAGCCTATTTAATAAGCCTATTTAATAAGTCTATTTAATAAGCCTATTTAATAAGCCTATTTAATAAGCCTATTTATTGAGCATATTTAATAAGTCTATTTAATAAGCCTATTTAATAAGCCTAAGTTGCTAAAATAAGCCTATTTAATGAGGCTATTTAATAAGTCTATTTAATAAGCCTATTTAATAAGCCTATTTAATAAGCCTATTTAATATGCCTATTTAATAAACCTATTTAATAAGTATTTAATGAGCCTATTTAATAAGTCTATTTAATAAGCCTTTTTAATAAGCCTGTTTAATAAACCTATTTAATAAGCCTATTTAATAAGTCTATTTAATAAGTCTATTTGTTAAGCCTATTTAATAAGTATTTAATGAGCCTATTTAATAAGCCTATTTATTGAGCCTATTTAATAAGCCTATTCATTGAGCCTATTTAATAAGCCTATTTATTGAGCCTATTTAATAAGCCTATTTATTAAGTCTATTTAATAAGCCTATTTAATAAGCCTAATTAATAAGCCTATTTAATAAGCCTATTTAATGAGCCTATTTAATGAGTCTATTTAATAAGCCTGTTTAATAAGCCTATTTAACAAGTATTGAATGAGCCTATTTAATAAGCCTAAGTTGCTGAAATAAGCCTATTTAATAAGTCTAAGTTGCTGAAATAAGGCTATTTAATAAGCCTAAGTTGCTGAAATAAGCCTATTTAATAAGCATAAGTTGCTGAAATAAGGCTATTTAATAAGTCTAAGTTGCTGAAATAAGCCTATTTAATAAGCCTAAGTTGCTGAAATAAGTATATTTAATAAGCATAAGTTGCTGAAATAAGCTTATTTAATAAGTCTAAGTTGCTGAAATAAGCCTTTTTAATCAGCGTAAGTTGCTTAAATAAGCCTATTTAATAAGCCCAAGTTGCTGAAATAAGCCTACTTAATAAGGCTATTTAATAAGCCTAAGTTGCTGAAATACGCATATTTAATAAGCGTAAGTTGCTGAAATAAGGCTATTTAATAAGTCTAAGTTGCTGAAATAAGCCTATTTAATAAGCCCAAGTTGCTGAAATAAGCCTATTTAATAAGCCTAAGTTGCTGAAATAAGCCTATTTAATAGGCCTATCTAATAAGTCTAAGTTGCAGAAATAAGCATATTTCATAAGCATATTTGATGAGCCTAAGTTGCTGAAATGTCTATTTAATAAGTCGTTTTAATAAGTCTAAGTTGCTAAAATAAGCCTATTTAATAAGGCTATTTAATAAGCATAAGTTGCTGAAATAAGGCTATTTAATAAGTCTAAGTTGCTGAAATAAGCCTATTTAATAAGCCTAAGTTGCTGAAATAAGTATATTTAATAAGCATAAGTTGCTGAAATAAGCTTATTTAATAAGTCTAAGTTGCTGAAATAAGCCTTTTTAATCAGCGTAAGTTGCTTAAATAAGCCTATTTAATAAGCCCAAGTTGCTGAAATAAGCCTACTTAATAAGGCTATTTAATAAGCCTAAGTTGCTGAAATACGCATATTTAATAAGCGTAAGTTGCTGAAATAAGGCTATTTAATAAGTCTAAGTTGCTGAAATAAGCCTATTTAATAAGCCCAAGTTGCTGAAATAAGCCTATTTAATAAGCCTAAGTTGCTGAAATAAGCCTATTTAATAGGCCTATCTAATAAGTCTAAGTTGCAGAAATAAGCATATTTCATAAGCATATTTGATGAGCCTAAGTTGCTGAAATGTCTATTTAATAAGTCGTTTTAATAAGTCTAAGTTGCTAAAATAAGCCTATTTAATAAGGCTATTTAATAAGCCTAAGTTGCTGAAATAAGCCTATTTAATAAGGCTATTTAATGAGCCTAAGTTGCTGAAATAAGCCTATTTAATAAGCCTAAGTTTCTGAACTAAGCCTATTTAAAAAGGTATATTTAATAAGTCTAAGTTGCTGAAATAAACATATTTAAAAATGCTATTTAACAAGCCTAAGTTGCTGAAATAAACCTGTTTAATAAGGCTATTTAATAAGCATAAGTTGATGAAATAAGCCTATTTTATAAGCCTAAGTTGCTAAAATAAGCCTATTTAATGAGGCTATTTAATAAGTCTATTTAATAAGCCTATTTAATACGCCTATTTAATACGTCTATTTAATAAGCATATTTAATAAGCCTATTTAATAAGCCTATTTATTGAGCCTATTTAATAAGCCTATTTAATAAGCCTATTTAATAAGCCTATTTAATAAGCCTATTTATTGAGGCTATTTAATATGCCTATTTAATAAGTCTATTTAATAAGCCTATTTAATAAGCCTAATTAAAAAGCCTATTCAATAAGCCTATGTATTGAGCCTATTTAATGAGTCTATTTAATAAGCCTGTTTAATAAGCCTATTTAATAAGTATTGAATGAGCCTATTTAATAAGCCTAAGTTGCAGAATAAGCCCATTTAATAAGCCTAAGTTGCTGAAATAAGCCTATTTAATAAGCCTATTTAATAAGCCTAAGTTGCTGAATAAGCCTATTTAATAAGCCTAAGTTGCTGAAATAAGCCTATTTAATAAGTCTAAGTTGCTGAAATAAGGCTATTTAATAAGCCTAAGTTGCTGAAATAAGCCTATTTAATAAGCCAAAGTTGCTGAAATAAGCATACTTAATTAGGCTATTTAATAAGCCTAAGTTGCTGAAATAAGCCTATTTAATAAGCCTATTTAACAAGCCTATTTAATAGGCCTATTTAATAAGTCTAAGTTGATGAAATAAGCCTATTTAATAAGCCTATTTAATAGGCCTATTTAATAAGTCTAAGTTGCTGAAATAAGCCTATTTAATAAGCCTAAGTTGCTGTATGAGCCTATTTAATAAGCCTAAGTTGCTGAAATAAGCCTTTTTAATGAGCCTAAGTTGCTGAATAAGCCTATTTAATAAGCGTAAGTTGCTGAATAAACCTATTTAATAAGTCTAAGTTGCTGAAATAAGCCTATTTAATAAGGCTATTTAATAAGCCTAAGTTGCTGAATAAGCCTATTTAATAAGTCTAAGTTGCTGAAATAAGGCTATTTAATAAGCCTAAGTTGCTGAAATAAGGCTATTTAATAAGTTTAAGTTGCTGAAATAAGCCTGTTTAATAAGCCTAAGTTGCTGAAATAAGCCTATTTAGTAAGGCTATTTAATGAGCCTAAGTTGCTGAAATAAGCCTATTTAATAAGCCTAAGTTTCTGAACTAAGCCTATTTAATAAGCCTATTTAATAAGTCTAAGTTGCTGAAATAAACCTATTTAAAATGCTATTTAATAAGCCTAAGTTGCTGAAATAAACCTGTTTAATAAGGCTATTTAATAAGCATAAGTTGCTGAAATAAACTTATTTAATAAGCCTAAGAAGCTGAAATAAGCCTATTTAATAATGCTATTTAATAAGCCTAAGTTGCTGAAATAAACCTATTTAAAATGCTATTTAATATGCCTAAGTTGCTGAAATAAACCTGTTTAATAAGGCTATTTAATATGCATAAGTTGCTGAAATAAGCTTATTTAATAAGCCTAAGTTGCTGAAATAAGCCTATTTAATAAGCCTAAGTTGCTAAAATAAGCCTATTTAATTAGGCTATTTAATAAGTCTATTTAATAAGCCTATTTAATAAGCCTATTTAATAAGCCTATTTAATAAGCCTATTTATTGAGCCTATTTAATAAGCCGATTTAATAAGTCTATTTAATAAGCCTATTTAATAAGCCGATTTATTGAGCCTATTTAATAAGTCTATTTAATAAGCCTATTTAATAAGCCTATTAATTGAGCCTATTTAATAAGTCTATTTAATAAGCCTATTTAATAAGTATTTAATGAGCCTATTTAATAAGCCTATTTATTGAGCCTATTTAATAAGCCTATTTATTGAGCCTATTTAATAAGCCTATTTATTGAGCCTATTTAATGAGCCTATTTATTGAGCCTATTTAATAAGCCTATTTAATAAGTCTATTTAATAGGCCTATTTAATAAGCCTATTTAATAAGCCTATTTATTGAGCCTATTTAATACGCCTATTTAATAAGCCTATTTATTGAGCCTATTTAATAAGTCTATTTAATAAGCCTATTTAATAAGCCTATTTAATAGGCCTATTTAATAAGTCTAAGTTGCTGAAATAAGCCTATTTAATAAGCCTATTTAATAGGCCTATTTAATAAGTCTAAGTTGCTGAAATAAGCCTATTTAATAAGCCTAAGTTGCTGAATAAGCCTATTTAATAAGCCTAAGTTGCTGAATAAACCTATTTAATAAGTCTAAGTTGCTGAAATAAGCCTATTTAATAAGGCTATTTAATAAGCCTAAGTTGCTGAAATAAGCCTATTTAATAAGGCTATTTAATGAGCCTAAGTTGCTGAAATAAGACTATTTAATAAGCCTAAGTTTCTGAACTAAGCCTATTTAAAAGGTATATTTAATAAGTCTAAGTTGCTGAAATAAACCTATTTAAAAATGCTATTTAATAAGCCTAAGTTGCTGAAATAAACCTGTTTAATAAGGCTATTTAATAAGCATAAGTTGCTGAAATAAGCTTATTTAATAAGCCTAAGTTGCTGAAATAAGCCTATTTAATAAGGCTCTTTAATAAGTCTAAGTTGCTGAAATAAACCTATTTAATAAGCTTAAGTTGCTCAAATAAGCCTATTTCATGAGGCTATTTAATAAGTCTATTTAATAAGTCTATTTAATAAGTCTATTTAATAAGTCTATTTAATAAGCCTATTTAATAAGACTATTTAATAAGTCTATTTAATAAGCCTATTTAATAAGTCTAATAAGTCTATTTAATAAGCCTATTTAATAAGCCTATTTATTGTGCATATTTAATAAGCCTATTTATTGAGCCTATTTAATAAGCATATTTATTGAGCCTATTTAATAAGCCTATTTTTTTAGCCTATTTAATACGCCGATTTAATAAGTCTATTTAATAAGCCTATTTAATAAGCCGATTTATTGAGCCTATTTAATAAGTCTATTTAATAAGCCTATTTAATAAGCCTATTTAATAGGCCTATTTAATAAGTCTAAGTTGCTGAAATAAGACTATTTAATAAGCCTATTTAATAGGCCTATTTAATAAGTCTAAGTTGCTGAAATAAGCCTATTTAATAAGCCTAAGTTGCTGAATAAGCCTATTTAATAAGCCTAAGTTGCTGAAATAAACCTATTTAATAAGCTTAAGTTGCTCAAATAAGCCTATTTCATGAGGCTATTTAATAAGTCTATTTAATAAGTCTATTTAATAAGTCTATTTAATAAGTCTATTTAATAAGCCTATTTAATAAGACTATTTAATAAGTCTATTTAATAAGCCTATTTAATAAGTCTAATAAGTCTATTTAATAAGCCTATTTAATAAGCCTATTTATTGAGCATATTTAATAAGCCTATTTATTGAGCCTATTTAATAAGCATATTTATTGAGCCTATTTAATAAGCCTATTTTTTGAGCCTATTTAATACGCCGATTTAATAAGTCTATTTAATGAGCCTATTTAATAAGCCGATTTATTGAGCCTATTTAATAAGTCTATTTAATAAGCCTATTTAATAAGCCTATTTAATAGGCCTATTTAATAAGTCTAAGTTGCTGAAATAAGCCTATTTAATAAGCCTATTTAATAGGCCTATTTAATAAGTCTAAGTTGCTGAAATAAGCCTATTTAATAAGCCTAAGTTGCTGAATAAGCCTATTTAATAAGCCTAAGTTGCTGAATAAACCTATTTAATAAGTCTAAGTTGCTGAAATAAGCCTATTTAATAAGGCTATTTAATAAGCCTAAGTTGCTGAAATAAGCCTATTTAATAAGGCTATTTAATGAGCCTAAGTTGCTGAAATAAGACTATTTAATAAGCCTAAGTTTCTGAACTAAGCCTATTTAAAAAGGTATATTTAATAAGTCTAAGTTGCTGAAATAAACCTATTTAAAAATGCTATTTAATAAGCCTAAGTTGCTGAAATAAACCTGTTTAATAAGGCTATTTAATAAGCATAAGTTGCTGAAATAAGCTTATTTAATAAGCCTAAGTTGCTGAAATAAGCCTATTTAATAAGGCTCTTTAATAAGTCTAAGTTGCTGAAATAAACCTATTTAATAAGCTTAAGTTGCTCAAATAAGCCTATTTCATGAGGCTATTTAATAAGTCTATTTAATAAGTCTATTTAATAAGTCTATTTAATAAGTCTATTTAATAAGCCTATTTAATAAGACTATTTAATAAGTCTATTTAATAAGCCTATTTAATAAGTCTAATAAGTCTATTTAATAAGCCTATTTAATAAGCCTATTTATTGAGCATATTTAATAAGCCTATTTATTGAGCCTATTTAATAAGCATATTTATTGAGCCTATTTAATAAGCCTATTTTTTTAGCCTATTTAATACGCCAATTTAATAAGTCTATTTAATAAGCCTATTTAATAAGCCGATTTATTGAGCCTATTTAATAAGTCTATTTAATAAGCCTATTTAATAAGCCTATTTAATAAGTATTTAATGGGCCTATTTAATAAGTCTATTCAATACGCCTATTTAATAGGCCTTTTTTAATAAATCTAAGTTGCTGAAATAAGCCTATTTAATAAGCCTAAGTTTCTGAATGAGCCTATTTAATAAGCCTAAGTTGCTGAAATAAGCCTATTTAATGAGCCTAAGTTGCTGAATAAGGCTATTTAATAAGCCTAAGTTGCTGAAATAAGGCAATTTAATAAGTTTAAGTTGCTGAAATAAGCCTGTTTAATAAGCCTAAGTTGCTGAAATAAGCCTATTTAATAAGGCTATTTAATGAGCCTAAGTTGCTGAAATAAGCCTATTTAATAAGCCTAAGTTTCTGAACTAAGCCTATTTAATAAGCCTATTTAATAAGTCTAAGTTGCTGAAATAAACCTATTTAAAATGCTATTTAATAAGCCTAAGTTGCTGAAATAAACCTGTTTAATAAGGCTATTTTATAAGCATAAGTTGCTGAAATAAGCTTATTTAATAAGCCTAAGTTGCTGAAATAAGCCTATTTAATAAGGCTATTTAATAAGTCTAAGTTGCTGAAATAAACCTATTTAATAAGCCTAAGTTGCTAAAATAAGCCTATTTAATTAGGCTATTTAATAAGTCTATTTAATAAGCCTATTTAATAAGCCTATTTAATAAGCCTATTTAATAAGCCTATTTAATACGCCTATTTAATACGCCTATTTAATAAGTATTTAATGAGCCTATTTAATAAGTCTATTTAATAAGCCTTTTTAATAAGCCTATTTAATAAATCTATTTAATAAGCCTATTTAATAAGTCTATTTAATAAGTCTATTTAATAAGCCTATTTAATAAGTATTTAATGAGCCTATTTAATAAGCCTATTTATTGAGCCTATTTAATAAGCCTATTTATTGACCCTATTTAATAAGCCTATTTATTGAGCCTATTTAATAAGCCTATTTATTGAGCCTATTTAATAAGCCTATTTAATAAGTCTATTTAATAAGCCTATTTAATAAGCCTATTTAATAAGCCTATTTATTGAGCCTATTTAATAAGTCTATTTAATAAGCCTATTTAATAAGCCTAAGTTGCTAAAATAAGCCTATTTAATGAGGCTATTTAATAAGTCTATTTAATAAGCCTATTTAATAAGCCTATTTAATAAGCCTATTTAATACGCCTATTTATTGAGCCTATTTAATAAGCCGATTTAATAAGTCTATTTAATAAGCCTATTTAATAAGCCGATTTATTGAGCCTATTTAATAAGTCTATTTAATAAGCCAATTTAATAAGCCTATTTATTGAGCCTATTTAATAAGTCTATTTAATAAGCCTATTTAATAAGTATTTAATGAGCCTATTTAATAAGCCTATTTATTGAGCCTATTTAATAAGCCTATTTATTGAGCCTATTTAATAAGCCTATTTATTGAGCCTATTTAATAAGCCTATTTATTGAGCCTATTTAATAAGCCTATTTAATAAGTCTATTTAATAGGCCTATTTAATAAGCCTATTTAATAAGCCTATTTATTGAGCCTATTTAATACGCCTATTTAATAAGCCTATTTATTGAGCCTATTTAATAAGTCTATTTAATAAGCCTATTTAATAAGCCTATTTAATAGGCCTATTTAATAAGTCTAAGTTGCTGAAATAAGCCTATTTAATAAGCCTATTTAATAGGCCTATTTAATAAGTCTAAGTTGCTGAAATAAGCCTATTTAATAAGCCTAAGTTGCTGAATAAGCCTATTTAATAAGCCTAAGTTGCTTAATAAACCTATTTAATAAGTCTAAGTTGCTGAAATAAGCCTATTTAATAAGGCTATTTAGTAAGCCTAAGTTGCTGAAATAAGCCTATTTAATAAGGCTATTTAATGAGCCTAAGTTGCTGAAATAAGACTATTTAATAAGCCTAAGTTTCTGAACTAAGCCTATTTAAAAAGGTATATTTAATAAGTCTAAGTTGCTGAAATAAACCTATTTAAAAATGCTATTTAATAAGCCTAAGTTGCTGAAATAAACCTGTTTAATAAGGCTATTTAATAAGCATAAGTTGCTGAAATAAGCTTATTTAATAAGCCTAAGTTGCTGAAATAAGCCTATTTAATAAGGCTCTTTAATAAGTCTAAGTTGCTGAAATAAACCTATTTAATAAGCTTAAGTTGCTCAAATAAGCCTATTTCATGAGGATATTTAATAAGTCTATTTAATAAGTCTATTTAATAAGTCTATTTAATAAGTCTATTTAATAAGCCTATTTAATAAGACTATTTAATAAGTCTATTTAATAAGCCTATTTAATAAGTCTAATAAGTCTATTTAATAAGCCTATTTAATAAGCCTATTTATTGAGCATATTTAATAAGCCTATTTATTGAGCCTATTTAATAAGCATATTTATTGAGCCTATTTAATAAGCCTATTTTTTGAGCTTATTTAATACGCCGATTTAATAAGTCTATTTAATAAGCCTATTTAATAAGCCGATTTATTGAGCCTATTTAATAAGTCTATTTAATAAGCCTATTTAAAAAGCCTATTTATTGAGCCTATTTAATAAGTCTATTTAATAAGCCTATTTAATAAGCCTATTTAATAAGTATTTAATGAGCCTATTTAATAAGTCTATTCAATATGCCTATTTAATAGGCCTTTTTTAATAAATCTAAGTTGCTGAAATAAGCCTATTTAATAAGCCTAAGTTTCTGAATGAGCCTATTTAATAAGCCTAAGTTGCTGAAATAAGCCTATTTAATGAGCCTAAGTTGCTGAATAAGGCTATTTAATAAGCCTAAGTTGCTGAAATAAGGCAATTTAATAAGTTTAAGTTGCTGAAATAAGCCTGTTTAATAAGCCTAAGTTGCTGAAATAAGCCTATTTAATAAGGCTATTTAATGAGCCTAAGATGCTGAAATAAGCCTATTTAATAAGCCTAAGTTTCTGAACTAAGCCTATTTAATAAGCCTATTTAATAAGTCTAAGTTGCTGAAATAAACCTATTTAAAATGCTATTTAATAAGCCTAAGTTGCTGAAATAAACCTGTTTAATAAGGCTATTTTATAAGCATAATTTGCTGAAATAAGCTTATTTAATAAGCCTAAGTTGCTGAAATAAGCCTATTTAATAAGGCTATTCAATAAGTCTAAGTTGCTGAAATAAACCTATTTAATAAGCCTAAGTTGCTAAAATAAGCCTATTTAATTAGGCTATTTAATAAGTCTATTTAATAAGCCTATTTAATAAGCCTATTTAATAAGCCTATTTAATAAGCCTATTTAATACGCCTATTTAATACGCCTATTTAATAAGTATTTAATGAGCCTATTTAATAAGTCTATTTAATAAGCCTTTTTAATAAGCCTATTTAATAAATCTATTTAATAAGCCTATTTAATAAGTCTATTTAATAAGTCTATTTAATAAGCCTATTTAATAAGTATTTAATGAGCCTATTTAATAAGCCTATTTATTGAGCCTATTTAATAAGCCTATTTATTGACCCTATTTAATAAGCCTATTTATTGAGCCTATTTAATAAGCCTATTTATTGAGCCTATTTAATAAGCCTATTTAATAAGTCTATTTAATAAGCCTATTTAATAAGCCTATTTAATAAGCCTATTTATTGAGCCTATTTAATAAGTCTATTTAATAAGCCTATTTAATAAGCCTAAGTTGCTAAAATAAGCCTATTTAATGAGGCTATTTAATAAGTCTATTTAATAAGCCTATTAAATAAGCCTATTTAATAAGCCTATTTAATACGCCTATTTAATAAAACTATTTAATAAGTATTTAATGAGCCTATTTAATAAGTCTATTTAATAAGCCTTTTTAATAAGCCTATTTAATAAACCTATTTAATAAGCCTATTTAATAAGTCTATTTAATAAGTCTATTTGTTAAGCCTATTTAATAAGTATTTAATGAGCCTATTTAATAAGCCTATTTATTGAGCCTATTTAATAAGCCTATTCATTGAGCCTATTTAATAAGCCTATTTATTGAGCCTATTTAATAAGCCTATTTATTAAGTCTATTTAATAAGCCTATTTAATAAGCCTAATTAATAAGCCTATTTAATAAGCCTATTTAATGAGTCTATTTAATGAGTCTATTTAATAAGCCTGTTTAATAAGCCTATTTAACAAGTATTGAATGAGCCTATTTAATAAGCCTAAGTTGCTGAAATAAGCCTATTTAATAAGTCTAAGTTGCTGAAATAAGGCTATTTAATAAGCCTAAGTTGCTGAAATAAGCCTATTTAATAAGCATAAGTTGCTGAAATAAGGCTATTTAATAAGTCTAAGTTGCTGAAATAAGCCTATTTAATAAGCCTAAGTTGCTGAAATAAGTATATTTAATAAGCATAAGTTGCTGAAATAAGCTTATTTAATAAGTCTAAGTTGCTGAAATAAGGCTATTTAATAAGTCTAAGTTGCTGAAATAAGCCTTTTTAATCAGCGTAAGTTGCTGAAATAAGCCTATTTAATAAGCCCAAGTTGCTGAAATAAGCCTACTTAATAAGGCTATTTAATAAGCCTAAGTTGCTGAAATAAGCCTATTTAATAAGCGTAAGTTGCTGAAATAAGGCTATTTAATAAGTCTAAGTTGCTGAAATAAGCCTATTTAATAAGCCCAAATTGCTGAAATAAGCCTATTTAATAAGCCTAAGTTGCTGAAATAAGCCTATTTAATAGGCCTATCTAATAAGTCTAAGTTGCAGAAATAAGCTTGTTTCATAAGCATATTTGATGAGCCTAAGTTGCTGAAATGTCTATTTAATAAGTCGTTTTAATAAGTCTAAGTTGCTAAAATAAGCCTATTTAATAAGGCTATTTAATAAGCCTAAGTAGCTGAAATAAGCCTATTTAATAAGGCTATTTAATGAGCCTAAGTTGCTGAAATAAGCCTATTTAATAAGCCTAAGTTTCTGAACTAAGCCTATTTAAAAAGGTATATTTAATAAGTCTAAGTTGCTGAAATAAACATATTTAAAAATGCTATTTAATAAGCCTAAGTTGCTGAAATAAACCTGTTTAATAAGGCTATTTAATAAGCATAAGTTGATGAAATAAGCCTATTTTATAAGCCTAAGTTGCTAAAATAAGCCTATTTAATGAGGCTATTTAATAAGTCTATTTAATAAGCCTATTTAATATGCCTATTTAATACGTCTATTTAATAAGCATATTTAATAAGCCTATTTAATAAGCCTATTTATTGAGCCTATTTAATAAGCCTATTTAATAAGCCTATTTAATAAGCCTATTTAATAAGCCTATTTATTGAGCCTATTTAATATGCCTATTTAATAAGTCTATTTAATAAGCCTATTTAATAAGCCTAATTAAAAAGCCTATTCAATAAGCCTATTTATTGAGCCTATTTAATGAGTCTATTTAATAAGCGTGTTTAATAAGCCTATTTAATAAGTATTGAATGAGATTATTTAATAAGCCTAAGTTGCAGAATAAGCCTATTTAATAAGCCTAAGTTGCTGAAATAAGCCTATTTAATAAGCCTATTTAATACGCCTAAGTTGCTGAATAAGCCTATTTAATAAGCCTAAGTTGCTGAAATAAGCCTATTTAATAAGTCTAAGTTGCTGATATAAGGCTATTTAATAAGCCTAAGTTGCTGAAATAAGCCTATTTAATAAGCCTAAGTTGCTGAAATAAATAAAAATAAATACGACACATTTATAAATAAACGCGATCTAACCCAAGAACCTTTATTATGAATAATATTGGTCGCGAAAGCCTACGTGTTAAACTGACTAACCTCTATGGGGAGGATACTTTTCTTAAAACCAGAAAATTGGAGAAGCTTCGCATTAAGCGGATGAAATTGATATCTTCACTGGCGTTCCTCAAAAGGTGCAGAGATTCAAAGGTAATACCAAACGCAGTTAAAATAACACATCACATAAAGTCTTCTAAAGCTAACCAAATACTACACAAAGCTAGCGAATTATTATTAATAGAGAGAATACAGCACAATAGGAGTGAATTATCTTACATTTCGGAATCACTAAAGCAGTTACACTTAGATATAAGCAATAGTGTATCTATGCATTATTGGAATATAATCGACAACATAACACAACAATCGGCTGATAATGTGTTTAAACTAACAAAAACTAACCAAATTAATAAATTTTCTAGACTACATAATAAACAAATCCCTACTGAAAACCAAAAATGTAAAAACAAAACTGTACTGAACTTGACCAACACTGTATTAACCGGTGACATGGTCTCTATCCTTTCTAAAGGCCTTAACTTTGCCGTTACCCCACGCACAATTCCAATGGATGAGATAATTGCTGAGGTAGAATCAGCAGTTAGACTCCTTCCACATAATGAGGCAGAGATGACTAGACATGAGGTTGCTAAAATAATTGAGAATAGCAAAGTTCCAAAAGTAAATATTAGCTCTAACGAGGCAAAAGCCTTAAGAGAGCTGCGTGTAAATAAGGATATCCAAATCCTAGCAGCTGATAAAGGCCGCACTACTGTAGTGATGTCACGAGCCGATTATGATAATAAAATTAGAAATTTACTAGAGGAAAGTACCTACATTAAAATTAAACGAGATCCCACTAATACTTTAGAACGTAAGACCACTGCAATAATTGCAAATTCATTAATCCCTAAAAATGAGCAATACCTAATTAAGCCAAGGGCCTCAAAACCACCTAGACTCTATGGGCTACCAAAGATCCATAAAATCGGCATCCCATTACGACCCATAGTCAGTACAATTGGCTCTGCCACATATCAATTAGCAAAATATATAACCAAACAAATACAGCCCTACATCGGTAAGACATCTTCATTCATAAAAAATTCAGAACATCTTGTGAATGTGATTAAAGATATTAAACTTACTCCTGATGATATTCTGGTAAGTTTTGATGTGATTTCTCTATTCACTAAGGTTCCAGTGGACGAATCGCTTAAATTACTTGATACACTAGTAAAGAATACCGGTTTACAAAAAGATATTCCGAAACTTGCTGGCCATTGTTTAAATAACACTTACTTCTTATGGAGAGGGGATTTCTTTAAACAAAAGGAAGGAGCAGCAATGGGTTCTCCTTTATCCCCTGCTATAGCAAATTTGTACATGGAAAACTTTGAAATAAGAGCACTTGCCTCGAGCACATTAAAACCATCCTTTTGGTTTAGGTATGTGGATGACACTTTGGTTGTCTGGCCACATGGTAAAGATACACTTAATGATTTTCTAAATCATCTCAATGCACAAAACCCGGCCATCCAGTTCACCATGGAAATGGAGGTGAATAACACACTCCCATTCCTAGATATTTTGCTTGGACATGGCCTAAACGGTAAAATAACACACAGCGTTTACAGAAAGCAAACGCACACTGATGCCTATCTGAATGCAGAATCACATCATCATCCAGCTCAAAAATCCTCTCTTATCAAGACGCTCGTACATCGGGCAAAAACAGTGTCAGATGGTGAGAGTCTAGTGAGAGAGATTAAACACGTTAAAGACGCACTACGACAGAATGGCTACAATAATGCTCAAATTAACAGAGCACTGAATGCCAAATCACGATCGCAAAGCAATACTACTGAAAGCGACCAGATTGTTAAAACAATAAAAATTCCATATATCTCAGGAGTAACTGACAAATTAGCCCGTGTTTTGCAAAAGCAAAACATTACAGTAAGATTTGGTACAGTACACAAAATTCAAAAACTAGTATATTGCACTAAAGACGCATTACCTAAACTATCAACAGAAGGTGTATATCGGATTAATTGTTCATGTGGCAGCTGCTACATTGGGCAGACGGGACGTAACATCAGCGTAAGACTAAAAGAACATCAGAGAAATATTAAATTATCTCAAACACAACTGTCGGCAGTGGCAGAACATGCTTGTCAACAAGGACACTCAATTGATTTTGACAATGTTGCAGTGGTGTGTAAAACTAATTATTACTGGCAAAGACTAATTAGAGAATCCATTGAAATTGAGAGGAACAAGAATAACTTTAATCGCTCTGACAGCTACCGGCTTAGTGCGGCCTGGAAGCGTATTATTAAATAATACACATTACATTTTGATTTAAAGAATTACTAATCTACAACTCATTACTAATCATAACCAATGACTGATTACTAATCGATTATATAATTACATTACACCCCCCCCCCTCCGCCTCTAATCACTGCACCTGATGAGTTAAGTGATGACGTCACCCTGCTGCCCTATATAAAACCGGGAGCAAGCGAGGGCTTTACCATTCTGGCGAATTGCCCGATGATGCTGGAAGTATTTACCAGCGAAACGTCGTACTCAAACTGTAAATGGGGATTAACTCTTCAACACACCGGTGGGCTGAAGTAGTGAATTATTTGTCTTTGTCAACGTGACACTTTTTTGCTGATTGGCCGTGTCGGGTGGTGGAGGGTTACGACACATTTATAAATAAACGCGATCTAACCCAAGAACCTTTATTATGAAATAAGGCTATTTAATAAGTCTAAGTTGCTGAAATAAGCCTATTTAATAAGCCTAAGTTGCTGAAATAAGTATATTTAATAGGCATAAGTTGCTGAAATAAGCCTATTTAATAAGTCTAATTTGCTGAAATAAGGCTATTTAATAAGTCTAAGTTGCTGAAATAAGCCTTTTTAATCAGCATAAGTTGCTGAAATAAGCCTATTTAATAAGCCTATTTAACAAGCCTATTTAATAGGCCTATTTAATAAGTCTAAGTTGATGAAATAAGCCTATTTAATAAACCTATTTAATAGGCCTATTTAATAAGTCTAAGTTGCTGAAATAAGCCTATTTAATAAGCCTAAGTTGCTGAATGAGCCTATTTAATAAGCCTAAGTTGCTGAAATAAGCCTATTTAATGAGCCTAAGTTGCTGAATAAGCCTATTTAATAAGCCTAAGTTGATGAAAAAACCTATTTAATAAGTCTAAGTTGCTGAAATAAGCCTATTTAATAAGGCTATTTAATAAGCCTAAGTTGCTGAATAAGCCTATTTAATAAGTCTAAGTTGCTGAAATAAGGCTATTTAATAAGCCTAAGTTGCTGAAATAAGGCTATTTAATAAGTTTAAGTTGCTGAAATAAGCCTGTTTAATAAGCCTAAGTTGCTGAAATAAGCCTATTTAGTAAGGCTATTTAATGAGCCTAAGTTGCTGAAATAAGCCTATTTAATAAGCCTAAGTTTCTGAACTAAGCCTATTTAATAAGCCTATTTAATAAGTCTAAGTTGCTGAAATAAACCTATTTAAAATGCTATTTAATAAGCCTAAGTTGCTGAAATAAACCGGTTTAATAAGGCTATTTAATAAGCATAAGTTGCTGAAATAAGCTTATTTAATAAGCCTAAGTTGCTGAAATAAGCCTATTTAATAAGGCTATTTAATAAGTCTAAGTTGCTGAAATAAACCTATTTAATAAGCCTAAGTTGCTAAAATAAGCCTATTTAATTAGGCTATTTAATAAGTCTATTTAATAAGCCTATTTAATAAGCCTATTTAATAAGCCTATTTAATAAGCCTATTTATTGAGCCTATTTAATAAGCCGATTTAATAAGTCTATTTAATAAGCCTATTTAATAAGCCGATTTATTGAGCCTATTTAATAAGTCTATTTAATAAGCCTATTTAATAAGCCTATTTATTGAGCCTATTTAATAAGTCTATTTAATAAGCCTATTTAATAAGTATTTAATGAGCCTATTTAATAAGCCTATTTATTGAGCCTATTTAATAAGCCTATTTATTGAGCCTATTTAATAAGCCTATTTATTGAGCCTATTTAATAAGCCTATTTATTGAGCCTATTTAATAAGCCTATTTAATAAGTCTATTTAATAAGCCTATTTAATAAGCCTATTTAATAAGCCTATTTATTGAGCCTATTTAATAAGCCTATTTAATAAGCCTATTTATTGAGCCTATTTAATAAGTCTATTTAATAAGCCTATTTAATAAGCCTATTTAATAAGTATTTAATGAGCCTATTTAATAAGTCTATTTAATAAGCCTATTTAATAGGCCTATTTAATAAGTCTAAGTTGCTGAAATAAGCCTATTTAATAAGCCTATTTAATAGGCCTATTTAATAAATCTAAGTTGCTGAAATAAGCCTATTTAATAAGCCTAAGTTGCTGAATAAGCCTATTTAATAAGCCTAAGTTGCTGAATAAACCTATTTAATAAGTCTAAGTTGCTGAAAAAAGCCTATTTAATAAGGCTATTTAATAAGCCTAAGTTGCTGAAATAAGCCTATTTAATAAGGCTATTTAATGAGCCTAAGTTGCTGAAATAAGACTATTTAATAAGCCTAAGTTTCCGAACTAAGCCTATTTAAAAAGGTATATTTAATAAGTCTAAGTTGCTGAAATAAACCTATTTAAAAATGCTATTTAATAAGCCTAAGTTGCTGAAATAAACCTGTTTAATAAGGCTATTTAATAAGCATAAGTTGCTGAAATAAGCTTATTTAATAAGCCTAAGTTGCTGAAATAAGCCTATTTAATAAGGCTCTTTAATAAGTCTAAGTTGCTGAAATAAACCTATTTAATAAGCTTAAGTTGCTAAAATAAGCCTATTTCATGAGGCTATTTAATAAGTCTATTTAATAAGTCTATTTAATAAGTCTATTTAATAAGTATATTTAATAAGCCTATTTAATAAGACTATTTAATAAGTCTATTTAATAAGCCTATTTAATAAGTCTAATAAGTCTATTTAATAAGCCTATTTAATAAGCCTATTTATTGAGCCTATTTAATAAGCCTATTTATTGAGCCTATTTAATAAGCATATTTATTGAGCCTATTTAATAAGCCTATTTATTGAGCCTATTTAATAAGCCGATTTAATAAGTCTATTTAATAAGCCTATTTAATAAGCCGATTTATTGAGCCTATTTAATAAGTCTATTTAATAAGCCTATTTAATAAGGCTATTTATTGAGCCTATTTAATAAGTCTATTTAATAAGCCTATTTAATAAGCCTATTTAATAAGTATTTAATGAGCATATTTAATAAGTCTATTCAATACGCCTATTTAATAGGCCTTTTTTAATAAATCTAAGTTGCTGAAATAAGCCTATTTAATAAGCCTATTTAATAGGCCTATTTAATAAGTCTAAGTTGCTGAAATAAGCCTATTTAATAAGCCTAAGTTTCTGAATGAGCCTATTTAATAAGCATAAGTTGCTGAAATAAGCCTATTTAATGAGCCTAAGTTGCTGAATAAGGCTATTTAATAAGCCTAAGTTGCTGAATAAGGCTATTTAATAAGCCTAAGTTGCTGAAATAAGCCTATTTAAAATGCTATTTAATAAGCCTAAGTTGCTGAAATAAACCTGTTTAGTAAGGCTATTTAATAAGCATAAGTTGCTGAAATAAACCTATTTAAAATGCTATTTAATAAGCCTAAGTTGCTGAAATAAACCTGTTTAATAAGGCTATTTAATAAGCATAAGTTGCTGAAATAAGCTTATTTAATAAGCCTAATTTGCTGAAATAAGCCTATTTAATAAGGCTATTTAATAAGTCTAAGTTGCTGAAATAAACCTATTAAATAAGCCTAAGTTGCTAAAATAAGCCTATTTAATTAGGCTATTTAATAAGTCTATTTAATAAGCCTATTTAATAAGCCTATTTAATAAGCCTATTTAATAAGCCTATTTAATATGCCTATTTAATAAACATATTTAATAAGTATTTAATGAGCCTATTTAATAAGTCTATTTAATAAGCCTTTTTAATAAGCCTATTTAATAAGTCTATTTAATAAGTCTATTTAATAAGTCTATTTAATAAGTCTATTTAATAAGTCTATTTAATAAGTATTTAATGAGCCTATTTAATAAGCCTATTTTTTGAGCCTATTTAATAAGCCTATTTATTGAGCCTATTTAATAAGCATATTTATTGAGCCTATTTAATAAGCCTATTTATTGAGCCTATTTAATAAGCCGATTTAATAAGTCTATTTAATAAGCCTATTTAATAAGCCGATTTATTGAGCCTATTTAATAAGTCTATTTAATAAGCCTATTTAATAAGGCTATTTATTGAGCCTATTTAATAAGTCTATTTAATAAGCCTATTTAATAAGCCTATTTAATAAGTATTTAATGAGCCTATTTAATAAGTCTATTCAATACGCCTATTTAAAAGGCCTTTTTTAATAAATCTAAGTTGCTGAAATAAGCCTATTTAATAAGCCTATTTAATAGGCCTATTTAATAAGTCTAAGTTGCTGAAATAAGCCTATTTAATAAGCCTATTTAATAGGCCTATTTAATAAGTCTAAGTTGCTGAAATAAGCCTATTTAATAAGCCTAAGTTTCTGAATGAGCCTATTTAATAAGCATAAGTTGCTGAAATAAGCCTATTTAATGAGCCTAAGTTGCTGAATAAGGCTATTTAATAAGCCTAAGTTGCTGAATAAGGCTATTTAATAAGCCTAAGTTGCTGAAATAAGCCTATTTAAAATGCTATTTAATAAGCCTAAGTTGCTGAAATAAACCTGTTTAATAAGGCTATTTAATAAGCATAAGTTGCTGAAATAAACCTATTTAAAATGCTATTTAATAAGCCTAAGTTGCTGAAATAAACCTGTTTAATAAGGCTATTTAATAAGCATAAGTTGCTGAAATAAGCTTATTTAATAAGCCTAAGTTGCTGAAATAAGCCTATTTAATAAGGCTATTTAATAAGTCTAAGTTGCTGAAATAAACCTATTAAATAAGCCTAAGTTGCTAAAATAAGCCTATTTAATTAGGCTATTTAATAAGTCTATTTAATAAGCCTATTTAATAAGCCTATTTAATAAGACTATTTAATACGCCTATTTAATAAACATATTTAATAAGTATTTAATGAGCCTATTTAATAAGTCTATTTAATAAGCCTTTTTAATAAGCCTATTTAATAAGTCTATTTAATAAGCCTATTTAATAAGTCTATTTAATAAGTCTATTTAATAAGCCTATTTAATAAGTATTTAATGAGCCTATTTAATAAGCCTATTTATTGAGCCTATTTAATAAGCCTATTTATTGAGCCTATTTAATAAGCATATTTATTGAGCCTATTTAATAAGCCTATTTATTGAGCCTATTTAATAAGCCGATTTAATAAGCCGATTTATTGAGCCTATTTAATAAGTCTATTTAATAAGCCTATTTAATAAGGCTATTTATTGAGCCTATTTAATAAGTCTATTTAATAAGCCTATTTAATAAGCCTATTTAATAAGTATTTAATGAGCCTATTTAATAAGTCTATTCAATACGCCTATTTAATAGGCCTTTTTTAATAAATCTAAGTTGCTGAAATAAGCCTATTTAATAAGCCTATTTAATAGGCCTATTTAATAAGTCTAAGTTGCTGAAATAAGCCTATTTAATAAGCCTAAGTTTCTGAATGAGCCTATTTAATAAGCCTAAGTTGCTGAAATAAGCCTATTTAATGAGCCTAAGTTGCTGAATAAGGCTATTTAATAAGCCTAAGTTGCTGAATAAGGCTATTTAATAAGCCTAAGTTGCTGAAATAAGCCTATTTAATAAGGCTATTTAATAAGCCTAAGTTTCTGAACTAAGCCTATTTAATAAGCCTATTTAATAAGTCTAAGTTGCTGAAATAAACCTATTTAAAATGCTATTTAATAAGCCTAAGTTGCTGAAATAAACCTGTTTAATAAGGCTATTTAATAAGCATAAGTTGCTGAAATAAGCTTATTTAATAAGCCTAAGTTGCTGAAATAAGCCTATTTAATAAGGCTATTTAATAAGTCTAAGTTGCTGAAATAAACCTATTAAATAAGCCTAAGTTGCTAAAATAAGCCTATTTAATCAGGCTATTTAATAAGTGTATTTAATAAGCCTATTTAATAAGCCTATTTAATAAGCCTATTTAACAAGCCTATTTAATACGCCTATTTAATAAACATATTTAATAAGTATTTAATGAGCCTATTTAATAAGTCTATTTAATAAGCCTTTTTAATAAGCCTATTTAATAAGTCTATTTAATAAGCCTATTTAATAAGTCTATTTAATAAGTCTATTTAATAAGCCTATTTAATAAGTATTTAATGAGCCTATTTAATAAGCCTATTTATTGAGCCTATTTAATAAGCCTATTTATTGAGCCTATTTAATAAGCCTATTTATTGAGCCTATTTAATAAGCCTATTTATTGAGCCTATTTAATAAGCCTATTTAATAAGTCTATTTAATAAGCCTATTTAATAAGCCTATTTAATAAGCCTATTTATTGAGCCTATTTAATAAGCCTATTTAATAAGCCTATTTATTGAGCCTATTTAATAAGTCTATTTAATAAGCCTATTTAATAGGCCTATTTAATAAGTCTAAGTTGCTGAAATAAGCCTATTTAATAAGCCTATTTAATAGGCCTATTTAATAAGCCTAAGTTGCTGAATAAGGCTATTTAATAAGCCTAAGTTGCTGAATAAACCTATTTAATAAGTCTAAGTTGCTGAAATAAGCCTATTTAATAAGGCTATTTAATAAGCCTAAGTTGCTGAAATAAGCCTATTTAATAAGGCTATTTAATGAGCCTAAGTTGCTGAAATAAGCCTATTTAATAAGCCTAAGTTTCTGAACTAAGCCTATTTAATAAGCCTATTTAATAAGTCTATTTAATAAGTCTATTTAATAAGCCTATTTAATAATTATTTAATGAGCCTATTTAATAAGCCTATTTATTGAGCCTATTTAATAAGCCTATTTAATAAGCCTATTTAATAAGCCTATTTAATAAGTATTTAATGAGCCTATTTAATAAGTCTATTCAATATGCCTATTTAATAGGCCTTTTTTAATAAATCTAAGTTGCTGAAATAAGCCTATTTAATAAGCCTATTTAATAGGCCTATTTAATAAGTCTAAGTTGCTGAAATAAGCCTATTTAATAAGCCTAAGTTTCTGAATGAGCCTATTTAATAAGCCTAAGTTGCTGAAATAAGCCTATTTAATGAGCCTAAGTTGCTGAATAAGGCTATTTAATAAGCCTAAGTTGCTGAATAAGGCTATTTAATAAGCCTAAGTTGCTGAAATAAGCCTATTTAATAAGGCTATTTAATGAGCCTAAGTTGCTGAAATAAGCCTATTTAATAAGCCTAAGTTTCTGAACTAAGCCTATTTAATAAGCCTATTTAATAAGTCTAAGTTGCTGAAATAAACCTATTTAAAATGCTATTTAATAAGCCTAAGTTGCTGAAATAAACCTGTTTAATAAGGCTATTTAATAAGCATAAGTTGCTGAAATAAGCTTATTTAATAAGCCTAAGTTGCTGAAATAAGCCTATTTAATAAGGCTATTTAATAAGTCTAAGTTGCTGAAATAAACCTATTAAATAAGCCTAAGTTGCTAAAATAAGCCTATTTAATTAGGCTATTTAATAAGTCTATTTAATAAGCCTATTTAATAAGCCTATTTAATAAGCCTATTTAACAAGCCTATTTAATACGCCTATTTAATAAACATATTTAATAAGTATTTAATGAGCCTATTTAATAAGTCTATTTAATAAGCCTTTTTAATAAGCCTATTTAATAAGTCTATTTAATAAGCCTATTTAATAAGTCTATTTAATAAGTCTATTTAATAAGCCTATTTAATAAGTATTTAATGAGCCTATTTAATAAGCCTATTTATTGAGCCTATTTAATAAGCCTATTTATTGAGCCCATTTAATAAGCCTATTTATTGAGCCTATTTAATAAGCCTATTTATTGAGCCTATTTAATAAGCCTATTTAATAAGTCTATTTAATAAGCCTATTTAATAAGCCTATTTAATAAGCCTATTTATTGAGCCTATTTAATAAGCCTATTTAATAAGCCTATTTATTGAGCCTATTTAATAAGTCTATTTAATAAGCCTATTTAATAGGCCTATTTAATAAGTCTAAGTTGCTGAAATAAGCCTATTTAATAAGCCTATTTAATAGGCCTATTTAATAAGTCTAAGTTGCTGAAATAAGCCTATTTAGTAAGCCTAAGTTGCTGAATAAGGCTATTTAATAAGCCTAAGTTGCTGAATAAACCTATTTAATAAGTCTAAGTTGCTGAAATAAGCCTATTTAATAAGGCTATTTAATAAGCATAAGTTGCTGAAATAAGCCTATTTAATAAGGCTATTTAATGAGCATAAGTTGCTGAAAGAAGCCTATTTAATAAGCCTAAGTTTCTGAACTAAGCCTATTTAATAAGCCTATTTAATAAGTCTATTTAATAAGTCTATTTAATAGGCCTATTTAATAAGTATTTAATGAGCCTATTTAATAAGCCTATTTATTGAGCCTATTTAATAAGCCTATTTATTGAGCCTATTTAATAAGCCGATTTAATAAGCCTATTTAATAAGGCTATTTATTGAGCCTATTTAATAAGTCTATTTAATAAGCCTATTTAATAAGTATTTAATGAGCATATTTAATAAGTCTATTCAATACGCCTATTTAATAGGCCTTTTTTAATAAATCTAAGTTGCTGAAATAAGCCTATTTAATAAGCCTATTTAATAGGCCTATTTAATAAGTCTAAGTTGCTGAAATAAGCCTATTTAATAAGCCTAAGTTTCTGAATGAGCCTATTTAATAAGCCTAAGTTGCTGAAATAAGCCTATTTAATGAGCCTAAGTTGCTGAATAAGGCTATTTAATAAGCCTAAGTTGCTGAATAAGGCTATTTAATAAGCCTAAGTTTCTGAAATAAGCCTATTTAATAAGGCTATTTAATGAGCCTAAGTTGCTGAAATAAGCCTATTTAATAAGCCTAAGTTTCTGAACTAAGCCTATTTAATAAGCCTATTTAATAAGTCTAAGTTGCTGAAATAAACCTATTTAAAATGCTTTTTAATAAGCCTAAGTTGCTGAAATAAACCTGTTTAATAAGGCTATTTAATAAGCATAAGTTGCTGAAATAAGCTTATTTAATAAGCCTAAGTTGCTGAAATAAGCCTATTTAATAAGGCTATTTAATAAGTCTAAGTTGCTGAAATAAACCTATTAAATAAGCCTAAGTTGCTAAAATAAGCCTATTTAATTAGGCTATTTAATAAGTCTATTTAATAAGCCTATTTAATAAGCCTATTTAATAAGCCTATTTAACAAGCCTATTTAATACGCCTATTTAATAAACATATTTAATAAGTATTTAATGAGCCTATTTAATAAGTCTATTTAATAAGCCTTTTTAATAAGCCTATTTAATAAGTCTATTTAATAAGCCTATTTAATAAGTCTATTTAATGAGCCTATTTAATAAGCCTATTTATTGAGCCTATTTAATAAGCCTATTTCTTGAGCCTATTTAATAAGCCTATTTATTGAGCCTATTTAATAAGCCTATTTATTGAGCCTATTTAATAAGCCTATTTAATAAGTCTATTTAATAAGCCTATTTAATAAGCCTATTTAATAAGCCTATTTATTGAGCCTATTTAATAAGCCTATTTAATAAGCCTATTTATTGAGCCTATTTAATAAGTCTATTTAATAAGCCTATTTAATAAGCCTATTTAATAAGTATTTAATGAGCCTATTTAATAAGTCTATTTAATAAGCCTATTTAATAGGCCTATTTAATAAGTCTAAGTTGCTGAAATAAGCCTATTTAATAAGCCTATTTAATAGGCCTATTTAATAAGTCTAAGTTGCTGAAATAAGCCTATTTAATAAGCCTAAGTTGCTGAATAAGGCTATTTAATAAGCCTAAGTTGCTGAATAAACCTATTTAATAAGTCTAAGTTGCTGAAATAAGCCTATTTA
Organism: Petromyzon marinus; assembly: GCF_048934315.1. Lineage (NCBI taxonomy): Eukaryota > Metazoa > Chordata > Hyperoartia > Petromyzontiformes > Petromyzontidae > Petromyzon > Petromyzon marinus. The sequence continues at coordinate 6,225,275 of NW_027422983.1, read as the reverse complement.
ATAAGGCTATTTAATAAGCCTAAGTTGCTGAAATAAGCCTATTTAATAAGGCTATTTAATGAGCCTAAGTTGCTGAAATAAGCCTATTTAATAAGCCTAAGTTTCTGAACTAAGCCTATTTAATAAGGCTATTTAATAAATCTAAGTTGCTGAAATAAACCTATTAAATAAGCCTAAGTTGCTAAAATAAGCCTATTTAATTAGGCTATTTAATAAGTCTATTTAATAAGCCTATTTAATAAGCCTATTTAATAAGCCTATTTAATAAGCCTATTTAATACGCCTATTTAATAAACATATTTAATAAGTATTTAATGAGCCTATTTAATAAGTCTATTTAATAAGCCTTTTTAATAAGCCTATTTAATAAGTCTATTTAATAAGCCTATTTAATAAGTCTATTTAATAAGTCTATTTTATAAGCCTATTTAATAAGTATTTAATGAGCCTATTTAATAAGCCTATTTATTGAGCCTATTTAATAAGCCTATTTATTGAGCCTATTTAATAAGCCTATTTAATAAGTCTATTTAATAAGCCTATTTAATAAGCCTATTTAATAAGCCTATTTATTGAGCCTATTTAATAAGCCTATTTAATAAGCCTATTTATTGAGCCAATTTAATAAGTCTATTTAATAAGCCTATTTAATAAGCCTATTTAATAAGTATTTAATGAGCCTATTTAATAAGTCTATTTAATAAGCCTATTTAATAGGCCTATTTAATAAGTCTAAGTTGCTGAAATAAGCCTATTTAATAAGCCTATTTAATAGGCCTATTTAACAAGTCTAAGTTGCTGAAATAAGCCTATTTAATAAGCCTAAGTTGCTGAATAAGTCTATTTAATAAGCCTAAGTTGCTGAATAAACCTATTTAATAAGTCTAAGTTGCTGAAATAAGCCTATTTAATAAGGCTATTTAATAAGCCTAAGTTGCTGAAATAAGCCTATTTAATAAGGCTATTTAATGAGCCTAAGTTGCTGAAATAAGCCTATTTAATAAGCCTAAGTTTCTGAACTAAGCCTATTTAATAAGCCTATTTAATAAGTCTAAGTTGCTGAAATAAACCTATTTAAAATGCTATTTAATAAGCCTAAGTTGCTGAAATAAACCTGTTTAATAAGGCTATTTAATAAGCATAAGTTGCTGAAATAAGCTTATTTAATAAGCCTAAGTTGCTGAAATAAGCCTATTTAATAAGGCTATTTAATAAGTCTAAGTTGCTGAAATAAACCTATTAAATAAGCCTAAGTTGCTAAAATAAGCCTATTTAATTAGGCTATTTAATAAGTCTATTTAATAAGCCTATTTAATAAGCCTATTTAATAAGCCTATTTAATAAGCCTATTTAATACGCCTATTTAATAAACATATTTAATAAGTATTTAATGAGCCTATTTAATAAGTCTATTTAATAAGCCTTTTTAATAAGCCTATTTAATAAGTCTATTTAATAAGCCTATTTAATAAGTCTATTTAATAAGTCTATTTAATAAGCCTATTTAATAAGTATTTAATGAGCCTATTTAATAAGCCTATTTATTGAGCCAATTTAATAAGCCTATTTATTGAGCCTATTTAATAAGCCTATTTATTGAGCCTATTTAATAAGCCTATTTATTGAGCCTATTTAATAAGCCTATTTAATAAGTCTATTAAATGAGCCTATTTAATAAGCCTATTTAATAAGCCTATTTATTGAGCATATTTAATAAGCCTATTTAATAAGCCTATTTATTGAGCCTATTTAATTAGTCTATTTAATAAGCCTATTTAATAAGCCTATTTAATAAGTATTTAATGAGCCTATTTAATAAGTCTATTTAATAAGCCTATTTAATAGGCCTATTTAATAAGTCTAAGTTGCTGAAATAAGCCTATTTAATAAGCCTAAGTTTCTGAATGAGCCTATTTAATAAGCCTAAGTTGCTGAAATAAGCCTATTTAATGAGCCTAAGTTGCTGAATAAGGCTATTTAATAAGCCTAAGTTGCTGAATAAGGCTATTTAATAAGCCTAAGTTTCTGAAATAAGCCTATTTAATAAGGCTATTTAATGAGCCTAAGTTGCTGAAATAAGCCTATTTAATAAGCCTAAGTTTCTGAACTAAGCCTATTTAATAAGCCTATTTAATAAGTCTAAGTTGCTGAAATAAACCTATTTAAAATGCTTTTTAATAAGCCTAAGTTGCTGAAATAAACCTGTTTAATAAGGCTATTTAATAAGCATAAGTTGCTGAAATAAGCTTATTTAATAAGCCTAAGTTGCTGAAATAAGCCTATTTAATAAGGCTATTTAATAAGTCTAAGTTGCTGAAATAAACCTATTAAATAAGCCTAAGTTGCTAAAATAAGCCTATTTAATTAGGCTATTTAATAAGTCTATTTAATAAGCCTATTTAATAAGCCTATTTAATAAGCCTATTTAACAAGCCTATTTAATACGCCTATTTAATAAACATATTTAATAAGTATTTAATGAGCCTATTTAATAAGTCTATTTAATAAGCCTTTTTAATAAGCCTATTTAATAAGTCTATTTAATAAGCCTATTTAATAAGTCTATTTAATGAGCCTATTTAATAAGCCTATTTATTGAGCCTATTTAATAAGCCTATTTCTTGAGCCTATTTAATAATCCTATTTATTGAGCCTATTTAATAAGCCTATTTATTGAGCCTATTTAATAAGCCTATTTAATAAGTCTATTTAATAAGCCTATTTAATAAGCCTATTTAATAAGCCTATTTATTGAGCCTATTTAATAAGCCTATTTAATAAGCCTATTTATTGAGCCTATTTAATAAGTCTATTTAATAAGCCTATTTAATAAGCCTATTTAATAAGTATTTAATGAGCCTATTTAATAAGTCTATTTAATAAGCCTATTTAATAGGCCTATTTAATAAGTCTAAGTTGCTGAAATAAGCCTATTTAATAAGCCTATTTAATAGGCCTATTTAATAAGTCTAAGTTGCTGAAATAAGCCTATTTAATAAGCCTAAGTTGCTGAATAAGGCTATTTAATAAGCCTAAGTTGCTGAATAAACCTATTTAATAAGTCTAAGTTGCTGAAATAAGCCTATTTAATAAGGCTATTTAATAAGCCTAAGTTGCTGAAATAAGCCTATTTAATAAGGCTATTTAATGAGCCTAAGTTGCTGAAATAAGCCTATTTAATAAGCCTAAGTTTCTGAACTAAGCCTATTTAATAAGGCTATTTAATAAGTCTAAGTTGCTGAAATAAACCTATTAAATAAGCCTAAGTTGCTAAAATAAGCCTATTTAATTAGGCTATTTAATAAGTCTATTTAATAAGCCTATTTAATAAGCCTATTTAATAAGCCTATTTAATAAGCCTATTTAATACGCCTATTTAATAAACATATTTAATAAGTATTTAATGAGCCTATTTAATAAGTCTATTTAATAAGCCTTTTTAATAAGCCTATTTAATAAGTCTATTTAATAAGCCTATTTAATAAGTCTATTTAATAAGTCTATTTTATAAGCCTATTTAATAAGTATTTAATGAGCCTATTTAATAAGCCTATTTATTGAGCCTATTTAATAAGCCTATTTATTGAGCCTATTTAATAAGCCTATTTAATAAGTCTATTTAATAAGCCTATTTAATAAGCCTATTTAATAAGCCTATTTATTGAGCCTATTTAATAAGCCTATTTAATAAGCCTATTTATTGAGCCAATTTAATAAGTCTATTTAATAAGCCTATTTAATAAGCCTATTTAATAAGTATTTAATGAGCCTATTTAATAAGTCTATTTAATAAGCCTATTTAATAGGCCTATTTAATAAGTCTAAGTTGCTGAAATAAGCCTATTTAATAAGCCTATTTAATAGGCCTATTTAACAAGTCTAAGTTGCTGAAATAAGCCTATTTAATAAGCCTAAGTTGCTGAATAAGTCTATTTAATAAGCCTAAGTTGCTGAATAAACCTATTTAATAAGTCTAAGTTGCTGAAATAAGCCTATTTAATAAGGCTATTTAATAAGCCTAAGTTGCTGAAATAAGCCTATTTAATAAGGCTATTTAATGAGCCTAAGTTGCTGAAATAAGCCTATTTAATAAGCCTAAGTTTCTGAACTAAGCCTATTTAATAAGCCTATTTAATAAGTCTAAGTTGCTGAAATAAACCTATTTAAAATGCTATTTAATAAGCCTAAGTTGCTGAAATAAACCTGTTTAATAAGGCTATTTAATAAGCATAAGTTGCTGAAATAAGCTTATTTAATAAGCCTAAGTTGCTGAAATAAGCCTATTTAATAAGGCTATTTAATAAGTCTAAGTTGCTGAAATAAACCTATTAAATAAGCCTAAGTTGCTAAAATAAGCCTATTTAATTAGGCTATTTAATAAGTCTATTTAATAAGCCTATTTAATAAGCCTATTTAATAAGCCTATTTAATAAGCCTATTTAATACGCCTATTTAATAAACATATTTAATAAGTATTTAATGAGCCTATTTAATAAGTCTATTTAATAAGCCTTTTTAATAAGCCTATTTAATAAGTCTATTTAATAAGCCTATTTAATAAGTCTATTTAATAAGTCTATTTAATAAGCCTATTTAATAAGTATTTAATGAGCCTATTTAATAAGCCTATTTATTGAGCCAATTTAATAAGCCTATTTATTGAGCCTATTTAATAAGCCTATTTATTGAGCCTATTTAATAAGCCTATTTATTGAGCCTATTTAATAAGCCTATTTAATAAGTCTATTAAATGAGCCTATTTAATAAGTCTATTAAATGAGCCTATTTAATAAGCCTATTTAATAAGCCTATTTATTGAGCATATTTAATAAGCCTATTTAATAAGCCTATTTATTGAGCCTATTTAATAAGTCTATTTAATAAGCCTATTTAATAAGCCTATTTAATAAGTATTTAATGAGCCTATTTAATAAGTCTATTTAATAAGTCTAAGTTGCTGAAATAAGCCTATTTAATAAGCCTATTTAATAGGCCTATTTAATAAGTCTAAGTTGCTGAAATAAGCCTATTTAATAAGGCTATTTAATAAGCCTAAGTTGCTGAAATAAGCCTATTTAATAAGGCTATTTAATGAGCCGAAGTTGCTGAAATAAGCCTATTTAATAAGCCTAAGTTTCTGAACTAAGCCTATTTAATAAGCCTATTTAATAAGTCTAAGTTGCTGAAATAAGCCTATTTAATAAGCCTAAGTTTCTGAATGAGCCTATTTAATAAGCCTAAGTTGCTGAATAAGGCTATTTAATAAGCCTAAGTTGCTGAAATAGGCCTATTTAATAAGGCTATTTAATGAGCCTAAGTTGCTGAAATAAGCCTATTTAATAAGCCTAAGTTTCTGAACTAAGCCTATTTAATAAGCCTATTTAATAAGTCTAAGTTGCTGAAATAAGCCTATATAATAATTCTAATTTGCTGAAATAAGGCAATTTAATAAGTCTAAGTTGCTGAAATAAGCCTTTTTAATCAGCGTAAGTTGCTGAAATAAGCCTATTTAATAAGCCAAAGTTGCTGTAATAAGCCTACTTAATTAGGCTATTTAATAAGCCTAAGTTGCTGAAATAAGCCTATTTAATAAGCCTATTTAACAAGCCTATTTAATAGGCCTATTTAATAAGTCTAAGTTGATGAAATAAGCCTATTTAATAAGCCTATTTAATAGGCCTATTTAATAAGTCCAAGTTGCTGAAATAAGCCTATTTAATAAGCCTAAGTTGCTGAATGAGCCTATTTAATAAGCCTAAGTTGCTGAAATAAGCCTATTTAATGAGCCTAAGTTGCTGAATAAGCCTATTTAATAAGCCTAAGTTGCTGAATAAACCTATTTAATAAGTCTAAGTTGCTGAAATAAGCCTATTTAATAAGGCTATTTAATAAGCCTAAGTTGCTGAATAAGCCTATTTAATAAGTCTAAGTTGCTGAAATAAGGCTATTTAATAAGCCTAAGTTGCTGAAATAAGGCTATTTAATGAGTTGAAATTGCTGAAATAAGCCTGTTTAATAAGCCTAAGTTGCTGAAATAAGCCTATTTAGTAAGGCTATTTAATGAGCCTAAGTTGCTGAAATAAGCCTATTTAATAAGCCTAAGTTTCTGAACTAAGCCTATTTAATAAGCCTATTTAATAAGTCTAAGTTGCTGAAATAAACCTATTTAAAATGCTATTTAATAAGCCTAAGTTGCTGAAATAAGCTTATTTAATAAGCCTAAGTTGCTGAAATAAGCCTATTTAAATAAGGCTATTTAATAAGTCTAAGTTGCTGAAATAAACCTATTTAATTAGCCTTAGTTGCTAAAATAAGCCTATTTAATTAGGCCATTTAATAAGTCTATTTAATAAGCCTATTTAATAAGCCTATTTAATAAGCCTATTTATTGAGCCTATTTAATAAGCCGATTTAATAAGTCTATTTAATAAGCCTATTTAATAAGCCGATTTATTGAGCCTATTTAATAAGTCTATTTAATAAGCCTATTTAATAAGCCTATTTATTGAGCCTATTTAATAAGTCTATTTAATAAGCCTATTTAATAAGTATTTAATGAGCCTATTTAATAAGCCTATTTATTGAGCCTATTTAATGAGCCTATTTATTGAGCCTATTTAATAAGCCTATTTATTGAGCCTATTTAATAAGCCTATTTATTGAGCCTATTTAATAAGCCTATTTAATAAGTCTATTTAATAAGCCTATTTAATAAGCCTATTTAATAAGCCTATTTATTGAGCCTATTTAATAAGCCTATTTAATAAGCCTATTTATTGAGCCTATTTAATAAGTCTATTTAATAAGCCTATTTAATAAGCCTATTTAATAAGTATTTAATGAGCCTATTTAATGAGCCTATTTAATAAGCCTATTTAATAAGCCTATTTATTGAGCCTATTTAATAAGTCTATTTAATAAGCCTATTTAATAAGTCTATTTAATAAGCCTATTTAATAAGTCTATTTAATAAATCTATTTAATAAGCCTATTTAATAAGTATTTAATGAGCCTATTTAATAAGCCTATTTATTGAGCCTATTTAATAAGCCTATTTATTGAGCCTATTTAATAAGCCTATTTATTGAGCCTATTTAATAAGCCTATTTATTGAGCCTATTTAATAAGCCTATTTAATAAGTCTATTTAATGAGCCTATTTAATAAGCCTATTTAATAAGCCTATTTATTGAGCATATTTAATAAGCCTATTTAATAAGCCTATTTATTGAGCCTATTTAATAAGTCTATTTAATAAGCCTATTTAATAAGCCTATTCAATAAGTATTTAATCAGCCTATTTAATAAGTCTATTTAATAAGCCTATTTAATAGGCCTATTTAATAAGTCTAAGTTGCTGAAATAAGCCTATTTAATAAGCCTATTTAATAGGCCTATTTAATAAGTCTAAGTTGCTGAAATAAGCCTATTTAATAAGCCTAAGTTGCTGAATAAGGCTATTTAATAAGCCTAAGTTGCTGAATAAACCTATTTAATAAGTCTAAGTTGCTGAAATAAGCCTATTTAATAAGGCTATTTAATAAGCCTAAGTTGCTGAAATAAGCCTATTTAATAAGGCTATTTAATGAGCCTAAGTTGCTGAAATAAGCCTATTTAATAAGCCTAAGTTTCTGAACTAAGCCTATTTAATAAGCCTATTTAATAAGTCTAAGTTGCTGAAATAAGCCTATTTAATAAGCCTAAGTTTCTGAATGAGCCTATTTAATAAGCCTAAGTTGCTGAATACGGCTATTTAATACGCCTAAGTTGCTGAAATAAGCCTATTTAATAAGGCTATTTAACGAGCCTAAGTTGCTGAAATAAGCCTATTTAATAAGCCTAAGTTTCTGAACTAAGCCTATTTAATAAGCCTATTTAATAAGTCTAAGTTGCTGAAATAAGCCTATTTAATAAGTCTAATTTGCTGAAATAAGGCAATTTAATAAGTCTAAGTTGCTGAAATAAGCCTTTTTAATCAGCGTAAGTTGCTGAAATAAGCCTATTTAATAAGCCAAAGTTGCTGAAATAAGCCTACTTAATTAGGCTATTTAATAAGCCTAAGTTGCTGAAATAAGCCTATTTAATAAGCCTATTTAACAAGCCTATTTAATAGGCCTATTTAATAAGTCTAAGTTGATGAAATAAGCCTATTTAATAAGCCTATTTAATAGGCCTATTTAATAAGTCTAAGTTGCTGAAATAAGCCTATTTAATAAGCCTAAGTTGCTGAATGAGCCTATTTAATAAGCCTAAGTTGCTGAAATAAGCCTATTTAATGAGCCTAAGTTGCTGAATAAGCCTATTTAATAAGCCTAAGTTGCTGAATAAACCTATTTAATAAGTCTAAGTTGCTGAAATAAGCCTATTAAATAAGGCTATTTAATAAGCCTAAGTTGCTGAATAAGCCTATTTAATAAGTCTAAGTTGCTGAAATAAGGCTATTTAATAAGCCTAAGTTGCTGAAATAAGGCTATTTAATGAGTTGAAGTTGCTGAAATAAGCCTGTTTAATAAGCCTAAGTTGCTGAAATAAGCCTATTTAGTAAGGCTATTTAATGAGCCTAAGTTGCTGAAATAAGCCTATTTAATAAGCCTAAGTTTCTGAACTAAGCCTATTTAATAAGCCTATTTAATAAGTCTAAGTTGCTGAAATAAACCTATTTAAAATGCTATTTAATAAGCCTAAGTTGCTGAAATAAACCTGTTTAATAAGGCTATTTAATAAGCATAAGTTGCTGAAATAAGCTTATTTAATAAGCCTAAGTTGCTGAAATAAGCCTATTTAATAAGGCTATTTAATAAGTCTAAGTTGCTGAAATAAACCTATTTAATAAGCCTAAGTTGCTAAAATAAGCCTATTTAATTAGGCCATTTAATAAGTCTATTTAATAAGCCTATTTAATAAGCCTATTTAATAAGACTATTTATTGAGCCTATTTAATAAGCCGATTTAATAAGTCTATTTAATAAGCCTATTTAATAAGCCGATTTATTGAGCCTATTTAATAAGTCTATTTAATAAGCCTATTTAATAAGCCTATTTATTGAGCCTATTTAATAAGTCTATTTAATAAGCCTATTTAATAAGTATTTAATGAGCCTATTTAATAAGCCTATTTTTTGAGCCTATTTAATGAGCCTATTTATTGAGCCTATTTAATAAGCCTATTTATTGAGCCTATTTAATAAGCCTATTTATTGAGCCTATTTAATAAGCCTATTTAATAAGTCTATTTAATAAGCCTATTTAATAAGCCTATTTAATAAGCCTATTTATTGAGCCTATTTAATAAGCCTATTTAATAAGCCTATTTATTGAGCCTATTTAATAAGTCTATTTAATAAGCCTATTTAATAAGCCTATTTAATAAGTATTTAATGAGCCTATTTAATAAGTCTATTTAATAAGCCTATTTAATAGGCCTATTTAATAAGTCTAAGTTGCTGAAATAAGCCTATTTAACAAGCCTATTTAATAGGCCTATTTAATAAGTCTAAGTTGATGAAATAAGCCTATTTAATAAGCCTATTTAATAGGCCTATTTAATAAGTCTAAGTTGCTGAAATAAGCCTATTTAATAAGCCTAAGTTGCTGAATGAGCCTATTTAATAAGCCTAAGTTGCTGAAATAAGCCTATTTAATGAGCCTAAGTTGCTGAATAAGCCTATTTAATAAGCCTAAGTTGCTGAATAAACCTATTTAATAAGTCTAAGTTGCTGAAATAAGCCTATTTAATAAGGCTATTTAATGAGCCTAAGTTGCTGAAATAAGCCTATTTAATAAGCCTAAGTTTCTGAACTAAGCCTATTTAATAAGCCTATTTAATAAGTCTAAGGTCCTGAAATAAGCCTATTTAATAAGCCTAAGTTTCTGAATGAGCCTATTTAATAAGCCTAAGTTTCTGAATACGGCTATTTAATAAGCCTAAGTTGCTGAAATAAGCCTATTTAATAAGGCTATTTAATGAGCCTAAGTTGCTGAAATAAGCCTATTTAATAAGCCTAAGTTTCTGAACTAAGCCTATTTAATAAGCCTATTTAATAAGTCTAAGTTGCTGAAATAAGCCTATTTAATAAGTCTAATTTGCTGAAATAAGGCAATTTAATAAGTCTAAGTTGCTGAAATAAGCCTTTTTAATCAGCGTAAGTTGCTGAAATAAGCCTATTTAATAAGCCAAAGTTGCTGAAATAAGCCTACTTAATTAGGCTATTTAATAAGCCTAAGTTGCTGAAATAAGCCTATTTAATAAGCCTATTTAACAAGCCTATTTAATAGGCCTATTTAATAAGTCTAAGTTGATGAAATAAGCCTATTTAATAAGCCTATTTAATAGGCCTATTTAATAAGTCTAAGTTGCTGAAATAAGCCTATTTAATAAGCCTAAGTTGCTGAATGAGCCTATTTAATAAGCCTAAGTTGCTGAAATAAGCCTATTTAATGAGCCTAAGTTGCTGAATAAGCCTATTTAATAAGCCTAAGTTGCTGAATAAACCTATTTAATAAGTCTAAGTTGCTGAAATAAGCCTATTTAATAAGGCTATTTAATGAGCCTAAGTTGCTGAAATAAGCCTATTTAATAAGCCTAAGTTTCTGAACTAAGCCTATTTAATAAGCCTATTTAATAAGTCTAAGTTGCTGAAATAAGCCTATTTAATAAGCCTAAGTTTCTGAATGAGCCTATTTAATAAGCCTAAGTTTCTGAATACGGCTATTTAATAAGCCTAAGTTGCTGAAATAAGCCTATTTAATAAGGCTATTTAATGAGCCTAAGTTGCTGAAATAAGCCTATTTAATAAGCCTAAGTTTCTGAACTAAGCCTATTTAATAAGCCTATTTAATAAGTCTAAGTTGCTGAAATAAGCCTATTTAATAAGTCTAATTTGCTGAAATAAGGCAATTTAATAAGTCTAAGTTGCTGAAATAAGCCTTTTTAATCAGCGTAAGTTGCTGAAATAAGCCTATTTAATAAGCCAAAGTTGCTGAAATAAGCCTACTTAATTAGGCTATTTAATAAGCCTAAGTTGCTGAAATAAGCCTATTTAATAAGCCTATTTAATAGGCCTATTTAATAAGTCTAAGTTGCTGAAATAAGCCTATTTAATAAGCCTAAGTTGCTGAATGAGCCTATTTAATAAGCCTAAGTTGCTGAAATAAGCCTATTTAATGAGCCTAAGTTGCTGAATAAGCCTATTTAATAAGCCTAAGTTGCTGAATAAACCTATTTAATAAGTCTAAGTTGCTGAAATAAGCCTATTTAATAAGGCTATTTAATGAGCCTAAGTTGCTGAAATAAGCCTATTTAATAAGCCTAAGTTTCTGAACTAAGCCTATTTAATAAGCCTATTTAATAAGTCTAAGTTGCTGAAATAAGCCTATTTAATAAGCCTAAGTTTCTGAATGAGCCTATTTAATAAGCCTAAGTTTCTGAATACGGCTATTTAATAAGCCTAAGTTGCTGAAATAAGCCTATTTAATAAGGCTATTTAATGAGCCTAAGTTGCTGAAATAAGCCTATTTAATAAGCCTAAGTTTCTGAACTAAGCCTATTTAATAAGCCTATTTAATAAGTCTAAGTTGCTGAAATAAGCCTATTTAATAAGTCTAATTTGCTGAAATAAGGCAATTTAATAAGTCTAAGTTGCTGAAATAAGCCTTTTTAATCAGCGTAAGTTGCTGAAATAAGCCTATTTAATAAGCCAAAGTTGCTGAAATAAGCCTACTTAATTAGGCTATTTAATAAGCCTAAGTTGCTGAAATAAGCCTATTTAATAAGCCTATTTAACAAGCCTATTTAATAGGCCTATTTAATAAGTCTAAGTTGATGAAATAAGCCTATTTAATAAGCCTATTTAATAGGCCTATTTAATAAGTCTAAGTTGCTGAAATAAGCCTATTTAATAAGCCTAAGTTGCTGAATGAGCCTATTTAATAAGCCTAAGTTGCTGAAATAAGCCTATTTAATGAGCCTAAGTTGCTGAATAAGCCTATTTAATAAGCCTAAGTTGCTGAATAAACCTATTTAATAAGTCTAAGTTGCTGAAATAAGCCTATTAAATAAGGCTATTTAATAAGCCTAAGTTGCTGAATAAGCCTATTTAATAAGTCTAAGTTGCTGAAATAAGGCTATTTAATAAGCCTAAGTTGCTGAAATAAGGCTATTTAATGAGTTGAAGTTGCTGAAATAAGCCTGTTTAATAAGCCTAAGTTGCTGAAATAAGCCTATTTAGTAAGGCTATTTAATGAGCCTAAGTTGCTGAAATAAGCCTATTTAATAAGCCTAAGTTTCTGAACTAAGCCTATTTAATAAGCCTATTTAATAAGTCTAAGTTGCTGAAATAAACCTATTTAAAATGCTATTTAATAAGCCTAAGTTGCTGAAATAAACCTGTTTAATAAGGCTATTTAATAAGCATAAGTTGCTGAAATAAGCTTATTTAATAAGCCTAAGTTGCTGAAATAAGCCTATTTAATAAGGCTATTTAATAAGTCTAAGTTGCTGAAATAAACCTATTTAATAAGCCTAAGTTGCTAAAATAAGCCTATTTAATTAGGCCATTTAATAAGTCTATTTAATAAGCCTATTTAATAAGCCTATTTAATAAGACTATTTATTGAGCCTATTTAATAAGCCGATTTAATAAGTCTATTTAATAAGCCTATTTAATAAGCCGATTTATTGAGCCTATTTAATAAGTCTATTTAATAAGCCTATTTAATAAGCCTATTTATTGAGCCTATTTAATAAGTCTATTTAATAAGCCTATTTAATAAGTATTTAATGAGCCTATTTAATAAGCCTATTTTTTGAGCCTATTTAATGAGCCTATTTATTGAGCCTATTTAATAAGCCTATTTATTGAGCTTATTTAATAAGCCTATTTATTGAGCCTATTTAATAAGCCTATTTAATAAGTCTATTTAATAAGCCTATTTAATAAGCCTATTTAATAAGCCTATTTATTGAGCCTATTTAATAAGCCTATTTAATAAGCCTATTTATTGAGCCTATTTAATAAGTCTATTTAATAAGCCTATTTAATAAGCCTATTTAATAAGTATTTAATGAGCCTATTTAATAAGTCTATTTAATAAGCCTATTTAATAGGCTTATTTAATAAGTCTAAGTTGCTGAAATAAGCCTATTTAATAAGCCTATTTAATAGGCCTATTTAATAAGTCTAAGTTGCTGAAATAAGCCTATTTAATAAGCCTAAGTTGCTGAATAAGCCTATTTAATAAGCCTAAGTTGCTGAATAAACCTATTTAATAAGTCTAAGTTGCTGAAAAAAGCCTATTTAATAAGGCTATTTAATAAGCCTAAGTTGCTGAAATAAGCCTATTTAATAAGGCTATTTAATGAGCCTAAGTTGCTGAAATAAGACTATTTAATAAGCCTAAGTTTCTGAACTAAGCCTATTTAAAAAGGTATATTTAATAAGTCTAAGTTGCTGAAATAAACCTATTTAAAAATGCTATTTAATAAGCCTAAGTTGCTGAAATAAACCTGTTTAATAAGGCTATTTAATAAGCATAAGTTGCTGAAATAAGCTTATTTAATAAGCCTAAGTTGCTGAAATAAGCCTATTTAATAAGGCTCTTTAATAAGTCTAAGTTGCTGAAATAAACCTATTTAATAAGCTTAAGTTGCTAAAATAAGCCTATTTCATGAGACTATTTAATAAGTCTATTTAATAAGTCTATTTAATAAGTCTATTTAATAAGTCTATTTAATAAGCCTATTTAATAAGACTATTTAATAAGTCTATTTAATAAGCCTATTTAATAAGTCTAATAAGTCTATTTAATAAGCCTATTTAATAAGCCTATTTATTGAGCCTATTTAATAAGTCTATTTAATAAGCCTATTTAATAAGCCTATTTAATAAGTATTTAATGAGCCTATTTAATAAGTCTATTCAATACGCCTATTTAATAGGCCTTTTTTAATAAATCTAAGTTGCTGAAATAAGCCTATTTAATAAGCCTATTTAATAGGCCTATTTAATAAGTCTAAGTTGCTGAAATAAGCCTATTTAATAAGCCTAAGTTTCTGAATGAGCCTATTTAATAAGCCTAAGTTGCTGAAATAAGCCTATTTAATGAGCCTAAGTTGCTGAATAAGGCTATTTAATAAGCCTAAGTTGCTGAATAAGGCTATTTAATAAGCCTAAGTTGCTGAAATAAGCCTATTTAATAAGGCTATTTAATGAGCCTAAGTTGCTGAAATAAGCCTATTTAATAAGCCTAAGTTTCTGAACTAAGCCTATTTAATAAGCCTATTTAATAAGTCTAAGTTGCTGAAATAAACCTATTTAAAATGCTATTTAATAAGCCTAAGTTGCTGAAATAAACCTGTTTAATAAGGCTATTTAATAAGCATAAGTTGCTGAAATAAGCTTATTTAATAAGCCTAAGTTGCTGAAATAAGCCTATTTAATAAGGCTATTTAATAAGTCTAAGTTGCTGAAATAAACCTATTAAATAAGCCTAAGTTGCTAAAATAAGCCTATTTAATTAGGCTATTTAATAAGTCTATTTAATAAGCCTATTTAATAAGCCTATTTAAAAAGCCTATTTAATAAGCCTATTTAATACGCCTATTTAATAAACATATTTAATAAGTATTTAATGAGCCTATTTAATAAGTCTATTTAATAAGCCTTTTTAATAAGCCTATTTAATAAGTCTATTTAATAAGCCTATTTAATAAGTCTATTTAATAAGTCTATTTAATAAGCCTATTTAATAAGTATTTAATGAGCCTATTTAATAAGCCTATTTATTGAGCCTATTTAATAAGTCTATTTAATAAGCCTATTTAATAAGCCTATTTAATAAGTATTTAATGAGCCTATTTAATAAGTCTATTCAATACGCCTATTTAATAGGCGTTTTTTAATAAATCTAAGTTGCTGAAATAAGCTTATTTAATAAGCCTATTTAATAGGCCTATTTAATAAGTCTAAGTTGCTGAAATAAGCCTATTTAATAAGCCTAAGTTTCTGAATGAGCCTATTTAATAAGCCTCGGTTGCTGAAATAAGCCTATTTAATGAGTCTAAGTTGCTGAATAAGGCTATTTAATAAGCCTAAGTTGCTGAATAAGGCTATTTAATAAGCCTAAGTTTCTGAACTAAACCTATTTAATAAGCCTATTTAATAAGTCTAAGTTGCTGAGATAAACCTATTTAAAATGCTATTTAATAAGCCTAAGTTGCTGAAATAAACCTGTTTAATAAGGCTATTTAATAAGCATAAGTTGCTGAAATAAGCTTATTTAATAAGCCTAAGTTGCTGAAATAAGCCTATTTAATAAGGCTATTTAATAAGTCTAAGTTGCTGAAATAAACCTATTAAATACGCCTAAGTTGCTAAAATAAGCCTATTTAATTAGGCTATTTAATAAGTCTATTTAATAAGCCTATTTAATAAGCCTATTTAATAAGCCTATTTAATAAGCCTATTTAATACGCCTATTTAATAAACATATTTAATAAGTATTTAATGAGCCTATTTAATAAGTTTATTTAATAAGCCTTTTTTATAAGCCTATTTAATAAGTCTATTTAATAAGCCTATTTAATAAGTCTATTTAGAAGTCTATTTAATAAGCCTATTTAATAAGTATTTAATGAGCCTATTTAATAAGCCTATTTATTGAGCCTATTTAATAAGCGTATTTATTGAGCCTATTTAATAAGCCTATTTATTGAGCCTATTTAATAAGCCTATTTATTGAGCCTATTTAATAAGCCTATTTAATAAGTCTATTTAATAAGCCTATTTAATAAGCCTATTTAATAAGCCTATTTATTGACCCTATTTAATAAACCTATTTAATAAGCCTATTTATTGAGCCTATTTAATAAGTCTATTTAATAAGCCTATTTAATAAGCCTATTTAATAAGTATTTAATGAGCCTATTTAATAAGTCTATTTAATAAGCCTATTTAATAGGCCTATTTAATAAGTCTAAGTTGCTGAAATAAGCCTATTTAATAAGCCTATTTAATAGGCCTATTTAATAAGTCTAAGTTGCTGAAATAAGCCTATTTAATAAGTCTAAGTTGCTGAATAAGGCTATTTAATAAGCCTAAGTTGCTGAATAAACCTATTTAATAAGTCTAAGTTGCTGAAATAAGCCTATTTAATAAGGCTATTTAATAAGCCTAAGTTGCTGAAATAAGCCTATTTAATAAGGCTATTTAATGAGCCTAAGTTGCTGAAATAAGACTATTTAATAAGCCTAAGTTTCTGAACTAAGCCTATTTAAAAAGATATATTTAATAAGTCTAAGTTGCTGAAATAAACCTATTTAAAAATGCTATTTAATAAGCCTAAGTTGCTGAAATAAACCTGTTTAATAAGGCTATTTAATAAACATAAGTTGCTGAAATAAACCTATTTAATAAGCCTAAGTTGCTAAAATAAGCCTATTTCATGAGGCTATTTAATAAGTCTATTTAATAAGTCTATTTAATAAGTCTATTTAATAAGTCTATTTAATAAGCCTATTTAATAAGCCTATTTAATAAGCCTAATTAATACACCTATTTAATAAACATATTTAATAAGTATTTAATGAGCCTATTTAATAAGTCTATTTAATAAGCCTTTTTAATAAGACTATTTAATAAGTCTATTTAATAAGACTATTTAATAAGTCTATTTAATAAGTCTATTTAAAAAGCGTATTTAATAAGTATTTAATGAGCCTATTTAATAAGCCTATTTATTGAGCCTATTTAATAAGCCTATTTATTGAGCCTATTTAATAAGCATATTTATTGAGCCTCTTTAATAAGCCTATTTATTGAGCCTATTTAATAAGCCGATTTAATAAGTCTATTTAATAAGCCTTTTTAATAAGCCTATTTAATAAGCCTATTTATTGAGCCTATTTAATAAGCCTATTTAATAAGCCGATTTATTGAGCCTATTTAATAAGTCTATTTAATAAGCCTATTTAATAAGCCTATTTAATAAGTATTTAATGAGCCTATTTAATAAGTCTATTTAATAAGCCTATTTAATAGGCCTATTTAATAAGTCTAAGTTGCTGAAATAAGCCTATTTAATAAGCCTATTTAATAAGCCTATTTAATAAGCCTATTTAATACGCCTATTTAATAAACATATTTAATAAGTATTTAATGAGCCTATTTAATAAGTCTATTTAATAAGCCTTTTTAATAAGCCTATTTAATAAGTCTATTTAATAAGCCTATTTAATAAGTCTATTTAATAAGTCTATTTAATGAGCCTATTTATTGAGCCTATTTAATCAGCCTATTTAATAAGTCTATTTAATAAGCGTATTTATTGAGCCTATTTAATAAGCCTATTTATTGAGCCTATTTAATAAGCCTATTTATTGAGCCTATTTAATAAGCCTATTTATTGAGCCTATTTAATCAGCCTATTTAATAAGTCTATTTAATAAGCCTATTTAATAAGCATATTTAATAAGCCTATTTATTGAGCCTATTTAATAAGCCTATTTAATAAGCCTATTTATTGAGCCTATTTAATAAGTCTATTTAATAAGCCTATTTAATAAGTATTTAATGAGCCTATTTAATAAGTCTATTTAATAAGCCTATTTAATAGGCCTATTTAATAAGTCTAAGTTGCTGAAAGACGCCAATTTAATAAGCCTATTTAATAGGCCTATTTAATAAGTCTAAGCTGCTGAAATAAGCCTATTTAATATGCCATAAGTTGCTGAATACGGCTATTTAATAAGCCTAAGTTGCTGAATAAACCTATTTAATAAGTCTAAGTTGCTGAAATAAGCATATTTAATAAGGCTATTTAATAAGCCTAAGTTGCTGAAATAAGCCTATTTAATAAGGCTATTTAATGAGCCTAAGTTGCTAAAATAAGACTATTTAATAAGCCTAAGTTTCTGAACTAAGCCTATTTAAAAAGGTATATTTAATAAATTTCGATTTAAAGCTTTCGTGACTGCAATGATTCATCTTCTTTGGTTCTTTCGGTAAAGTCACGTAGAATGAGAATAAAATAATAAATTGATAAAATAAAATAACACAATAATATTCTCACGACGTTTCGGCCACAACACAAGCGGCCTTCATCAGGTGAAGGGAGCGAGACTGTCTGGTAGGACAGCGCTGGAGTGAGAGAGCCACGTTCAGATCACGGCTTTTAAGCTGTGTGAGAGGAACAAAGAGCCTTGACGAAGGAATTAGCATAAAATTTAGCATTGAAAAGGCTGAATGATTAGCTTGTGACTGGTCACAGAAATAGCTATGTTAAAAGTTAAAGCATACACATCCGCAGAGTCACCCATTGTTAAAAGGAATTAGCATAGAATTTAGCATTGAAATAGCTAAATTAAGGCATTCGCTTGTAACTGCTACAGAAATAGTTACGTTGAAGTCAGAGCATACACATTCACCGAGGCACTTAGTACAAATCAAAACAGGAGAATTTAGCATTGAAATAACTAGGCGAATTTAGCATTGAAATAACTGGGTGATTTGCTGGTGACTGGTCACAGAATACTATATACTATATAGTGAACCAATAAAAACTAAAATATAAATTACCTTCATGTTATCAATAAACTCTATATTCTCCAATCAGCTAAGCTACCAACCATAAGTCGTTATATATCACAATGCTATATGGCGAAAAAATGGGTGGATTCTTACCCTCAAATTTCCGTACCACGGATAGCTACGGGCCCCGTTCAGACGGACGAGTTCGTCCATGGTCGGAACAGAGGAGGGGGAGAGAGACAGCTGCGAAGCCCTAGTATACTCCATGTTGTAAACCATACCATTAACCGTGGTGTGAGAGGTATTAAGAGGCAATGCTGGCGAAAGAGCTGCGGTCTGAAGGTCATCGTAAAATTACAATTAATTAAGAACAGAAATGATTTAACACATCTTTCCAGTGGTTACTAAGCCTGAATCCATCTTCTCGGTTGAAATTGTCTCTGTGCTTGTATATGTGAATGGCCTCATGAACGAATCTCTCATGGTAGCCAGTTGGTTTGCAAAGAACCTCCGTCTTGGAGAAGTCAATGTCATGTGAGCCCACTGAATTGTAACAGTGATCTGCCACGGCAGAGGAGTTCGTCTTACCGTGTTTCAAGTCTGCTTTATGTTCGCGGATGCGGTCCGAGATATGTCTTTTGGTTTCTCCAATGTAGCTACTACCACAGAGGCACTTTAGTTTGTAAACGCCCGGGTACTGTATGTCTGGAAGAGCATCTTTTACAGATGGAACTAAATCACGGATTTTGTGTACTGTGTTGAATCGGACCTGGATCTTGTGTTTATTCAGGATTTTGGAGATCTTTTTAGTGACCCCTGCAATGTAGGGTAAGGTGATGGTTTTGAGTGGCTCCACAAGAGGATCCTTCTTCATGACTGGAGTGATGGCTTTGCGGATTGTGTAGTCGGAGTAGCCATTAGCCCTGAGAGCCTGGTGTACGTGCTTGAGTTCACTGGTAATGCATTTCCGACCAGGAACACATTACCAGTGAACTCAAGCACGTACACCAGGCTCTCAGGGCTAATGGCTACTCCGACTACACAATCCTCAAAGCCATCACTCCAGTCATGAAGAAGGATCCTCTTGTGGAGCCACTCAAAACCATCACCTTACCCTACATTGCAGGGGTCACTAAAAAGATCTCCAAAATCCTGAATAAACACAAGATCCAGGTCCGATTCAACACAGTACACAAAATCCGTGATTTAGTTCCATCTGTAAAAGATGCTCTTCCAGACATACAGTACCCGGGCATTTACAAACTAAAGTGCCTCTGTGGTAGTAGCTACATTGGAGAAACCAAAAGACATATCTCGGACCGCATCCGCGAACATAAAGCAGACTTGAAACACGGTAAGACGAACTCCTCTGCCGTGGCAGACCACTGTTACAATTCAGTGGGCTCACATGACATTGACTTCTCCAAGACGGAGGTTCTTTGCAAACCAACCGGCTACCATGAGAGATTCGTTCATGAGGCCATTCACATATACAAGCACAGAGACAATTTCAACCGAGAAGATGGATTCAGGCTTAGTAACCACTGGAAAGATGTGTTAAATCATTTCTGTTCTTAATTAATTGTAATTTTACGATGTCCTTCAGACCGCAGCTCTTTCGCCAGCATTGCCTCTTAATACCTCTCACACCACGGTTAATGGTATGGTTTACAACATGGAGCATACTAGGGCCTCGCAGCTGTCTCTCTCCCCCTCCTCTGTTCCGACCATGGACGAACTCGTCCGTCTGAACGGGGCCCATAGCTATCCGTGGTACGGAAATTTGAGGGTAAGAATCCACCCATTTTTTCGCCATATAGCATTGTGATATATAACGACTTATGGTTGGTAGCTTAGCTGATTGGAGAATATAGAGTTTATTGATAACATGAAGGTAATTTATATTTTAGTTTTTATTGGTTCACTATATAGTACTGTGAATAGCTCAGATGTGTAGTCATTTCTGTGACCAGTCACTAGCAAATCACCCAGTTATTTCAATGCTAAATTCGCCTAGTTATTTCAATGCTAAATTCTCCTGTTTGATTTGTACTAAGTGCCTCGGTGAATGTGTATGCTCTGACTTCAACGTAGCTATTTCTGTAGCAGTTACAAGCGAATCACTCAGCCATTTCAATGCTAAATTCTATGCTAATCCCATTGTCAAGGGGTGCCTCTGCGGATGTGTATGCCTTAACTTAGCTATTTCAATGCTAAATTCTATGCTAATTCCTTTTAACAATGGGTGCCTCTGCGGATGTGTATGCTTTAACTTTTAACATAGCTATTTCTGTGACCAGTCACAAGCTAATCATTCAGCCATTTCAATGCTAAATTTTATGCTAATTCCTGTGTCAAGGCTCTTTGTTCCTCTCACACAGCTTAAAAGCCGTGATCTGAACGTGGCTCTCTCACTCCAGCGCTGTCCTACCAGACAGTCTCGCCCCCTTCACCTGATGAAGGCCGCTTGTGTTGTGGCCGAAACGTCGTGAGAATATTATTGTGTTATTTTATTTTATCAATTTATTATTTTATTCTCATTCTATATTTAATAAGTCTAAGTTGCTGAAATAAACCTATTTAAAAATGCTATTTAATAAGCCTAAATTGCTGAAATAAACCTGTTTAATAAGGCTATTTAATAAGCATAAGTTGCTGAAATAAGCTTATTTAATAAGCCTAAGTTGCTGAAATAAGCCTATTTAATAAGGCTCTTTAATAAGTCTAAGTTGCTGAAATAAACCTATTTAATAAGCCTAAGTTGCTAAAATAAGCCTATTTCATGAGGCTATTTAATAAGTCTATTTAATAAGTCTATTTAATAAGTCTATTTAATAAGTCTATTTAATAAGCCTATTTAATAAGCCTATTTAATAAGCCTAATTAATACACCTATTTAATAAACATATTTAATAAGTATTTAATGAGCCTATTTAATAAGTCTATTTAATAAGCCTTTTTAATAAGACTATTTAATAAGTCTATTTAATAAGACTATTTAATACGTCTATTTAATAAGTCTATTTAATAAGCGTATTTAATAAATATTTAATGAGCCTATTTATTAATCCTATTTATTGAGCCTATTTAATAAGCCTATTTATTGAGCCTATTTAATAAGCATATTTATTGAGCCTATTTAATAAGCGTATTTATTGAGCCCTTTTAATAAGCCGATTTAATAAGTCTATTTAATAAGCCTATTTAATAAGCCTATTTAATAAGCCTATTTATTGAGCCTATTTAATAAGCCTATTTAATAAGCCGATTTATTGAGCCTATTTAATAAGTCTATTTAATAAGCCTATTTAATAAGCCTATTTAATAAGTATTTAATGAGCCTATTTAATAAGTCTATTTAATAAGCCTATTTAATAGGCCTATTTAATAAGTCTAAGTTGCTGAAATAAGCCTATTTAATAAGCCTATTTAATAGGCTTATTTAATAAGTCTAAGTTGCTGAAATAAGCCTATTTAATAAGTCTAAGTTGCTGAAATAAACCTATTAAATAAGCCTAAGTTGCTAAAATAAGCCTATTTAATTAGGCTATTTAATAAGTCTATTTAATAAGCCTATTTAATAAGCCTATTTAATAAGCCTATTTATTGAGCCTATTTAATAAGTCTATTTAATAAGCCTATTTAATAAGCCTATTTAATAAGTATTTAATGAGCCTATTTAATAAGTCTATTTAATAAGCCTATTTAATAGGCCTATTTAATAAGTCTAAGTTGCTGAAATAAGCCTATTTAATAAGCCTATTTAATAGGCCTATTTAATAAGTCTAAGTTGCTGAAATAAGCCTATTAAATAAGCCTAAGTTGCTGAATAAGGCTATTTAATAAGCCTAAGTTGCTGAATAAACCTATTTAATAAGTCTAAGTTGCTGAAATAAGCCTATTTAATAAGGCTATTTAATAAGCCTAAGTTGCTGAAATAAGCCTATTTAATAAGGCTATTTAATGAGCCTAAGTTGCTGAAATAAGACTATTTAATAAGCCTAAGTTTCTGAACTAAGCCTATTTAAAAAGGTATATTTAATAAGTCTAAGTTGCTGAAATAAACCTATTTAAAAATGCTATTTAATAAGCCTAAGTTGCTGAAATAAACCTGTTTAATAAGGCTATTTAATAAGCATAAGTTGCTGAAATAAGCTTATTTAATAAGCCTAAGTTGCTGAAATAAGCCTATTTAATAAGGCTCTTTAATAAGTCTATTTAATAAGTCTATTTAATAAGTCTATTTAATAAGCCTATTTAATAAGCCTATTTAATAAGCCTAATTAATACACCTATTTAATAAACATATTTAATAAGTATTTAATGAGCCTATTTAATAAGTCTATTTAATAAGCCTTTTTAATAAGACTATTTAATAAGTCTATTTAATAAGACTATTTAATAAGTCTATTTAATAAGTCTATTTAATAAGCGTATTTAATAAGTATTTAATGAGCCTATTTAATAATCCTATTTATTGAGCCTATTTAATAAGCCTATTTATTGAGCCTATTTAATAAGCATATTTATTGAGCCTATTTAATAAGCCTATTTATTGAGCCTATTTAATAAGCCGATTTAATAAGTCTATTTAATAAGCCTATTTAATAAGCCTATTTAATACGCCTATTTATTGAGCCTATTTAATAAGCCTATTTAATAAGCCGATTTATTAAGCCTATTTAATAAGTCTATTTAATAAGCCTATTTAATAAGCCTATTTAATAAGTATTTAATGAGCCTATTTAATAAGTCTATTTAATAAGCCTATTTAATAGGCCTATTTAATAAGTCTAAGTTGCTGAAATAAGCCTATTTAATAAGCCTATTTAATAGGCTTATTTAATAAGTCTAAGTTGCTGAAATAAGCCTATTTAATAAGTCTAAGTTGCTGAAATAAACCTATTAAATAAGCCTAAGTTGCTAAAATAAGCCTATTTAATTAGGCTATTTAATAAGTCTATTTAATAAGCCTATTTAATAAGCCTATTTAATAAGCCTATTTAATAAGCCTATTTAATACGCCTATTTAATAAACATATTTAATAAGTATTTAATGAGCCTATTTAATAAGTCTATTTAATAAGCCTTTTTAATAAGCCTATTTAATAAGTCTATTTAATAAGCCTATTTAATAAGTCTATTTAATAAGTCTATTTAATAAGCCTATTTAATAAGTATTTAATGAGCCTATTTAATAAGCCTATTTATTGAGCCTATTTAATAAGCCTATTTATTGAGCCTATTTAATAAGCCTATTTATTGAGCCTATTTAATAAGCCTATTTATTGAGCCTATTTAATAAGCCTATTTAATAAGCCTATTTATTGAGCCTATTTAATAAGTCTATTTAATAAACCTATTTAATAAGCCTATTTAATAAGTCTATTTAATAAGCCTATTTAATAGGCCTATTTAATAAGTCTAAGTTGCTGAAATAAGCCTATTTAATAAGCCTATTTAATAGGCCTATTTAATAAGTCTAAGTTGCTGAAATAAGCCTATTTTATAAGCCTAAGTTGCTGAATAAGGCTATTTAATAAGCCTAAGTTGCTGAATAAACCTATTTAACAAGTCTAAGTTGCTGAAATAAGCCTATTTAATAAGGCTATTTAATAAGCCTAAGTTGCTGAAATAAGCCTATTTAATAAGGCTATTTAATGAGCCTAAGTTGCTGAAATAAGACTATTTAATAAGCCTAAGTTTCTGAACTAAGCCTATTTAAAAAGGTATATTTAATAAGTCTAAGTTGCTGAAATAAACCTATTTAAAAATGCTATTTAATAAGCCTAAGTTGCTGAAATAAACCTGTTTAATAAGGCTATTTAATAAGCATAAGTTGCTGAAATAAGCTTATTTAATAAGCCTAAGTTGCTGAAATAAGCCTATTTAATAAGGCTCTTTAATAAGTCTAAGTTGCTGAAATAAACCTATTTAATAAGCCTAAGTTGCTAAAATAAGCCTATTTCATGAGGCTATTTCATGAGGCTATTTAATAAGTCTATTTAATAAGTCTATTTAATAAGTCTATTTAATAAGCCTATTTAATAAGCCTATTTAATAAGCCTAATTAATACACCTATTTAATAAACATATTTAATAAGTATTTAATGAGCCTATTTAATAAGTCTATTTAATAAGCCTTTTTAATAAGACTATTTAATAAGTCTATTTAATAAGACTATTTAATAAGTCTATTTAATAAGTCTATTTAATAAGCCTATTTAATAAGTATTTAATGAGCCTATTTAATAAGCCTATTTATTGAGCCTATTTAATAAGCCTATTTATTGAGCCTATTTAATAAGCATATTTATTGAGCCTATTTAATAAGCCTATTTAATAAGTCTATTTAATACACCTATTTAATAAACATATTTAATAAGTATTTAATGAGCCTATTTAATAAGTCTATTTAATAAGCCTTTTTAATAAGACTATTTAATAAGTCTATTTAATACGCCTATTTAATAAGTCTATTTAATAAGTCTATTTAATAAGCCTATTTAATAAGTATTTAATGAGCCTATTTAATAAGCCTATTTATTGAGCCTATTTAATAAGCCTATTTATTGAGCCTATTTAATAAGCATATTTATTGAGCCTCTTTAATAAGCCTATTTACTGAGCCTATTTAATAAGCCGATTTAATAAGTCTATTTAATAAGCCTATTTAATAAGCCTATTTAATAAGCCTATTTATTGAGCCTATTTAATAAGCCTATTTAATAAGCCGATTTATTGAGCCTATTTAATAAGTCTATTTAATAAGCCTATTTAATAAGCCTATTTATTGAGCCTATTTAATAAGTCTATTTAATAAGCCTATTTAATAAGCCTATTTAATAAGCATTTAATGAGCCTATTTAATAAGTCTATTTAATAAGCCTATTTAATAGGCCTTTTTTAATAAATCTAAGTTGCTGAAATAAGCCTATTTAATAAGCCTATTTAATAGGCCTATTTAATAAGTCTATGTTGCTGAAATAAGCTTATTTAATAAGCCTAAGTTTCTGAATGAGCCTATTTAATAAGCCTAAGTTGCTGAAATAAGCCTATTAAATAAGCCTAAGTTGCTGAATAAGCCTATTTAATAAGCCTAAGTTGCTGAATAAACCTATTTAATAAGTCTAAGTTGCTGAAATAAGCATATTTAATAAGGCTATTTAATAAGCCTAAGTTGCTGAATAAGCCTATTTAATAAGGCTATTTAATGAGCCTAAGTTGCTGAAATAAGACTATTTAATAAGCCTAAGTTTCTGAACTAAGCCTAAATAAAAGGTATATTTAATAAGTCTAAGTTGCTGAAATAAACCTATTTAAAAATGCTATTTAATAAGCCTAAGTTGCTGAAATAAACATGTTTAATAAGGCTATTTAATAAGAATAAGTTGCTGAAATAAGCTTATTTAATAAGCCTAAGTTGCTGAAATAAGCCTATTTAATAAGGCTCTTTAATAAGTCTAAGTTGCTGAAATAAACCTATTTAATAAGCCTAAGTTGCTAAAATAAGCCTATTTAATGAGGCTATTTAATACGTCTATTTAATAAGCCTATTTAATAAGCCTATTTAATAAGCCTATTTAATAAGCCTATTTAATGAGTCTATTTAATAAGTCAATTTAATAAGTATTTAATGAGCCTATTTAATAAGCCTATTTATTGAGCCTATTTAATAAGCCTATTTATTGAGCCTATTTAATAAGCCTATTTATTGAGCCTATTTAAGAAGCCTATTTATTGAGCCTATTTAATAAGCCTATTTAATAAGTCTATTTAATAAGCCTATTTAATAAGCCTATGTGATAAGCCTATTTATTGAGCCTATTTAATAAGCCTATTTAATAAGCCTATCTATTGAGCCTATTTAATAAGTCTATTTAATAAGCCTATTTAACAAGCCTATTTAATAATTATTTAATGAGCCTGTTTAATAAGTCTATTTAATAAGCCTATTTATTGAGCCTATTTAATAAGTCTATTTAATAAGCCTATTTAATAAGTTTATTTAATAAGACTATTTAATAAGCCTATTTAATAAGTATTTAATGAGCGTATTTAATAAGCCTATTTATTGAGCCTATTTAATAAGCCTATTTATTGAGCCTATTTAATAAGCATATTTTTTGAGCCTATTTAATAAGCCTATTTATTGAGCCTATTTAATAAGCCGATTTAATAAGTCTATTTAATAAGCCTATTTAATAAGCCTATTTATTGAGCCTATTTAATAAGCCTATTTAATAAGCCGATTTATTGAGCCTATTTAATAAGTCTATTTAATAAGCCTATTTAATAAGCCTATTTATTGAGCCTATTTAATAAGTCTATTTAATAAGCCTATTTAATAAGCCTATTTAATAAACATTTAATGAGCCTATTTAATATGCCTATTTAATAAGCCTATTTAATAAGCCTATTTAATACGCCTATTTAATAAACATATTTAATAAGTATTTAATGAGCCTATTTAATAAGTCTATTTAATAAGCCTTTTTAATAAGCCTATTTAATAAGTCTATTTAATAAGCCTATTTAATAAGTCTATTTAATAAGTCTATTTAATAAGCCTATTTAATAAGTATTTAATGAGCCTATTTAATAAGCCTATTTATTGAGCCTATTTAATAAGCCTATTTATTGAGCCTATTTAATAAGCCTATTTATTGAGCCTATTTAATAAGCCTATTTATTGAGCCTATTTAATAAGCCTATTTAATAAGCCTATTTATTGAGCCTATTTAATAAGTCTATTTAATAAGCCTATTTAATAAGCCTATTTAATAAGTCTATTTAATAAGCCTATTTAATAGGCCTATTTAATAAGTCTAAGTTGCTGAAATAAGCCTATTTAATAAGCCTATTTAATAGGCCTATTTAATAAGTCTAAGTTGCTGAAATAAGCCTATTTTATAAGCCTAAGTTGCTGAATAAGGCTATTTAATAAGCCTAAGTTGCTGAATAAACCTATTTAATAAGTCTAAGTTGCTGAAATAAGCCTATTTAATAAGGCTATTTAATAAGCCTAAGTTGCTGAAATAAGCCTATTTAATAAGGCTATTTAATGAGCCTAAGTTGCTGAAATAAGACTATTTAATAAGCCTAAGTTTCTGAACTAAGCCTATTTAAAAAGGTATATTTAATAAGTCTAAGTTGCTGAAATAAACCTATTTAAAAATGCTATTTAATAAGCCTAAGTTGCTGAAATAAACCTGTTTAATAAGGCTATTTAATAAGCATAAGTTGCTGAAAGAAGCTTATTTAATAAGCCTAAGTTGCTGAAATAAGCCTATTTAATAAGGCTCTTTAATAAGTCTAAGTTGCTGAAATAAACCTATTTAATAAGCCTAAGTTGGTAAAATAAGCCTATTTCATGAGCCTATTTCATGAGGCTATTTAATAAGTCTATTTAATAAGTCTATTTAATAAGTCTATTTAATAAGCCTATTTAATAAGCCTATTTAATAAGCCTAATTAATACACCTATTTAATAAACATATTTAATAAGTATTTAATGAGCCTATTTAATAAGTCTATTTAATAAGCCTTTTTAATAAGACTATTTAATAAGTCTATTTAATAAGACTATTTAATAAGTCTATTTAATAAGTCTATTTAATAAGCCTATTTAATAAGTATTTAATGAGCCTATTTAATAAGCCTATTTATTGAGCCTATTTAATAAGCCTATTTATTGAGCCTATTTAATAAGCATATTTATTGAGCCTATTTAATAAGCCTATTTAATAAGTCTATTTAATACACCTATTTAATAAACATATTTAATAAGTATTTAATGAGCCTATTTAATACGTCTATTTAATAAGCCTTTTTAATAAGACTATTTAATAAGTCTATTTAATAAGCCTATTTAATAAGTCTATTTAATAAGTCTATTTAATAAGCCTATTTAATAAGTATTTAATGAGCCTATTTAATAAGCCTATTTATTGAGCCTATTTAATAAGCCTATTTATTGAGCCTATTTAATAAGCATATTTATTGAGCCTCTTTAATAAGCCTATTTACTGAGCCTATTTAATAAGCCGATTTAATAAGTCTATTTAATAAGCCTATTTAATAAGCCTATTTAATAAGCCTATTTATTGAGCCTATTTAATAAGCCTATTTAATAAGCCGATTTATTGAGCCTATTTAATAAGTCTATTTAATAAGCCTATTTAATAAGCCTATTTATTGAGCCTATTTAATAAGTCTATTTAATAAGCCTATTTAATAAGCCTATTTAATAAGCATTTAATGAGCCTATTTAATAAGTCTATTTAATACGCCTATTTAATAGACCTTTTTTAATAAATCTAAGTTGCTGAAATAAGCCTATTTAATAAGCCTATTTAATAGGCCTATTTAATAAGTCTAAGTTGCTGAAATAAGCTTATTTAATAAGCCTAAGTTTCTGAATGAGCCTATTTAATAAGCCTAAGTTGCTGAAATAAGCCTATTAAATAAGCCTAAGTTGCTGAATA
Source organism: Petromyzon marinus (assembly GCF_048934315.1). NCBI lineage: Eukaryota > Metazoa > Chordata > Hyperoartia > Petromyzontiformes > Petromyzontidae > Petromyzon > Petromyzon marinus. The sequence goes on along the minus strand of NW_027422983.1, from coordinate 6,196,265 downwards.
AGCCTATTTAATAAGCCTAAGTTGCTGAATAAACCTATTTAATAAGTCTAAGTTGCTGAAATAAGCATATTTAATAAGGCTATTTAATAAGCCTAAGTTGCTGAATAAGCCTATTTAATAAGGCTATTTAATGAGCCTAAGTTGCTGAAATAAGACTATTTAATAAGCCTAAGTTTCTGAACTAAGCCTAAATAAAAGGTATATTTAATAAGTCTAAGTTGCTGAAATAAACCTATTTAAAAATGCTATTTAATAAGCCTAAGTTGCTGAAATAAACATGTTTAATAAGGCTATTTAATAAGAATAAGTTGCTGAAATAAGCTTATTTAATAAGCCTAAGTTGCTGAAATAAGCCTATTTAATAAGGCTCTTTAATAAGTCTAAGTTGCTGAAATAAACCTATTTAATAAGCCTAAGTTGCTAAAATAAGCCTATTTAATGAGGCTATTTAATACGTCTATTTAATAAGCCTATTTAATAAGCCTATTTAATAAGCCTATTTAATAAGCCTATTTAATGAGTCTATTTTTATAAGTCAATTTAATAAGTATTTAATGAGCCTATTTAATAAGCCTATTTATTGAGCCTATTTAATAAGCCTATTTATTGAGCCTATTTAATAAGCCTATTTATTGAGCCTATTTAAGAAGCCTATTTATTGAGCCTATTTAATAAGCCTATTTAATAAGTCTATTTAATAAGCCTATTTAATAAGCCTATGTGATAAGCCTATTTATTGAGCCTATTTAATAAGCCTATTTAATAAGCCTATTTATTGAGCCTATTTAATAAGTCTATTTAATAAGCCTATTTAACAAGCCTATTTAATAATTATTTAATGAGCCTGTTTAATAAGTCTATTTAATAAGCTTATTTATTGAGCCTATTTAATAAGTCTATTTAATAAGCCTATTTAATAAGTTTATTTAATAAGACTATTTAATAAGCCTATTTAATAAGTATTTAATGAGCGTATTTAATAAGCCTATTTATTGAGCCTATTTAATGAGCCTATTTATTGAGCCTATTTAATAAGCATATTTTTTGAGCCTATTTAATAAGCCTATTTATTGAGCCTATTTAATAAGCCGATTTAATAAGTCTATTTAATAAGCCTATTTAATAAGCCTATTTATTGAGCCTATTTAATAAGCCTATTTAATAAGCCGATTTATTGAGCCTATTTAATAAGTCTATTTAATAAGCCTATTTAATAAGCCTATTTATTGAGCCTATTTAATAAGTCTATTTAATAAGCCTATTTAATAAGCCTATTTAATAAGCATTTAATGAGCCTATTTAATAAGTCTATTTAATAAGCCTATTTAATAGGCCTTTTTAATAAATCTAAGTTGCTGAAATAAGCCTATTTAATAAGCCTATTTAATAGGCCTATTTAATAAGTCTAAGTTGCTGAAATAAGCTTATTTAATAAGCCTAAGTTTCTGAATGAGCCTATTTAATAAGCCTAAGTTGCTGAAATAAGCCTACTAAATAAGCCTAAGTTGCTGAATAAGCCTATTTAATAAGCCTAAGTTGCTGAATAAACCTATTTAATAAGTCTAAGTTGCTGAAATAAGCATATTTAATAAGGCTATTTAATAAGCCTAAGTTGCTGAATAAGCCTATTTAATAAGGCTATTTAATGAGCCTAAGTTGCTGAAATAAGAATATTTAATAAGCCTAAGTTTCTGAACTAAGCCTATTTTAAAAGGTATATTTAATAAGTCTAAGTTGCTGAAATAAACCTATTTAAAAATGCTATTTAATAAGCCTAAGTTGCTGAAATAAACATGTTTAATAAGGCTATTTAATAAGAATAAGTTGCTGAAATAAGCTTATTTAATAAGCCTAAGTTGCTGAAATAAGCCTATTTAATAAGGCTCTTTAATAAGTCTAAGTTGCTGAAATAAACCTATTTAATAAGCCTAAGTTGCTAAAATAAGCCTATTTAATGAGGCTATTTAATACATCTATTTAATAAGCCTATTTAATAAGCCTATTTAATAAGCCTATTTAATAAGCCTATTTAATGAGTCTATTTAATAAGTCAATTTAATAAGTATTTAATGAGCCTATTTAATAAGCCTATTTATTGAGCCTATTTAATAAGCCTATTTATTGAGCCTATTTAATAAGCCTATTTATTGAGCCTATTTAATAAGCCTATTTATTGAGCCTATTTAATAAGCCTATTTAATAAGCCTATTTATTGAGCCTATTTAATAAGTCTATTTAATAAGCCTATTTAACCAGCCTATTTAATAATTATTTAATGAGCCTGATTAATAAGTCTATTTAATAAGCCTATTTATTGAGCCTATTTAATAAGTCTATTTAATAAGCCTATTTAATAAGTCTATTTAATAAGTCTATTTAATAAGCCTATTTAATAAGTATTTAATGAGCGTATTTAATAAGCCTATTTATTGAGCCTATTTAATAAGGCTATTTATTGAGCCTATTTAATAAGCATATTTATTGAGCCTATTTAATAAGCCTATTTATTGAGCCTATTTAATAAGCCGATTTAATAAGTCTATTTAATAAGCCTATTTAATAAGCCTATTTAATAAGCCTATTTATTGAGCCTATTTAATAAGCCTATTTAATAAGCCGATTTATTGAGCCTATTTAATAAGTCTATTTAATAAGCCTATTTAATAAGCCTATTTATTGAGCCTATTTAATAAGTCTATTTAATAAGCCTATTTAATAAGCCTATTTAATAAGCATTTAATGAGCCTATTTAATAAGTCTATTTAATAAGCCTATTTAATAGGCCTTTTTAATAAATCTAAGTTGCTGAAATAAGCCTATTTAATAAGCCTATTTAATAGGCCTATTTAATAAGTCTAAGTTGCTGAAATAAGCTTATTTAATAAGCCTAAGTTTCTGAATGAGCCTATTTAATAAGCCTAAGTTGCTGAAATAAGCCTATTAAATAAGCCTAAGTTGCTGAATAAGCCTATTTAATAAGCCTAAGTTGCTGAATAAACCTATTTAATAAGTCCAAGTTGCTGAAATAAGCATATTTAATAAGGCTATTTAATAAGCCTAAGTTGCTGAATAAGCCTATTTAATAAGGCTATTTAATGAGCCTAAGTTGCTGAAATAAGACTATTTAATAAGCCTAAGTTTCTGAACTAAGCCTATTTTAAAAGGTATATTTAATAAGTCTAAGTTGCTGAAATAAACCTATTTAAAAATGCTATTTAATAAGCCTAAGTTGCTGAAATAAACATGTTTAATAAGGCTATTTAATAAGAATAAGTTGCTGAAATAAGCTTATTTAATAAGCCTAAGTTGCTGAAATAAGCCTATTTAATAAGGCTCTTTAATAAGTCTAAGTTGCTGAAATAAACCTATTTAATAAGCCTAAGTTGCTAAAATAAGCCTATTTAATGAGGCTAATTAATACGTCTATTTAATAAGCCTATTTAATAAGCCTATTTAATAAGCCTATTTAATGAGTCTATTTAATAAGTCAATTTAATAAGTATTTAATGAGCCTATTTAATAAGCCTATTTATTGAGCCTATTTAATAAGCCTATTTATTGAGCCTTTTTAATAAGCCTATTTATTGAGCCTATTTAATAAGCCTATTTATTGAGCCTATTTAATAAGCCTATTTAATAAGTCTATTTAATAAGCCTATTTAATAATCCTATTTGATAAGCCTATTTATTGAGCCTATTTAATAAGTCTATTTAATAAGCCTATTTAACAAGCCTATTTAATAATTATTTAATGAGCCTGTTTAATAAGTCTATTTAATAAGACTATTTATTGAGCCTATTTAATAAGTCTATTTAATAAGCCTATTTAATAAGTCTATTTAATAAGTCTATTTAATAAGCCTATTTAATAAGTATTTAATGAGCCTATTTAATAAGCCTATTTATTGAGTCTATTTAATAAGCCTATTTATTGAGTCTATTTAATAAGCCTATTTAATAAGCCTATTTATTGAGCCTATTTAATAAGTCTATTTAATAAGCCTATTTAATAAGACTATTTAATAAGCATTTAATGAGCCTATTTAATAAGTCTATTTAATAAGCCTATTTAATAGGCCTTTTTTAATAAATCTAAGTTGCTGAAATAAGCCTATTTAATAAGCCTATTTAATAGGCCTATTTAATAAGTCTAAGTTGCTGAAATAAGCTTATTTAATAAGCCTAAGTTTCTGAATGAGCCTATTTAATAAGCCTAAGTTGCTGAAATAAGCCTATTAAATAAGCCTAAGTTGCTGAATAAGCCTATTTAATAAGCCTAAGTTGCTGAATAAACCTATTTAATAAGTCTAAGTTGCTGAAATAAGCATATTTAATAAGGCTATTTAATAAGCCTAAGTTGCTGAATAAGCCTATTTAATAAGGCTATTTAATGAGCCTAAGTTGCTGAAATAAGACTATTTAATAAGCCTAAGTTTCTGAACTAAGCCTATTTTAAAAGGTATATTTAATAAGTCTAAGTTGCTGAAATAAACCTATTTAAAAATGCTATTTAATAAGCCTAAGTTGCTGAAATAAACATGTTTAATAAGGCTATTTAATAAGAATAAGTTGCTGAAATAAGCTTATTTAATAAGCCTAAGTTGCTGAAATAAGACTATTTAATAAGGCTCTTTAATAAGTCTAAGTTGCTGAAATAAACCTATTTAATAAGCCTAAGTTGCTAAAATAAGCCTATTTAATGAGGCTATTTAATACGTCTATTTAATAAGCCTATTTAATAAGCCTATTTAATAAGCCTATTTAATAAGCCTATTTAATGAGTCTATTTAATAAGTCAATTTAATAAGTATTTAATGAGCCTATTTAATAAGCCTATTTATTGAGCCTATTTAATAAGCCTATTTATTGAGCCTATTTAATAAGCCTATTTATTGAGCCTATTTAATAAGCCTATTTATTGTGCCTATTTAATAAGCCTATTTAATAAGTCTATTTAATAAGCCTATTTAATAAGCCTATTTGATAAGCCTATTTATTGAGCCTATTTAATACGCCTATTTAATAAGCCTATTTATTGAGCCTTTTTTATAAGTCTATTTAATAAGCCTATTTAACATGCCTATTTAATAATTATTTAATGAGCCTGTTTAATAAGTCTATTTAATAAGCCTATTTAATAGGCCTATTTAATAAGTCTAAGTTGCTGAAATAAGCCTATTTAATAAGTCTATTTAATAGGCCTATTTAATAAGTCTAAGTTGCTGAAATAAGCCTATTTAATAAGCCTAAGTTTCTGAATGAGGCTATTTAATAAGCCTAAGTTGCCGAAATAAGCCTATTTAATAAGCCTAAGTTGCTGAATAAGCCTATTTAATAAGCCTAAGTTGCTGAAATAAGCCTATTTAGTAAGTCTAAGTTGCTGAAATAAGCCTATTTAATAAGCCTAAGTTGCTGAAATAAGCCTATTTAATAAGCCTAATTTGCTGAAATAAGGCTATTTAATAAGTCTAAGTTGCTGAAATAAGCCTATTTAATAAGCCTAAGTTGCTGAAATAAGTATATTTAATAAGCATAAGTTGCTGAAATAAGCCTATTTAATGAGTCTAGGTTGCTGAAATAAGGCTATTTAATAAGTCTAAGTTGCTGAAATAAGCCTTTTTAATCAGCGTAAGTTGCTGAAATAAGCCTATTTAATAAGCCCAAGTTGCTGAAATAAGCCTACTTAATTAGGCTATTTAATAAGCCTAAGTTGCTGAAATAAGCCTATTTAATAAGCGTAAGTTGCTGAAATAAGGCTATTTAATAAGCCTATTTAATAAGCCTATTTAATAAGCCTATTTAATAAGCCTATGTAATAAGTCTATTTAATAAGTCTATTTAATAAGTATTTAATGAGCCTATTTAATAAGCCTATTTATTGAGTCTATTTAATAAGCCTATTTATTGAGCCTATTTAATAAGCCTATTTATGGAGCCTATTTAATAAATCTATTTAATAAGCCTATTTAATAAGCCTATTTATTGAGCCTATTTAATAAGCCTATTTAATAAGCCTATTTATTGAGCCTATTTAATAAGTCTATTTAATAAGCCTATTTAATAAGCCTATTTAATAAGTATTTAATGAGCCTATTTAATAAGTCTATTTAATAAGCCTATTTAATAGGCCTATTTAATAAGTCTAAGTTGCTGAAATAAGCCTATTTAATAAGCCTATTTAATAGGCCTATTTAATAAGTCTAAGTTGCTGAAATAAGCCTATTTAATAAGCCTAAGTTTCTGAATGAGCCTATTTAATAAGCCTAAGTTGCTGAAATAAACCTATTTAATAAGCCTAAGTTGCTGAATAAGCCTATTTAATAAGCCTAAGTTGCTGAAATAAGCCTATTTAATAAGTCTAAGTTGCTGAAATAAGGCTATTTAATAAGCCTAAGTTGCTGAAATAAGCCTATTTAATAAGCCTAAGTTGCTGAAATAAGGCTATTTAATAAGTCTAAGTTGCTGAAATAAGCCTATTTAATAAGCCTAAGTTGCTGAAATAAGTAAATTTAATAAGCATAAGTTGCTGAAATAAGCCTATTTAATGAGTCTAAGTTGCTGAAATAAGGCTATTTAATAAGTCTAAGTTGCTGAAATAAGTCTTTTTAATCAGCGTAAGTTGCTGAAATAAGGCTATTTAATGAGTCCAAGTTGCTGAAATAAGCCGATTTAATAAGCCTAAGTTGCTGAAATAAGCCTATTTAATGAGGCTATTTAATACGTCTATTTAATAAGCCTATTTAATAAGCCTATTTAATAAGCCTATTTAATAAGCCTATTTAATGAGTCTATTTAATAAGTCAATTTAATAAGTATTTAATGAGCCTATTTAATAAGCCTATTTATTGAGCCTATTTAATAAGCCTATTTATTGAGCCTATTTAATAAGCCTATTTATTGAGCCTATTTAATAAGCCTATTTATTGTGCCTATTTAATAAGCCTATTTAATAAGTCTATTTAATAAGCCTATTTAATAAGCCTATTTGATAAGCCTATTTATTGAGCCTATTTAATACGCCTATTTAATAAGCCTATTTATTGAGCCTATTTAATAAGTCTATTTAATAAGCCTATTTAACAAGCCTATTTAATAATTATTTAATGAGCCTGTTTAATAAGTCTATTTAATAAGCCTATTTAATAGGCCTATTTAATAAGTCTAAGTTGCTGAAATAAGCCTATTTAATAAGTCTATTTAATAGGCCTATTTAATAAGTCTAAGTTGCTGAAATAAGCCTATTTAATAAGCCTAAGTTTCTGAATGAGGCTATTTAATAAGCCTAAGTTGCCGAAATAAGCCTATTTAATAAGCCTAAGTTGCTGAATAAGCCTATTTAATAAGCCTAAGTTGCTGAAATAAGCCTATTTAGTAAGTCTAAGTTGCTGAAATAAGCCTATTTAATAAGCCTAAGTTGCTGAAATAAGCCTATTTAATAAGCCTAATTTGCTGAAATAAGGCTATTTAATAAGTCTAAGTTGCTGAAATAAGCCTATTTAATAAGCCTAAGTTGCTGAAATAAGTATATTTAATAAGCATAAGTTGCTGAAATAAGCCTATTTAATGAGTCTAGGTTGCTGAAATAAGGCTATTTAATAAGTCTAAGTTGCTGAAATAAGCCTTTTTAATCAGCGTAAGTTGCTGAAATAAGCCTATTTAATAAGCCCAAGTTGCTGAAATAAGCCTACTTAATTAGGCTATTTAATAAGCCTAAGTTGCTGAAATAAGCCTATTTAATAAGCGTAAGTTGCTGAAATAAGGCTATTTAATAAGCCTATTTAATAAGCCTATTTAATAAGCCTATTTAATAAGCCTATGTAATAAGTCTATTTAATAAGTCTATTTAATAAGTATTTAATGAGCCTATTTAATAAGCCTATTTATTGAGTCTATTTAATAAGCCTATTTATTGAGCCTATTTAATAAGCCTATTTATGGAGCCTATTTAATAAATCTATTTAATAAGCCTATTTAATAAGCCTATTTATTGAGCCTATTTAATAAGCCTATTTAATAAGCCTATTTATTGAGCCTATTTAATAAGTCTATTTAATAAGCCTATTTAATAAGCCTATTTAATAAGTATTTAATGAGCCTATTTAATAAGTCTATTTAATAAGCCTATTTAATAGGCCTATTTAATAAGTCTAAGTTGCTGAAATAAGCCTATTTAATAAGCCTATTTAATAGGCCTATTTAATAAGTCTAAGTTGCTGAAATAAGCCTATTTAATAAGCCTAAGTTTCTGAATGAGCCTATTTAATAAGCCTAAGTTGCTGAAATAAGCCTATTTAATAAGCCTAAGTTGCTGAATAAGCCTATTTAATAAGCCTAAGTTGCTGAAATAAGCCTATTTAATAAGTCTAAGTTGCTGAAATAAGGCTATTTAATAAGCCTAAGTTGCTGAAATAAGCCTATTTAATAAGCCTAAGTTGCTGAAATAAGGCTATTTAATAAGTCTAAGTTGCTGAAATAAGCCTATTTAATAAGCCTAAGTTGCTGAAATAAGTAAATTTAATAAGCATAAGTTGCTGAAATAAGCCTATTTAATGAGTCTAAGTTGCTGAAATAAGGCTATTTAATAAGTCTAAGTTGCTGAAATAAGTCTTTTTAATCAGCGTAAGTTGCTGAAATAAGGCTATTTAATGAGTCCAAGTTGCTGAAATAAGCCGATTTAATAAGCCTAAGTTGCTGAAATAAGTATATTTAATAAGCATAAGTTGCTGAAATAAGCCTATTTAATAAGTCTAAGTTGCTGAAATAAGGCTATTTAATAAGTCTAAGTTGCTGAAATAAGCCTTTTTAATCAGCGTAAGTTGCTGAAATACGCCTATTTAATAAGCCCAAGTTGCTGAAATAAGCCTACTTAATTAGGCTATTTAATAAGCCTAAGTTGCTGAAATAAGCCTGTTTAATAAGCCTAAGTTGCTGAAATAAGCCTATTTAATAAGCCTATTTAATAAGCCTATTTAATAAGCCTATTTAATAAGTCTAAGTTGCTGAATAAGCCTATTTAATAAGCCTAAGTTGCTGAATAAACCTATTTAATAATTCTAAGTTGCTGAAATAAGCCTATTTAATAAGGCTATTTAATAAGCCTAAGTTGCTGAATAAGCCAATTTAATAAGTCTAAGTTGCTGAAATAAGGGTATTTAATAAGCCTAAGTTGCTAAAATAAGCCTCTTTAATGAGGCTAATTAATACGTCTATTTAATAAGCCTATTTAATAAGCCTATTTAATAAGCCTATTTAATAAGCCTATTTAATGAGTCTATTTAATAAGTCAATTTATTGAGCCTATTTAATAAGCCTATTTATTGAGCCTATTTAATAAGCCTATTTATTGAGCCTATTTAATAAGCCTATTTAATAAGTCTATTTAATAAGCCTATTTAATAAGCCTATTTAATAAGCCTATTTATTGAGCCTATTTAATAAGCCTATTTAATAAGCCGATTTATTGAGCCTATTTAATAAGTCTATTTAATAAGCCTATTTAATAAGCCTATTTATTGAGCCTATTTAATAAGTCTATTTAATAAGCCTATTTAATAAGCCTATTTAATAAGCATTTAATGAGCCTATTTAATAAGTCTATTTAATAAGCCTATTTAATAGGCCTTTTTAATAAATCTAAGTTGCTGAAATAAGCCTATTTAATAAGCCTATTTAATAGGCCTATTTAATAAGTCTAAGTTGCTGAAATAAGCTTATTTAATAAGCCTAAGTTTCTGAATGAGCCTGTTTAATAAGCCTAAGTTGCTGAAATAAGCCTATTAAATAAGCCTAAGTTGCTGAATAAGCCTATTTAATAAGCCTAAGTTGCTGAATAAACCTATTTAATAAGTCTAAGTTGCTGAAATAAGCATATTTAATAAGGCTATTTAATAAGCCTAAGTTGCTGAATAAGCCTATTTAATAAGGCTATTTAATGAGCCTAAGTTGCTGAAATAAGACTATTTAATAAGCCTAAGTTTCTGAACTAAGCCTATTTTAAAAGGTATATTTAATAAGTCTAAGTTGCTGAAATAAACCTATTTAAAAATGCTATTTAATAAGCCTAAGTTGCTGAAATAAACATGTTTAATAAGGCTATTTAATAAGAATAAGTTGCTGAAATAAGCTTATTTAATAAGCCTAAGTTGCTGAAATAAGCCTATTTAATAAGGCTCTTTAATAAGTCTAAGTTGCTGAAATAAACCTATTTAATAAGCCTAAGTTGCTAAAATAAGCCTATTTAATGAGGCTAATTAATACGTCTATTTAATAAGCCTATTTAATAAGCCTATTTAATAAGCCTATTTAATGATTCTATTTAATAAGTCAATTTAATAAGTATTTAATGAGCCTATTTAATAAGCCTATTTATTGAGCCTATTTAATAAGCCTATTTATTGAGCCTATTTAATAAGCCTATTTATTGAGCCTATTTAATAAGCCTATTTATTGAGCCTATTTAATAAGCCTATTTATTGAGCCTATTTAATAAGCCTATTTATTGAGCCTATTTAATAAGCCTATTTATTGAGCCTATTTAATAAGCCTATTTAATAAGTCTATTTAATAAGCCTATTTAATAATCCTATTTGATAAGCCTATTTATTGAGCCTATTTAATAAGTCTATTTAATAAGCCTATTTAACAAGCCTATTTAATAATTATTTAATGAGCCTGTTTAATAAGTCTATTTAATAAGCCTATTTATTGAGCCTATTTAATAAGTCTATTTAATAAGCCTATTTAATAAGTCTATTTAATAAGTCTATTTAATAAGCCTATTTAATAAGTATTTAATGAGCGTATTTAATAAGCCTATTTATTGAGCCTATTTAATAAGCCTATTTATTGAGTCTATTTAATAAGCCTATTTAATAAGCCTATTTATTGAGCCTAATTAATAAGTCTATTTAATAAGCCTATTTAATAAGACTATTTAATAAGCATTTAATGAGCCTATTTAATAAGTCTATTTAATAAGCCTATTTAATAGGCCTTTTTTAATAAATCTAAGTTGCTGAAATAAGCCTATTTAATAAGCCTATTTAATAGGCCTATTTAATAAGTCTAAGTTGCTGAAATAAGCTTATTTAATAAGCCTAAGTTTCTGAATGAGCCTATTTAATAAGCCTAAGTTGCTGAAATAAGCCTATTAAATAAGCCTAAGTTGCTGAATAAGCCTATTTAATAAGCCTAAGTTGCTGAATAAACCTATTTAATAAGTCTAAGTTGCTGAAATAAGCATATTTAATAAGGCTATTTAATAAGCCTAAGTTGCTGAATAAGCCTATTTAATAAGGCTATTTAATGAGCCTAAGTTGCTGAAATAAGACTATTTAATAAGCCTAAGTTTCTGAACTAAGCCTATTTTAAAAGGTATATTTAATAAGTCTAAGTTGCTGAAATAAACCTATTTAAAAATGCTATTTAATAAGCCTAAGTTGCTGAAATAAACATGTTTAATAAGGCTATTTAATAAGAATAAGTTGCTGAAATAAGCTTATTTAATAAGCCTAAGTTGCTGAAATAAGCCTATTTAATAAGGCTCTTTAATAAGTCTAAGTTGCTGAAATAAACCTATTTAATAAGCCTAAGTTGCTAAAATAAGCCTATTTAATGAGGCTAATTAATACGTCTATTTAATAAGCCTATTTAATAAGCCTATTTAATAAGCCTATTTAATGATTCTATTTAATAAGTCAATTTAATAAGTATTTAATGAGCCTATTTAATAAGCCTATTTATTGAGCCTATTTAATAAGCCTATTTATTGAGCCTATTTAATAAGCCTATTTATTGAGCCTATTTAATAAGCCTATTTATTGAGCCTATTTAATAAGCCTATTTATTGAGCCTATTTAATAAGCATATTTATTGAGCCTATTTAATAAGCCTATTTATTGAGCCTATTTAATAAGCCTATTTAATAAGTCTATTTAATAAGCCTATTTAATAATCCTATTTGATAAGCCTATTTATTGAGCCTATTTAATAAGTCTATTTAATAAGCCTATTTAACAAGCCTATTTAATAATTATTTAATGAGCCTGTTTAATAAGTCTATTTAATAAGCCTATTTATTGAGCCTATTTAATAAGTCTATTTAATAAGCCTATTTAATAAGTCTATTTAATAAGTCTATTTAATAAGCCTATTTAATAAGTATTTAATGAGCCTATTTAATAAGCCTATTTATTGAGCCTATTTAATAAGCCTATTTATTGAGTCTATTTAATAAGCCTATTTAATAAGCCTATTTATTGAGCCTAATTAATAAGTCTATTTAATAAGCCTATTTAATAAGACTATTTAATAAGCATTTAATGAGCCTATTTAATAAGTCTATTTAATAAGCCTATTTAATAGGCCTTTTTTAATAAATCTAAGTTGCTGAAATAAGCCTATTTAATAAGCCTATTTAATAGGCCTATTTAATAAGTCTAAGTTGCTGAAATAAGCTTATTTAATAAGCCTAAGTTTCTGAATGAGCCTATTTAATAAGCCTAAGTTGCTGAAATAAGCCTATTAAATAAGCCTAAGTTGCTGAATAAGCCTATTTAATAAGCCTAAGTTGCTGAATAAACCTATTTAATAAGTCTAAGTTGCTGAAATAAGCATATTTAATAAGGCTATTTAATAAGCCTAAGTTGCTGAATAAGCCTATTTAATAAGGCTATTTAATGAGCCTAAGTTGCTGAAATAAGACTATTTAATAAGCCTAAGTTTCTGAACTAAGCCTATTTTAAAAGGTATATTTAATAAGTCTAAGTTGCTGAAATAAACCTATTTAAAAATGCTATTTAATAAGCCTAAGTTGCTGAAATAAACATGTTTAATAAGGCTATTTAATAAGAATAAGTTGCTGAAATAAGCTTATTTAATAAGCCTAAGTTGCTGAAATAAGACTATTTAATAAGGCTCTTTAATAAGTCTAAGTTGCTGAAATAAACCTATTTAATAAGCCTAAGTTGCTAAAATAAGCCTATTTAATGAGGCTATTTAATACGTCTATTTAATAAGCCTATTTAATAAGCCTATTTAATAAGCCTATTTAATAAGCCTATTTAATGAGTCTATTTAATAAGTCAATTTAATAAGTATTTAATGAGCCTATTTAATAAGCCTATTTATTGAGCCTATTTAATAAGCCTATTTATTGAGCCTATTTAATAAGCCTATTTATTGAGCCTATTTAATAAGCCTATTTATTGTGCCTATTTAATAAGCCTATTTAATAAGTCTATTTAATAAGCCTATTTAATAAGCCTATTTGATAAGCCTATTTATTGAGCCTATTTAATACGCCTATTTAATAAGCCTATTTATTGAGCCTATTTAATAAATCTATTTAATAAGCCTATTTAACAAGCCTATTTAATAATTATTTAATGAGCCTGTTTAATAAGTCTATTTAATAAGCCTATTTAATAGACCTATTTAATAAGTCTAAGTTGCTGAAATAAGCCTATTTAATAAGTCTATTTAATAGGCCTATTTAATAAGTCTAAGTTGCTGAAATAAGCCTATTTAATAAGCCTAAGTTTCTGAATGAGGCTATTTAATAAGCCTAAGTTGCCGAAATAAGCCTATTTAATAAGCCTAAGTTGCTGAATAAGCCTATTTAATAAGCCTAAGTTGCTGAAATAAGCCTATTTAGTAAGTCTAAGTTGCTGAAATAAGCCTATTTAATAAGCCTAAGTTGCTGAAATAAGCCTATTTAATAAGCCTAATTTGCTGAAATAAGGCTATTTAATAAGTCTAAGTTGCTGAAATAAGCCTATTTAATAAGCCTAAGTTGCTGAAATAAGTATATTTAATAAGCATAAGTTGCTGAAATAAGCCTATTTAATGAGTCTAGGTTGCTGAAATAAGGCTATTTAATAAGTCTAAGTTGCTGAAATAAGCCTTTTTAATCAGCGTAAGTTGCTGAAATAAGCCTATTTAATAAGCCCAAGTTGCTGAAATAAGCCTACTTAATTAGGCTATTTAATAAGCCTAAGTTGCTGAAATAAGCCTATTTAATAAGCGTAAGTTGCTGAAATAAGGCTATTTAATAAGCCTATTTAATAAGCCTATTTAATAAGCCTATTTAATAAGCCTATGTAATAAGTCTATTTAATAAGTCTATTTAATAAGTATTTAATGAGCCTATTTAATAAGCCTATTTATTGAGTCTATTTAATAAGCCTATTTATTGAGCCTATTTAATAAGCCTATTTATGGAGCCTATTTAATAAATCTATTTAATAAGCCTATTTAATAAGCCTATTTATTGAGCCTATTTAATAAGCCTATTTAATAAGCCTATTTATTGAGCCTATTTAATAAGTCTATTTAATAAGCCTATTTAATAAGCCTATTTAATAAGTATTTAATGAGCCTATTTAATAAGTCTATTTAATAAGCCTATTTAATAGGCCTATTTAATAAGTCTAAGTTGCTGAAATAAGCCAATTAATAAGCCTATTTAATAGGCCTATTTAATAAGTCTAAGTTGCTGAAATAAGCCTATTTAATAAGCCTAAGTTTCTGAATGAGCCTATTTAATAAGCCTAAGTTGCTGAAATAAGCCTATTTAATAAGCCTAAGTTGCTGAATAAGCCTATTTAATAAGCCTAAGTTGCTGAAATAAGCCTATTTAATAAGTCTAAGTTGCTGAAATAAGGCTATTTAATAAGCCTAAGTTGCTGAAATAAGCCTATTTAATAAGCCTAAGTTGCTGAAATAAGGCTATTTAATAAGTCTAAGTTGCTGAAATAAGCCTATTTAATAAGCCTAAGTTGCTGAAATAAGTAAATTTAATAAGCATAAGTTGCTGAAATAAGCCTATTTAATGAGTCTAAGTTGCTGAAATAAGGCTATTTAATAAGTCTAAGTTGCTGAAATAAGTCTTTTTAATCAGCGTAAGTTGCTGAAATAAGGCTATTTAATGAGTCCAAGTTGCTGAAATAAGCCGATTTAATAAGCCTAAGTTGCTGAAATAAGTATATTTAATAAGCATAAGTTGCTGAAATAAGCCTATTTAATAAGTCTAAGTTGCTGAAATAAGGCTATGTAATAAGTCTAAGTTGCTGAAATAAGCCTTTTTAATCAGCGTAAGTTGCTGAAATACGCCTATTTAATAAGCCCAAGTTGTTGAAATAAGCCTACTTAATTAGGCTATTTAATAAGCCTAAGTTGCTGAAATAAGCCTGTTTAATAAGCCTAAGTTGCTGAAATAAGCCTATTTAATAAGCCTATTTAATAAGCCTATTTAATAAGCCTATTTAATAAGTCTAAGTTGCTGAATAAGCCTATTTAATAAGCCTAAGTTGCTGAATAAACCTATTTAATAAGTCTAAGTTGCTGAAATAAGCCTATTTAATAAGGCTATTTAATAAGCCTACATTGCTGAATAAGCCTATTTAATAAGTCTAAGTTGCTGAAATAAGGGTATTTAATAAGCCTAAGTTGCTAAAATAAGCCTCTTTAATGAGGCTAATTAATACGTCTATTTAATAAGCCTATTTAATAAGCCTATTTAATAAGCCTATTTAATAAGCCTATTTAATGAGTCTATTTAATAAGTCAATTTATTGAGCCTATTTAATAAGCCTATTTATTGAGCCTATTTAATAAGCCTATTTATTGAGCCTATTTAATAAGCCTATTTAATAAGTCTATTTAATAAGCCTATTTAATAAGCCTATTTAATAAGCCTATTTATTGAGCCTATTTAATAAGCCTATTTAATAAGCCGATTTATTGAGCCTATTTAATAAGTCTATTTAATAAGCCTATTTAATAAGCCTATTTATTGAGCCTATTTAATAAGTCTATTTAATAAGCCTATTTAATAAGCCTATTTAATAAGCATTTAATGAGCCTATTTAATAAGTCTATTTAATAAGCCTATTTAATAGGCCTTTTTAATAAATCTAAGTTGCTGAAATAAGCCTATTTAATAAGCCTATTTAATAGGCCTATTTAATAAGTCTAAGTTGCTGAAATAAGCTTATTTAATAAGCCTAAGTTTCTGAATGAGCCTATTTAATAAGCCTAAGTTGCTGAAATAAGCCTATTAAATAAGCCTAAGTTGCTGAATAAGCCTATTTAATAAGCCTAAGTTGCTGAATAAACCTATTTAATAAGTCTAAGTTGCTGAAATAAGCATATTTAATAAGGCTATTTAATAAGCCTAAGTTGCTGAATAAGCCTATTTAATAAGGCTATTTAATGAGCCTAAGTTGCTGAAATAAGACTATTTAATAAGCCTAAGTTTCTGAACTAAGCCTATTTTAAAAGGTATATTTAATAAGTCTAAGTTGCTGAAATAAACCTATTTAAAAATGCTATTTAATAAGCCTAAGTTGCTGAAATAAACATGTTTAATAAGGCTATTTAATAAGAATAAGTTGCTGAAATAAGCTTATTTAATAAGCCTAAGTTGCTGAAATAAGCCTATTTAATAAGGCTCTTTAATAAGTCTAAGTTGCTGAAATAAACCTATTTAATAAGCCTAAGTTGCTAAAATAAGCCTATTTAATGAGGCTAATTAATACGTCTATTTAATAAGCCTATTTAATAAGCCTATTTAATAAGCCTATTTAATGATTCTATTTAATAAGTCAATTTAATAAGTATTTAATGAGCCTATTTAATAAGCCTATTTATTGAGCCTATTTAATAAGCCTATTTATTGAGCCTATTTAATAAGCCTATTTATTGAGCCTATTTAATAAGCCTATTTATTGAGCCTATTTAATAAGCCTATTTATTGAGCCTATTTAATAAGCCTATTTATTGAGCCTATTTAATAAGCCTATTTATTGAGCCTATTTAATAAGCCTATTTAATAAGTCTATTTAATAAGCCTATTTAATAATCCTATTTGATAAGCCTATTTATTGAGCCTATTTAATAAGTCTATTTAATAAGCCTATTTAACAAGCCTATTTAATAATTATTTAATGAGCCTGTTTAATAAGTCTATTTAATAAGCCTATTTATTGAGCCTATTTAATAAGTCTATTTAATAAGCCTATTTAATAAGTCTATTTAATAAGTCTATTTAATAAGCCTATTTAATAAGTATTTAATGAGCCTATTTAATAAGCCTATTTATTGAGCCTATTTAATAAGCCTATTTATTGAGTCTATTTAATAAGCCTATTTAATAAGCCTATTTATTGAGCCTAATTAATAAGTCTATTTAATAAGCCTATTTAATAAGACTATTTAATAAGCATTTAATGAGCCTATTTAATAAGTCTATTTAATAAGCCTATTTAATAGGCCTTTTTTAATAAATCTAAGTTGCTGAAATAAGCCTATTTAATAAGCCTATTTAATAGGCCTATTTAATAAGTCTAAGTTGCTGAAATAAGCTTATTTAATAAGCCTAAGTTTCTGAATGAGCCTATTTAATAAGCCTAAGTTGCTGAAATAAGCCTATTAAATAAGCCTAAGTTGCTGAATAAGCCTATTTAATAAGCCTAAGTTGCTGAATAAACCTATTTAATAAGTCTAAGTTGCTGAAATAAGCATATTTAATAAGGCTATTTAATAAGCCTAAGTTGCTGAATAAGCCTATTTAATAAGGCTATTTAATGAGCCTAAGTTGCTGAAATAAGACTATTTAATAAGCCTAAGTTTCTGAACTAAGCCTATTTTAAAAGGTATATTTAATAAGTCTAAGTTGCTGAAATAAACCTATTTAAAAATGCTATTTAATAAGCCTAAGTTGCTGAAATAAACATGTTTAATAAGGCTATTTAATAAGAATAAGTTGCTGAAATAAGCTTATTTAATAAGCCTAAGTTGCTGAAATAAGACTATTTAATAAGGCTCTTTAATAAGTCTAAGTTGCTGAAATAAACCTATTTAATAAGCCTAAGTTGCTAAAATAAGCCTATTTAATGAGGCTATTTAATACGTCTATTTAATAAGCCTATTTAATAAGCCTATTTAATAAGCCTATTTAATAAGCCTATTTAATGAGTCTATTTAATAAGTCAATTTAATAAGTATTTAATGAGCCTATTTAATAAGCCTATTTATTGAGCCTATTTAATAAGCCTATTTATTGAGCCTATTTAATAAGCCTATTTATTGTGCCTATTTAATAAGCCTATTTAATAAGTCTATTTAATAAGCCTATTTAATAAGCCTATTTGATAAGCCTATTTATTGAGCCTATTTAATACGCCTATTTAATAAGCCTATTTATTGAGCCTATTTAATAAGTCTATTTAATAAGCCTATTTAACAAGCCTATTTAATAATTATTTAATGAGCCTGTTTAATAAGTCTATTTAATAAGCCTATTTAATAGGCCTATTTAATAAGTCTAAGTTGCTGAAATAAGCCTATTTAATAAGTCTATTTAATAGGCCTATTTAATAAGTCTAAGTTGCTGAAATAAGCCTATTTAATAAGCCTAAGTTTCTGAATGAGGCTATTTAATAAGCCTAAGTTGCCGAAATAAGCCTATTTAATAAGCCTAAGTTGCTGAATAAGCCTATTTAATAAGCCTAAGTTGCTGAAATAAGCCTATTTAGTAAGTCTAAGTTGCTGAAATAAGCCTATTTAATAAGCCTATGTTGCTGAAATAAGCCTATTTAATAAGCCTAATTTGCTGAAATAAGGCTATTTAATAAGTCTAAGTTGCTGAAATAAGCCTATTTAATAAGCCTAAGTTGCTGAAATAAGTATATTTAATAAGCATAAGTTGCTGAAATAAGCCTATTTAATGAGTCTAGGTTGCTGAAATAAGGCTATTTAATAAGTCTAAGTTGCTGAAATAAGCCTTTTTAATCAGCGTAAGTTGCTGAAATAAGCCTATTTAATAAGCCCAAGTTGCTGAAATAAGCCTACTTAATTAGGCTATTTAATAAGCCTAAGTTGCTGAAATAAGCCTATTTAATAAGCGTAAGTTGCTGAAATAAGGCTATTTAATAAGCCTAAGTTGCTGAAATAAGCCTATTTAATGAGCTATTTAATAAGTCTATTTAATAAGCCTATTTAATAAGCCTATTTAATAAGCCTATTTAATAAGCCTATGTAATAAGTCTATTTAATAAGTCTATTTAATAAGTATTTAATGAGCCTATTTAATAAGCCTATTTATTGAGTCTATTTAATAAGCCTATTTATTGAGCCTATTTAATAAGCCTATTTATTGAGCCTATTTAATAAATCTATTTAATAAGCCTATTTAATAAGCCTTTTTATTGAGCCTATTTAATAAGCCTATTTAATAAGCCTATTTATTGAGCCCATTTAATAAGTCTATTTAATAAGCCTATTTAATAAGCCTATTTAATAAGTATTTAATGAGCCTATTTAATAAGTCTATTTAATAAGCCTATTTAATAGGCCTATTTAATACGTCTAAGTTGCTGAAATAAGCCTATTTAATAAGTCTATTTAATAGGCCTATTTAATAAGTCTAAGTTGCTGAAATAAGCCTATTTAATAAGCCTAAGTTTCTGAATGAGCCTATTTAATAAGCCTAAGTTGCCGAAATAAGCCTATTTAATAAGCCTAAGTTGCTGAATAAGCCTATTTAATAAGCCTAAGTTGCTGAAATAAGCCTATTTAGTAAGTCTAAGTTGCTGAAATAAGCCTATTTAAAAAGCCTAAGTTGCTGAAATAAGCCTATTTAATAAGCCTAATTTGCTGAAATAAGGCTATTTAATAAGTCTAAGTTGCTGAAATAAGCCTATTTAATAAGCCTAAGTTGCTGAAATAAGTATATTTAATAAGCATAAGTTGCTGAAATAAGCCTATTTAATGAGTCTAGGTTGCTGAAATAAGGCTATTTAATAAGTCTAAGTTGCTGAAATAAGCCTTTTTAATCAGCGTAAGTTGCTGAAATAAGCCTATTTAATATGCCCAAGTTGCTGAAATAAGCCTACTTAATTAGGCTATTTAATACGCCTAAGTTGCTGAAATAAGCCTATTTAATAAGCGTAAGTTGCCTAAATAAGGCTATTTAATAAGCCTAAGTTGCTGAAATAAGCCTATTTAATGAGCTATTTAATAAGTCTATTTAATAAGCCTATTTAATAAGCCTATTTAATAAGCCTATTTAATAAGCCTATGTAATAAGTCTATTTAATAAGTCTATTTAATAAGTATTTAATGAGCCTATTTAATAAGCCTATTTATTGAGTCTATTTAATAAGCCTATTTATTGAGCCTATTTAATAAGCCTATTTATTGAGCCTATTTAATAAGTCTATTTAATAAGCCTATTTAATAAGCCTATTTATTGAGCCTATTTAATAAGCCTATTTAATAAGCCTATTTATTGAGCCTATTTAATAAGTCTATTTAATAAGCCTATTTAATAAGCCTATTTAATAAGTATTTAATGAGCCTATTTAATAAGTCTATTTAATAAGCCTATTTAATAGGCCTATTTAATAAGTCTAAGTTGCTGAAATAAGCCTATTTAATAAGCCTATTTAATAGGCCTATTTAATAAGTCTAAGTTGCTGAAATAAGCCTATTTAATAAGCCTAAGTTTCTGAATGAGCCTATTTAATAAGCCTAAGTTGCTGAAATAAGCCTATTTAATAAGCCTAAGTTGCTGAATAAGCCTATTTAATAAGCCTAAGTTGTTGAAATAAGCCTATTTAATAAGTCTAAGTTGCTGAAATAAGGCTATTTAATAAGCCTAAGTTGCTGAAATAAGCCTATTTAATAAGCCTAAGTTGCTCAAATAAGCCTATTTAATAAGTCTAAGTTGCTGAAATAAGGCTATTTAATAAGCCTAAGTTGCTGAAATAAGCCTATTTAATAAGCCTAAGTTGCTGAAATAAGTATATTTAATAAGCATAAGTTGCTGAAATAAGCCTATTTAATGAGTCTAAGTTGCTGAAATAAGGCTATTTAATAAGTCTAAGTTGCTGAAATAAGTCTTTTTAATCAGCGTAAGTTGCTGAAATAAGCCTACTTAATTAGGCTATTTAATAAGCCTAAGTTGCTGAAATAAGCCTATTTAATAAGCGTAAGTTACTGAAATAAGGCTATTTAATAAGCCTATTTAATAAGCCTACGTTGCTGAATAAGCCTATTTAATAAGCCTAAGTTGCTGAAATAAGCTTATTTAATAAGTCTAAGTTGCTGAAATAAGGCTATTTAATAAGCCTATGTTGTTGAAATAAGCCTATTTAATAAGCCTAAGTTGCTGAAATAAGGCTATTTAATGAGTCCAAGTTGCTGAAATAAGCCGATTTAATAAGCCTAAGTTGCTGAAATAAGTATATTTAATAAGCATAAGTTGCTGAAATAAGCCTATTTAATAAGTCTAAGTTGCTGAAATAAGGCTATTTAATAAGTCTAAGTTGCTGAAATAAGCCTTTTTAATCAGCGTAAGTTGCTGAAATACGCCTATTTAATAAGCCCAAGTTGCTGAAATAAGCCTACTTAATTAGGCTATTTAATAAGCCTAAGTTGCTGAAATAAGCCTGTTTAATAAGCCTAAGTTGCTGATATAAGCCTATTTAATAAGCCTAAGTTGCTGAATAAACCTATTTAATAAGTCTAAGTTGCTGAAATAAACATGTTTAATAAGGCTATTTAATAAGAATAAGTTGCTGAAATAAGCTTATTTAATAAGCCTAAGTTGCTGAAATAAGACTATTTAATAAGGCTCTTTAATAAGTCTAAGTTGCTGAAATAAACCTATTTAATAAGCCTAAGTTGCTAAAATAAGCCTATTTAATGAGGCTATTTAATACGTCTATTTAATAAGCCTATTTAATAAGCCTATTTAATAAGCCTATTTAATAAGCCTATTTAATGAGTCTATTTAATAAGTCAATTTAATAAGTATTTAATGAGCCTATTTAATAAGCCTATTTATTGAGCCTATTTAATAAGCCTATTTATTGAGCCTATTTAATAAGCCTATTTATTGAGCCTATTTAATAAGCCTATTTATTGTGCCTATTTAATAAGCCTATTTATTGTGCCTATTTAATAAGCCTATTTAATAAGTCTATTTAATAAGCCTATTTAATAAGCCTATTTGATAAGCCTATTTATTGAGCCTATTTAATAAGCCTATTTAATAAGCCTATTTATTGAGCCTATTTAATAAGTCTATTTAATAAGCCTATTTAACAAGCCTATTTAATAATTATTTAATGAGCCTGTTTAATAAGTCTATTTAATAAGCCTATTTAATAGGCCTATTTAATAAGTCTAAGTTGCTGAAATAAGCCTATTTAATAAGTCTATTTAATAAGCCTATTTAATAAGTCTAAGTTGCTGAAATAAGCCTATTTAATAAGCCTAAGTTGCTGAATGAGCCTATTTAATAAGCCTAAGTTGCCGAAATAAGCCTATTTAATAAGCCTAAGTTGCTGAATAAGCCTATTTAATAAGCCTAAGTTGCTGAAATAAGCCTATTTAATAAGCATAAGTTGCTGAAATAAGCCTATTTAATAAGTCTAAGTTGCTGAAATAAGGCTATTTAATAAGTCTAAGTTGCTGAAATAAGCCTTTTTAATCAGCGTAAGTTGCTGAAATACGCCTATTTAATAAGCCCAAGTTGCTGAAATAAGCCTACTTAATTAGGCTATTTAATAAGCCTAAGTTGCTGAAATAAGCCTGTTTAATAAGCCTAAGTTGCTGATATAAGCCTATTTAATAAGCCTAAGTTGCTGAATAAACCTATTTAATAAGTCTAAGTTGCTGAAATAAACATGTTTAATAAGGCTATTTAATAAGAATAAGTTGCTGAAATAAGCTTATTTAATAAGCCTAAGTTGCTGAAATAAGACTATTTAATAAGGCTCTTTAATAAGTCTAAGTTGCTGAAATAAACCTATTTAATAAGCCTAAGTTGCTAAAATAAGCCTATTTAATGAGGCTATTTAATACGTCTATTTAATAAGCCTATTTAATAAGCCTATTTAATAAGCCTATTTAATAAGCCTATTTAATGAGTCTATTTAATAAGTCAATTTAATAAGTATTTAATGAGCCTATTTAATAAGCCTATTTATTGAGCCTATTTAATAAGCCTATTTATTGAGCCTATTTAATAAGCCTATTTATTGAGCCTATTTAATAAGCCTATTTATTGTGCCTATTTAATAAGCCTATTTAATAAGTCTATTTAATAAGCCTATTTAATAAGCCTATTTGATAAGCCTATTTATTGAGCCTATTTAATAAGCCTATTTAATAAGCCTATTTATTGAGCCTATTTAATAAGTCTATTTAATAAGCCTATTTAACAAGCCTATTTAATAATTATTTAATGAGCCTGTTTAATAAGTCTATTTAATAAGCCTATTTAATAGGCCTATTTAATAAATCTAAGTTGCTGAAATAAGCCTATTTAATAAGTCTATTTAATAGGCCTATTTAATAAGTCTAAGTTGCTGAAATAAGCCTATTTAATAAGCCTAAGTTTCTGAATGAGCCTATTTAATAAGCCTAAGTTGCCGAAATAAGCCTATTTAATAAGCCTAAGTTGCTGAATAAGCCTATTTAATAAGCCTAAGTTGCTGAAATAAGCCTATTTAGTAAGTCTAAGTTGCTGAAATAAGCCTATTTAATAAGCCTAAGTTGCTGAAATAAGCCTATTTAATAAGCCTAATTTGCTGAAATAAGGCTATTTAATAAGTCTAAGTTGCTGAAATAAGCCTATTTAATAAGCCTAAGTTGCTGAAATAAGTATATTTAATAAGCATAAGTTGCTGAAATAAGCCTATTTAATGAGTCTAGGTTGCTGAAATAAGGCTATTTAATAAGTCTAAGTTGCTGAAATAAGCCTTTTTAATCAGCGTAAGTTGCTGAAATAAGCCTATTTAATAAGCCCAAGTTGCTGAAATAAGCCTACTTAATTAGGCTATTTAATAAGCCTAAGTTGCTTAAATAAGCCTATTTAATAAGCGTAAGTTGCCGAAATAAGGCTATTTAATAAGCCTAAGTTGCTGAAATAAGCCTATTTAATGAGCTATTTAATAAGTCTATTTAATAAGCCTATTTAATAAGCCTATTTAATAAGCCTATTTAATAAGCCTATGTAATAAGTCTATTTAATAAGTCTATTTAATAAGTATTTAATGAGCCTATTTAATAAGCCTATTTATTGAGTCTATTTAATAAGCCTATTTATTGAGCCTATTTAATAAGCCTATTTATTGAGCCTATTTAATAAGTCTATTTAATAAGCCTATTTAATAAGCCTATTTATTGAGCCTATTTAATAAGCCTATTTAATAAGCCTATTTATTGAGCCTATTTAATAAGTCTATTTAATAAGCCTATTTAATAAGCCTATTTAATAAGTATTTAATGAGCCTATTTAATAAGTCTATTTAATAAGCCTATTTAATAGGCCTATTTAATAAGTCTAAGTTGCTGAAATAAGCCTATTTAATAAGCCTATTTAATAGGCCTATTTAATAAGTCTAAGTTGCTGAAATAAGCCTATTTAATAAGCCTAAGTTTCTGAATGAGCCTATTTAATAAGCCTAAGTTGCTGAAATAAGCCTATTTAATAAGCCTAAGTTGCTGAATAAGCCTATTTAATAAGCCTAAGTTGCTGAAATAAGCCTATTTAATAAGTCTAAGTTGCTGAAATAAGGCTATTTAATAAGCCTAAGTTGCTGAAATAAGCCTATTTAATAAGCCTAAGTTGCTGAAATAAGGCTATTTAATAAGTCTAAGTTGCTGAAATAAGCCTATTTAATAAGCCTAAGTTGCTGAAATAAGTATATTTAATAAGCATAAGTTGCTGAAATAAGCCTATTTAATGAGTCTAAGTTGCTGAAATAAGGCTATTTAATAAGTCTAAGTTGCTGAAATAAGTATTTTTAATTAGCGTAGGTTGCTGAAATAAGCCTACTTAATTAGGCTATTTAATAAGCCTAAGTTGCTGAAATAAGCCTATTTAATAAGCGTAAGTTACTGAAATAAGGCTATTTAATAAGCCTATTTAATAAGCCTACGTTGCTGAATAAGCCTATTTAATAAGCCTAAGTTGCTGAAATAATCCTATTTAATAAGTCTAAGTTGCTGAAATAAGGCTATTTAATAAGCCTATGTTGCTGAAATAAGCCTATTTAATAAGCCTAAGTTGCTGAAATAAGGCTATTTAATGAGTCCAAGTTGCTGAAATAAGCCGATTTAATAAGCCTAAGTTGCTGAAATAAGTATATTTAATAAGCATAAGTTGCTGAAATAAGCCTATTTAATAAGTCTAAGTTGCTGAAATAAGGCTATTTAATAAGTCTAAGTTGCTGAAATAAGCCTTTTTAATCAGCGTAAGTTGCTGAAATACGCCTATTTAATAAGCCCAAGTTGCTGAAATAAGCCTACTTAATTAGGCTATTTAATAAGCCTAAGTTGCTGAAATAAGCCTGTTTAATAAGCCTAAGTTGCTGAAATAAGCCTATTTAATAAGACTATTTAATAAGCCTATTTAATAGGCCTATTTAATAAGTCTAAGTTGCTGAATAAGCCTATTTAATAAGCCTAAGTTGCTGAATAAACCTATTTAATAAGTCTAAGTTGCTGAAATAAGCCTATTTAATAAGGCTATTTAATAAGCCTAAGTTGCTGAATAAGCCTATTTAATAAGTCTAAGTTGCTGAAATAAGGGTATTTAATAAGCCTAAGTTGCTAAAATAAGGCTATTTAATAAGTTTAAGTTGCTGAAATAAGCCAATTTAATAAGCCTAAGTTGCTGAAATAAGCCTATTTAATAAGGCTATTTAATGAGCCTAAGTTGCTGAAATAAGCCTATTTAATAAGCCTAAGTTTCTGAACTAAGCCTATTTAAAAAGGTACATTTAATAAGTCTAAGTTGCTGAAATAAACCTATTTAAAATTCTATTTAATAAGCCTAAGTTGCTGAAATAAACCTGTTTAATAAGGCTATTTAATAAGCATAAGTTGCTGAAATAAGCCTATTTAATAAGCCTAAGTTGCTGAATAAGCGTATTTCATATGCCTAAGTTGCTGAAATAAGCCTTTTTAATATGTCTCAGTTGCTGAAATAAGCCTATTTAATAAGCCTAAGTTGCTGAAATAAGCCTATTTAAAAAGGCTATTTAATAAGCCTAAGTTGCTGAATAAGCCTATTTAATAAGTCTAAGTTGCTGAAATAAGGCTATTTAATAAGCCTAAGTTGCTGAAAAAAGCCTATTTAAAATGCTATTTAATAAGCCTAAATTGCTAGAAATAAAACTGTTTATAAAGGCTATTTAATAAGCATAAGTTGCTGAAATAAGCCTATTTAATAAGCCTAAGTTGCTGAAATAAGCCTATTTAATAAGGCTATTTAATAAGTCTAAGTTGCAGAAATGAACCTATTTAATAATGCTATTTAATATGCCTAATTTGCCTAAATAAGCATATTTAATAAGCCTAAGTTGCTAAAATAAGCCTATTTAATAGGCCTATCTAATAAGTCTAAGTTGCAGAAATAAGCATATTTCATAAGCATATTTAATGAGCCTAAGTTGCTGAAATGTCTATTTAATAAGTCGGTTTAATAAGTCTAAGTTGCTAAAATAAGCCTATTTAATAAGGCTATTTAATAAGCCTAAGTTGCTGAAATAAGCCTATTTAATAAAGTTATTTAATGAGCCTAAGTTGCTGAAATAAGCCTATTTAATAAGCCTAAGTTTCTGAACTAAGCCTATTTAAAAATACTATTTAATAAGCCTAAGTTGCTGAAATAAGCCTATTAAATAAGCGTAAGTTACTGAAATAAGGCTATTTAATAAGCCTATTTAATAAGCCTACGTTGCTGAATAAGCCTATTTAATAAGCCTAAGTTGCTGAAATAAGCCTTTTTAATAAGCCTAAGTTGCTGAAATAAGGCTATTTAATAAGTCCAAGTTGCTGAAATAAGCAGATTTAATAAGCCTAAGTTGCTGAAATAAGCCTTTTTAATCAGCGTAAGTTGCTGAAATAAACCTATTTAATAAGCCCAAGTTGCTGAAATAAGCCTACTTAATTAGGCTATTTAATAAGCCTAAGTTGCTGAAATAAGCCTATTTAATAAGCGTAAGTTACTGAAATAAGGCTATTTAATAAGCCTATTTAATAACCCTACGTTGCTGAATAAGCCTATTTAATAAGCCTAAGTTGCTGAAATAAGCCTATTTAATAAGTCTAAGTTGCTGAAATAAGGCTATTTAATAAGCCTACGTTGCTGAATAAGCCTATTTAATAAGCCTAAGTTGCTGAAATAAGCCTATTTAATAAGCCTAAGTTGCTGAAATAAGGCTATTTAATAAGTCCAAGTTGCTGAAATAAGCCTATTTAATAAGCCTAAGTTGCTGAATAAGCGTATTTCATAAGCCTAAGTTGCTGAAATAAGCCTTTTTAATATGTCTCAGTTGCTGAAATAAGCCTATTTAATAAGCCTAAGTTGCTGAAATAAGCCTATTTAAATAGGCTATTTAATAAGCCTAAGTTGCTGAATAAGCCTATTTAATAAGTCTAAGTTGCTGAAATAAGGCTATTTAATAAGCCTAAGTTGCTGAAATAAGCCTATTTAAAAATGCTATTTAATAAGCCTAAATTGCTAGAAATAAAACTGTTTATAAAGGCTATTTAATAAGCATAAGTTGCTGAAATAAGCCTATTTAATAAGCCTAAGTTGCTGAAATAAGCCTATTTAATAAGGCTATTTAATAAGTCTAAGTTGCAGAAATGAACCTATTTAATAATGCTATTTAATACGCCTAATTTGCCTAAATAAGCATATTTAATAAGCCTAAGTTGCTAAAATAAGCCTATTTAATAGGCCTATCTAATAAGTCTAAGTTGCAGAAATAAGCATATTTCATAAGCATAGTTAATGAGCCTAAGTTGCTGAAATGTCTATTTAATAAGTCGGTTTAATAAGTCTAAGTTGCTAAAATAAGCCTATTTAATAAGGCTATTTAATATGCCTAAGTTGCTGAAATAAGCCTATTTAATAAAGTTATTTAATGAGCCTAAGTTGCTGAAAAAATCCTATTTAATAAGGCTGTTTAATGAGCCTAAGTTGCTGAAATAAGCCTATTTAATAAGCCTAAGTTTCTGAACTAAGCCTATTTAAAAATACTATTTAATAAGCCTAAGTTGCTGAAATAAGCCTATTAAATAAGCGTAAGTTACTGAAATAAGGCTATTTAATAAGCCTATTTAATAAGCCTACGTTGCTGAATAAGCCTATTTAATAAGCCTAAGTTGCTGAAATAAGCCTATTTAATAAGTCTAAGTTGCTGAAATAAGGCTATTTAATAAGCCTACGTTGCTGAATAAGCCTATTTAATAAGCCTAAGTTGCTGAAATAAGCCTATTTAATAAGTCTAAGTTGCTGAAATAAGGCTATTTAATAAGCCTACGTTGCTGAATAAGCCTATTTAATAAGCCTAAGTTGCTGAAATAAGCCTATTTAATAAGCCTAAGTTGCTGAAATAAGGCTATTTAATAAGTCCAAGTTGCTGAAATAAGCCTATTTAATAAGCCTAAGTTGCTGAATAAGCGTATTTCATAAGCCTAAGTTGCTGAAATAAGCCTTTTTAATATGTCTCAGTTGCTGAAATAAGCCTATTTAATAAGCCTAAGTTGCTGAAATAAGCCTATTTAAATAGGCTATTTAATAAGCCTAAGTTGCTGAATAAGCCTATTTAATAAAGTTATTTAATGAGCCTAAGTTGCTGAAAAAATCCTATTTAATAAGGCTGTTTAATGAGCCTAAGTTGCTGAAATAAGCCTATTTAATAAGCCTAAGTTTCTGAACTAAGCCTATTTAAAAATACTATTTAATAAGCCTAAGTTGCTGAAATAAGCCTATTAAATAAGCGTAAGTTACTGAAATAAGGCTATTTAATAAGCCTATTTAATAAGCCTACGTTGCTGAATAAGCCTATTTAATAAGCCTAAGTTGCTGAAATAAGCCTATTTAATAAGTCTAAGTTGCTGAAATAAGGCTATTTAATAAGCCTACGTTGCTGAATAAGCCTATTTAATAAGCCTAAGTTGCTGAAATAAGCCTATTTAATAAGTCTAAGTTGCTGAAATAAGGCTATTTAATAAGCCTATGTTGCTGAAATAAGCCTATTTAATAAGCCTAAGTTGCTGAAATAAGGCTATTTAATGAGTCCAAGTTGCTGAAATAAGCCGATTTAATAAGCCTAAGTTGCTGAAATAAGTATATTTAATAAGCATAAGTTGCTGAAATAAGCCTATTTAATAAGTCTAAGTTGCTGAAATAAGGCTATTTAATAAGTCTAAGTTGCTGAAATAAGCCTTTTTAATCAGCGTAAGTTGCTGAAATACGCCTATTTAATAAGCCCAAGTTGCTGAAATAAGCCTACTTAATTAGGCTATTTAATAAGCCTAAGTTGCTGAAATAAGCCTGTTTAATAAGCCTAAGTTGCTGAAATAAGCCTATTTAATAAGACTATTTAATAAGCCTATTTAATAGGCCTATTTAATAAGTCTAAGTTGCTGAATAAGCCTATTTAATAAGCCTAAGTTGCTGAATAAACCTATTTAATAAGTCTAAGTTGCTGAAATAAGCCTATTTAATAAGGCTATTTAATAAGCCTAAGTTGCTGAATAAGCCTATTTAATAAGTCTAAGTTGCTGAAATAAGGGTATTTAATAAGCCTAAGTTGCTAAAATAAGGCTATTTAATAAGTTTAAGTTGCTGAAATAAGCCAATTTAATAAGCCTAAGTTGCTGAAATAAGCCTATTTAATAAGGCTATTTAATGAGCCTAAGTTGCTGAAATAAGCCTATTTAATAAGCCTAAGTTTCTGAACTAAGCCTATTTAAAAAGGTATATTTAATAAGTCTAAGTTGCTGAAATAAACCTATTTAAAATTCTATTTAATAAGCCTAAGTTGCTGAAATAAACCTGTTTAATAAGGCTATTTAATAAGCATAAGTTGCTGAAATAAGCCTATTTAATAAGCCTAAGTTGCTGAATAAGCGTATTTCATATGCCTAAGTTGCTGAAATAAGCCTTTTTAATATGTCTCAGTTGCTGAAATAAGCCTATTTAATAAGCCTAAGTTGCTGAAATAAGCCTATTTAAATAGGCTATTTAATAAGCCTAAGTTGCTGAATAAGCCTATTTAATAAGTCTAAGTTGCTGAAATAAGGCTATTTAATAAGCCTAAGTTGCTGAAAAAAGCCTATTTAAAATGCTATTTAATAAGCCTAAATTGCTAGAAATAAAACTGTTTATAAAGGCTATTTAATAAGCATAAGTTGCTGAAATAAGCCTATTTAATAAGCCTAAGTTGCTGAAATAAGCCTATTTAATAAGGCTATTTAATAAGTCTAAGTTGCAGAAATGAACCTATTTAATAATGCTATTTAATATGCCTAATTTGCCTAAATAAGCATATTTAATAAGCCTAAGTTGCTAAAATAAGCCTATTTAATAGGCCTATCTAATAAGTCTAAGTTGCAGAAATAAGCATATTTCATAAGCATATTTAATGAGCCTAAGTTGCTGAAATGTCTATTTAATAAGTCGGTTTAATAAGTCTAAGTTGCTAAAATAAGCCTATTTAATAAGGCTATTTAATAAGCCTAAGTTGCTGAAATAAGCCTATTTAATAAAGTTATTTAATGAGCCTAAGTTGCTGAAATAAGCCTATTTAATAAGCCTAAGTTTCTGAACTAAGCCTATTTAAAAATACTATTTAATAAGCCTAAGTTGCTGAAATAAGCCTATTAAATAAGCGTAAGTTACTGAAATAAGGCTATTTAATAAGCCTATTTAATAAGCCTACGTTGCTGAATAAGCCTATTTAATAAGCCTAAGTTGCTGAAATAAGCCTTTTTAATAAGCCTAAGTTGCTGAAATAAGGCTATTTAATAAGTCCAAGTTGCTGAAATAAGCAGATTTAATAAGCCTAAGTTGCTGAAATAAGCCTTTTTAATCAGCGTAAGTTGCTGAAATAAACCTATTTAATAAGCCCAAGTTGCTGAAATAAGCCTACTTAATTAGGCTATTTAATAAGCCTAAGTTGCTGAAATAAGCCTATTTAATAAGCGTAAGTTACTGAAATAAGGCTATTTAATAAGCCTATTTAATAACCCTACGTTGCTGAATAAGCCTATTTAATAAGCCTAAGTTGCTGAAATAAGCCTATTTAATAAGTCTAAGTTGCTGAAATAAGGCTATTTAATAAGCCTACGTTGCTGAATAAGCCTATTTAATAAGCCTAAGTTGCTGAAATAAGCCTATTTAATAAGCCTAAGTTGCTGAAATAAGGCTATTTAATAAGTCCAAGTTGCTGAAATAAGCCTATTTAATAAGCCTAAGTTGCTGAATAAGCGTATTTCATAAGCCTAAGTTGCTGAAATAAGCCTTTTTAATATGTCTCAGTTGCTGAAATAAGCCTATTTAATAAGCCTAAGTTGCTGAAATAAGCCTATTTAAATAGGCTATTTAATAAGCCTAAGTTGCTGAATAAGCCTATTTAATAAGTCTAAGTTGCTGAAATAAGGCTATTTAATAAGCCTAAGTTGCTGAAATAAGCCTATTTAAAAATGCTATTTAATAAGCCTAAATTGCTAGAAATAAAACTGTTTATAAAGGCTATTTAATAAGCATAAGTTGCTGAAATAAGCCTATTTAATAAGCCTAAGTTGCTGAAATAAGCCTATTTAATAAGGCTATTTAATAAGTCTAAGTTGCAGAAATGAACCTATTTAATAATGCTATTTAATACGCCTAATTTGCCTAAATAAGCATATTTAATAAGCCTAAGTTGCTAAAATAAGCCTATTTAATAGGCCTATCTAATAAGTCTAAGTTGCAGAAATAAGCATATTTCATAAGCATAGTTAATGAGCCTAAGTTGCTGAAATGTCTATTTAATAAGTCGGTTTAATAAGTCTAAGTTGCTAAAATAAGCCTATTTAATAAGGCTATTTAATATGCCTAAGTTGCTGAAATAAGCCTATTTAATAAAGTTATTTAATGAGCCTAAGTTGCTGAAAAAATCCTATTTAATAAGGCTGTTTAATGAGCCTAAGTTGCTGAAATAAGCCTATTTAATAAGCCTAAGTTTCTGAACTAAGCCTATTTAAAAATACTATTTAATAAGCCTAAGTTGCTGAAATAAGCCTATTAAATAAGCGTAAGTTACTGAAATAAGGCTATTTAATAAGCCTATTTAATAAGCCTACGTTGCTGAATAAGCCTATTTAATAAGCCTAAGTTGCTGAAATAAGCCTATTTAATAAGTCTAAGTTGCTGAAATAAGGCTATTTAATAAGCCTACGTTGCTGAATAAGCCTATTTAATAAGCCTAAGTTGCTGAAATAAGCCTATTTAATAAGGCTAAGTTGCTGAAATAAGGCTATTTAATAAGCCTACGTTGCTGAATAAGCCTATTTAATAAGCCTAAGTTGCTGAAATAAGCCTATTTAATAAGCCTAAGTTGCTGAAATAAGGCTATTTAATAAGTCCAAGTTGCTGAAATAAGCCTATTTAATAAGCCTAAGTTGCTGAATAAGCGTATTTCATAAGCCTAAGTTGCTGAAATAAGCCTTTTTAATATGTCTCAGTTGCTGAAATAAGCCTATTTAATAAGCCTAAGTTGCTGAAATAAGCCTATTTAAATAGGCTATTTAATAAGCCTAAGTTGCTGAATAAGCCTATTTAATAAAGTTATTTAATGAGCCTAAGTTGCTGAAAAAATCCTATTTAATAAGGCTGTTTAATGAGCCTAAGTTGCTGAAATAAGCCTATTTAATAAGCCTAAGTTTCTGAACTAAGCCTATTTAAAAATACTATTTAATAAGCCTAAGTTGCTGAAATAAGCCTATTAAATAAGCGTAAGTTACTGAAATAAGGCTATTTAATAAGCCTATTTAATAAGCCTACGTTGCTGAATAAGCCTATTTAATAAGCCTAAGTTGCTGAAATAAGCCTATTTAATAAGTCTAAGTTGCTGAAATAAGGCTATTTAATAAGCCTACGTTGCTGAATAAGCCTATTTAATAAGCCTAAGTTGCTGAAATAAGCCTATTTAATAAGTCTAAGTTGCTGAAATAAGGCTATTTAATAAGCCTACGTTGCTGAATAAGCCTATTTAATAAGCCTAAGTTGCTGAAATAAGCCTATTTAATAAGCCTAAGTTGCTGAAATAAGGCTATTTAATAAGTCCAAGTTGCTGAAATAAGCCTATTTAATAAGCCTAAGTTGCTGAATAAGCGTATTTCATAAGCCTAAGTTGCTGAAATAAGCCTTTTTAATATGTCTCAGTTGCTGAAATAAGCGTATTTAATAAGCCTAAGTTGCTGAAATAAGCCTATTTAAATAGGCTATTTAATAAGCCTAAGTTGCTGAATAAGCCTATTTAATAAGTCTAAGTTGCTGAAATAAGGCTATTTAATAAGCCTAAGTTGCTGAAATAAGCCTATTTAAAAATGCTATTTAATAAGCCTAAATTGCTAGAAATAAAACTGTTTATAAAGGCTATTTAATAA
This sequence comes from Petromyzon marinus, assembly GCF_048934315.1. Lineage (NCBI taxonomy): Eukaryota > Metazoa > Chordata > Hyperoartia > Petromyzontiformes > Petromyzontidae > Petromyzon > Petromyzon marinus. The sequence goes on along the minus strand of NW_027422983.1, from coordinate 6,162,800 downwards.
GCATAAGTTGCTGAAATAAGCCTATTTAATAAGCCTAAGTTGCTGAAATAAGCCTATTTAATAAGGCTATTTAATAAGTCTAAGTTGCAGAAATGAACCTATTTAATAATGCTATTTAATACGCCTAATTTGCCTAAATAAGCATATTTAATAAGCCTAAGTTGCTAAAATAAGCCTATTTAAAAGGCCTATCTAATAAGTCTAAGTTGCAGAAATAAGCATATTTCATAAGCATAGTTAATGAGCCTAAGTTGCTGAAATGTCTATTTAATAAGTCGGTTTAATAAGTCTAAGTTGCTAAAATAAGCCTATTTAATAAGGCTATTTAATATGCCTAAGTTGCTGAAATAAGCCTATTTAATAAAGTTATTTAATGAGCCTAAGTTGCTGAAAAAAGCCTATTTAATAAGGCTATTTAATGAGCCTAAGTTGCTGAAATAAGCCTATTTAATAAGCCTAAGTTTCTGAACTAAGCCTATTTAAAAATACTATTTAATAAGCCTAAGTTGCTGAAATAAGCCTATTAAATAAGCGTAAGTTACTGAAATAAGGCTATTTAATAAGCCTATTTAATAAGCCTACGTTGCTGAATAAGCCTATTTAATAAGCCTAAGTTGCTGAAATAAGCCTATTTAATAAGTCTAAGTTGCTGAAATAAGGCTATTTAATAAGCCTACGTTGCTGAATAAGCCTATTTAATAAGCCTAAGTTGCTGAAATAAGCCTATTTAATAAGTCTAAGTTGCTGAAATAAGGCTATTTAATAAGCCTACGTTGCTGAATAAGCCTATTTAATAAGCCTAAGTTGCTGAAATAAGCCTATTTAATAAGTCTAAGTTGCTGAAATAAGGCTATTTAATAAGCCTATGTTGCTGAAATAAGCCTATTTAATAAGCCTAAGTTGCTGAAATAAGGCTATTTAATGAGTCCAAGTTGCTGAAATAAGCCGATTTAATAAGCCTAAGTTGCTGAAATAAGTATATTTAATAAGCATAAGTTGCTGAAATAAGCCTATTTAATAAGTCTAAGTTGCTGAAATAAGGCTATTTAATAAGTCTAAGTTGCTGAAATAAGCCTTTTTAATCAGCGTAAGTTGCTGAAATACGCCTATTTAATAAGCCCAAGTTGTTGAAATAAGCCTACTCAATTAGGCTATTTAATAAGCCTAAGTTGCTGAAATAAGCCTGTTTAATAAGCCTAAGTTGCTGAAATAAGCCTATTTAATAAGCCTATTTAATAAGCCTATTTAATAGGCCTATTTAATAAGTCTAAGTTGCTGAATAAGCCTATTTAATAAACCTAAGTTGCTGAATAAACCTATTTAATAAGTCTAAGTTGCTGAAATAAGCCTATTTAATAAGGCTATTTAATAAGCCTAAGTTGCTGAATAAGCCTATTTAATAAGTCTAAGTTGCTGAAATAAGGGTATTTAATAAGGCTATTTAATGAGCCTAATTTGCTGAAATAAGCCTATTTAATAAGCCTAAGTTGCTGAAATAAGCCTATTTAATAAGGCTATTTAATGAGCCTAATTTGCTGAAATAAGCCTATTTAATAAGCCTAAGTTTCTGAACTAAGCCTATTTAAAAAGGTATATTTAATAAGTCTAAGTTGCTGAAATAAACCTATTTAAAATTCTATTTAATAAGCCTAAGTTGCTGAAATAAACCTGTTTAATAAGGCTATTTAATAAGCATAAGTTGCTGAAATAAGCCTATTTAATAAGCCTAAGTTGCTGAATAAGCGTATTTCATAAGCCTAAGTTGCTGAAATAAGCCTTTTTAATATGTCTCAGTTGCTGAAATAAGCCTATTTAATAAGCCTAAGTTGCTGAAATAAGCCTATTTAAATAGGCTATTTAATAAGCCTAAGTTGCTGAATAAGCCTATTTAATAAGTCTAAGTTGCTGAAATAAGACTATTTAATAAGCCTAAGTTGCTGAAATAAGCCTATTTAAAAATGCTATTTAATAAGCCTAAATTGCTAGAAATAAAACTGTTTATAAAGGCTATTTAATAAGCATAAGTTGCTGAAATAAGCCTATTTAATAAGCCTAAGTTGCTGAAATAAGCCTATTTAATAAGGCTATTTAATAGGTCTAAGTTGCAGAAATGAACCTATTTAATAATGCTATTTAATACGCCTAATTTGCCTAAATAAGCATATTTAATAAGCCTAAGTTGCTAAAATAAGCCTATTTAATAGGCCTATCTAATAAGTCTAAGTTGCAGAAATAAGCATATTTCATAAGCATATTTAATGAGCCTAAGTTGCTGAAATGTCTATTTAATAAGTCGGTTTAATAAGTCTAAGTTGCTAAAATAAGCCTAATTAATAAGGCTATTTAATAAGCCTAAGTTGCTGAAATAAGCCTATTTAATAAAGTTATTTAATGAGCCTAAGTTGCTGAAAAAAGCCTATTTAATAAGGCTATTTAATGAGCCTAAGTTGCTGAAATAAGCCTATTTAATAAGCCTAAGTTTCTGAACTAAGCCTATTTAAAAATACTATTTAATAAGCCTAAGTTGCTGAAATAAGCCTATTAAATAAGCGTAAGTTACTGAAATAAGGCTATTTAATAAGCCTATTTAATAAGCCTACGTTGCTGAATAAGCCTATTTAATAAGCCTAAGTTACTGAAATAAGCCTATTTAATAAATCTAAGTTGCTGAAATAAGGCTATTTAATAAGTCCAAGTTGCTGAAATAAGCAGATTTAATAAGCCTAAGTTGCTGAAATAAGTATATTTAATAAGCATAAGTTGCTGAAATAAGCCTATTTAATAAGTCTAAGTTGCTGAAATAAGCCTTTTTAATCAGCGTAAGTTGCTGAAATAAGCCTATTTAATAAGCCCAAGTTGCTGAAATAAGCCTACTTAATTAGGCTATTTAATAAGCCTAAGTTGCTGAAATAAGCCTATTTAATAAGCGTAAGTTACTGAAATAAGGCTATTTAATAAGCCTATTTAATAACCCTACGTTGCTGAATAAGCCTATTTAATAAGCCTAAGTTGCTGAAATAAGCGTATTTAATAAGTCTAAGTTGCTGAAATAAGGCTATTTAATAAGCCTAAGTTGCTGAAATAAGCCTATTTAATAAGGCTAAGTTGCTGAAATAAGCCTATTTAATAAGCCTAAGTTGCTGAAATAAGGCTATTTAATAAGTCCAAGTTGCTGAAATAAGCCTATATAATAAGCCTAAGTTGCTGAAATAAGTATATTTAATAAGCATAAGTTGCTGAAATAAGCCTATTTAATAAGTCTAAGTTGCTGAAATAAGGCTATTTAATAAGTCTAAGTTGCTGAAATAAGCCTACTTAATTAGGCTATTTAATAAGCCTAAGTTGCTGAAATAAGCCTTTTTAATATGTCTCAGTTGCTGAAATAAGCCTATTTAATAAGCCTAAGTTGCTGAAATAAGCCTATTTAAATAGGCTATTTAATAAGCCTAAGTTGCTGAATAAGCCTATTTAATAAGTCTAAGTTGCTGAAATAAGACTATTTAATAAGCCTAAGTTGCTGAAATAAGCCTATTTAAAAATGCTATTTAATAAGCCTAAATTGCTAGAAATAAAACTGTTTATAAAGGCTATTTAATAAGCATAAGTTGCTGAAATAAGCCTATTTAATAAGCCTAAGTTGCTGAAATAAGCCTATTTAATAAGGCTATTTAATAGGTCTAAGTTGCAGAAATGAACCTATTTAATAATGCTATTTAATACGCCTAATTTGCCTAAATAAGCATATTTAATAAGCCTAAGTTGCTAAAATAAGCCTATTTAATAGGCCTATCTAATAAGTCTAAGTTGCAGAAATAAGCATATTTCATAAGCATATTTAATGAGCCTAAGTTGCTGAAATGTCTATTTAATAAGTCGGTTTAATAAGTCTAAGTTGCTAAAATAAGCCTAATTAATAAGGCTATTTAATAAGCCTAAGTTGCTGAAATAAGCCTATTTAATAAAGTTATTTAATGAGCCTAAGTTGCTGAAAAAAGCCTATTTAATAAGGCTATTTAATGAGCCTAAGTTGCTGAAATAAGCCTATTTAATAAGCCTAAGTTTCTGAACTAAGCCTATTTAAAAATACTATTTAATAAGCCTAAGTTGCTGAAATAAGCCTATTAAATAAGCGTAAGTTACTGAAATAAGGCTATTTAATAAGCCTATTTAATAAGCCTACGTTGCTGAATAAGCCTATTTAATAAGCCTAAGTTACTGAAATAAGCCTATTTAATAAATCTAAGTTGCTGAAATAAGGCTATTTAATAAGTCCAAGTTGCTGAAATAAGCAGATTTAATAAGCCTAAGTTGCTGAAATAAGTATATTTAATAAGCATAAGTTGCTGAAATAAGCCTATTTAATAAGTCTAAGTTGCTGAAATAAGCCTTTTTAATCAGCGTAAGTTGCTGAAATAAGCCTATTTAATAAGCCCAAGTTGCTGAAATAAGCCTACTTAATTAGGCTATTTAATAAGCCTAAGTTGCTGAAATAAGCCTATTTAATAAGCGTAAGTTACTGAAATAAGGCTATTTAATAAGCCTATTTAATAACCCTACGTTGCTGAATAAGCCTATTTAATAAGCCTAAGTTGCTGAAATAAGCGTATTTAATAAGTCTAAGTTGCTGAAATAAGGCTATTTAATAAGCCTAAGTTGCTGAAATAAGCCTATTTAATAAGGCTAAGTTGCTGAAATAAGCCTATTTAATAAGCCTAAGTTGCTGAAATAAGGCTATTTAATAAGTCCAAGTTGCTGAAATAAGCCTATATAATAAGCCTAAGTTGCTGAAATAAGTATATTTAATAAGCATAAGTTGCTGAAATAAGCCTATTTAATAAGTCTAAGTTGCTGAAATAAGGCTATTTAATAAGTCTAAGTTGCTGAAATAAGCCTACTTAATTAGGCTATTTAATAAGCCTAAGTTGCTGAAATAAACCTATTTAATAAGCGTATGTCGCTGAAATAAGGCTATTTAATAAGTCTAAGTTGCTGAAATAAGCCTATTTAATAAGCCTGTTTAATAAGCCTAAGTTGCTGAAATAAGCCTATTTAATAAGCCTATTTAATAAGCCTATTTAATAGGCCTATTTAAGAAGTCTAAGTTGCTGAATAAGCCTATTTAATAAGCCTAAGTTGCTGAATAAACCTACTTAATTAGGCTATTTAATAAGCCTAAGTTGCTGAAATAAACCTATTTAATAAGCGTATGTCGCTGAAATAAGGCTATTTAATAAGTCTAAGTTGCTGAAATAAGCCTATTTAATAAGCCTGTTTAATAAGCCTAAGTTGCTGAAATAAGCCTATTTAATAAGCCTATTTAATAAGCCTATTTAATAGGCCTATTTAAGAAGTCTAAGTTGCTGAATAAGCCTATTTAATAAGCCTAAGTTGCTGAATAAACCTATTTAATAAGTCTAAGTTGCTGAAATAAGCCTATTTAATAAGGCTATTTAATAAGCCTAAGTTGCTGAAATAAGCCTATTTAATAAGCCTAAGTTGCTGAAATAAGTATATTTAATAAGCATAAGTTGCTGAAATAAGCCTATTTAATAAGTCTAAGTTGCTGAAATAAGGCTATTTAATAAGTCTAAGTTGCTGAAATAAGCCTACTTAATTAGGCTATTTAATAAGCCTAAGTTGCTGAAATAAACCTATTTAATAAGCGTATGTCACTGAAATAAGGCTATTTAATAAGTCTAAGTTGCTGAAATAAGCCTATTTAATAAGCCTGTTTAATAAGCCTAAGTTGCTGAAATAAGCCTATTTAATAAGCCTATTTAATAAGCCTATTTAATAGGCCTATTTAAGAAGTCTAAGTTGCTGAATAAGCCTATTTAATAAGCCTAAGTTGCTGAATAAACCTATTTATTAAGTCTAAGTTGCTGAAATAAGCCTATTTAATAAGGCTATTTAATAAGCCTAAGTTGCTGAATAAGCCTATTTAATAAGTCTAAGTTGCTGAAATAAGGCTATTTAATAAGCCTAAGTTGCTGAAATAAGGCTATTTAATAAGTTTAAGTTGCTGAAATAAGCCTATTTAATAAGCCTAAGTTGCTGAAATAAGCCTATTTAATAAGGCTATTTAATGAGCCTAAGTTGCTGAAATAAGCCTATTTAATAAGCCTAAGTTTCTGAACTAAGCCTATTTAAAAAGGTATATTTAATAAGTCTAAGTTGCTGAAATAAACCTATTTAAAAATGCTATTTAATAAGCCTAAGTTGCTGAAATAAACCTGTTTAATAAGGCTATTTAATAAGCATAAGTTGCTGAAATAAGCCTATGTAATAAGCCTAAGTTGCTGAATAAGCCTATTTCTTAAGCCTAAGTTGCTGAAATAAGCCTTTTTAATATGTCTCAGTTGCTGAAATAAGCCTATTTAATAAGTCTAAGTTGCTGAAATAAGGCTATTTAATAAGCCTAAGTTGCTGAAATAAGCCTATTTAATAAGCCTACGTTGGTGAACTAAGCCTATATAAAAAGGTCTATTTAATAAGTCTAAGTTGCTGAAAAAAACCTATTTAAAAATGCTATTTAATAAGCCTAAATTGCTAGAAATAAAACTGTTTAATAATGCTATTTAATACGCCTAATTTGCTTAAATAAGCATATTTAATAAGCCTAAGTTGCTAAAATAAGCCTATTTAATAGGCCTATCTAATAAGTCTAAGTTGCAGAAATAAGCATATTTCATAAGCATATTTAATGAGCCTAAGTTGCTGAAATGTCTATTTAATAAGTCGGTTTAATAAGTCTAAGTTGCTAAAATAAGCCTATTTAATAAGGCTATTTAATAAGCCTAAGTTGCTGAAATAAGCCTATTTAATAAGGCTATTTAATGAGCCTAAGTTGCTGAAAAAAGCCTATTTAATAAGGCTATTTAATGAGCCTAAGTTGCTGAAATAAGCCTATTTAATAAGCCTAAGTTTCTGAACTAAGCCTATTTAAAAATACTATTTAATAAGCCTAAGTTGCTGAAATAAACCTGTTTAATAAGGCTATTTAATAAGCATAAGTTGCTGAAATAAGCCTATTTAATAAGCCTGAGTTGCTGAAATAAACCTATTTAATAAGCCTAAGTTGCTAAAATAAGCCTATTTAATGAGGCTATTTAATAAGTCTATTTAATAAGCCTATTTAATAAGCCTATTTAATACGCCTATTAATAAGCCTATTTAATACGCCTATTTAATACACCTATTTAATAAGTATTTAATGAGCCTATGTATTAAGTCTATTTAATAAGCCTTTTTAATAAGCCTATTTAATAAGTCTATTTAATAAGCCTATTTAATAAGCCTATTTAATATGCCTATTAATAAGCTTATTTAATACGCCTATTTAATACACCTATTTAATAAGTATTTAATGAGCCTATGTATTAAGTCTATTTAATAAGCCATTTTAATAAGCCTATTTAATGAGTATTTAATGAGCCTATTTAATAAGCCTATTTATTGAGCTTATTTAATAAGCCTATTTATTGAGCCAATTTAATAAGACTATTTAATAAGCCTATTTAATAAGCCTATTTATTGAGCCTATTTAATAAGTCTATTTAATACGCCTATTTAATGAGCCTATTTAATAAGCCTATTTAATAAGCCTATTTATTGAGCCTATTTAATAAGTCTATTTAATAAGCCTATTTAATAAGCCTCTTTATTGAGCCTATTTAATAAGTCTATTTAATAGGCCTATTTAATAAGTCTAAGTTGCTGAAATAAGCCTATTTAATAAGCCTAAGTTTCTGAATGAGCCTATTTAATAAGCCTAAGTTGCTGAAATAAGCCTATTTAATAAGCCTAAGTTGCTGAATAAGCCTATTTAATAAGCCTAAGTTGCTGAATAAACCTATTTAATAAGTCTAAGTTGCTGAAATAAGCCTATTTAATAAAGCTATTTAATAAGCCTAAGTTGCTGAATAAGCCTATTTATTAAGTCTAAGTTTCTAAAGTAAGGCTATTTAATAAGCCTAAGTTGCTGAAATAAGGCTATTGAATAAGTCTAAGTTGCTGAAATAAGCCTATTTAATAAGCCTAAGTTGCTGAAATAAGCCTATTTAATAAGGCTATTTAATGAGCCTAAGTTGCTGAAATAAGACTATTTAATAAGCCTGAGTTTCTGAACTAAGCCTATTTAAAAAGGTATATTTAATAAGTCTAAGTTGCTGAAATAAACCTATTTAAAAATGCTATTTAATAAGCCTAAGTTGCTGAAATAAACCTGTTTAATAAGGCTATTTAATAAGCATAAGTTGCTGAAATAAGCTTATTTAATAAGCCTAAGTTGCTGAAATAAGCCTATTTAATGAGGCTATTTAATAAGTCTATTTAATAAGCCTTTTTAATAAGCCTATTTAATAAGTCTATTTAATAAGCCTATTTAATAAGTCTATTTAATAAGTCTATTTAATAAGCCTATTTAATAAGTATTTAATAAGCCGATTTAATAAGTCTATTTAATAAGCCTATTTAATAAGCCTATTTAATAAGTCTATTTAATAAGCCTATTTAATAAGTCTATTTAATAAGTCTATTTAATAAGTCTATTTAATAAGCCTATTTAATAAGTATTTAATAAGCCGATTTAATAAGTCTATTTAATAAGCCTATTTAATAAGCCTATTTAATAAGTCTATTTAATAGGCCTATTTAATAAGTCTAAGTTGCTGAAATAAGCCTATTTAATAAGCCTAAGTTTCTGAATGAGCCTATTTAATAAGCCTAAGTTGCTGAAATAAGCCTATTTAATAAGCCTAAGTTGCTGAATAAGCCTATTTAATAAGCCTAAGTTGCTGAATAAACCTATTTAATAAGTCTAAGTTGCTGAAATAAGCCTATTTAATAAAGCTATTTAATAAGCCTAAGTTGCTGAATAAGCCTATTTATTAAGTCTAAGTTTCTAAAGTAAGGCTATTTAATAAGCCTAAGTTGCTGAAATAAGGCTATTGAATAAGTCTAAGTTGCTGAAATAAGCCTATTTAATAAGCCTAAGTTGCTGAAATAAGCCTATTTAATAAGGCTATTTAATGAGCCTAAGTTGCTGAAATAAGACTATTTAATAAGCCTGAGTTTCTGAACTAAGCCTATTTAAAAAGGTATATTTAATAAGTCTAAGTTGCTGAAATAAACCTATTTAAAAATGCTATTTAATAAGCCTAAGTTGCTGAAATAAACCTGTTTAATAAGGCTATTTAATAAGCATAAGTTGCTGAAATAAGCTTATTTAATAAGCCTAAGTTGCTGAAATAAGCCTATTTAATGAGGCTATTTAATAAGTCTATTTAATAAGCCTTTTTAATAAGCCTATTTAATAAGTCTATTTAATAAGCCTATTTAATAAGTCTATTTAATAAGTCTATTTAATAAGCCTATTTAATAAGTATTTAATAAGCCGATTTAATAAGTCTATTTAATAAGCCTATTTAATAAGCCTATTTAATAAGTCTATTTAATAAGTCTATTTAATAAGCCTATTTAATAAGTCTATTTAATAAGTCTATTTAATAAGCCTATTTAATAAGTATTTAATAAGCCGATTTAATAAGTCTATTTAATAAGCCTATTTAATAAGCCTATTTAATAAGCCTATTTATTGAGACTATTTAATAAGTCTATTTAATAAGCCTATTTAATAAGCCTATTTAATGAGCCTATTTAATAAGTCTATTTAATAAGCCTATTTAATAGGCCTTTTTAATAAGTCTAAGTTGCTGAAATAAGCCTATTTAATAAGCCTATTTAATAGGCCTATTGAATAAATCTAAGTTGCTGAAATAAGCCTATTTAATAAGCTTAAGTTTCTGAATGAGCCTATTTAATAAGCCTAAGTTGCTGAAATAAGCCTATTAAATAAGCCTAAGTTGCTGAATAAGCCTATTTAATAAGCCTAAGTTGCTGAATAAACGTATTTAATAAGTCTAAATTGCTGAATTAAGCATATTTAATAAGGCTATTTAATAAGCCTAAGTTGCTGAATAAGCCTATTTAATAAGGCTATTTAATGAGCCTAAGTTGCTGAAATGAGACTATTTAATAACCCTAAGTTTCTGAACTAAGCCTATTTAAAAAGGTATATTTAATAAGTCTAAGTTGCTGAAATAAACCTATTTAAAATGCTATTTAATAAGCCTAATTTGCTGAAATAAACCTGTTTAATAAGGCTATTTAATAAGAATAAGTTGCTGAAATAAGCTTATTTAATAAGCCTAAGTTGCTGAATAAGCCTATTTCATAAGCCTAAGTTGCTGAAATAAGCCTTTTTAATATGTCTCAGTTGCTGAAATAAGCCTATTTAATAAGCCTAAGTTGCTGAAATAAGCCTATTTAAATAGGCTATTTAATAAGCCTAAGTTGCTGAATATGCCTATTTAATAAGTCTAAGTTGCTGAAATAAGGCTATTTAATAAGCCTAAGTTGCTGAAATAAGCCTATTTAATAAGCCTACGTTGGTGAAATAAGCCTATTTAATAAGGCTATTTAATAAGTCTAAGTTGCAGAAATGAACCTATTTAATAATGCTATTTAATACGCCTAATTTGCTTAAATAAGCATATTTAATAAGCCTAAGTTGCTAAAATAAGCCTATTTAATAGGCCTATCTAATAAGTCTAAGTTGCAGAAATAAGCATATTTCATAAGCATATTTAATGAGCCTAAGTTGCTGAAATGTCTATTTAATAAGTCGGTTTAATAAGTCTAAGTTGCTAAAATAAGCCTATTTAATAAGGCTATTTAATAAGCCTAAGTTGCTGAAATAAGCCTATTTAATAAGGCTATTTAATGAGCCTAAGTTGCTGAAAAAAGCCTATTTAATAAGGCTATTTAATGAGCCTAAGTTGCTGAAATAAGCCTATTTAATAAGCCTAAGTTTCTGAACTAAGCCTATTTAAAAATACTATTTAATAAGCCTAAGTTGCTGAAATAAACCTGTTTAATAAGGCTATTTAATAAGCATAAGTTGCTGAAATAAGCCTATTTAATAAGCCTGAGTTGCTGAAATAAGTCTATTTAATAAGGCTATTTAATAAGTCTAAGTTGCTGAAATAAACCTATTTAATAAGCCTAAGTTGCTAAAATAAGCCTATTTAATGAGGCTATTTAATAAGTCTATTTAATAAGCCTATTTAATAAGCCTATTTAATACGCCTATTAATAAGCCTATTTAATACGCCTATTTAATACACCTATTTAATAAGTATTTCATGAGCCTATGTATTAAGTCTATTTAATAAGCCTTTTTAATAAGCCTATTTAATAAGTCTATTTAATAAGCCTATTTAATAAGCCTATTTAATATGCCTATTAATAAGCCTATTTATTGAGCCTATTTAATAAGACTATTTAATAAGCCTATTTAATAAGCCTATTTATTGAGCCTATTTAATAAGTCTATTTAATACGCCTATTTAATAAGCCTATTTAATAAGCCTATTTAATAAGCCTATTTATTGAGCCTATTTAATAAGTCTATTTAATAAGCCTATTTAATAAGCCTCTTTATTGAGCCTATTTAATAAGTCTATTTAATAAGCCTATTTAATAAGTATTTAATGAGCCTATTTAATCAGTCTATTTAAAAGGCCTATTTAATAAGTCTAAGTTGCTGAAATAAGCCTATTTAATAAGCCTAAGTTTCTGAATGAGCCTATTTAATAAGCCTAAGTTGCTGAAATAAGTCTATTTAATAAGCCTAAGTTGCTGAATAAGCCTATTTAATAAGCCTAAGTTGATGAAATAAGCCTGTTTAATAAGGCTATTTAATAAGCATAAGTTGCTGAAGTAAGCTTATTTAATAAGCCTAAGTTGCTGAAATAAGCCTATTTAATAAGGCTCTTTAATAAGTCTATTTAAAAAGTCTATTTAATAAGCCTATTTAATAAGTCTATTTAATATGTCTAGTTAATAAGCCTACTTAATAAGTATTTAATGAGCCTATTTAATAAGTCTATTTAATAAGCCTATTTAATAGGCCTATTTAATAAGTCTAAGTTGCTGAAATAAGCCTATTTAATAAGGCTATTTAATAAGCCCAAGTTGCTGAATGAGCATATTTAATAAGCCTAAGTTGCTGAAATAAGCCTATTTAATAAGCCTAAGTTGCTGAATAAGCCTATTTAATAAGCCTAAGTTGCTGAATAAACCTATTTAATAAGTCTAAGTTGCTGAAATAAGCCTATTTAATAAGGCTATTTAATAAGCCTAAGTTGCTGAATAAGCCTATTTAATAAGTCTGAGTTGGTGAAATAAGGGTATTTAATAAGCCTAAGTTGCTGAAATAAGGCTATTTAATAAGTTTAAGTTGCTGAAATAAGCCTATTTAATAAGCCTAAGTTGCTGAAATAAGCCTATTTAATAAGGCTATTTAATGAGCCTAAGTTGCTGAAATAAGCCTACTTAATAAGCCTAAGTTTCTGAACTAAGCCTATTTAAAAAGGTTTATTTAATAAGTCTAAGTTGCTGAAATAAACCTATTTAAAAATGCTATTTAATAAGCCTAAGTTGCTGAAATAAACCTGTTTAATAAGGCTATTTAATAAGCATAAGTTTCTGAACTAAGCCTATTTAAAAATACTATTTAATAAGCCTAAGTTGCTGAAATAAACCTGTTTAATAAGGCTATTTAATAAGTCTAAGTTGCTGAAATAAACCTATTTAATAAGCCTAAGTTGCTAAAATAAGCCTATTTAATGAGCCTATGCATTAAGTCTATTTAATAAGCCTTTTTAATAAGCCTATTTAATAAGTCTATTTAATAAGCCTATTTAATAAGTCTATTTAATACGTCTATTTAATAAGCCTATTTAATAAGTATTTAATGAGCCTATTTAATAAGCCTATTTATTGAGCCTATTTAATAAGCCTATTTATTGAGCCTATTTAATAAGCCTATTTAATAAGCCTATTTATTGAGCCTATTTAATAAGCCTATTTAATAAGCCTATTTAATAAGCCTCTTTATTGAGCCTATTTAATAAGTCTATTTAATAGGCCTATTTAATGAGCCTATTTAATCAGCCTATTTAATAAGCCTATTTATTGAGCCTATTTAATAAGCCTATTTAATAAGCCTATTTAATAAGCCTCTTTATTGAGCCTATTTAATAAGTCTATTTAATAAGCCTATTTCATAAGTATTTAATTAGCCTATTTAATCAGTCTATTTAATAGGCCTATGTAATAAGTCTAAGTTGCTGAAATAAGCCTATTTAATAAGGCTAAGTTTCTGAATGAGCCTATTTAATAAGCCTAAGTTGCTGAAATAAGCCTATTTAATAAGCCTAAGTTGCTGAATAAGCCTATTTAATAAGCCTAAGTTGCTGAATAAACCTATTTAATAAGTCTAAGTTGCTGAAATAAGCCTATTGAATAAGGCTATTTAATAAGCCTAAGTTGCTGAAATAAGGCTATTTAATAAGCCTAAGTTGCTGAAATAAGCCTATTTAATAAGGCTATTTAATGAGCCTAAGTTGCTGAAATAAGCCTATTTAATAAGCCTAAGTTTCTGAACTAAGCCTATTTAAAAATACTATTTAATAAGCCTAAGTTGCTGAAATAAACCTGTTTAATGAGGCTATTTAATTAGCATAAGTTGCTGAAATAAGCCTATTTAATAAGCCTGAGTTGCTGAAATAAGCCTATTTAATAAGGCTATTTAATAAGTCTAAGTTGCTGAAATAAACCTATTTAATAAACCTAAGTTGCTAAAATAAGCCTATTTAATGAGGCTATTTAATAAGTCTATTTAATAAGCCTATTTAATAAGCCTATTTAATACACCTATTTAATACACCTATTTAATAAGTATTTAATGAGCCTATGTATTAAGTCTATTTAATAAGCCTTTTTAATAAGCCTATTTAATAAGTCTATTTAATAAGCCTATTTAATAAGTCTATTTAATAAGTCTATTTAATAAGCCTATTTATTGAGCCTATTTAATAAGCCTATTTAATAAGCCTGTTTATTGAGCCTATTTAATAAGTCTATTTAATAGGCCTATTTAATGAGCCTATTTAATCAGCCTATTTAATAAGCCTATTTATTGAGCCTATTTAATAAGCCTATTTAATAAGCCTATTTAATAAGCCTCTTTATTGAGCCTATTTAATAAGTCTATTTAATAAGCCTATTTCATAAGTATTTAATTAGCCTATTTAATCAGTCTATTTAATAGGCCTATTTAATAAGTCTAAGTTGCTGAAATAAGCCTATTTAATAAGGCTAAGTTTCTGAATGAGCCTATTTAATAAGCCTAAGTTGCTGAAATAAGCCTATTTAATAAGCCTAAGTTGCTGAATAAGCCTATTTAATAAGCCTAAGTTGCTGAATAAACCTATTTAATAAGTCTAAGTTGCTGAAATAAGCCTATTGAATAAGGCTATTTAATAAGCCTAAGTTGCTGAAATAAGCCTATTTAATAAGCCTAAGTTTCTGAACTAAGCCTATTTAAAAATACTATTTAATAAGCCTAAGTTGCTGAAATAAACCTGTTTAATGAGGCTATTTAATTAGCATAAGTTGCTGAAATAAGCATATTTAATAAGCCTGAGTTGCTGAAATAAGCCTATTTAATAAGGCTATTTAATAAGTCTAAGTTGCTGAAATAAACCTATTTAATAAACCTAAGTTGCTAAAATAAGCCTATTTAATGAGGCTATTTAATAAGTCTATTTAATAAGCCTATTTAATAAGCCTATTTAATACGCCTATTTAATACACCTATTTAATAAGTATTTAATGAGCCTATGTATTAAGTCTATTTAATAAGCCTTTTTAATAAGCCTATTTAATAAGTCTATTTAATAAGCCTATTTAATAAGTCTATTTAATAAGTCTATTTAATAAGCCTATTTAATAAGTATTTAATGAGCCTATTTAATAAGCCTATTTATTGAGCCTATTTAATAAGCCTATTTATTGAGCCTATTTAATAAGCATATTTAATAAGCCTATTTAATAAGCCTATTTATTGAGCCTATTTAATAAGTCTATTTAATATGCCTATTTAATAAGCCTATTTAATAAGCCTATTTAATAAGTATTTATTGAGCCTATTTAATAAGCCAATTTAATAAGCCTATTTAATAAGCCTCTTTATTGAGCCTATTTAATCAGTCTATTTAATAGGCCTATTTAATGAGTCTAAGTTGCAGAAATAAGCCTATTTAATAAGCCTAAGTTTCTGAATGAGCCTATTTAATAAGCCTATGTTGCTGAAATAAGCCTATTTAATAAGCCTAAGTTGCTGAATAAGCCTATTTAATAAGCCTAAGTTTCTGAACTAAGCCTATTTAAAAATACTATTTAATAAGCCTAAGTTGCTGAAATAAACCTGTTTAATGAGGCTATTTAATAAGCATAAGTTGCTGAAATAAGACTATTTAATAAGCCTGAGTTGCTGAAATACGCCTATTTAATAAGGCTATTTAATAAGTCTAAGTTGCTGAAATAAACCTATTTAATAAGCCTAAGTTGCTAAAATAAGCCTATTTAATGAGGCTATTTAATAAGTCTATTTAATAAGCCTATTTAATAAGCCTATTTAATATGCCTATTTAATAAGCCTATTTAATAAGCCTATTTAATAAGCCTATTTAATAAGCCTATTTAATACGTATTTAATGAGCCTATTTAATAAGCCTATTTATTGAGCCTATTTAATAAGCCTATTTATTGAGCCTATTTAATAAGCCTATTTAATAAGCCTATTTATTGAGCCTATTTAATAAGTCTATTTAATAGGCCTATTTAATAGGCCTATTTAATAAGCCTATTTAATAAGCCTATTTATTGAGCCTATTTAATAAGCCTATTTAATAAGCCTCTTTATTGAGCCTATTTAATAAGTCTATTTAATAAGCCTATTTATTGAGCCTATTTAATAAGCCTATTTAATAAGCCTATTTATTGAGCCTATTTAATAAGTCTATTTAATATGCCTATTTAATAAGCCTATTTAATAAGCCTATTTAATAAGCTTATTTATTGAGCCTATTTAATAAGCCAATTTAATAAACCTATTTAATAAGCCTCTTTATTGAGCCTATTTAATCAGTCTATTTAATAGGCCTATTTAATAAGTCTAAGTTGCTGAAATAAGCCTATTTAATAAGCCTAAGTTTCTGAATGAGCCTATTTAATAAGCCTATGTTGCTGAAATAAGCCTATTTAATAAGCCTAAGTTGCTGAATAAGCCTATTTAATAAGCCTAAGTTTCTGAACTAAGCCTATTTAAAAATACTATTTAATAAGCCTAAGTTGCTGAAATAAACCTGTTTAATGAGGCTATTTAATAAGCATAAGTTGCTGAAATAAGACTATTTAATAAGCCTGAGTTGCTGAAATAAGCCTATTTAATAAGGCTATTTAATAAGTCTAAGTTGCTGAAATAAACCTATTTAATAAGCCTAAGTTGCTAAAATAAGCCTATTTAATGAGGCTATTTAATAAGTCTATTTAATAAGCCTATTTAATAAGCCTATTTAATATGCCTATTTAATAAGCCTATTTAATAAGCCTATTTAATAAGCCTATTTAATAAGCCTATTTAATACGTATTTAATGAGCCTATTTAATAAGCCTATTTATTGAGCCTATTTAATAAGCCAATTTTTTGAGCCTATTTAATAAGCCTATTTAATAAGCCTATTTATTGAGCCTATTTAATAAGTCTATTTAATAGGCCTATTTAATAGGCCTATTTAATAAGCCTATTTAATAAGCCTATTTATTGAGCCTATTTAATAAGCCTATTTAATAAGCTTCTTTATTGAGCCTATTTAATAAGTCTATTTAATAAGCCTATTTATTGAGCCTATTTAATAAGTCTATTTAATAAGCCTATTTAATAAGTATTTAATGAGCCTATTTAATAAGCCTATTTATTGAGCCTATTTAATAAGCCTATTTATTGAGCCTATTTAATAAGCCTATTTAATAAGCCTATTTAATAAGCCTATTTATTGAGCCTATTTAATAAGTCTATTTAATATGCCTATTTAATAAGCCTATTTAATAAGCCTATTTAATAAGCTTATTTATTGAGCCTATTTAATAAGCCAATTTAATAAGCCTATTTAATAAGCCTCTTTATTGAGCCTATTTAATCAGTCTATTTAATAGGCCTATTTAATAAGCCTAAGTTGCTGAAATAAGCCTATTTAATAAGCCTAAGTTTCTGAATGAGCCTATTTAATAAGCCTAAGTTGCTGAAATAAGCCTATTTAATAAGCCTAAGTTGCTGAATAAGCCTATTTAATAAGCCTAAGTTTCTGAACTAAGCCCATTTTAAAATACTATTTAATAAGCCTAAGTTGCTGAAATAAACCTGTTTAATGAGGCTATTTAATAAGCATAAGTTGCTGAAATAAGACTATTTAATAAGCCTGAGTTGCTGAAATAAGCCTATTTAATAAGGCTATTTAATAAGTCTAAGTTGCTGAAATAAACCTATTTAATAAGCCTAAGTTGCTAAAATAAGCCTATTTAATGAGGCTATTTAATAAGTCTATTTAATAAGCCTATTTAATAAGCCTATTTAATATGCCTATTTAATAAGCCTATTTAATAAGCCTATTTAATAAGCCTATTTAATAAGCCTATTTAATACGTATTTAATGAGCCTATTTAATAAGCCTATTTATTGAGCCTATTTAATAAGCCTATTTATTGAGCCTATTTAATAAGCCTATTTAATAAGCCTATTTATTGAGCCTATTTAATAAGTCTATTTAATAGGCCTATTTAATAGGCCTATTTAATAAGCCTATTTAATAAGCCTATTTATTGAGCCTATTTAATAAGCCTATTTAATGAGCCTCTTTATTGAGCCTATTTAATAAGACTATTTAATAAGCCTATTTCATAAGTATTTAATGAGCCTATTTAATCAGTCTATTTAATAGGCCTATTTAATAAGTCTAAGTTGCTGAAATAAGCCTATTTAATAAGCCTAAGTTTGTGAATGAGCCTATTTAATACGCCTAAGTTACTGAAAAAAGCCTATTTAATAATCCTAAGTTGCTGAATAAGCCTATTTAATAAGCCTAAGTTGCTGAATAAACCTATTTAATAAGTCTAAGTTGCTGAAATAAGCCTATTTAATAAGGCTATTTAATAAGCCTAAGTTGCTGAAATAAGGCTATTTAATAAGTCTAAGTTGCTGAAATAAGCCTATTTAATAAGCCTAAGTTGCTGAAATAAGCCTATTTAATAAGGCTATTTAATGAGCCTAAGTTGCTGAAATAAGACTATTTAATAAGCCTGTGTTTCTGAAATAAACCTGTTTAATAAGGCTATTTAATAAGCATAAGTTGCTGAAATAAACCTATTTAATAAGCCCAAGTTGCTAAAATAAGCCTATTTAATGAGGATATTTAATAAGTCTATTTAATAAGCCTATTTAATAAGCCTATTTAATAAGCCTATTTAATACGCCTATTTAATAAACACATTTAATAAGTATTTAATGAGCATTTTTAATAAGCCTACTTAATAAGTATTTAATGAGCCTATTTAATAAGTCTAAGTTGCTGAAATAAGCCTATTTAATAAGCCTAAGTTGCTGAAATAAGCCTATTTAATAAGGCTATTTAATAAGCCTAAGTTGCTGAATAAGCCTATTTAATAAGTCTAAGTTGCTGAAATAACGCTATTTAATAAGCCTAAGTTGCTGAAATAAGCATATTTAATAAGCCTAAGTTGCTCAAATAAGCCTATTTAATGAGGCTATTTAATAAGTCTATTTATAAAGCCTATTGAATAAGCCTATTTAATAAGTCTATTTAATACGCCTATTTAATAAACATATTTAATAAGTATTTAATGAGCCTATTTAATAAGCCTATTTAATAAGCCTTTTTAATAAGCCTATTTAATAAGCCTATTTAATAAGCCTATTTAATAAGTCTATTTAATAAGGCTATTTAATAAGTATTTAATGAGCCTATTTAATAAACCTATTTATTGAGCCTATTTAATAAGCCTATTTATTGAGCCTATTTAATGAGCCTATTTATTGAGCCTATTTAGTAAGCCTATTTAATAAGTCTGTTTAATAAACCTATTTAATAAGCCTAATTAATAAGCCTATTTAATAAGCCTATTTATTGAGCCTATTTAATAAGCCTATTTAATAAGCCTCTTTATTGAGCCTATTTAATAAGTCTATTTAATAAGCCTATTTATTGAGCCTATTTAATAAGTCTATTTAATAAGCCTATTTAATAAGTATTTAATGAGCCTATTTAATAAGCCTATTTATTGAGCCTATTTAATAAGCCTATTTATTGAGCCTATTTAATAAGCCTATTTAATAAGCCTATTTAATAAGCCTATTTATTGAGCCTATTTAATAAGTCTATTTAATATGCCTATTTAATAAGCCTATTTAATACGCCTATTTAATAAGCTTATTTATTGAGCCTATTTAATAAGCCAATTTAATAAGCCTATTTAATAAGCCTCTTTATTGAGCCTATTTAATCAGTCTATTTAATAGGCCTATTTAATAAGCCTAAGTTGCTGAAATAAGCCTATTTAATAAGCCTAAGTTTCTGAATGTGCCTATTTAATAAGCCTAAGTTGCTGAAATAAGCCTATTTAATAAGCCTAAGTTGCTGAATAAGCCTATTTAATAAGCCTAAGTTTCTGAACTAAGCCTATTTAAAAATACTATTTAATAAGCCTAAGTTGCTGAAATAAACCTGTTTAATGAGGCTATTTAATTAGCATAAGTTGCTGAAATAAGCCTATTTAATAAGCCTGAGTTGCTGAAATAAGCCTATTTAATAAGGCTATTTAATAAGTCTAAGTTGCTGAAATAAACCTATTTAATAAGCCTAAGTTGCTAAAATAAGCCTATTTAATGAGGCTATTTAATAAGTCTATTTAATAAGCCTATTTAATAAGCCTATTTAATATGCCTATTTAATAAGCCTATTTAATAAGCCTATTTAATAAGCCTATTTAATAAGCCTATTTAATACGTATTTAATGAGCCTATTTAATAAGCCTATTTAATAAGCCTATTTATTGAGCCTATTTAATAAGCCTATTTAATGAGCCTCTTTATTGAGCCTATTTAATAAGACTATTTAATAAGCCTATTTCATAAGTATTTAATGAGCCTATTTAATCAGTCTATTTAATAGGCCTATTTAATAAGTCTAAGTTGCTGAAATAAGCCTATTTAATAAGCCTAAGTTGCTGAATAAGCCTATTTAATAAGCCTAAGTTGCTGAATAAACCTATTTAATAAGTCTAAGTTGCTGAAATAAGCCTATTTAATAAGGCTATTTAATAAGCCTAAGTTGCTGAAATAAGGCTATTTAATAAGTCTAAGTTGCTGAAATAAGCCTATTTAATAAGCCTAAGTTGCTGAAATAAGCCTATTTAATAAGGCTATTTAATGAGCCTAAGTTGCTGAAATAAGACTATTTAATAAGCCTGTGTTTCTGAACTAAGCATATTTAAAAAGGTATATTTAATAAGTCTAAGTTGCTGAAATAAACCTATTTAAAAATGCTATTTAATAAGCCTAAGTTGCTGAAATAAACCTGTTTAATAAGGCTATTTAATAAGCATAAGTTGCTGAAATAAACCTATTTAATAAGCCCAAGTTGCTAAAATAAGCCTATTTAATGAGGATATTTAATAAGTCTATTTAATAAGCCTATTTAATAAGCCTATTTAATAAGCCTATTTAATACGCCTATTTAATAAACACATTTAATAAGTATTTAATGAGCATTTTTAATAAGCCTATTTAATAAGTCTATTTAATAAGCCTATTTAATAAGTCTATTTAATAAGTCTAGTTAATAAGCCTACTTAATAAGTATTTAATGAGCCTATTTAATAAGTCTAAATTGCTGAAATAAGCCTATTTAATAAGCCTAAGTTGCTGAAATAAGCCTATTTAATAAGGCTATTTAATAAGCCTAAGTTGCTGAATAAGCCTATTTAATAAGTCTAAGTTGCTGAAATAACGCTATTTAATAAGCCTAAGTTGCTGAAATAAGCATATTTAATAAGCCTAAGTTGCTCAAATAAGCCTATTTAATGAGGCTATTTAATAAGTCTATTTATAAAGCCTATTGAATAAGCCTATTTAATAAGTCTATTTAATACGCCTATTTAATAAACCTATTTAATAAGTATTTAATGAGCCTATTTAATAAGCCTATTTAATAAGCCTTTTTAATAAGCCTATTTAATAAGCCTATTTAATAAGCCTATTTAATGTCTATTTAATAAGGCTATTTAATAAGTATTTAATGAGCCTATTTAATAAACCTATTTATTGAGCCTATTTAATAAGCCTATTTATTGAGCCTATTTAATGAGCCTATTTATTGAGCCTATTTAGTAAGCCTATTTAATAAGTCTATTTAATAAACCTATTTAATAAGCCTAATTAATAAGCCTATTTAATAAGCCTATTTATTGAGCCTATTTAATGAGTCTATTTAATAAGCCTGTTTAATAAGCCTATTTAATAAGTATTGAATGAGCCTATTTAATAAGCCTAAGTTGCTGAATAAGCCTATTTAATAAGCCTAAGTTGCTGAAATAAGCCTATTTAATAAGCCTATTTGATAAGCCTAAGTTGCTGAATAAGCCTATTTAATAAGCCTAAGTTGCTGAAATAAGCCTATTTAATAAGTCTAAGTTGCTGAAATAAGGCTATTTAATAAGCCTAAGTTGCTGAAATAAGCCTATTTAATAAGCCTAAGTTGCTGAAATAAGGCTATTTAATAAGTCCAAGTTGCTGAAATAAGCCTATTTAATAAGCCTAAGTTGCTGAAATAAGTATATTTAATAAGAATAAGTTGCTGAAATAAGCCTATTTAATAAGTCTAAGTTGCTGAAATAAGGCTATTTAATAAGTCTAAGTTGCTGAAATAAGCCTTTTTAATCAGCGTAAGTTGCTGAAATAAGCCTATTTAATAAGCCCAAGTTGCTGAAATAAGCCTACTTAATTAGGCTATATAATAAGCCTAAGTTGCTGAAATAAGCCTATTTAATAAGTGTAAGTTGCTGAAATAAGGCTATTTAATAAGTCTAAGTTGCTGAAATAAGCCTATTTAATAAGCCTAAGTTGCTGAAATAAGCCTATTTAATAAGCCTGTTTAATAAGCCTAAGTTGCTGAAATAAGCCTATTTAATAAGCCTATTTAATAAGCCTATTTAATAGGCCTATTTAATAGGCCTATTTAATAAGTCTAAGTTGCTGAAATACGCCTATTTAATAAGCCTAAGTTGCTGAATGAGCCTATTTAATAAGCCTAAGTTGCTGAAATAAGCCTATTTAATAAGCCTAAGTTGCTGAATAAGCCTATTTAATAAGCCTAAGTTGCTGAATAAACCTATTCAATAAGTCTAAGTTGCTGAAATAAGCATATTTAATAAGGCTATTTAATAAGCCTAAGTTGCTGAATAAGCCTATTTAATAAGCCTGTTTAATAAGCCTAAGTTGCTGAAATAAGCCTATTTAATAAGCCTATTTAATAAGCCTATTTAATAGGCCTATTTAATAAGTCTAAGTTGCTGAAATACGCCTATTTAATAAGCCTAAGTTGCTGAATGAGCCTATTTAATAAGCCTAAGTTGCTGAAATAAGCCTATTTAATAAGCCTAAGTTGCTGAATAAGCCTATTTAATAAGCCTAAGTTGCTGAATAAACCTATTCAATAAGTCTAAGTTGCTGAAATAAGCATATTTAATAAGGCTATTTAATAAGCCTAAGTTGCTGAATAAGCCTATTTAATAAGTCTAAGTTGCTGAAATAAGGCTATTTAATAAGCCTAAGTTGCTGAAATAAGGCTATTTAATAAGTTTAAGTTGCTGAAATAAGCCTATTTAATAAGCCTAAGTTGCTGAAATAAGCCTATTTAATAAGGCTATATAATGAGCCTAAGTTGCTGATTTAAAAATGCTATTTAATAAGCCTAAGTTGCTGAAATAAGCCTATTTAATAAGGCTATTTAATAAGTCTAAGTTGCTGAAATAAACCTATTTAATAAGCCTAAGTTGCTAAAATAAGCCTATTTAATGAGGCTATTTAATAAGTCTTTTTAATAAGCCTATTTAATAAGCCTATTTAATAAGCCTATTTAATACGCCTATTTAATAAACATATTTAATAAGTATTTAATGAGCCTTTTTAATAAGTCTATTTAATAAGCCTTTTTAATAAGCCTATTTAATAAGTCTATTTAATAAGCCTATTTAATAAGGCTATTTAATAAGTCTATTTGATAAGCCTATTTAATAAGTATTTAATGAGCCTATTTAATAAGCCTATTTATTGAGCCTATTTAATAAGCCTATTTATTGAGCCTATTTAATAAGCCTATTTATTGAGCCTATTTAATAAGCCTATTTATTGAGCCTATTTAATAAGCCTATTTAATAAACCTATTTAATAAGCCTATTTAATAAGCCTATTTAATACGCCTATTTAATAAACACATTTAATAAGTATTAATGAGCATTTTTAATAAGCCTATTTAATAAGTCTATTTAATAAGCCTATTTAATAAGTCTATTTAATCAGTCTAGTTAATAAGCCTACTTAATAAGTATTTAATGAGCCTATTTAATAAGTCTATTTAATAAGCCTATTTAATAGGCCTATTTAATAAGTCTAAGTTGCTGAAATAAGCCTATTTAATAAGCCTAAGTTGCTGAATAAGCCTATTTAATAAGCCTAAGTTGCTGAAATAAGCCTATTTAATAAGGCTATTTAATAAGCCTAAGTTGCTGAATAAGCCTATTTAATAAGTCTAAGTTGCTGAAATAAGCCTATTTAATAAGTGTAAGTTGCTGAAATAAGGCTATTTAATAAGTCTAAGTTGCTGAAATAAGCCTATTTAATAAGCCTAAGTTGCTGAAATAAGCCTATTTAATAAGCCTGTTTAATAAGCCTAAGTTGCTGAAATAAGCCTATTTAATAAGCCTATTTAATAAGCCTATTTAAAAGGCCTATTTAATAAGTCTAAGTTGCTGAAATACGCCTATTTAATAAGCCTAAGTTGCTGAATGAGCCTATTTAATAAGCCTAAGTTGCTGAAATAAGCCTATTTAATAAGCCTAAGTTGCTGAATAAGCCTATTTAATAAGCCTAAGTTGCTGAATAAACCTATTCAATAAGTCTAAGTTGCTGAAATAAGCATATTTAATAAGGCTATTTAATAAGCCTAAGTTGCTGAATAAGCCTATTTAATAAGTCTAAGTTGCTGAAATAAGGCTATTTAATAAGCCTAAGTTGCTGAAATAAGGCTATTTAATAAGTTTAAGTTGCTGAAATAAGCCTATTTAATAAGCCTAAGTTGCTGAAATAAGCCTATTTAATAAGGCTATATAATGAGCCTAAGTTGCTGATTTAAAAATGCTATTTAATAAGCCTAAGTTGCTGAAATAAACCTGTTTAATAAGGCTATTTAATAAGCATAAGTTGCTGAAATAAGCTTATTTAATAAGCCTAAGTTGCTGAAATAAGCCTATTTAATAAGGGTATTTAATAAGTCTAAGTTGCTGAAATAAACCTATTTAATAAGCCTAAGTTGCTAAAATAAGCCTATTTAATGAGGCTATTTAATAAGTCTATTTAATAAGCCTATTTAATAAGCCTATTTAATAAGCCTATTTAATAAGCCTATTTAATACGCCTATTTAATAAACATATTTAATAAGTATTTAATGAGCCTTTTTAATAAGTCTATTTAATAAGCCTTTTTAATAAGCCTATTTAATAAGTCTATTTAATAAGCCTATTTAATAAGGCTATTTAATAAGTCTATTTGATAAGCCTATTTAATAAGTATTTAATGAGCCTATTTAATAAGCCTATTTATTGAGCCTATTCAATAAGCCTATTTATTGAGCCTATTTAATAAGCCTATTTATTGAGCCTATTTAATAAGCCTATTTATTGAACCTATTTAATAAGCCTATTTAATAAGCCTATTTAATAAGCCTATTTAATATGCCTATTTAATAAACACATTTAATAAGTATTAATGAGCATTTTTAATAAGCCTATTTAATAAGTCTATTTAATAAGCCTATTTAATAAGTCTATTTAATCAGTCTAGTTAATAAGCCTACTTAATAAGTATTTAATGAGCCTATTTAATAAGTCTATTTAATAAGCCTATTTAATAGGCCTATTTAATAAGTCTAAGTTGCTGAAATAAGCCTATTTAATTAGCCTAAGTTGCTGAATAAGCCTATTTAATAAGCCTAAGTTTCTGAATGAGCCTATTTAATACGCCTAAGTTGTTGAAATAAGCCTATTTAATAAGCCTAAGTTGCTGAATAAGCCTATTTAATAAGCCTAAGTTGCTGAATAAACCTATTTAATAAGTCTAAGTTGCTGAAATAAGCCTATTAAATAAGGCAATTTAATAAGCCTAAGTTGCTGAAATAAGGCTATTTAATAAGTCTAAGTTGCTGAAATAAGCCTATTTAATAAGCCTAAGTTGCTGAAATAAGCCTATTTAATAAGGCTATTTAATGAGCCTAAGTTGCAGAAATAAGACTATTTAATAAGCCTGTGTTTCTGAACTAAGCATATTTAAAAAGGTATATTTAATAAGTCTAAGTTGCTGAAATAAACCTATTTAAAAATGCTATTTAATAAGCCTAAGTTGCTGAAATAAACCTGTTTAATAAGGCTATTTAATAAGCATAAGTTGCTGAAATAAGCTTATTTAATAAGCCTAAGTTGCTGAAATAAGCCTATTTTATAAGGCTCTTTAATAAGTCTAAGTTGCTGAAATAAACCTATTTAATAAGCCCAAGTTGCTAGAATAAGCCTATTTAATGAGGATATTTAATAAGTCTATTTAATAAGCCTATTTAATAAGTCTATTTAATCAGTCTAGTTAATAAGCCTACTTAATAAGTATTTAATGAGCCTATTTAATAAGTGTATTTCATAAGCCTATTTAATAGGCCTATTTAATAAGTCTAAGTTGCTGAAATAAGCCTATTTAATAAGCCTAAGTTGCTGAATAAGCCTATTTAATAAGCCTAAGTTGCTGAAATAAGCCTTTTTAATAAGTCTAAGTTGCTGAAATAAGCCTATTTAATAAGCCTAAGTTGCTGAAATAAGCCTATTTAATAAGGCTATTTAATAAGCCTAAGTTGCTGAATAAGCCTATTTAATAAGTCTAAGTTGCTGAAATAACGCTATTTAATAAGCCTAAGTTGCTGAAATAAGCCTATTTAATAAGCCTAAGTTGCTAAAATAAGCCTATTTAATGAGGCTATTTAATAAGTCTATTTAATAAGCCTATTTAATAAGCCTATTTAATAAGCCTATTTAATACGCCTATTTAATAAAGCTATTTAATAAGTATTTAATGAGCCTATTTAATAAGCCTATTTAATAAGCCTTATTAATAAGCCTATTTAATAAGCCTATTTAATAAGCCTATTTAATAAGTCTATTTAATAAGTCTATTTAATAAGCCTATTTAATAAGTATTTAATGAGCCTATTTAATAAGCCTATTTATTGAGCCTATTTAATAAGCCTATTTATTGAGCCTATTTAATGAGCCTATTTATTGAGCCTATTTAATAAGCCTATTTAATAAGTCTATTTAATAAACCTATTTAATAAGCCTAATTAATAAGCCTATTTAATAAGCCTATTTATTGAGCCTATTTAATGAGTCTATTTAATAAGCCTGTTTAATAAGCCTATTTAATAAGTATTGAATGAGCCTATTTAATAAGCCTAAGTTGCTGAATAAGCCTATTTAATAAGCCTAAGTTTCTGAATGAGCCTATTTAATACGCCTAAGTTGTTGAAATAAGCCTATTTAATAAGCCTAAGTTGCTGAATAAGCCTATTTAATAAGCCTAAGTTGCTGAATAAACCTATTTAATAAGTCTAAGTTGCTGAAATAAGCCTATTTAATAAGGCAATTTAATAAGCCTAAGTTGCTGAAATAAGGCTATTTAATAAGTCTAAGTTGCTGAAATAAGCCTATTTAATAAGCCTAAGTTGCTGAAATAAGCCTATTTAATAAGGCTATTTAATGAGCCTAAGTTGCAGAAATAAGACTATTTAATAAGCCTGTGTTTCTGAACTAAGCATATTTAAAAAGGTATATTTAATAAGTCTAAGTTGCTGAAATAAACCTATTTAAAAATGCTATTTAATAAGCCTAAGTTGCTGAAATAAACCTGTTTAATAAGGCTATTTAATAAGCATAAGTTGCTGAAATAAGCTTATTTAATAAGCCTAAGTTGCTGAAATAAGCCTATTTTATAAGGCTCTTTAATAAGTCTAAGTTGCTGAAATAAACCTATTTAATAAGCCCAAGTTGCTAGAATAAGCCTATTTAATGAGGATATTTAATAAGTCTATTTAATAAGCCTATTTAATAAGTCTATTTAATCAGTCTAGTTAATAAGCCTACTTAATAAGTATTTAATGAGCCTATTTAATAAGTGTATTTCATAAGCCTATTTAATAGGCCTATTTAATAAGTCTAAGTTGCTGAAATAAGCCTATTTAATAAGCCTAAGTTGCTGAATAAGCCTATTTAATAAGCCTAAGTTGCTGAAATAAGCCTTTTTAATAAGTCTAAGTTGCTGAAATAAGCCTATTTAATAAGCCTAAGTTGCTGAAATAAGCCTATTTAATAAGGCTATTTAATAAGCCTAAGTTGCTGAATAAGCCTATTTAATAAGTCTAAGTTGCTGAAATAACGCTATTTAATAAGCCTAAGTTGCTGAAATAAGCCTATTTAATAAGCCTAAGTTGCTAAAATAAGCCTATTTAATGAGGCTATTTAATAAGTCTATTTAATAAGCCTATTTAATAAGCCTATTTAATAAGCCTATTTAATACGCCTATTTAATAAAGCTATTTAATAAGTATTTAATGAGCCTATTTAATAAGCCTATTTAATAAGCCTTTTTAATAAGCCTATTTAATAAGCCTATTTAATAAGCCTATTTAATAAGTCTATTTAATAAGTCTATTTAATAAGCCTATTTAATAAGTATTTAATGAGCCTATTTAATAAGCCTATTTATTGAGCCTATTTAATAAGCCTATTTATTGAGCCTATTTAATGAGCCTATTTAATGAGCCTATTTAATAAGCCTATTTAATAAGTCTTTTTAAAAAACCTATTTAATAAGCATAATTAATAAGCCTATTTAATAAGCCTATTTATTGAGCCTATTTAATGAGTCTATTTAATAAGCCTGTTTAATAAGCCTATTTAATAAGTATTGAATGAGCCTATTTAATAAGCCTAAGTTGCTGAATAAGCCTATTTAATAAGCCTAAGTTTCTGAATGAGCCTATTTAATACGCCTAAGTTGCTGAAATAAGCCTATTTAATAAGCCTAAGTTGCTGAATAAACCTATTTAATAAGCCTAAGTTGCTGAATAAACCTATTTAATAAGTCTAAGTTGCTGAAATAAGCCTATTTAATAAGGCAATTTAATAAGCCTAAGTTGCTGAAATAAGGCTATTTAATAAGTCTAAGTTGCTGAAATAAGCCTATTTAATAAGCCTAAGTTGCTGAAATAATCCTATTTAATAAGGCTATTTAATGAGCCTAAGTTGCAGAAATAAGACTATTTAATAAGCCTGTGTTTCTGAACTAAGCATATTTAAAAAGGTATATTTAATAAGTCTAAGTTGCTGAAATAAACCTATTTAAAAATGCTATTTAATAAGCCTAAGTTGCTGAAATAAACCTGTTTAATAAGGCTATTTAATAAGCATAAGTTGCTGAAATAAGCTTATTTAATAAGCCTAAGTTGCTGAAATAAGCCTATTTTATAAGGCTCTTTAATAAGTCTAAGTTGCTGAAATAAACCTATTTAATAAGCCCAAGTTGCTAAAATAAGCCTATTTAATGAGGATATTTAATAAGTCTATTTAATAAGCCTATTTAATAAGCCTATTTAATAAGCCTATTTAATACGCCTATTTAATAAACACATTTAATAAGTATTTAATGAGCATTTTTAATAAGCCTATTTAATAAGTCTATTTAATAAGCCTATTTAATAAGTCTATTTAATAAGTCTAGTTAATAAGCCTACTTAATAAGTATTTAATGAGCCTATTTAATAAGTCTATTTAAAAAGCCTATTTAATAGGCCTATTTAATAAGTCTAAGTTGCTGAAATAAGCCTATTTAATAAGCCTAAGTTGCTGAAATAAGCCTATTTAATAAGGCTATTTAATAAGCCTAAGTTGCTGAATAAGCCTATTTAATAAGTCTAAGTTGCTGAAATAATGCTGTTTAATAAGCCTAAGTTGCTGAAATAAGCATATTTAATAAGCCTAAGTTGCTCAAATAAGCCTATTTAATGAGGCTATTTAATAAGTCTATTTAATAAGCCTATTTAATAAGCCTATTTAATAAGCCTATTTAATACGCCTATTTAATAAACCTATTTAATAAGTATTTAATGAGCCTATTTAATAAGCCTATTTAATAAGCCTTTTTAATAAGCCTATTTAATAAGCCTAATTAATAAGCCTATTTAATAAGCCTATTTATTGAGCCTATTTAATGAGTCTATTTAATAAGCCTGTTTAATAAGCCTATTTAATAAGTATTGAATGAGCCTATTTAATAAGCCTAAGTTGCTGAATAAGCCTATTTAATAAGCCTAAGTTGCTGAAATAAGCCTATTTAATAAGCCTATTTGATAAGCCAAAGTTGCTGAATAAGCCTATTTAATAAGCCTAAGTTGCTGAAATAAGCCTATTTAATAAGCCTATTTAATAAGCCTATTTAATAAGCCTATTTAATACGCCTATTTAATAAACATATTTAATAAGTATTTAATGAGCCTTTTTAATAAGTCTATTTAATAAGCCTTTTTAATAAGCCTATTTAATAAGTCTATTTAATAAGCCTATTTAATAAGGCTATTTAATAAGTCTATTTGATAAGCCTATTTAATAAGTATTTAATGAGCCTATTTAATAAGCCTATTTATAGAGCCTATTCAATAAGCCTATTTATTGAGCCTATTTAATAAGCCTATTTATTGAGCCTATTTAATAAGCCTATTTATTGAGCCTATTTAATAAGCCTATTTAATAAGCCTATTTAATAAGCCTATTTAATATGCCTATTTAATAAACACATTTAATAAGTATTAATGAGCATTTTTAATAAGCCTATTTAATAAGTCTATTTAATAAGCCTATTTAATAAGTCTATTTAATCAGTCTAGTTAATAAGCCTACTTAATAAGTATTTAATGAGCCTATTTAATAAGTCTATTTAATAAGCCTATTTAATAGGCCTATTTAATAAGTCTAAGTTGCTGAAATAAGCCTATTTAATAAGCCTAAGTTGCTGAATAAGCCTATTTAATAAGCCTAAGTTGCTGAAATAAGCCTATTTAATAAGGCTATTTAATAAGCCTAAGTTGCTGAATAAGCCTATTTAATAAGTCTAAGTTGCTGAAATTACGCTATTTAATTAGCCTAAGTTGCTGAAATAAGCCTATTTAATAAGCCTAAGTTGCTAAAATAAGCCTATTTAATGAGGCTATTTAATAAGTCTATTTAATAAGCCTATTTAATAAGCCTATTTAATAAGCCTATTTAATACGCCTATTTAATAAAGCTATTTAATAAGTATTTAATGAGCCTATTTAATAAGCCTATTTAATAAGCCTTTTTAATAAGCCTATTTAATAAGCCTATTTAATAAGCCTATTTAATAAGTCTATTTAATAAGTCTATTTAATAAGCCTATTTAATAAGTATTTAATGAGCCTATTTAATAAGCCTATTTATTGAGCCTATTTAATAAGCCTATTTATTGAGCCTATTTAATGAGCCTATTTATTGAGCCTATTTAATAAGCCTATTTAATAAGTCTATTTAATAAACCTATTTAATAAGCCTAATTAATAAGCCTTTTTAATAAGCCTATTTATTGAGCCTATTTAATGAGTCTATTTAATAAGCCTGTTTAATAAGCCTATTTAATAAGTATTGAATGAGCCTATTTAATAAGCCTAAGTTGCTGAATAAGCCTATTTAATAAGCCTAAGTTTCTGAATGAGCCTATTTAATACACCTAAGTTGTTGAAATAAGCCTATTTAATAAGCCTAAGTTGCTGAATAAGCCTATTTAATAAGCCTAAGTTGCTGAATAAACCTATTTAATAAGTCTAAGTTGCTGAAATAAGCCTATTTAATAAGGCAATTTAATAAGCCTAAGTTGCTGAAATAAGGCTATTTAATAAGTCTAAGTTGCTGAAATAAGCCTATTTAATAAGCCTAAGTTGCTGAAATAAGCCTATTTAATAAGGCTATTTAATGAGCCTAAGTTGCAGAAATAAGACTATTTAATAAGCCTGTGTTTCTGAACTAAGCATATTTAAAAAGGTATATTTAATAAGTCTAAGTTGCTGAAATAAACCTATTTAAAAATGCTATTTAATAAGCCTAAGTTGCTGAAATAAACCTGTTTAATAAGGCTATTTAATAAGCATAAGTTGCTGAAATAAGCTTATTTAATAAGCCTAAGTTGCTGAAATAAGCCTATTTTATAAGGCTCTTTAATAAGTCTAAGTTGCTGAAATAAACCTATTTAATAAGCCCAAGTTGCTAGAATAAGCCTATTTAATGAGGATATTTAATAAGTCTATTTAATAAGCCTATTTAATAAGTCTATTTAATCAGTCTAGTTAATAAGCCTACTTAATAAGTATTTAATGAGCCTATTTAATAAGTGTATTTCATAAGCCTATTTAATAGGCCTATTTAATAAGTCTAAGTTGCTGAAATAAGCCTATTTAATAAGCCTAAGTTGCTGAATAAGCCTATTTAATAAGCCTAAGTTGCTGAAATAAGCCTTTTTAATAAGTCTAAGTTGCTGAAATAAGCCTATTTAATAAGCCTAAGTTGCTGAAATAAGCCTATTTAATAAGGCTATTTAATAAGCCTAAGTTGCTGAATAAGCCTATTTAATAAGTCTAAGTTGCTGAAATAGCGCTATTTAATAAGCCTAAGTTGCTGAAATAAGCCTATTTAATAAGCCTAAGTTGCTAAAATAAGCCTATTTAATGAGGCTATTTAATAAGTCTATTTAATAAGCCTATTTAATAAGCCTATTTAATAAGCCTATTTAATACGCCTATTTAATAAAGCTATTTAATAAGTATTTAATGAGCCTATTTAATAAGCCTATTTAATAAGCCTTTTTAATAAGCCTATTTAATAAGCCTATTTAATAAGCCTATTTAATAAGTCTATTTAATAAGTCTATTTAATAAGCCTATTTAATAAGTATTTAATGAGCCTATTTAATAAGCCTATTTATTGAGCCTATTTAATAAGCCTATTTATTGAGCCTATTTAATGAGCCTATTTAATGAGCCTATTTAATAAGCCTATTTAATAAGTCTTTTTAAAAAACCTATTTAATAAGCATAATTAATAAGCCTATTTAATAAGCCTATTTATTGAGCCTATTTAATGAGTCTATTTTAATAAGCCTATTTAATAAGTATTGAACGAGCCTATTTAATAAGCCTAAGTTGCTGAATAAGCCTATTTAATAAGCCTAAGTTTCTGAATGAGCCTATTTAATACGCCTAAGTTGCTGAAATAAGCCTATTTAATAAGCCTAAGTTGCTGAATAAGCCTATTTAATAAGCCTAAGTTGCTGAATAAACCTATTTAATAAGTCTAAGTTGCTGAAATAAGCCTATTTAATAAGGCAATTTAATAAGGCTAAGTTGCTGAAATAAGGCTATTTAATAAGTCTAAGTTGCTGAAATAAGCCTATTTAATAAGCCTAAGTTGCTGAAATAAGCCTATTTAATAAGGCTATTTAATGAGCCTAAGTTGCAGAAATAAGACTATTTAATAAGCCTGTGTTTCTGAACTAAGCATATTTAAAAAGGTATATTTAATAAGTCTAAGTTGCTGAAATAAACCTATTTAAAAATGCTATTTAATAAGCCTAAGTTGCTGAAATAAACCTGTTTAATAAGGCTATTTAATAAGCATAAGTTGCTGAAATAAGCTTATTTAATAAGCCTAAGTTGCTGAAATAAGCCTATTTTATAAGGCTCTTTAATAAGTCTAAGTTGCTGAAATAAACCTATTTAATAAGCCCAAGTTGCTAAAATAAGCCTATTTAATGAGGATATTTAATAAGTCTATTTAATAAGCCTATTTAATAAGCCTATTTAATAAGCCTATTTAATACGCCTATTTAATAAACACATTTAATAAGTATTTAATGAGCATTTTTAATAAGCCTATTTAATAAGTCTATTTAATAAGCCTATTTAATAAGTCTATTTAATAAGTCTAGTTAATAAGCCTACTTAATAAGTATTTAATGAGCCTATTTAATAAGTCTATTTAAAAAGCCTATTTAATAGGCCTATTTAATAAGTCTAAGTTGCTGAAATAAGCCTATTTAATAAGCCTAAGTTGCTGAAATAAGCCTATTTAATAAGGCTATTTAATAAGCCTAAGTTGCTGAATAAGCCTATTTAATAAGTCTAAGTTGCTGAAATAATGCTGTTTAATAAGCCTAAGTTGCTGAAATAAGCATATTTAATAAGCCTAAGTTGCTCAAATAAGCCTATTTAATGAGGCTATTTAATAAATTTTTTTAATAAGCCTATTTAATAAGCCTATTTAATAAGCCTATTTAATACGCCTATTTAATAAACCTATTTAATAAGTATTTAATGAGCCTATTTAATAAGTATTGAATGAGCCTATTTAATAAGCCTAAGTTGCTGAATAAGCCTATTTAATAAGCCTAAGTTGCTGAAATAAGCCTATTTAATAAGCCTATTTGATAAGCCAAAGTTGCTGAATAAGCCTATTTAATAAGCCTAAGTTGCTGAAATAAGCCTATTTAATAAGTCTAAGTTGCTGAAATAAGGCTATTTAATAAGCCTAAGTTGTTGAAATAAGCCTATTTAATAAGCCTAAGTTGCTGAAATAAGGCTATTTAATAAGTCCAAGTTGCTGAAATAAGCCTATTTAATAAGCCTAAGTTGCTAAACGAAGTATATTTAATAAGAATAAGTTGCTGAAATAAGGCTATTTAATAAGTCTAAGTTGCTGAAATAAGCCTTTTTAATCAGCGTAAGTTGCTGAAATAAGCCTATTTAATAAGCCCAAGTTGCTGAAATAAGCCTACTTAATTAGGCTATTTAATAAGCCTAAGTTGCTGAAATAAGCCTATTTAATAAGTGTAAGTTGCTGAAATAAGGCTATTTAATAAGTCTAAGTTGCTGAAATAAGCCTATTTAATAAGCCTAAGTTGCTGAAATAAGCCTATTTAATAAGCCTGTTTAATAAGCCTAAGTTGCTGAAATTTGCCTATTTAATAAGCCTAAGTTGCTGAATGAGCCTATTTAATAAGCCTAAGTTGCTGAAATAAGCCTATTTAATAAGCCTAAATTGCTGAATAAGCCTATTTAATAAGCCTAAGTTGCTGAATAAACCTATTTAATAAGTCTAAGTTGCTGAAATAAGCCTATTTAATAAGGCTATTTAATAAGCCTAAGTTGCTGAATAAGCCTATTTAATAAGTCTAAGTTGCTGAAATAAGGCTATTTAATAAGCCTAAGTTGCTTAAATAAGGCTATTTAATAAGTTTAAGTTGCTGAAATAAGCCTATTTAATAAGCCGAAGTTGCTGAAATAAGCCTATTTAATAAGGCTATATAATGAGCCTAAGTTGCTGATTTAAAAATGCTATTTAATAAGCCTAAGTTTCTGAAATAAACCTGTTTAATAAGGCTATTTAATAAGCATAAGTTGCTGAAATAAGCTTATTTAATAAGCCTAAGTTGCTGAAATAAGCCTATTTAATAAGTCTATTTAATAAGTCTAAGTTGCTGAAATAAACCTATTTAATAAGCCTAAGTTGCTAAAATAAGCCTATTTAATGAGGCTATTTAATAAGTCTATTTAATATGCCTATTTAATAAGCCTATTTAATAAGCCTATTTAACAAGCCTATTTAATATGCCTATTTAATAAACATATTTAATAAGTATTTAATGAGCCTTTTTAATAAGCCTATTTAATAAGTCTATTTAATAAGCCTATTTAATAAGGCTATTTAATAAGTCTATTTGATAAGCCTATTTAATAAGTATTTAATGAGCCTATTTAATAAGCCTATTTATTGAGCCTATTTAATAAGCCTATTTATTGAGCCTATTTAATAAGCCTATTTAATAAGCCTATTTAATAAGCCTATTTAATAAGCCTATTTAATACGCCTATTTAATAAACACATTTAATAAGTATTTAATGAGCATTTTTAATAAGCCTATTTAATAAGTCTATTTAATAAGCCTATTTAATAAGTCTATTTAATAAGTCTAGTTAATAAGCCTACTTAATAAGTATTTAATGAGCCTATTTAATAAGTCTATTTAATAAGCCTATTTAATAGGCCTATTTAATAAGTCTAAGTTGCTGAAATAAGCCTATTTAATAAGCCTAAGTTGCTGAATAAGCCTATTTAATAAGCCTAAGTTGCTGAAATAAGCCTTTTTAATAAGTCTAAGTTGCTGAATAAGCATATTTAATAAGTCTAAGTTGCTGAAATAAGCTTATTTAATAAGCCTAAGTTGCTGAAATAAGCCTATTTAATAAGGCTATTTAATAAGTCTAAGTTGCTGAAATAAACCTATTTAATAAGCCTAAGTTGCTAAAATAAGCCTATTTAATGAGGCTATTTAATAAGTCTATTTAATATGCCTATTTAATAAGCCTATTTAATAAGCCTATTTAATAAGCCTATTTAATACGCCTATTTAATAAACATATTTAATAAGTATTTAATGAGCCTATTTAATAAGCCTATTTATTGAGCCTATTTAATAAGCCTATTTAATAAGTCTATTTAATAAGCCTATTTAATAAGTATTTAATGAGCCTATTTAATAAGCCTATTTATTGAGCCTATTTAATAAGCCTATTTATTGAGCCTATTTAATAAGCCTATTTAATAAGCCTATTTAATAAGCCTATTTATTGAGCCTATTTAATAAGCCTATTTAATAAGTCTATTTAATAAGTCTATTTAATAAGCCTATTTAATAAGTATTTAATGTGCCTATTTAATGAGCCTATTTATTGAGCCTATTTAATAAGCCTATTTAATACGTCTATTTAATAAACCTATTTAATAAGCCTAATTAATAAGCCTATTTAATAAGCCTATTTATTGAGCCTATTTAATGAGTCTATTTAATAAGCCTGTTTAATAAGCCTATTTAATAAGTATTGAATGAGCCTATTTAATAAGCCTAAGTTGCTGAATAAGCCTATTTAATAAGCCTAAGTTGCTGAAATAAGCCTATTTAATAAGCCTATTTGATAAGCCTAAGTTGCTGAATAAGCCTATTTTATAAGCCTAAGTTGCTGAAATAAGCCTATTTAATAAGTCTAAGTTGCTGAAATAAGGCTATTTAATAAGCCTAAGTTGCTGAAATAAGCCTATTTAATAAGCCTAAGTTGCTGAAATAAGGCTATTTAATAAGTGCAAGTTGCGGAAATAAGCCTATTTAATAAGCCTAAGTTGCTGAAATAAGTATATTTAATAAGAATAAGTTCCTGAAATAAGCCTATTTCATAAGTCTAAGTTGCTGAAATAACGCTATTTAATAAGTCTAAGTTGCTGAAATAAGCCTTTTTAATCATCGTAAGTTGCTGAAATAAGCCTATTTAATAAGCCCAAGTTGCTGAAATAAGCCTACTTAATTAGGCTATTTAATAAGCCTAAGTTGCTGAAATAAGCCTATTTAATAAGTGTAAGTTGCTGAAATAAGCCTATTTAATAAGCCTATATAATAGGCCTATTTAATAAGTCTAAGTTGCTGAAATAAGCCTATTTAATAAGCCTAAGTTGCTGAATGAGCCTATTTAATAAGCCTAAGTTGCTGAAATAAGCCTATTTAATAAGCCTAAGTTGCTGAATAAGCCTATTTAATAAGCCTAAGTTGCTGAATAAACCTATTTAATAAGTCTAAGTTGCTGAAATAAGCCTATATAATAAGGCTATTTAATAAGCCTAAGTTGCTGAATAAGCCTATTTAATAAGTCTAAGTTGCTGAAATAAGGCTATTTAATAAGCCTAAGTTGCTGAAATAAGGCTATTTAATAAGTTTAAGTTGCTGAAATAAGCCTATTTAATAAGCCTAAGTTGCTGAAATAAGCCTATTTAATAAGGCTATTTAATGAGCCTAAGTTGCTGATTTAAAAATGCTATTTAATAAGCCTAAATTGCTGAAATAAACCTGTTTAAAAAGGCTATTTAATAAGCATAAGTTGCTGAAATAAGCTTATTTAATAAGCCTAAGTTGCTGAAATAAGCCTATTTAATAAGGCTATTTAATAAGTCTAAGTTGCTGAAATAAACCTATTTAATAAGCCTAAGTTGCTAAAATAAGCCTATTTAATGAGGCTATTTAATAAGTCTATTTAATAAGCCTATTTAATAAGCCTATTTAATAAGCCTATTTAATAAGCCTATTTAATACGCCTATTTAATAAACATATTTAATAAGTATTTAATGAGCCTTTTTAATAAGTCTATTTAATAAGCCTTTTTAATAAGCCTATTTAATAAGTCTATTTAATAAGCCTATTTAATAAGTCTATTTAATAAGTCTATTTAATAAGCCTATTTAATAAGTATTTAATGAGCCTATTTAATAAGCCTGTTTATTGAGCCTATTTAATAAGCCTATTTATTGAGCCTATTTAATAAGCCTATTTATTGAGCCTATTTAATAAGCCTATTTATTGAGCCTATTTAATAAGCCTATTTAATAAGTCTATTTAATAAGCCTATTTAATAAGTATTTAATGAGCCTATTTAATAAGCCTATTTATTGAGCCTATTTAATAAGCCTATTTATTGAGCCTATTTAATAAGCCTATTTATTGAGCCTATTTAATAAGCCTATTTATTGAGCCTATTTAATAAGCCTATTTAATAAGTCTATTTAATAAGCCTATTTAATAAGTATTTAATGAGCCTATTTAATAAGTCTATTTAATAAGCCTATTTAATAGACCTATTTAATAAGTCTAAGTTGCTGAAATAAGCCTATTTAATAAGGCTATTTAATAAGTCTAAGTTGCTGAAATAAACCTATTTAATAAGCCTAAGTTGCTAAAATAAGCCTATTTAATGAGGCTATTTAATAAGTCTATTTAATAAGCCTATTTAATAAGCCTATTTAATACGCCTATTTAATAAGCCTATTTAATACGCCTATTTAATAAACATATTTAATAAGTATTTAATGAGCCTTTTTAATAAGTCTATTTAATAAGCCTTTTTAATAAGCCTATTTAATAAGTCTATTTAATAAGCCTATTTAATAAGTCTATTTAATAAGTCTATTTAATAAGCCTATTTAATAAGTATTTAATGAGCCTATTTAATAAGCCTGTTTATTGAGCCTATTTAATAAGCCTATTTATTGAGCCTATTTAATAAGCCTATTTATTGAGCCTATTTAATAAGCCTATTTATTGAGCCTATTTAATAAGCCTATTTAATAAGTCTATTTAATAAGCCTATTTAATAAGTATTTAATGAGCCTATTTAATAAGCCTATTTATTGAGCCTATTTAATAAGCCTATTTATTGAGCCTATTTAATAAGCCTATTTATTGAGCCTATTTAATAAGCCTATTTAATAAGTCTATTTAATAAGCCTATTTAATAAGTATTTAATGAGCCTATTTAATAAGTCTATTTAATAAGCCTATTTAATAGACCTATTTAATAAGTCTAAGTTGCTGAAATAAGCCTATTTAATAAGCCTATTTAATAGGCCTATTTAATAAGTCTAAGTTGCTGAAATAAGCCTATTTAATAAGCCTAAGTTTCTGAATGAGCCTAT
This sequence comes from Petromyzon marinus, assembly GCF_048934315.1. NCBI lineage: Eukaryota > Metazoa > Chordata > Hyperoartia > Petromyzontiformes > Petromyzontidae > Petromyzon > Petromyzon marinus. The sequence continues at coordinate 6,123,873 of NW_027422983.1, read as the reverse complement.
TTAATAAGCCTAAGTTGCTGAAATAAGCCTATTTAATAAGCCTAAGTTGCTGAACAAGCCTATTTAATAAGCCTAAGTTGCTGAAATAAGCCTTTTTAATCAGCGTAAGTTGCTGAAATAAGCCTATTTAATAAGCCCAAGTTGCTGAAATAAGCCTACTTAATTAGACTATTTAATAAGCCTAAGTTGCTGAAATAAGCCTATTTAATAAGCGTAATTTGCTAAAATAAGCCTATTTAAAGAGGCTATTTAATAATTCTATTTAATAAGCCTATTTAATAAGCCTATTTAATAAGCCTATTTAATACGCCTATTTAATAAACCTATTTAATAAGTATTTAATGAGCCTATTTAATAAGCTATTTAATAAGCCTTTTTAATAAGCCTATTTAATAAGCCTATTTAATAAGCCTATTTAATAAGTCTATTTAATAAGTCTATTTAATAAGCCTATTTAATAAGTATTTAATGTGCCTATTTAATAAGCCTATTTATTGAGCCTATTTAATAAGCCTATTTATTGAGCCTATTTAATGAGCCTATTTATTGAGCCTATTTAATAAGCCTATTTAATACGTCTATTTAATAAACCTATTTAATAAGCCTAATTAATAAGCCTATTTAATAAGTATTGAATGAGCCTATTTAATAAGCCTAAGTTGCTGAATAAGCCTATTTAATAAGCCTAAGTTGCTGAAATAAGCCTATTTAATAAGCCTATTTGATAAGCCTAAGTTGCTGAATAAGCCTATTTTATAAGCCTAAGTTGCTGAAATAAGCCTATTTAATAAGTCTAAGTTGCTGAAATAAGGCTATTTAATAAGCCTAAGTTGCTGAAATAAGCCTATTTAATAAGCCTAAGTTGCTGAAATAAGGCTATTTAATAAGTGCAAGTTGCTGAAATAAGCCTATTTAATAAGCCTAAGTTGCTGAAATAAGTATATTTAATAAGAATAAGTTCCTGAAATAAGCCTATTTAATAAGTCTAAGTTGCTGAAATAAGGCTATTTAATAAGTCTAAGTTGCTGAAATAAGCCTTTTTAATCAGCGTAAGTTGCTGAAATAAGCCTATTTAATAAGCCCAAGTTGCTGAAATAAGCCTACTTAATTAGGCTATTTAATAAGCCTAAGTTGCTGAAATAAGCCTATTTAATAAGTGTAAGTTGCTGAAATAAGGCTATTTAATAAGTCTAAGTTGCTGAAATAAGCCTATTTAATAAGCCTAAGTTGCTGAAATAAGCCTATTTAATGAGCCTGTTTAATAAGACTAAGTTGCTGAAATAAGCCTATTTAATAAGCCTATTTAATAAGCCTTTTTAATAGGCCTATTTAATAAGTCTAGTTGCTGAAATAAGCCTATTTAATAAGCCTATATAATAGGCCTATTTAATAAGTCTAAGTTGCTGAAATAAGCCTATTTAATAAGCCTAAGTTGCTGAATGAGCCTATTTAATAAGTCTAAGTTGCTGAAATAAGTCTATTTAATAAGCCTAAGTTGCTGAAATAAGGCTATTTAATACGCCTAAGTTGCTGAATAAACCTATTTAATAAGCCTAAGTTGCTGAAATAAGCCTATTTAATAAGGCTATTTAATGAGCCTAAGTTGCTGATTTAAAATGCTATTTAATAAGCCTAAGTTGCTGAAATAAACCTGTTTAATAAGGCTATTTAATAAGCATAAGTTGCTGAAATAAGCTTATTTAATAAGCCTAAGTTGCTGAAATAAGCCTATTTAATAAGGCTATTTAATAAGCCTAAGTTGCTGAAATAAACCTATTTAATAACCTTACGTTGCTAAAATAAGCCTATTTAATGAGGCTATTTAATAAGTCTATTTAATAAGCCTATTTAATAAGCCTATTTAATGAGGCTATTTAATAAGCCTATTTAATACGCCTATTTAATAAGCATATTTAATAAGTATTTAATGAGCCTTTTAATAAGTCTATTTAATAAGCCTTTTTAATAAGCCTATTTAATAAGTCTATTTAATAAGCCTATTTAATAAGTCTATTTAATAAGTCTATTTAATAAGCCTATTTAATAAGTATTTAATGAGCCTATTTAATACGCCTATTTATTGAGCCTATTTAATAAGCCTATTTATTGAGCCTATTTAATATGCCTATTTATTGAGCCTATTTAATAAGCCTATTTATTGAGCCTATTTAATAAGCCTATTTAATAAATCTATTTAATAAGCCTATTTAATAAGCGTATTTAATGAGCCTATTTAATAAGTCTATTTAATAAGTCTATTTAATAGACCTATTTAATAAGTCTAAGTTGCTGAAATAATCCTATTTAATAAACCTATTTAATAGGCCTATTTAATAAGTCTAAGTTGCTGAAATAAGCCTATTTAATAAGCCTAAGTTTCTGAATGAGCCTATTTAATAAGCCTAAGTTGCTGAAATAAGCCTATTTAATAAGACTAAGTTGCTGAACAAGCCTATTTAATAAGCCTAAGTTGCTGAAATAAGCCTTTTTAATCAGCGTAAGTTGCTGAAATAAGCCTATTTAATAAGCCCAAGTTGCTGAAATAAGCCTAAGTTGCTGAAATAAGACTATTTAATAAGCCTAAGTTTCTGAACTAAGCCTATTTTAAAAGGTATATTTAATAAGTCTAAGTTGCTGAAATAAACCTATTTAAAAATGCTATTTAATAAGCCTAAGTTGCTGAAATAAACCTGTTTAATAAGGCTATTTAATAAGAATAAGTTGCTGAAATAAGCTTATTAAATAAGCCTAAGTTGCTGAAATAAGCCTATTTAATAAGCCTAAGTTGCTAAAATAAGCCTATTTAATGAGGCTATTTAATACGTCTATTTATAAGCCTATTTAATAAGCCTATTTAATAAGCCTATTTAATACGCCTATTTAATGAGTCTATTTAATAAGTCTATTTAATAAGTATTTAATGAGCCTATTTAATAAGCCTATTTATTGAGCCTATTTAATAAGCCTATTTATTGAGCCTATTTAATAAGCCTATTTATTGAGCCTATTTAATAACCCTATTTATTGAGCCTATTTAATAAGCCTATTTAATAAGTATTTAATGAGCCTATTTAATAAGTCTATTTAATAAGCCTATTTAATAGACCTATTTAATAAGTCTAAGTTGCTGAAATAAGCCTATTTAATAAGCCTATTTAATAGGCCTATTTAATAAGTCTAAGTTGCTGAAATAAGCCTATTTAATAAGCCTAAGTTTCTGAATGAGCCTATTTAATAAGCCTAAGTTGCTGAAATAAGCCTATTTAATAAGCCTAAGTTGCTGAACAAGCCTATTTAATAAGCCTAAGTTGCTGAAATAAGCCTTTTTAATCAGCGTAAGTTGCTGAAATAAGCCTATTTAATAAGCCCAAGTTGCTGAAATAAGCCTACTTAATTAGACTATTTAATAAGCCTAAGTTGCTGAAATAAGCCTATTTAATAAGCGTAATTTGCTAAAATAAGCCTATTTAAAGAGGCTATTTAATAATTCTATTTAATAAGCCTATTTAATAAGCCTATTTAATAAGCCTATTTAATACGCCTATTTAATAAACCTATTTAATAAGTATTTAATGAGCCTATTTAATAAGCTATTTAATAAGCCTTTTTAATAAGCCTATTTAATAAGCCTATTTAATAAGCCTATTTAATAAGTCTATTTAATAAGTCTATTTAATAAGCCTATTTAATAAGTATTTAATGTGCCTATTTAATAAGCCTATTTATTGAGCCTATTTAATAAGCCTATTTATTGAGCCTATTTAATGAGCCTATTTATTGAGCCTATTTAATAAGCCTATTTAATACGTCTATTTAATAAACCTATTTAATAAGCCTAATTAATAAGCCTATTTAATAAGTATTGAATGAGCCTATTTAATAAGCCTAAGTTGCTGAATAAGCCTATTTAATAAGCCTAAGTTGCTGAAATAAGCCTATTTAATAAGCCTATTTGATAAGCCTAAGTTGCTGAATAAGCCTATTTTATAAGCCTAAGTTGCTGAAATAAGCCTATTTAATAAGTCTAAGTTGCTGAAATAAGGCTATTTAATAAGCCTAAGTTGCTGAAATAAGCCTATTTAATAAGCCTAAGTTGCTGAAATAAGGCTATTTAATAAGTGCAAGTTGCTGAAATAAGCCTATTTAATAAGCCTAAGTTGCTGAAATAAGTATATTTAATAAGAATAAGTTCCTGAAATAAGCCTATTTAATAAGTCTAAGTTGCTGAAATAAGGCTATTTAATAAGTCTAAGTTGCTGAAATAAGCCTTTTTAATCAGCGTAAGTTGCTGAAATAAGCCTATTTAATAAGCCCAAGTTGCTGAAATAAGCCTACTTAATTAGGCTATTTAATAAGCCTAAGTTGCTGAAATAAGCCTATTTAATAAGTGTAAGTTGCTGAAATAAGGCTATTTAATAAGTCTAAGTTGCTGAAATAAGCCTATTTAATAAGCCTAAGTTGCTGAAATAAGCCTATTTAATGAGCCTGTTTAATAAGACTAAGTTGCTGAAATAAGCCTATTTAATAAGCCTATTTAATAAGCCTTTTTAATAGGCCTATTTAATAAGTCTAGTTGCTGAAATAAGCCTATTTAATAAGCCTATATAATAGGCCTATTTAATAAGTCTAAGTTGCTGAAATAAGCCTATTTAATAAGCCTAAGTTGCTGAATGAGCCTATTTAATAAGTCTAAGTTGCTGAAATAAGTCTATTTAATAAGCCTAAGTTGCTGAAATAAGGCTATTTAATACGCCTAAGTTGCTGAATAAACCTATTTAATAAGCCTAAGTTGCTGAAATAAGCCTATTTAATAAGGCTATTTAATGAGCCTAAGTTGCTGATTTAAAATGCTATTTAATAAGCCTAAGTTGCTGAAATAAACCTGTTTAATAAGGCTATTTAATAAGCATAAGTTGCTGAAATAAGCTTATTTAATAAGCCTAAGTTGCTGAAATAAGCCTATTTAATAAGGCTATTTAATAAGCCTAAGTTGCTGAAATAAACCTATTTAATAACCTTACGTTGCTAAAATAAGCCTATTTAATGAGGCTATTTAATAAGTCTATTTAATAAGCCTATTTAATAAGCCTATTTAATGAGGCTATTTAATAAGCCTATTTAATACGCCTATTTAATAAGCATATTTAATAAGTATTTAATGAGCCTTTTAATAAGTCTATTTAATAAGCCTTTTTAATAAGCCTATTTAATAAGTCTATTTAATAAGCCTATTTAATAAGTCTATTTAATAAGTCTATTTAATAAGCCTATTTAATAAGTATTTAATGAGCCTATTTAATACGCCTATTTATTGAGCCTATTTAATAAGCCTATTTATTGAGCCTATTTAATATGCCTATTTATTGAGCCTATTTAATAAGCCTATTTATTGAGCCTATTTAATAAGCCTATTTAATAAATCTATTTAATAAGCCTATTTAATAAGCCTATTTATTGAGCCTATTTAATAAGCCTATTTAATAAGCCTATTTATTGAGCCTATTTAATAAGTCTATTTAATAAGCCTATTTAATAAGTCTATTTAATAAGTCTATTTAATAGACCTATTTAATAAGTCTAAGTTGCTGAAATAATCCTATTTAATAAACCTATTTAATAGGCCTATTTAATAAGTCTAAGTTGCTGAAATAAGCCTATTTAATAAGCCTAAGTTTCTGAATGAGCCTATTTAATAAGCCTAAGTTGCTGAAATAAGCCTATTTAATAAGACTAAGTTGCTGAACAAGCCTATTTAATAAGCCTAAGTTGCTGAAATAAGCCTTTTTAATCAGCGTAAGTTGCTGAAATAAGCCTATTTAATAAGCCCAAGTTGCTGAAATAAGCCTAAGTTGCTGAAATAAGACTATTTAATAAGCCTAAGTTTCTGAACTAAGCCTATTTTAAAAGGTATATTTAATAAGTCTAAGTTGCTGAAATAAACCTATTTAAAAATGCTATTTAATAAGCCTAAGTTGCTGAAATAAACCTGTTTAATAAGGCTATTTAATAAGAATAAGTTGCTGAAATAAGCTTATTAAATAAGCCTAAGTTGCTGAAATAAGCCTATTTAATAAGCCTAAGTTGCTAAAATAAGCCTATTTAATGAGGCTATTTAATACGTCTATTTATAAGCCTATTTAATAAGCCTATTTAATAAGCCTATTTAATACGCCTATTTAATGAGTCTATTTAATAAGTCTATTTAATAAGTATTTAATGAGCCTATTTAATAAGCCTATTTATTGAGCCTATTTAATAAGCCTATTTATTGAGCCTATTTAATAAGCCTATTTATTGAGCCTATTTAATAACCCTATTTATTGAGCCTATTTAATAAGCCTATTTAATAAGTCAATTTAATAAGCCTATTTAATAAGCCTATTTAATAAGCCTATTTATTGAGCCTATTTAATAAGCCTATTTAATAAGCCTATTTATTGCGCCTATTTAATAAGTCTATTTAATAAGCCTATTTAACAAGCCTATTTAATAATTATTTAATGAGCCTGTTTAATAAGTCTATTTAATAAGCCTATTTAATAGGCCTATTTAATAAGTCTAAGTTGCTGAAATAAGCCTATTTAATAAGTCTATTTAATAGGCCTATTTAATAAGTCTAAGTTGCTGAAATAAGCCTATTTAATAAGCCTAAGTTTCTGAATGAGCCTATTTAATAAGCCTAAGTTGCCGAAATAAGCCTATTTAATAAGCCTAAGTTGCTGAATAAGCCTATTTAATAAGCCTAAGTTGCTGAAATAAGCCTATTTAGTAAGTCTAAGTTGCTGAAATAAGCCTATTTAATAAGCCTAAGTTGCTGAAATAAGCCTATTTAATAAGCCTAAGTTGCTGAAATAAGGCTATTTACTAAGTCTAAGTTGCTGAAATAAGCCTATGTAATAAGCCTAAGTTGCTAAAATAAGTATATTTAATAAGCATAAGTTGCTGAAATAAGCCTTTTTAATCAGCGTAAGTTGCTGAAATAAGCCTATTTAATAAGCCCAAGTTGCTGAAATAAGCCTACTTAATTAGGCTATTTAATAAGCCTAAGTTGCTGAAATAAGCCTATTTAATAAGCCTAAGTTGCTGAAATACGCCTATTTAATGAGCTATTTAATAAGTCTATTTAATAAGCCTATTTAATAAGCCTATTTAATAAGCCTATTTAATAAGCCTATGTAATAAGTCTATTTAATAAGTCTATTTAATAAGTATTTAATGAGCCTATTTAATAAGCCTATTTATTGAGCCTATTTAATAAGCCTATTTATTGAGCCTATTTAATAAGCCTATTTATTGAGCCTATTTAATAAGCCTATGTAATAAGTCTATTTAATAAGCCTATTTAATAAGCCTATTTATTGAGCCTATTTAATAAGTCTATTTAATAAGCCTATTTAATACACCTATTTAATAAGTATTTAATGAGCCTATTTAATAAGTCTATTTAATAAGCCTATTTAATAGGCCTATTTAATAAGTCTAAGTTGCTGAAATAAGCCTATTTAATAAGCCTAAGTTTCTGAATGAGCCTATTCAATAAGCCTAATTTGCTGAAATAAGCCTATTTAATAAGCCTAAGTTGCTGAATAAGCCTATTTAATAAGCCTAAGTTGCTGAAATAAGCCTATTTAATAAGTCTAAGTTGCTGAAATAAGGCTATATAATAAGCCTAAGTTGCTGAAATAAGCCTATTTAATAAGCCTAAGTTGCTGAAATAAGGCTATTTAATAAGTCTAAGTTGCTGAAATAAGCCTATTTAATAAGCCTAAGTTGCTGAAATAAGTATATTTAATAAGCCTAAGTTGCTGAAATAAGCCTATTTAATAAGGCTCTTTAATAAGTCTAAGTTGCTGAAATAAACCTATTTAATAAGCCTAAGTTGCTAAAATAAGCCTATTTCATGAGGCTATTTAATAAGTCTATTTAATAAGTCTATTTAATAAGTCTATTTAATAAGTCTATTTAATAAGCCTATTTAATAAGCCTATTTAATAAGCCTAATTAATACACCTATTTAATAAACATATTTAATAAGTATTTAATGAGCCTATTTAATAAGTCTATTTAATAAGCCTTTTTAATAAGACTATTTAATAAGTCTATTTAATAAGACTATTTAATAAGTCTATTTAATAAGTCTATTTAATAAGCCTATTTAATAAGTATTTAATGAGCCTATTTAATAAGCCTATTTATTGAGCCTATTTAATAAGCCTATTTATTGAGCCTATTTAATAAGCATATTTATTGAGCCTATTTAATAAGACTACTTATTGAGCCTATTTAATAAGCCGATTTATTAAGCCTATTTAATATGCCTATTTATTGAGCCTATTTAATAAGCCTATTTAATAAGCCGATTTATTGAGCCTATTTAATAAGTCTATTTAATAAGCCTATTTAATAAACCTATTTAATAAGTATTTAATGAGCCTATTTAATATGTCTATTTAATAAGCCTATTTAATAGGCCTATTTAATACGTCTAAGTTGCTGAAATAAGCCTATTTAATAAGCCTATTTAATAGGCCTATTTAATAGGCCTATTTAATAAGCCTAAGTTGCTGAATAAGCCTATTTAATAAGCCTAAGTTGCTGAATAAACCTATTTAATAAGTCTAAGTTGCTAAAATAAGCCTATTTAATACGGCTATTTAATAAGCCTAAGTTGCTGAAATAAGCCTATTTCATAAGGCTATTTAATGAGCCTAAGTTGCTGAAATAAAACTATTTAATAAGCCTAAGTTTCTGAACTAAGCCTATTTAAAAAGGTATATTTAATAAGTCTAAGTTGCTGAAATAAACCTATTTAAAAATGCTATTTAATAAGCCTAAGTTGCTGAAATAAACCTGTTTAATAAGGCTATTTAATAAGCATAAGTTGCTGAAATAAGCTTATTTAATAAGCCTAAGTTGCTGAAATAAGCCTATTTAATAAGGCTCTTTAATAAGTCTAAGTTGCTGAAATAAACCTATTTAATAAGCCTAAGTTGCTAAAATAAGCCTATTTCATGAGGCTATTTAATAAGTCTATTTAATAAGTCTATTTAATAAGTCTATTTAATAAGTCTATTTAATAAGCCTATTTAATAAGCCTATTTAATAAGCCTGATTAATACACCTATTTAATAAACATATTTAATGAGTATTTAATGAGCCTATTTAATAAGTCTACTTAATAAGCCTTTTTAATAAGACTATTTAATAAGTCTATTTAATAAGCCTATTTAATAAGTCTATTTAATAAGCCTATTTAATAAGCCTATTTAATAAGTATTTAATGAGCCTATTTAATAAGTCTATTTAATAAGCCTATTTAATAGGCCTTTTTTAATAAATCTAAGTTGCTGAAATAAGCCTATTTAATAAGCCTATTTAATAGGCCTATTTAATAAGTCTAAGTTGCTGAAATAAGCTTATTTAATAAGCCTAAGTTTCTGAATGAGCCTATTTAATAAGCCTAAGTTGCTGAAATAAGCCTATTAAATAAGCCTAAGTTGCTGAATAAGCCTATTTAATAAGCCTAAGTTGCTGAATAAACCTATTTAATAAGTCTAAGTTGCTGAAATAAGCATATTTAATAAGGCTATTTAATAAGCCTAAGTTGCTGAATAAGCCTATTTAATAAGGCTATTTAATGAGCCTAAGTTGCTGAAATAAGACTATTTAATAAGCCTAAGTTTCTGAACTAAGCCTAAATAAAAGGTATATTTAATAAGTCTAAGTTGCTGAAATAAACCTATTTAAAAATGCTATTTAATAAGCCTAAGTTGCTGAAATAAACATGTTTAATAAGGCTATTTAATAAGAATAAGTTGCTGAAATAAGCTTATTTAATAAGCCTAAGTTGCTGAAATAAGCCTATTTAATAAGGCTCTTTAATAAGTCTAAGTTGCTGAAATAAACCTATTTAATAAGCCTAAGTTGCTAAAATAAGCCTATTTAATGAGGCTATTTAATACGTCTATTTAATAAGCCTATTTAATAAGCCTATTTAATAAGCCTATTTAATAAGCCTATTTAATGAGTCTATTTAATAAGTCAATTTAATAAGTATTTAATGAGCCTATTTAATAAGCCTATTTATTGAGCCTATTTAATAAGCCTATTTATTGAGCCTATTTAATAAGCCTATTTATTGAGCCTATTTAAGAAGCCTATTTATTGAGCCTATTTAATAAGCCTATTTAATAAGTCTATTTAATAAGCCTATTTAATAAGCCTATGTGATAAGCCTATTTATTGAGCCTATTTAATAAGCCTATTTAATAAGCCTATCTATTGAGCCTATTTAATAAGTCTATTTAATAAGTATTTAATGAGCCTATTTAATAAGCCTATTTATTGAGCCTATTTAATAAGCCTATTTATTGAGCCTATTTAATAAGCATATTTATTGAGCCTATTTAATAAGACTACTTATTGAGCCTATTTAATAAGCCGATTTATTAAGCCTATTTAATATGCCTATTTATTGAGCCTATTTAATAAGCCTATTTAATAAGCCGATTTATTGAGCCTATTTAATAAGTCTATTTAATAAGCCTATTTAATAAACCTATTTAATAAGTATTTAATGAGCCTATTTAATATGTCTATTTAATAAGCCTATTTAATAGGCCTATTTAATACGTCTAAGTTGCTGAAATAAGCCTATTTAATAAGCCTATTTAATAGGCCTATTTAATAGGCCTATTTAATAAGCCTAAGTTGCTGAATAAGCCTATTTAATAAGCCTAAGTTGCTGAATAAACCTATTTAATAAGTCTAAGTTGCTAAAATAAGCCTATTTAATACGGCTATTTAATAAGCCTAAGTTGCTGAAATAAGCCTATTTCATAAGGCTATTTAATGAGCCTAAGTTGCTGAAATAAGACTATTTAATAAGCCTAAGTTTCTGAACTAAGCCTAAATAAAAGGTATATTTAATAAGTCTAAGTTGCTGAAATAAACCTATTTAAAAATGCTATTTAATAAGCCTAAGTTGCTGAAATAAACATGTTTAATAAGGCTATTTAATAAGAATAAGTTGCTGAAATAAGCTTATTTAATAAGCCTAAGTTGCTGAAATAAGCCTATTTAATAAGGCTCTTTAATAAGTCTAAGTTGCTGAAATAAACCTATTTAATAAGCCTAAGTTGCTAAAATAAGCCTATTTAATGAGGCTATTTAATACGTCTATTTAATAAGCCTATTTAATAAGCCTATTTAATAAGCCTATTTAATAAGCCTATTTAATGAGTCTATTTAATAAGTCAATTTAATAAGTATTTAATGAGCCTATTTAATAAGCCTATTTATTGAGCCTATTTAATAAGCCTATTTATTGAGCCTATTTAATAAGCCTATTTATTGAGCCTATTTAAGAAGCCTATTTATTGAGCCTATTTAATAAGCCTATTTAATAAGTCTATTTAATAAGCCTATTTAATAAGCCTATGTGATAAGCCTATTTATTGAGCCTATTTAATAAGCCTATTTAATAAGCCTATCTATTGAGCCTATTTAATAAGTCTATTTAATAAGTATTTAATGAGCCTATTTAATAAGCCTATTTATTGAGCCTATTTAATAAGCCTATTTATTGAGCCTATTTAATAAGCATATTTATTGAGCCTATTTAATAAGACTACTTATTGAGCCTATTTAATAAGCCGATTTATTAAGCCTATTTAATATGCCTATTTATTGAGCCTATTTAATAAGCCTATTTAATAAGCCGATTTATTGAGCCTATTTAATAAGTCTATTTAATAAGCCTATTTAATAAACCTATTTAATAAGTATTTAATGAGCCTATTTAATATGTCTATTTAATAAGCCTATTTAATAGGCCTATTTAATACGTCTAAGTTGCTGAAATAAGCCTATTTAATAAGCCTATTTAATAGGCCTATTTAATAGGCCTATTTAATAAGCCTAAGTTGCTGAATAAGCCTATTTAATAAGCCTAAGTTGCTGAATAAACCTATTTAATAAGTCTAAGTTGCTAAAATAAGCCTATTTAATACGGCTATTTAATAAGCCTAAGTTGCTGAAATAAGCCTATTTCATAAGGCTATTTAATGAGCCTAAGTTGCTGAAATAAGACTATTTAATAAGCCTAAGTTTCTGAACTAAGCCTATTTAAAAAGGTATATTTAATAAGTCTAAGTTGCTGAAATAAACCTATTTAAAAATGCTATTTAATAAGCCTAAGTTGCTGAAATAAACCTGTTTAATAAGGCTATTTAATAAGCATAAGTTGCTGAAATAAGCTTATTTAATAAGCCTAAGTTGCTAAAATAAGCCTATTTCATGAGGCTATTTAATAAGTCTATTTAATAAGTCTATTTAATAAGTCTATTTAATAAGTCTATTTAATAAGCCTATTTAATAAGCCTATTTAATAAGCCTGATTAATACACCTATTTAATAAACATATTTAATGAGTATTTAATGAGCCTATTTAATAAGTCTACTTAATAAGCCTTTTTAATAAGACTATTTAATAAGTCTATTTAATAAGCCTATTTAATAAGTCTATTTAATAAGCCTATTTAATAAGCCTATTTAATAAGTATTTAATGAGCCTATTTAATAAGTCTATTTAATAAGCCTATTTAATAGGCCTTTTTTAATAAATCTAAGTTGCTGAAATAAGCCTATTTAATAAGCCTATTTAATAGGCCTATTTAATAAGTCTAAGTTGCTGAAATAAGCTTATTTAATAAGCCTAAGTTTCTGAATGAGCCTATTTAATAAGCCTAAGTTGCTGAAATAAGCCTATTAAATAAGCCTAAGTTGCTGAATAAGCCTATTTAATAAGCCTAAGTTGCTGAATAAACCTATTTAATAAGTCTAAGTTGCTGAAATAAGCATATTTAATAAGGCTATTTAATAAGCCTAAGTTGCTGAATAAGCCTATTTAATAAGGCTATTTAATGAGCCTAAGTTGCTGAAATAAGACTATTTAATAAGCCTAAGTTTCTGAACTAAGCCTATTTTAAAAGGTATATTTAATAAGTCTAAGTTGCTGAAATAAACCTATTTAAAAATGCTATTTAATAAGCCTAAGTTGCTGAAATAAACCTGTTTAATAAGGCTATTTAATAAGAATAAGTTGCTGAAATAAGCTTATTTAATAAGCCTAAGTTGCTGAAATAAGCCTATTTAATAAGGCTCTTTAATAAGTCTAAGTTGCTGAAATAAACCTATTTAATAAGCCTAAGTTGCTAAAATAAGCCTATTTAATGAGGGTATTTAATACGCCTATTTAATATGCCTATTTAATAAGCCTATTTAATAAGCCTATTTAATAAGCCTATTTAATGAGTCTATTTAAAAAGTCTATTTAATAAGTATTTAATGAGCCTATTTAATAAGCCTATTTATTGAGCCTATTTAATAAGCCTATTTATTGAGCCTATTTAATAAGCCTATTTATTGAGCCTATTTAATAAGCCTATTTATTGAGCCTATTTAATAAGCCTATTTAATAAGTCTATTTAATAAGCCTATTCAATAAGCCTATTTAATAAGCCTATTTATTGAGCCTATTTAATAAGCCTATTTAATAAGCCTATTTAATAAGTCTATTTAATACGCCTATTTAACAAGCCTATTTAATAATTATTTAATGAGCCTGTTTAATAAGTCTATTTAATAAGCCTATTTAACAGGCCTATTTAATAAGTCTAAGTTGCTGAAATAAGCCTATTTAATAAGCCTAAGTTTCTGAATGAGCCTATTTAATAAGCCTAAGTTGCCGAAATAAGCCTATTTAATAAGCCTAAGTTGCTGAATAAGCCTATTTAATAAGCCTAAGTTGCTGAAATAAGCCTATTTAGTAAGTCTAAGTTGCTGAAATAAACCTATTTAATAAGCCTAAGTTTCTGAATGAGCCTATTTAATAAGCCTAAGTTGCCGAAATAAGCCTATTTAATAAGCCTAAGTTGCTGAATAAGCCTATTTAATAAGCCTAAGTTGCTGAAATAAGCCTATTTAGTAAGTCTAAGTTGCTGAAATAAGCCTATTTAATAAGCCTAAGTTGCTGAAATAAGTATATTTAATAAGCATAAGTTGCTGAAATAAGCCTATTTAATGAGTCTAGGTTGCTGAAATAAGGCTATTTAATAAGTCTAAGTTGCTGAAATAAGCCTTTTTAATCAGCGTAAGTTGCTGAAATAAGCTTATTTAATAAGCCCAAGTTGCTGAAATAAGCCTACTTAATTAGGCTATTTAATAAGCCTAAGTTGCTGAAATAAGCCTATTTAATGAGCTATTTAATAAGTCTATTTAATAAGCCTATTTAATAAGCCTATTTAATAAGCCTATTTAATAAGCCTATGTAATAAGTCTATTTAATAAGTCTATTTAATAAGTATTTAATGAGCCTATTTAATAAGCCTATTTATTGAGCCTATTTAATAAGCCTATTTACTGAGCCTATTTAATAAGCCTATTTATTGAGCCTATTTAATAAGCCTATTTAATAAGTCTATTTAATAAGCCTATTTAATAAGCCTATTTATTGAGCCTATTTAATAAGCCTATTTAATAAGCCTATTTATTCAGCCTATTTAATATGTCTATTTAATAAGCCTATTTAATAAGCCTATTTAATAAGTATTTAATGAGCCTATTTAATAAGTCTATTTAATACGCCTATTTAATAGGCCTATTTAATAAGTCTAAGTTGCTGAAATAAGCCTATTTAATAAGCCTAAGTTTCTGAATGAGCCTATTTAATAAGCCTAAGTTGCTGAAATAAGCCTATTTAATAAGCCTAAGTTGCTGAATAAGCCTATTTAATAAGCCTAAGTTGCTGAAATAAGCCTATTTAATAAGACTAAGTTGCTGAAATAAGGCTATTTAATAAGCCTAAGTTGCTGAAATAAGCCTGTTTAATAAGCCTAAGTTGCTGAAATAAGGCTATTTAATAAGTCTAATTGCTGAAATAAGCCTATTTAATAAGCCTAAGTTGCTGAAATAAGTATATTTAATAAGCATAAGTTGCTGAAATAAGCCTATTTAATGAGTCAAAGTTGCTGAAATAAGGCTATTTAATAAGTCTAAGTTGCTGAAATAAGTCTTTTTAATCAGCGTAAGTTGGTGAAATAAGCCTACTTAATTAGGCTATTTAATAAGCCTAAGTTGCTAAAATAAGCCTATTTAATAAGCGTAAGTTACTGAAATAAGGCTATTTAATAAGCCTATTTAATAAGCCTACGTTGCTGAATAAGCCTATTTAATAAGCCTAAGTTGCTGAAATAAGCCTATTTAATAAGTCTAAGTTGCTGAAATAAGGCTATTTAATAAGCCTAAGTTGCTGAAATAAGTATATTTAATAAGCATAAGTTGCTGAAATAAGCCTATTTAATAAGTCTAAGTTGCTGAAATAAGGCTATTTAATAAGCCTAAGTTGCTGAAATAAGCCTATTTAATAAGACCAAGTTGCTGAAATAAGCCTACTTAATTAGGCTATTTAATAAGCCTAAGTTGCTGAAATAAGCCTATTTAATAAGCGTAAGTTACTGAAATAAGGCTATTTAATAAGCCTATTTAATAAGCCTACGTTGCTGAATAAGCCTATTTTATAAGCCTAAGTTGCTGAAATAAGCCTATTTAATAAGTCTAAGTTGCTGAAATAAGGCTATTTAATAAGCCTAAGTTGCTGAAATAAACCTATTTAATAAGCCTAAGTTGCTGAAATAAGGCTATTTAATAAGTCCAAGTTGCTGAAATAAGCCTATTTAATAAGCCTAAGTTGCTGAAATAAGTATATTTAATAAGCATAAGTTGCTGAAATAAGCCTATTTAATAAGTCTAAGTTGCTGAAATAAGGCTATTTAATAAGTCTAAGTTGCTGAAATAAGCCTTTTTAATCAGCGTAAGTTGCTGAAATAAGCCTATTTAATAAGCCCAAGCTGCTAAAATAAGCGTACTTATTTAGGCTATTTAATAAGCCTAAGTTGCTGAAATAAGCCTATTTAATAAGCGTAAGTTGCTGAAATAAGGCTATTTAATGATCTAAGTTGCTGAAATAAGCCTATTTAATAAGCCTAAGTTGCTGAAATAAGCCTATTTAATAAGCCTGTTTAATAAGCCTAAGTTGCTGAATAAACCTATTTAATAAGTCTAAGTTGCTGAAATAAGCCTATTTAATAAGGCTATTTAATAAGCCTAAGTTGCTGAATAAGCCTATTTAATAAGTCTAAGTTGCTGAAATAAGGCTATTTAATAAGCCTAAGTTGCTGAAATAAGGCTATTTAATAAGTTTAAGTTGCTGAAATAAGCCTATTTAATAAGCCTAAGTTGCTGAAATAAGCCTATTTAATAAGCCCAAGTTGCTGAAATAAGCCTACTTAATTAGGCTATTTAATAAGCCTAAGTTGCTGAAATAAGCCTATTTAATAAGCCTAAGTTGCTGAAATACGCCTATTTAATGAGCTATTTAATAAGTCTATTTAATAAGCCTATTTAATAAGCCTATTTAATAAGCCTATTTAATAAGCCTATGTAATAAGTCTATTTAATAAGTCTATTTAATAAGTATTTAATGAGCCTATTTAATAAGCCTATTTATTGAGCCTATTTAATAAGCCTATTTATTGAGCCTATTTAATAAGCCTATTTATTGAGCCTATTTAATAAGCCTATGTAATAAGTCTATTTAATAAGCCTATTTAATAAGCCTATTTATTGAGCCTATTTAATAAGTCTATTTAATAAGCCTATTTAATACACCTATTTAATAAGTATTTAATGAGCCTATTTAATAAGTCTATTTAATAAGCCTATTTAATAGGCCTATTTAATAAGTCTAAGTTGCTGAAATAAGCCTATTTAATAAGCCTAAGTTTCTGAATGAGCCTATTCAATAAGCCTAATTTGCTGAAATAAGCCTATTTAATAAGCCTAAGTTGCTGAATAAGCCTATTTAATAAGCCTAAGTTGCTGAAATAAGCCTATTTAATAAGTCTAAGTTGCTGAAATAAGGCTATATAATAAGCCTAAGTTGCTGAAATAAGCCTATTTAATAAGCCTAAGTTGCTGAAATAAGGCTATTTAATAAGTCTAAGTTGCTGAAATAAGCCTATTTAATAAGCCTAAGTTGCTGAAATAAGTATATTTAATAAGCCTAAGTTGCTGAAATAAGCCTATTTAATAAGGCTCTTTAATAAGTCTAAGATGCTGAAATAAACCTATTTAATAAGCCTAAGTTGCTAAAATAAGCCTATTTCATGAGGCTATTTAAGAAGTCTATTTAATAAGTCTATTTAATAAGTCTATTTAATAAGTCTATTTAATAAGCCTATTTAATAAGCCTATTTAATAAGCCTAATTAATACACCTATTTAATGAACATATTTAATAAGTATTTAATGAGCCTATTTAATAAGTCTATTTAATAAGCCTTTTTAATAAGACTATTTAATAAGTCTATTTAATAAGACTATTTAATAAGTCTATTTAATAAGTCTATTTAATAAGCCTATTTAATAAGTATTTAATGAGCCTATTTAATAAGCCTATTTATTGAGCCTATTTAATAAGCCTATTTATTGAGCCTATTTAATAAGCATATTTATTGAGCCTATTTAATAAGACTATTTATTGAGCCTATTTAATAAGCCGATTTATTAAGCCTATTTAATATGCCTATTTATTGAGCCTATTTAATAAGCCTATTTAATAAGCCGATTTATTGAGCCTATTTAATAAGTCTATTTAATAAGCCTATTTAATAAACCTATTTAATAAGTATTTAATGAGCCTATTTAATATGTCTATTTAATAAGCCTATTTAATAGGCCTATTTAATACGTCTAAGTTGCTGAAATAAGCCTATTTAATAAGCCTATTTAATAGGCCTATTTAATAGGCCTATTTAATAAGTCTAAGTTGCTAAAATAAGCCTATTTAATACGGCTATTTAATAAGCCTAAGTTGCTGAAATAAGCCTATTTCATAAGGCTATTTAATGAGCCTAAGTTGCTGAAATAAGACTATTTAATAAGCCTAAGTTTCTGAACTAAGCCTATTTAAAAAGGTATATTTAATAAGTCTAAGTTGCTGAAATAAACGTATTTAAAAATGCTATTTAATAAGCCTAAGTTGCTGAAATAAACCTGTTTAATAAGGCTATTTAATAAGCATAAGTTGCTGAAATAAGCTTATTTAATAAGCCTAAGTTGCTGAAATAAGCCTATTTAATAAGGCTCTTTAATAAGTCTAAGTTGCTGAAATAAACCTATTTAATAAGCCTAAGTTGCTAAAATAAGCCTATTTCATGAGGCTATTTAATAAGTCTATTTAATAAGTCTATTTAATAAGTCTATTTAATAAGTCTATTTAATAAGCCTATTTAATAAGCCTATTTAATAAGCCTGATTAATACACCTATTTAATAAACATATTTAATGAGTATTTAATGAGCCTATTTAATAAGTCTACTTAATAAGCCTTTTTAATAAGACTATTTAATAAGTCTATTTAATAAGCCTATTTAATAAGTCTATTTAATAAGCCTATTTAATAAGCCTATTTAATAAGTATTTAATGAGCCTATTTAATAAGTCTATTTAATAAGCCTATTTAATAGGCCTTTTTTAATAAATCTAAGTTGCTGAAATAAGCCTATTTAATAAGCCTATTTAATAGGCCTATTTAATAAGTCTAAGTTGCTGAAATAAGCTTATTTAATAAGCCTAAGTTTCTGAATGAGCCTATTTAATAAGCCTAAGTTGCTGAAATAAGCCTATTAAATAAGCCTAAGTTGCTGAATAAGCCTATTTAATAAGCCTAAGTTGCTGAATAAACCTATTTAATAAGTCTAAGTTGCTGAAATAAGCATATTTAATAAGGCTATTTAATAAGCCTAAGTTGCTGAATAAGCCTATTTAATAAGGCTATTTAATGAGCCTAAGTTGCTGAAATAAGACTATTTAATAAGCCTAAGTTTCTGAACTAAGCCTATTTTAAAAGGTATATTTAATAAGTCTAAGTTGCTGAAATAAACCTATTTAAAAATGCTATTTAATAAGCCTAAGTTGCTGAAATAAACCTGTTTAATAAGGCTATTTAATAAGAATAAGTTGCTGAAATAAGCTTATTTAATAAGCCTAAGTTGCTGAAATAAGCCTATTTAATAAGGCTCTTTAATAAGTCTAAGTTGCTGAAATAAACCTATTTAATAAGCCTAAGTTGCTAAAATAAGCCTATTTAATGAGGGTATTTAATACGCCTATTTAATAAGCCTATTTAATAAACCTATTTAATAAGCCTATTTAATAAGCCTATTTAATGAGTCTATTTAATAAGTCTATTTAATAAGTATTTAATGAGCCTATTTAATAAGCCTATTTATTGAGCCTATTTAATAAGCCTATTTATTGAGCCTATTTAATAAGCCTATTTATTGAGCCTATTTAATAAGCCTATTTATTGAGCCTATTTAATAAGCCTATTTAATAAGTCTATTTAATAAGCCTATTTAATAAGCCTATTTAATAAGCCTATTTATTGAGCCTATTTAATAAGCCTATTTAATAAGCCTATTTAATAAGTCTATTTAATACGCCTATTTAACAAGCCTATTTAATAATTATTTAATGAGCCTGTTTAATAAGTCTATTTAATAAGCCTATTTAACAGGCCTATTTAATAAGTCTAAGTTGCTGAAATAAGCCTATTTAATAAGCCTAAGTTTCTGAATGAGCCTATTTAATAAGCCTAAGTTGCCGAAATAAGCCTATTTAATAAGCCTAAGTTGCTGAATAAGCCTATTTAATAAGCCTAAGTTGCTGAAATAAGCCTATTTAGTAAGTCTAAGTTGCTGAAATAAGCCTATTTAATAAGCCTAAGTTTCTGAATGAGCCTATTTAATAAGCCTAAGTTGCCGAAATAAGCCTATTTAATAAGCCTAAGTTGCTGAATAAGCCTATTTAATAAGCCTAAGTTGCTGAAATAAGCCTATTTAGTAAGTCTAAGTTGCTGAAATAAGCCTATTTAATAAGCCTAAGTTGCTGAAATAAGTATATTTAATAAGCATAAGTTGCTGAAATAAGCCTATTTAATGAGTCTAGGTTGCTGAAATAAGGCTATTTAATAAGTCTAAGTTGCTGAAATAAGCCTTTTTAATCAGCGTAAGTTGCTGAAATAAGCTTATTTAATAAGCCCAAGTTGCTGAAATAAGCCTACTTAATTAGGCTATTTAATAAGCCTAAGTTGCTGAAATAAGCCTATTTAATGAGCTATTTAATAAGTCTATTTAATAAGCCTATTTAATAAGCCTATTTAATAAGCCTATTTAATAAGCCTATGTAATAAGTCTATTTAATAAGTCTATTTAATAAGTATTTAATGAGCCTATTTAATAAGCCTATTTATTGAGCCTATTTAATAAGCCTATTTACTGAGCCTATTTAATAAGCCTATTTATTGAGCCTATTTAATAAGCCTATTTAATAAGTCTATTTAATAAGCCTATTTAATAAGCCTATTTATTGAGCCTATTTAATAAGCCTATTTAATAAGCCTATTTATTCAGCCTATTTAATATGTCTATTTAATAAGCCTATTTAATAAGCCTATTTAATAAGTATTTAATGAGCCTATTTAATAAGTCTATTTAATACGCCTATTTAATAGGCCTATTTAATAAGTCTAAGTTGCTGAAATAAGCCTATTTAATAAGCCTAAGTTTCTGAATGAGCCTATTTAATAAGCCTAAGTTGCTGAAATAAGCCTATTTAATAAGCCTAAGTTGCTGAATAAGCCTATTTAATAAGCCTAAGTTGCTGAAATAAGCCTATTTAATAAGACTAAGTTGCTGAAATAAGGCTATTTAATAAGCCTAAGTTGCTGAAATAAGCCTGTTTAATAAGCCTAAGTTGCTGAAATAAGGCTATTTAATAAGTCTAATTGCTGAAATAAGCCTATTTAATAAGCCTAAGTTGCTGAAATAAGTATATTTAATAAGCATAAGTTGCTGAAATAAGCCTATTTAATGAGTCAAAGTTGCTGAAATAAGGCTATTTAATAAGTCTAAGTTGCTGAAATAAGTCTTTTTAATCAGCGTAAGTTGGTGAAATAAGTCTACTTAATTAGGCTATTTAATAAGCCTAAGTTGCTAAAATAAGCCTATTTAATAAGCGTAAGTTACTGAAATAAGGCTATTTAATAAGCCTATTTAATAAGCCTACGTTGCTGAATAAGCCTACTTAATAAGCCTAAGTTGCTGAAATAAGCCTATTTAATAAGTCTAAGTTGCTGAAATAAGGCTATTTAATAAGCCTAAGTTGCTGAAATAAGCCTATTTAATAAGCCTAAATTGTTGAAATAAGGCTATTTAATGAGTCCAAGTTGCTGAAATAAGCCGATTTAATAAGCCTAAGTTGCTGAAATAAGTATATTTAATAAGCATAAGTTGCTGAAATAAGCCTATTTAATAAGTCTAAGTTGCTGAAATAAGGCTATTTAATAAGTCTAAGTTGCTGAAATAAGCCTTTTTAATCAGCGTAAGTTGCTGAAATACGCCTATTTAATAAGCCCAAGTTGCTGAAATAAGCCTACTTAATTAGGCTATTTAATAAGCCTAAGTTGCTGAAATAAGCCTATTTAATAAGCGTAAGTTACTGAAATAAGGCTATTTAATAAGTCTAAGTTGCTGAAATAAGCCTATTTAATAAGCCTAAGTTGCTGAAATAAGCCTATTTAATAAGCCTGTTTAATAAGCCTAAGTTGCTGAAATAAGCCTATTTAATAAGCCTATTTAATAAGCCTATTTAATAGGCCTATTTAATAAGTCTAAGTTGCTGAATAAGCCTATTTAATAAGCCTAAGTTGCTGAATAAACCTATTTAATAAGCCTAAGTTGCTGAAATAAGGCTATTTAATAAGCCTAAGTTGCTGAATAAGCCTATTTAATAAGTCTAAGTTGCTGAAATAAGCCTATTTAATAAGGCTATTTAATAAGACTAAGTTGCTGAAATAAGTCTATTTAATAAGCCTATTTAATAAGCCTATTTAATAAGCCTATTTATTGAGCCTATTTAATAAGCCTATTTAATAAGCCTATTTAATAAGTCTATTTAATACGCCTATTTAACAAGCCTATTTAATAATTATTTAATGAGCCTGTTTAATAAGTCTATTTAATAAGCCTATTTAACAGGCCTATTTAATAAGTCTAAGTTGCTGAAATAAGCCTATTTAATAAGCCTAAGTTTCTGAATGAGCCTATTTAATAAACCTAAGTTGCCGAAATAAGCCTATTTAATAAGCCTAAGTTGCTGAATAAGCCTATTTAATAAGCCTAAGTTGCTGAAATAAGCCTATTTAGTAAGTCTAAGTTGCTGAAATAAGCCTATTTAATAAGCCTAAGTTTCTGAATGAGCCTATTTAATAAGCCTAAGTTGCCGAAATAAGCCTATTTAATAAGCCTAAGTTGCTGAATAAGCCTATTTAATAAGCCTAAGTTGCTGAAATAAGCCTATTTAGTAAGTCTAAGTTGCTGAAATAAGCCTATTTAATAAGCCTAAGTTGCTGAAATAAGTATATTTAATAAGCATAAGTTGCTGAAATAAGCCTATTTAATGAGTCTAGGTTGCTGAAATAAGGCTATTTAATAAGTCTAAGTTGCTGAAATAAGCCTTTTTAATCAGCGTAAGTTGCTGAAATAAGCTTATTTAATAAGCCCAAGTTGCTGAAATAAGCCTACTTAATTAGGCTATTTAATAAGCCTAAGTTGCTGAAATAAGCCTATTTAATGAGCTATTTAATAAGTCTATTTAATAAGCCTATTTAATAAGCCTATTTAATAAGCCTATTTAATAAGCCTATGTAATAAGTCTATTTAATAAGTCTATTTAATAAGTATTTAATGAGCCTATTTAATAAGCCTATTTATTGAGCCTATTTAATAAGCCTATTTACTGAGCCTATTTAATAAGCCTATTTATTGAGCCTATTTAATAAGCCTATTTAATAAGTCTATTTAATAAGCCTATTTAATAAGCCTATTTATTGAGCCTATTTAATAAGCCTATTTAATAAGCCTATTTATTCAGCCTATTTAATATGTCTATTTAATAAGCCTATTTAATAAGCCTATTTAATAAGTATTTAATGAGCCTATTTAATAAGTCTATTTAATACGCCTATTTAATAGGCCTATTTAATAAGTCTAAGTTGCTGAAATAAGCCTATTTAATAAGCCTAAGTTTCTGAATGAGCCTATTTAATAAGCCTAAGTTGCTGAAATAAGCCTATTTAATAAGCCTAAGTTGCTGAATAAGCCTATTTAATAAGCCTAAGTTGCTGAAATAAGCCTATTTAATAAGACTAAGTTGCTGAAATAAGGCTATTTAATAAGCCTAAGTTGCTGAAATAAGCCTGTTTAATAAGCCTAAGTTGCTGAAATAAGGCTATTTAATAAGTCTAATTGCTGAAATAAGCCTATTTAATAAGCCTAAGTTGCTGAAATAAGTATATTTAATAAGCATAAGTTGCTGAAATAAGCCTATTTAATGAGTCAAAGTTGCTGAAATAAGGCTATTTAATAAGTCTAAGTTGCTAAAATAAGCCTATTTAATAAGCGTAAGTTACTGAAATAAGGCTATTTAATAAGCCTATTTAATAAGCCTACGTTGCTGAATAAGCCTATTTAATAAGCCTAAGTTGCTGAAATAAGCCTATTTAATAAGTCTAAGTTGCTGAAATAAGGCTATTTAATAAGCCTAAGTTGCTGAAATAAGCCTATTTAATAAGCCTAAGTTGTTGAAATAAGGCTATTTAATGAGTCCAAGTTGCTGAAATAAGCCGATTTAATAAGCCTAAGTTGCTGAAATAAGTATATTTAATAAGCATAAGTTGCTGAAATAAGCCTATTTAATAAGTCTAAGTTGCTGAAATAAGGCTATTTAATAAGTCTAAGTTGCTGAAATAAGCCTTTTTAATCAGCGTAAGTTGCTGAAATACGCCTATTTAATAAGCCCAAGTTGCTGAAATAAGCCTACTTAATTAGGCTATTTAATAAGCCTAAGTTGCTGAAATAAGCCTATTTAATAAGCGTAAGTTACTGAAATAAGGCTATTTAATAAGTCTAAGTTGCTGAAATAAGCCTATTTAATAAGCCTAAGTTGCTGAAATAAGCCTATTTAATAAGCCTGTTTAATAAGCCTAAGTTGCTGAAATAAGCCTATTTAATAAGCCTATTTAATAAGCCTATTTAATAGGCCTATTTAATAAGTCTAAGTTGCTGAATAAGCCTATTTAATAAGCCTAAGTTGCTGAATAAACCTATTTAATAAGCCTAAGTTGCTGAAATAAGGCTATTTAATAAGCCTAAGTTGCTGAATAAGCCTATTTAATAAGTCTAAGTTGCTGAAATAAGGGTATTTAATAAGCCTAAGTTGCTAAAATAAGGCTATTTAATAAGTTTAAGTTGCTGAAATAAGCCTATTTAATAAGCCTAAGTTGCTGAAATAAGCCTATTTAATAAGGCTATTTAATGAGCCTAAGTTGCTGAAATAAGCCTATTTAATAAGCCTAAGTTTCTGAACTAAGCCTATTTAAAAAGGTATATTTAATAAGTCTAAGTTGCTGAAATAAACCTATTTAAAAATGCTATTTAATATGCCTAAGTTGCTGAAATAAACCTGTTTAATAAGGCTATTTAATAAGCATAAGTTGCTGAAATAAGCCTATTTAATAAGCCTAAGTTGCTGAATAAGCGTATTTCATAAGCCTAAGTTGCTGAAATAAGCCTTTTTAATATGTCTCAGTTGCTGAAATAAGCCTATTTAATAAGCCTAAGTTGCTGAAATAAGCCTATTTAAATAGGTTATTTAATAAGCCTAAGTTGCTGAATAAGCCTATTTAATAAGTCTAAGTTGCTGAAATAAGGCTATTTAATAAGCCTAAGTTGCTGAAATAAGCCTATTTAATAAGCCTACATTGGTGAACTAAGCCTATATAAAAAGGTATATTTAATAAGTCTAAGTTGCTGAAAAAAACCTATTTAAAAATGCTATTTAATAAGCCTAAATTGCTAGAAATAAACCTGTTTAATAAGGCTATTTAATAAGCATAATTTGCTGTAATAAGCCTATTTAATAAGCCTAAGTTTCTGAACTAAGCCTATTTAAAAATACTATTTAATAAGCCTAAGTTGCTGAAATAAGCCTATTAAATAAGCATAAGTTACTGAAATAACGCTATTTAATAAGCCTACGTTGCTGAATAAGCCTATTTAATAAGCCTAAGTTGCTGAAATAAGCCTATTTAATAAGTCTAAGTTGCTGAAATAAGGCTATTTAATAAGCCTAAGTTGCTGAAATAAGCCTATTTAATAAGCCCAAGTTGCTGAAATAAGCCTACTTAATTAGGCTATTTAATAAGCCTAAGTTGCTGAAATAAGCCTATTTAATAAGCGTAAGTTACTGAAATAAGGCTATTTAATAAGCCTATTTAATAAGCCTACGTTGCTGAATAAGCCTATTTTATAAGCCTAAGTTGCTGAAATAAGCCTATTTAATAAGTCTAAGTTGCTGAAATAAGGCTATTTAATAAGCCTAAGTTGCTGAAATAAGCCTATTTAATAAGCCTAAGTTGCTGAAATAAACCTATTTAATAAGCCTAAGTTGCTGAAATAAGGCTATTTAATAAGTCCAAGTTGCTGAAATAAGCCTATTTAATAAGCCTAAGTTGCTGAAATAAGTATATTTAATAAGCATAAGTTGCTGAAATAAGCCTATTTAATAAGTCTAAGTTGCTGAAATAAGGCTATTTAATAAGTCTAAGTTGCTGAAATAAGCCTTTTTAATCAGCGTAAGTTGCTGAAATAAGCCTATTTAATAAGCCCAAGCTGCTGAAATAAGCGTACTTATTTAGGCTATTTAATAAGCCTAAGTTGCTGAAATAAGCCTATTTAATAAGCGTAAGTTGCTGAAATAAGGCTATTTAATGATCTAAGTTGCTGAAATAAGCCTATTTAATAAGCCTAAGTTGCTGAAATAAGCCTATTTAATAAGCCTGTTTAATAAGCCTAAGTTGCTGAATAAACCTATTTAATAAGTCTAAGTTGCTGAAATAAGCCTATTTAATAAGGCTATTTAATAAGCCTAAGTTGCTGAATAAGCCTATTTAATAAGTCTAAGTTGCTGAAATAAGGCTATTTAATAAGCCTAAGTTGCTGAAATAAGGCTATTTAATAAGTTTAAGTTGCTGAAATAAGCCTATTTAATAAGCCTAAGTTGCTGAAATAAGCCTATTTAATAAGGCTATTTAATGAGCCTAAGTTGCTGAAATAAGCCTATTTAATAAGCCTAAGTTTCTGAACTAAGCCTATTTAAAAAGGTATATTTAATAAGTCTAAGTTGCTGAAATAAACGTATTTAAAAATGCTATTTAATAAGCCTAAGTTGCTGAAATAAACCTGTTTAATAACGCTATTTAATAAGCATAAGTTGCTGAAATAAGCCTATTTAATAAGCCTAAGTTGCTGAATAAGCCTAATTCATAAGCCTAAGTTGCTGAAATAAGCCTTTTTAATATGTCTCAGTTGCTGAAATAAGCTTATTTAATAAGCCTAAGTTTCTGAAATAAGCCTATTTAAATAGGCTATTTAATAAGCCTAAGTTGCTGAATAAGCCTATTTAATAAGTCTAAGTTGCTGAAATAAGGCTATTTAATAAGCGTAAGTTGCTGAAATAAGCCTATTTAAAAAGCCTACGTTGGTGAACTAAGCCTATATAAAAAGGTCTATTTAATAAGTCTAAGTTGCTGAAAAAAACCTATTTAAAAATGCTATTTAATAAGCCTAAATTGCTAGAAATAAAACTGTTTAATAAGGCTATTTAATAAGCATAAGTTGCTGAAATAAGCCTATTTAATAAGCCTAAGTTGCTGAAATAAGCCTATTTAATAAGGCTATTTAATAAGTCTAAGTTGCAGAAATGAACCTATTTAATAATGCTATTTAATACGCCTAATTTGCTTAAATAAGCATATTTAATAAGCCTAAGTTGCTAAAATAAGCCTATTTAATAGGCCTATCTAATAAGTCTAAGTTGCAGAAATAAGCATATTTCATAAGCATATTTAATGAGCCTAAGTTGCTGAAATGTCTATTTAATAAGTCGGTTTAATAAGTCTAAGTTGCTAAAATAAGCCTATTTAATAAGGCTATTTAATAAGTCTAAGTTGCTGAACTAAGCCTATTTAAAAAGGTATATTTAATAAGTCTAAGCAGCTGAAATAAACCTATTTAAACATGCTATTTAATAAGCCTAAGTTGCTGAAATAAACCTGTTTAATAAGCCTATTTAATAAGCATAAGTTGCTGAAATAAGCTTATTTAATAAGCCTAAGTTGCTGAAATAAGCCTATTTAATAAGGCTATTTAATAAGTCTAAGTTGCTTAAATAAACCTATTTAATAAGTCTAAGTTGCTAAAATAAGCCTATTTAATGAGGCTATTTAATAAGTCTATTTAATAAGCCTATTTAATAAGCCTATTTAATAAGCCTATTTAATACGCCTATTTAATAAACATATTTAATAAGTATTTAATGAGCCTATTTAATAAGTCTATTTAATAAGCCTTTTTAATAAGCCTATTTAATAAGTCTATTTATTGAGCCTATTTAATAAGTCTATTTAATAAGCCTATTTAATAAGCCTATTTAATGAGCCTATTTAATAAGTCTATTTAATAAGCCTATTTAATAGGCCTTTTTAATAAGTCTAAGTTGCTGAAATAAGCATATTTAATAAGCCTATTTAATAGGCCTATTGAATAAGTCTAAGTTGCTGAAATAAGCCTATTTAATAAGCCTAAGTTTCTGAATGAGCCTATTTAATAAGCCTAAGTTGCTGAAATAAGCCTATTAAATAAGCCTAAGTTGCTGAATATGCCTATTTAATAAGCCTAAGTTGCTGATAAACCTATTTAATAAGTCTAAGTTGCTGAAATAAGCCTTTTTAATCAGCGTAAGTTGCTGAAATACGCCTATTTAATAAGCCCAAGTTGCTGAAATAAGCCTACTTAATTAGGCTATTTAATAAGCCTAAGTTGCTGAAATAAGCCTATTTAATAAGCGTAAGTTACTGAAATAAGGCTATTTAATAAGTCTAAGTTGCTGAAATAAGCCTATTTAATAAGCCTAAGTTGCTGAAATAAGCCTATTTAATAAGCCTGTTTAATAAGCCTAAGTTGCTGAAATAAGCCTATTTAATAAGCCTATTTAATAAGCCTATTTAATAGGCCTATTTAATAAGTCTAAGTTGCGGAATAAGCCTATTTAATAAGCCTAAGTTGCTGAATAAACCTATTTAATAAGCCTAAGTTGCTGAAATAAGGCTATTTAATAAGCCTAAGTTGCTGAATAAGCCGATTTAATAAGTCTAAGTTGCTGAAATAAGGGTATTTAATAAGCCTAAGTTGCTAAAATAAGGCTATTTAATAAGTTTAAGTTGCTGAAATAAGCCTATTTAATAAGCCTAAGTTGCTGAAATAAGCCTATTTAATAAGGCTATTTAATGAGCCTAAGTTGCTGAAATAAGCCTATTTAATAAGCCTAAGTTTCTGAACTAAGCCTATTTAAAAAGGTATATTTAATAAGTCTAAGTTGCTGAAATAAACCTATTTAAAAATGCTATTTAATATGCCTAAGTTGCTGAAATAAACCTGTTTAATAAGGCTATTTAATAAGCATAAGTTGCTGAAATAAGCCTATTTAATAAGCCTAAGTTGCTGAATAAGCGTATTTCATAAGCCTAAGTTGCTGAAATAAGCCTTTTTAATATGTCTCAGTTGCTGAAATAAGCCTATTTAATAAGCCTAAGTTGCTGAAATAAGCCTATTTAAATAGGCTATTTAATAAGCCTAAGTTGCTGAATAAGCCTATTTAATAAGTCTAAGTTGCTGAAATAAGGCTATTTAATAAGCCTAAGTTGCTGAAATAAGCCTATTTAATAAGCCTACATTGGTGAACTAAGCCTATATAAAAAGGTATATTTAATAAGTCTAAGTTGCTGAAAAAAACCTGTTTAATAAGGCTATTTAATAAGCATAATTTGCTGTAATAAGCCTATTTAATAAGCCTAAGTTGCTGAAATAAGCCTATTTAATAAGGCTATTTAATAAGTCTAAGTTGCAGAAATGAACCTATTTAATAATGCTATTTAATACGCCTAATTTGCCTAAAAAAGCATATTTAATAAGCCTAAGTTGCTAAAATAAGCCTATTTAATAGGCCTATCTAATAAGTCTAAGTTGCAGAAATAAGCATATTTCATAAGCATATTTAATGAGCCTAAGTTGCTGAAATGTCTATTTAATAAGTCGGTTTAATAAGTCTAAGTTGCTAAAATAAGCCTATTTAATAAGGCTATTTAATAAGCCTAAGTTGCTGAAATAAGCCTATTTAATAAGGTTATTTAATGAGCCTAAGTTGCTGAAAAAAGCCTATTTAATAAGGTTATTTAATGAGCCTAAGTTGCTGAAATAAGCCTATTTAATACGCCTAAGTTTCTGAACTAAGCCTATTTAAAAATACTATTTAATAAGCCTAAGTTGCTGAAATAAGCCTATTAAATAAGCATAAGTTACTGAAATAAGGCTATTTAATAAGCCTACGTTGCTGAATAAGCCTATTTAATAAGCCTAAGTTGCTCAAATAAGCCTATTTAATAAGTCTAAGTTGCTGAAATAAGGCTATTTAATAAGCCTAAGTTGCTGAAATAAGCCTATTTAATAAGCCCAAGTTGCTGAAATAAGCCTACTTAATTAGGCTATTTAATAAGCCTAAGTTGCTGAAATAAGCCTATTTAATAAGCGTAAGTTACTGAAATAAGGCTATTTAATAAGCCTATTTAATAAGCCTACGTTGCTGAATAAGCCTATTTTATAAGCCTAAGTTGCTGAAATAAGCCTATTTAATAAGTCTAAGTTGCTGAAATAAGGCTATTTAATAAGCCTAAGTTGCTGAAATAAGCCTATTTAATAAGCCTAAGTTGCTGAAATAAACCTATTTAATAAGCCTAAGTTGCTGAAATAAGGCTATTTAATAAGTCCAAGTTGCTGAAATAAGCCTATTTAATAAGCCTAAGTTGCTGAAATAAGTATATTTAATAAGCATAAGTTGCTGAAATAAGCCTATTTAATAAGTCTAAGTTGCTGAAATAAGGCTATTTAATAAGTCTAAGTTGCTGAAATAAGCCTTTTTAATCAGCGTAAGTTGCTGAAATAAGCCTATTTAATAAGCCCAAGCTGCTGAAATAAGCGTACTTATTTAGGCTATTTAATAAGCCTAAGTTGCTGAAATAAGCCTATTTAATAAGCGTAAGTTGCTGAAATAAGGCTATTTAATGATCTAAGTTGCTGAAATAAGCCTATTTAATAAGCCTAAGTTGCTGAAATAAGCCTATTTAATAAGGCTATTTAATAAGCCTAAGTTGCTGAATAAGCCTATTTAATAAGTCTAAGTTGCTGAAATAAGGCTATGTAATAAGCCTAAGTTGCTGAAATAAGGCTATTTAATAAGTTTAAGTTGCTGAAATAAGCCTATTTAATAAGCCTAAGTTGCTGAAATAAGCCTATTTAATAAGGCTATTTAATGAGCCTAAGTTGCTGAAATAAGCCTATTTAATAAGCCTAAGTTTCTGAACTAAGCCTATTTAAAAAGGTATATTTAATAAGTCTAAGTTGCTGAAATAAACGTATTTAAAAATGCTATTAATAAGCCTAAGTTGCTGAAATAAACCTGTTTAATAACGCTATTTAATAAGCATAAGTTGCTGAAATAAGCCTATTTAATAAGCCTAAGTTGCTGAATAAGCCTATTTCATAAGCCTAAGTTGCTGAAATAAGCCTTTTTAATATGTCTCAGTTGCTGAAATAAGCTTATTTAATAAGCCTAAGTTGCTGAAATAAGCCTATTTAAATAGGCTATTTAATAAGCCTAAGTTGCTGAATAAGCCTATTTAATAAGTCTAAGTTGCTGAAATAAGGCTATTTAATAAGCCTAAGTTGCTGAAATAAGCCTATTTAATAAGCCTACGTTGGTGAACTAAGCCTATATAAAAAGGTCTATTTAATAAGTCTAAGTTGCTGAAAAAAACCTATTGCTAGAAATAAACCTGTTTAATAAGGCTATTTAATAAGCATAAGTTGCTGAAATAAGCCTATTTAATAAGCCTAAGTTGCTGAAATAAGCCTATTTAATAAGGCTATTTAATAAGTCTAAGATGCAGAAATGAACCTATTTAATAATGCTATTTAATACGCCTAATTTGCTTAAATAAGCATATTTAATAAGCCTAAGTTGCTAAAATAAGCCTATTTAATAGGCCTATCTAATAAGTCTAAGTTGCAGAAATAAGCATATTTCATAAGCATATTTAATGAGCCTAAGTTGCTGAAATGTCTATTTAATACGTCGGTTTAATAAGTCTAAGTTGCTAAAATAAGCCTATTTAATAAGGCTATTTAATAAGTCTAAGTTGCTGAACTAAGCCTATTTAAAAAGGTATATTTAATAAGTCTAAGCAGCTGAAATAAACCTATTTAAACATGCTATTTAATAAGCCTAAGTTGCTGAAATAAACCTGTTTAATAAGCCTATTTAATAAGCATAAGTTGCTGAAATAAGCTTATTTAATAAGCCTAAGTTGCTGAAATAAGCCTATTTAATAAGGCTATTTAATAAGTCTAAGTTGCTGAAATAAACCTATTTAATAAGCCTAAGTTGCTAAAATAAGCCTATTTAATGAGGCTATTTAATACGTCTATTTAATAAGCCTATTTAATAAGCCTATTTAATAAGCTTATTTAATAAGCCTATTTAATGAGTCTATTTAATAAGTCTATTTAATAAGTATTTAATGAGCCTATTTAATAAGCCTATTTATTGAGCCTATTTAATAAGCCTATTTATTGAGCCTATTTAATAAGCCTATTTATTGAGCCTATTTAATAAGCCTATTTATTGAGCCTATTTAATAAGTCTATTTAATAAGTCTATTTAATAAGTCTATTTAATAAGCCTATTTAATAAGCCTATTTAATAAGCCTAATTAATACACCTATTTAATAAACATATTTAATAAGTATTTAATGAGCCTATTTAATAAGCCTATTTATTGAGCCTATTTAATAAGCCTATTTATTGAGCCTATTTAATAAGCATATTTATTGAGCCTATTTATTGAGCCTATTTAATAAGCCGATTTAATAAGTCTATTTAATAAGCCTATTTAATAAGCCTATTTAATAAGCCTATTTATTGAGCCTATTTAATAAGTCTATTTAATAAGCCTTTTTAATAAGCCTATTTAATAAGTCTATTTAATAAGCCTATTTAATAAGTCTATTTAATAAGTCTATTTAATAAGCCTATTTAATAAGTATTTAATAAGCCGATTTAATAAGTCTATTTAATAAGCCTATTTAATAAGCCTATTTAAAAGCCTATTTAATAGGCCTATTTAATAAGTCTAAGTTGCTGAAATAAGCCTATTTAATAAGCCTAAGTTGCTGAATAAGCCTATTTAATAAGCCTAAGTTGCTGAGTAAACCTATTTAATAAGTCTAAGTTGCTGAAATAAGCCTATTTAATACGGCTATTTAATAAGCCTAAGTTGATGAAATAAGCCTATTTCATAAGGCTATTTAATGAGCCTAAGTTGCTGAAATAAGACTATTTAATAAGCCTAAGTTTCTGAACTAAGCCTTTTTAAAAAGGTATATTTAATAAGTCTAAGTTGCTGAAATAAACCTATTTAAAAATGCTATTTAATAAGCCTAAGTTGCTGAAATAAACCTGTTTAATAAGGCTATTTAATAAGCATAAGTTGCTGAAATAAGCCTATTTAATAAGGCTCTTTAATAAGTCTAAGTTGCTGAAATAAACCTATTTAATAAGCCTAAGTTGCTAAAATAAGCCTATTTCATGAGGCTATTTAATAAGTCTATTTAATAAGCCTATTTAATAAGCCTATTTAATAAGCCTAATTAATACACCTATTTAATAAACATATTTAATGAGTATTTAATGAGCCTATTTAATAAGTCTATTTAATAAGCCTTTTTAATAAGACTATTTAATAAGTCTATTTAATAAGCCTATTTAATAAGTCTATTTAATAAGTCTATTTAATAAGCCTATTTAATAAGTATTTAATGAGCCCTTTTAATAAGCCTATTTATTGAGCCTATTTAATAAGCCTATTTATTGAGCCTATTTAATAAGCATATTTATTGAGCCTATTTAATAAGCCTATTTATTGAGCCTATTTAATAAGCCGATTTAATAAGTCTATTTAATAAGCCTATTTAATAAGCCTATTTAATAAGCCTATTTATTGAGCCTATTTAATAAGCCTATTTAATAAGCTGATTTATTGAGCCTATTTAATAAGTCTATTTAATAAGCCTAATTAATAAACCTATTTAATAAACATATTTAATGAGTATTTAATGAGCCTATTTAATAAGTCTATTTAATAAGCCTTTTTAATAAGACTATTTAATAAGTCTATTTAATAAGCCTATTTAATAAGTCTATTTAATAAGTCTATTTAATAAGCCTATTTAATAAGTATTTAATGAGCCTATTTAATAAGCCTATTTAATAAGCCTATTTATTGAGCCTATTTAATAAGCCTATTTATTGAGCCTATTTAATAAGCATATTTATTGAGCCTATTTAATAAGCCTATTTATTGAGCCTATTTAATAAGCCGATTTAATAAGTCTATTTAATAAGCCTATTTAATAAGCCTATTTAATAAGCCTATTTATTGAGCCTATTTAATAAGCCTATTTAATAAGCCGATTTATTGAGCCTATTTAATAAGTCTATTTAATAAGCCTATTTAATAAGCCTATTTATTGAGCCTATTTAATAAGTCTATTTAATAAGCCTATTTAATAAGCCTATTTAATAAGTATTTAATGAGCCTATTTAATAAGTCTATTTAATAAGTCTATTTAATAAGTCTATTTAATAAGTCTATTTAATAAGCCTATTTAATAAGCCTATTTAATAAGCCTAATTAATACACCTATTTAATAAACATATTTAATGAGCATTTAATGAGCCTATTTAATAAGTCTATTTAATAAGCTTTTTTAATAAGACTATTTAATAAGTATATTTAATAAGCCTATTTAATAAGTCTATTTAATAAGTCTATTTAATAAGCCTATTTAATAAGTATTTAATGAGCCTATTTAATAAGCCTATTTATTGAGCCTATTTAATAAGCCTATTTATTGAGCCTATTTAATAAGCCGATTTAATAAGTCTATTTAATAAGCCTATTTAATAAGCCTATTTAATAAGGCTATTTATTGAGCCTATTTAATAAGCCTATTTAATAAGCCGATTTATTGAGCCTATTTAATAAGTCTATTTAATAAGCCTATTTAATAAGCCTATTTATTGAGCCTATTTAATAAGTCTATTTAATAAGCCTATTTAATAAGTATTTAATGAGCCTATTTAATAAGTCTATTTAATAAACCTATTTAATAAGCCTAATTAATACACCTATTTAATAAACATATTTAATGAGTATTTACTGAGCCTATTTAATAAGTCTATTTAATAAGCCTTTTTAATAAGACTATTTAATAAGTCTATTTAATAAGCCTATTTAATAAGTCTATTTAATAAGTCTATTTAATAAGCCTATTTAATAAGTATTTAATGAGCCTATTTAATAAGCCAATTTATTGAGCCTATTTAATAAGCCTATTTATTGAGCCTATTTAATAAGCATATTTATTGAGCCTATTTAATAAGCCTATTTATTGAGCCTATTTAATAAGCCGATTTAATAAGTCTATTTAATAAGCCTAATTAATAAGCCGATTTAATAAGCCTATTTATTGAGCCTATTTAATAAGCCTATTTAATAAACCGATTTATTGAGCCTATTTAATAAGTCTATTTAATAAGCCTATTTAATAAGCCTATTTATTGAGCCTATTTAATAAGTCTATTTAATAAGCCTATTTAATAAGCCTATTTAATAAGTATTTAATGAGCCTATTTAATAAGTCTATTTAATAAGCCTATTTAATAGGCCTTTTTTAATAAATCTAAGTTGCTGAAATAAGCCTATTTAATAAGCCTATTTAATAGGCCTATTTAATAAGTCTAAGTTGCTGAAATAAGCTTATTTAATAAGCCTAAGTTTCTGAATGAGCCTATTTAATAAGCCTAAGTTGCTGAAATAAGCCTATTAAATAAGCCTAAGTTGCTGAATAAGCCTATTTAATAAGCCTAAGTTGCTGAATAAACCTATTTAATAAGTCTAAGTTGCTGAAATAAGCATATTTAATAAGGTTATTTAATAAGCCTAAGTTGCTGAATAAGCCTATTTAATAAGGCTATTTAATGAGCCTAAGTTGCTGAAATAAGACTATTTAATAAGCCTAAGTTTCTGAACTAAGCCTATTTTAAAAGGTATATTTAATAAGTCTAAGTTTTGCTGAAATAAACCTATTTAAAAATGCTATTTAATAAGCCTAAGTTGCTGAAATAAACCTGTTTAATAAGGCTATTTAATAAGAATAAGTTGCTGAAATAAGCTTATTTAATAAGCCTAAGTTGCTGAAATAAGCCTATTTAATAAGGCTCTTTAATAAATCTAAGTTGCTGAAATAAACCTATTTAATAAGCCTAAGTTGCTAAAATAAGCCTATTTAATGAGGCTATTTAATACGTCTATTTAATAAGCCTATTTAATAAGCCTATTTAATAAGCCTATTTAATGAGCCTATTTAATGAGTCTATTTAATAAGTCTATTTAATAAGTATTTAATGAGCCTATTTAATAAGCCTATTTATTGAGCCTATTTAATAAGCCTATTTATTGAGCCTATTTAATAAGCCTATTTATTGAGCCTATTTAATAAGCCTATTTATTGAGCCTATTTAATAAGTCTATTTAATGAGCCTATTTAATAAGTCTATTTAATAAGCCTTTTTAATAAGACTATTTAATAAGTCTATTTAATAAGACTATTTAAAAAGTCTATTTAATAAGTCTATTTAATAAGCCTATTAAATAAGTATTAAATGAGCCTATTTAATAAGCCTATTTATTGAGCCTATTTAATAAGCCTATTTATTGAGCCTATTTAATAAGCATATTTATTGAGCCTATTTATTGAGCCTATTTAATAAGCTGATTTAATAAGTCTATTTAATAAGCCTATTTAATAAGCCTATTTAATAAGCCTATTTATTGAGCCTATTTAATAAGCCTATTTAATAAGCCGATTTATTGAGCCTATTTAATAAGTCTATTTAATAAGCCTATTTAATAACCCTATTTAATAAGTATTTAATGAGCCTATTTAATAAGTCTATTTAATAAGCCTATTTAATAGGCCTATTTAATAAGTCTAAGTTGCTGAAATAAGCCTATTTAATAAGCCTATTTAATAGGCCTATTTAATAAGTCTAAGTTGCTGAAATAAGCCTATTTAATAAGCCTAAGTTGCTGAATAAGCCTATTTAATAAGCCTAAGTTGCTGAATAAACCTATTTAATAAGTCTAAGTTGCTGAAATAAGCCTATTTAATACGGCTATTTAATAAGCCTAAGTTGCTGAAATAAGCCTATTTCATAAGGCTATTTAATGAGCCTAAGTTGCTGAAATAAGACTATTTAATAAGCCTAAGTTTCTGAACTAAGCCTATTTAAAAAGGTATATTTAATAAGTCTAAGTTGCTGAAATAAACCTATTTAAAAATGCTATTTAATAAGCCTAAGTTGCTGAAATAAACCTGTTTAATAAGGCTATTTAATAAGCATAAGTTGCTGAAATAAGCTTATTTAATAAGCATAAGTTGCTGAAATAAGCCTATTTAATAAGGCTCTTTAATAAGTCTAAGTTGCTGAAATAAACCTATTTAATAAGCCTAAGTTGCTAAAATAAGCCTATTTAATGAGGCTATTTAATACGTCTATTTAATAAGACTATTTAAAAAGTCTATTTAATAAGTCTATTTAATAAGCCTATTAAATAAGTATTTAATGAGCCTATTTAATAAGCCTATTTATTGAGCCTATTTAATAAGCCTATTTATTGAGCCTATTTAATAAACATATTTATTGAGCCTATTTAATAAGCTGATTTAATAAGTATATTTAATAAGCCTATTTAATAAGCCTATTTAATAAGCCTATTTATTGAGCCTATTTAATAAGCCTATTTAATAAGCCGATTTATTGAGCCTTATAATAAGTCTATTTAATAAGCCTATTTAATAACCCTATTTAATAAGTATTTAATGAGCCTATTTAATAAGTCTATTTAATAAGCCTATTTAATAGGCCTATTTAATAAGTCTAAGTTGCTGAAATAAGCCTATTTAATAAGCCTATTTAATAGGCCTATTTAATAAGTCTAAGTTACTGAAATAAGCCTATTTAATAAGCCTAAGTTGCTGAATAAGCCTATTTAATTAGCCTAAGTTGCTGAATAAACCTATTTAATAAGTCTAAGTTGCTGAAATAAGCCTATTTAATACGGCTATTTAATGAGCCTAAGTTGCTGAAATAAGACTATTTAAAAATGCTATTTAATAAGCCTAAGTTGCTTAAATAAACCTGTTTAATAAGGCTATTTAATAAGCATAAGTTGCTGAAATAAGCTTATTTAATAAGCCTAAGTTGCTGAAATAAGCCTATTTAATAAGGCTCTTTAATAAGTCTAAGTTGCTGAAATAAACCTATTTAATAAGCCTAAGTTGCTAAAATAAGCCTATTTCATGAGGCTATTTAATAAGTCTATTTAATAATTCTATTTAATACGTCTATTTAATAAGTCTATTTAAAAAGCCTATTTAATAAGCCTATTTAATAAGCCTAATTAATACACCTATTTAATAAACATATTTAATGAGTATTTAATGAGCCTATTTAATAAGTCTATTTAATAAGCCTTTTTAATAAGACTATTTAATAAGTCTATTTAATAAGCCTATTTAATAAGTATATTTAATAAGTCTATTTAATAAGCCTATTTAATAAGTATTTAATGAGCCTATTTAATAAGCCTATTTAATGAGCCTATTTAATAAGCATATTTATTGAGCCTATTTAATAAGCATATTTATTGAGCCTATTTAATAAGCCTATTTATTGAGCCTATTTAATAAGCCGATTTAATGAGTCTATTTAATAAGCCTATTTAAAAAGCCTATTTAATAAGCCTATTTAATAAGCCTATTTAATAAGCCTATTTAATGAGTCTATTTAATAAGTTTATTTAATAAGTATTTAATGAGCCTATTTAATAATCCTATTTATTGAGCCTATTTAATAAGCCTATTTATTGAGCCTATTTAATAAGCCTATTTATTGAGCCTATTTAATAAGCCTATTTATTGAGCCTATTTAATAAGTCTATTTAATAAGTCTATTTAATAAGTCTATTTAATAAGCCTATTTAATAAGCCTATTTAATAAGCCTAATTAATACACCTATTTAATAAACATATTTAATAAGTATTTAATGAGCCTATTTAATAAGTCTATTTAATAAGCCTTTTTAATAAGACTATTTAATAAGTCTATTTAATAAGACTATTTAATAAGTCTATTTAATAAGTCTATTTAATAAGCCTATTTAATAAGTATTTAATGAGCCTATTTAATAAGCCTATTTATTGAGCCTATTTAATAAGCCTATTTATTGAGCCTATTTAATGAGCATATTTATTGAGCCTATTTATTGAGCCTATTTAATAAGCCGATTTAATAAGTCTATTTAATAAGCCTATTTAATAAGCCTATTTAATAAGCCTATTTATTGAGCCTATTTAATAAGCCTATTTAATAAGCCGATTTATTGAGCCTATTTAATAAGTCTATTTAATAAGCCTATTTAATAAGCCTATTTATTAAGTATTTAATGAGCCTATTTAATAAGTCTATTTAATAAGCCTATTTAATAGGCCTATTTAATAAGTCTAAGTTGCTGAAATAAGCCTATTTAATAAGCCTATTTAATAGGCCTATTTAATAAGTCTAAGTTGCTGAAATAAGCCTATTTAATAAGCCTAAGTTGCTGAATAAGTCTATTTAATAAGCCTAAGTTGCTGAATAAACCTATTTAATAAGTCTAAATTGCTGAAATAAGCCTATTTAATACGGCTATTTAATAAGCCTAAGTTGCTGAAATAAGCCTATTTCATAAGGCTTTTTAATGAGCCTAAGTTTGCTGAAATAAGACTATTTAATAAGCCTAAGTTTCTGAACTAAGCCTATTTAAAAAGGTATATTTAATAAGTCTAAGTTGCTGAAATAAACCTATTTAAAAATGCTATTTAATAAGCCTAAGTTGCTGAAATAAACCTGTTTAATAAGGCTATTAAATAAGCATAAGTTGCTGAAATAAGCTTATTTAATAAGCCTAAGTTGCTGAAATAACCCTATTTAATAAGGCTCTTTAATAAGTCTAAGTTGCTGAAATAAACCTATTTAATAAGCCTAAGTTGCTAAAATAAGCCTACTTCATGAGGCTATTTAATAAGTCTATTTAATAAGTCTATTTAATAAGTCTATTTAATAAGTCTATTTAATAAGCCTATTTAATAAGCCTATTTAATAAGCCTAATTAATACACCTATTTAATAAACATATTTAATGAGTATTTAATGAGCCTATTTAATAAGTCTATTTAATAAGCCTTTTTAATAAGACTATTTAATAAGTCTATTTAATAAGCCTATTTAATAAGTCTATTTAATAAGCCTATTTAATGAGCCTATTTAATAAGTATTTAATGAGCCTATTTAATAAGCCTATTTATTGGGCCTATTTAATAAGCCTATTTATTGAGCCTATTTAATAAGCATATTTATTGAGCCTATTTAATAAGCCTATTTATTGAGCCTATTTAATAAGCCGATTTAATAAGTCTATTTAATAAGCCTATTTAATAAGCCTATTTAATAAGCCTATTTATTGAGCCTATTTAATAAGCCTATTTAATAAGCTGATTTATTGAGCCTATTTAATAAGTCTATTTAATAAGCCTATTTAATAAGCCTATTTATTGAGCCTATTTAATAAGTCTATTTAATAAGCCTATTTAATAAGCCTATTTAATAAGTATTTAATGAGCCTATTTAATAAGTCTATTTAATAAGCCTATTTAATAGGCCTTTTTTAATAAATCTAAGTTGCTGAAATAAGCCTATTTAATAAGCCTATTTAATAGGCCTATTTAATAAGTCTAAGTTGCTGAAATAAGCTTATTTAATAAGCCTAAGTTTCTGAATGAGCCTATTTAATAAGCCTAAGTTGCTGAAATAAGCCTATTAAATAAGCCTAAGTTGCTCAATAAGCCTATTTAATAAGCCTAAGTTGCTGAATAAACCTATTTAATAAGTCCTAGTTGCTGAAATAAGCATATTTAATAAGGCTATTTAATAAGCCTAAGTTGCGGAATAAGCCTATTTAATAAGGCTATTTAATAAGCCTAAGTTGCTGAAATAAGACTATTTAATAAGCCTAAGTTTCTGAACTAAGCCTATTTTAAAAGGTATATTTAATAAGTCTAAGTTGCTGAAATAAACCTATTTAAAAATGCTATTTAATAAGCCTAAGTTGCTGAAATAAACCTGTTTAATAAGGCTATTTAATAAGAATAAGTTGCTGAAATAAGCGTATTAAATAAGCCTAAGTTGCTGAAATAAGCCTATTTAAAAAGGCTCTTTAATAAGTCTAAGTTGCTGAAATAAACCTATTTAATAAGCCTAAGTTGCTAAAATAAGCCTATTTAATGAGGCTATTTAATACGTCTATTTAATAAGCATATTTAATAAGCCTATTTAATACGCCTATTTAATGAGTCTATTTAATAAGTCTATTTAATAAGTATTTAATGAGCCTATTTAATAAGCCTATTTATTGAGCCTATTTAATAAGCCTATTTATTGAGCCTATTTAATAAGCCTATTTATTGAGCCTATTTAATAACCCTATTTATTGAGCCTATTTAATAAGCCTATTTAATAAGTCTATTTAATAAGCCTATTTAATAAGCCTATTTAATAAGCCTATTTATTGAGCCTATTTAATAAGCCTATTTAATAAGCCTATTTATTGAGCCTATTTAATAAGTCTATTTAATAAGCCTATTTAACAAGCCTATTTAATAATTATTTAATGTTTAATAAGTCTATTTAATAAGCCTATTTAATAGGCCTATTTAATAAGTCTAAGTTGCTGAAATAAGCCTATTTAATAAGTCTATTTAATAGGCCTATTTAATAAGTCTAAGTTGCTGAAATAAGCCTATTTAATAAGCCTAAGTTTCTGAATGAGCCTATTTAATAAGCCTAAGTTGCCGAAATAAGCCTATTTAATAAGCCTAAGTTGCTGAATAAGCTTATTTAATAAGGCTAAGTTGCTGAAATAAGCCTATTTAGTAAGTCTAAGTTGCTGAAATAAGCCTATTTAATAAGCCTAAGTTGCTGAAATAAGCCTATTTAATAAGCCTAAGTTGCTGAAATAAGGCTATTTACTAAGTCTAAGTTGCTGAAATAAGCCTATGTAATAAGCCTAAGTTGCTGAAATAAGTATATTTAATAAGCATAAGTTGCTGAAATAAGTCTATTTAATGAGTCTAGGTTGCTGAAATAAGGCTATTTAATAAGTCTAAGTTGCTGAAATAAGCCTTTTTAATCAGCGTAAGTTGCTGAAATAAGCCTATTTAATAAGCCCAAGTTGCTGAAATAAGCCTACTTAATTAGGCTATTTAATAAGCCTAAGTTGCTGAAATAAGCCTATTTAATAAGCGTAAGTTGCTGAAATAAGGCTATTTAATAAGCCTAAGTTGCTGAAATACGCCTATTTAATGAGCTATTTAATAAGTCTATTTAATAAGCCTATTTAATAAGCCTATTTAATAAGCCTATTTAATAAGCCTATGTAATAAGTCTATTTAATAAGTCTATTTAATAAGTATTTAATGAGCCTATTTAATAAGCCTATTTATTGAGCCTATTTAATAAGCCTATTTATTGAGCCTATTTAATAAGCCTATTTATTGAGCCTATTTAATAAGCCTATTTAATAAGCCGATTTATTGAGCCTATTTAATAAGTCTATTTAATAAGCCTATTTAATAAGCCTATTTATTAAGTATTTAATGAGCCTATTTAATAAGTCTATTTAATAAGCCTATTTAATAGGCCTATTTAATAAGTCTAAGTTGCTGAAATAAGCCTATTTAATAAGCCTATTTAATAGGCCTATTTAATAAGTCTAAGTTGCTGAAATAAGCCTATTTAATAAGCCTAAGTTGCTGAATAAGTCTATTTAATAAGCCTAAGTTGCTGAATAAACCTATTTAATAAGTCTAAATTGCTGAAATAAGCCTATTTAATACGGCTATTTAATAAGCCTAAGTTGCTGAAATAAGCCTATTTCATAAGGCTTTTTAATGAGCCTAAGTTGCTGAAATAAGACTATTTAATAAGCCTAAGTTTCTGAACTAAGCCTATTTAAAAAGGTATATTTAATAAGTCTAAGTTGCTGAAATAAACCTATTTAAAAATGCTATTTAATAAGCCTAAGTTGCTGAAATAAACCTGTTTAATAAGGCTATTAAATAAGCATAAGTTGCTGAAATAAGCTTATTTAATAA
This sequence comes from Petromyzon marinus, assembly GCF_048934315.1. Classification (NCBI taxonomy): domain Eukaryota; kingdom Metazoa; phylum Chordata; class Hyperoartia; order Petromyzontiformes; family Petromyzontidae; genus Petromyzon; species Petromyzon marinus. The sequence goes on along the minus strand of NW_027422983.1, from coordinate 6,081,207 downwards.
GCCTAAGTTGCTGAAATAACCCTATTTAATAAGGCTCTTTAATAAGTCTAAGTTGCTGAAATAAACCTATTTAATAAGCCTAAGTTGCTAAAATAAGCCTATTTCATGAGGCTATTTAATAAGTCTATTTAATAAGTCTATTTAATAAGTCTATTTAATAAGTCTATTTAATAAGCCTATTTAATAAGCCTATTTAATAAGCCTAATTAATACACCTATTTAATAAACATATTTAATGAGTATTTAATGAGCCTATTTAATAAGTCTATTTAATAAGCCTTTTTAATAAGACTATTTAATAAGTCTATTTAATAAGCCTATTTAATAAGTCTATTTAATAAGCCTATTTAATGAGCCTATTTAATAAGTATTTAATGAGCCTATTTAATAAGCCTATTTATTGGGCCTATTTAATAAGCCTATTTATTGAGCCTATTTAATAAGCATATTTATTGAGCCTATTTAATAAGCCTATTTATTGAGCCTATTTAATAAGCCGATTTAATAAGTCTATTTAATAAGCCTATTTAATAAGCCTATTTAATAAGCCTATTTATTGAGCCTATTTAATAAGCCTATTTAATAAGCTGATTTATTGAGCCTATTTAATAAGTCTATTTAATAAGCCTATTTAATAAGCCTATTTATTGAGCCTATTTAATAAGTCTATTTAATAAGCCTATTTAATAAGCCTATTTAATAAGTATTTAATGAGCCTATTTAATAAGTCTATTTAATAAGCCTATTTAATAGGCCTTTTTTAATAAATCTAAGTTGCTGAAATAAGCCTATTTAATAAGCCTATTTAATAGGCCTATTTAATAAGTCTAAGTTGCTGAAATAAGCTTATTTAATAAGCCTAAGTTTCTGAATGAGCCTATTTAATAAGCCTAAGTTGCTGAAATAAGCCTATTAAATAAGCCTAAGTTGCTCAATAAGCCTATTTAATAAGCCTAAGTTGCTGAATAAACCTATTTAATAAGTCCTAGTTGCTGAAATAAGCATATTTAATAAGGCTATTTAATAAGCCTAAGTTGCGGAATAAGCCTATTTAATAAGGCTATTTAATAAGCCTAAGTTGCTGAAATAAGACTATTTAATAAGCCTAAGTTTCTGAACTAAGCCTATTTTAAAAGGTATATTTAATAAGTCTAAGTTGCTGAAATAAACCTATTTAAAAATGCTATTTAATAAGCCTAAGTTGCTGAAATAAACCTGTTTAATAAGGCTATTTAATAAGAATAAGTTGCTGAAATAAGCGTATTAAATAAGCCTAAGTTGCTGAAATAAGCCTATTTAAAAAGGCTCTTTAATAAGTCTAAGTTGCTGAAATAAACCTATTTAATAAGCCTAAGTTGCTAAAATAAGCCTATTTAATGAGGCTATTTAATACGTCTATTTAATAAGCATATTTAATAAGCCTATTTAATACGCCTATTTAATGAGTCTATTTAATAAGTCTATTTAATAAGTATTTAATGAGCCTATTTAATAAGCCTATTTATTGAGCCTATTTAATAAGCCTATTTATTGAGCCTATTTAATAAGCCTATTTATTGAGCCTATTTAATAACCCTATTTATTGAGCCTATTTAATAAGCCTATTTAATAAGTCTATTTAATAAGCCTATTTAATAAGCCTATTTAATAAGCCTATTTATTGAGCCTATTTAATAAGCCTATTTAATAAGCCTATTTATTGAGCCTATTTAATAAGTCTATTTAATAAGCCTATTTAACAAGCCTATTTAATAATTATTTAATGAGCCTGTTTAATAAGTCTATTTAATAAGCCTATTTAATAGGCCTATTTAATAAGTCTAAGTTGCTGAAATAAGCCTATTTAATAAGTCTATTTAATAGGCCTATTTAATAAGTCTAAGTTGCTGAAATAAGCCTATTTAATAAGCCTAAGTTTCTGAATGAGCCTATTTAATAAGCCTAAGTTGCCGAAATAAGCCTATTTAATAAGCCTAAGTTGCTGAATAAGCTTATTTAATAAGGCTAAGTTGCTGAAATAAGCCTATTTAGTAAGTCTAAGTTGCTGAAATAAGCCTATTTAATAAGCCTAAGTTGCTGAAATAAGCCTATTTAATAAGCCTAAGTTGCTGAAATAAGGCTATTTACTAAGTCTAAGTTGCTGAAATAAGCCTATGTAATAAGCCTAAGTTGCTGAAATAAGTATATTTAATAAGCATAAGTTGCTGAAATAAGTCTATTTAATGAGTCTAGGTTGCTGAAATAAGGCTATTTAATAAGTCTAAGTTGCTGAAATAAGCCTTTTTAATCAGCGTAAGTTGCTGAAATAAGCCTATTTAATAAGCCCAAGTTGCTGAAATAAGCCTACTTAATTAGGCTATTTAATAAGCCTAAGTTGCTGAAATAAGCCTATTTAATAAGCGTAAGTTGCTGAAATAAGGCTATTTAATAAGCCTAAGTTGCTGAAATACGCCTATTTAATGAGCTATTTAATAAGTCTATTTAATAAGCCTATTTAATAAGCCTATTTAATAAGCCTATTTAATAAGCCTATGTAATAAGTCTATTTAATAAGTCTATTTAATAAGTATTTAATGAGCCTATTTAATAAGCCTATTTATTGAGCCTATTTAATAAGCCTATTTATTGAGCCTATTTAATAAGCCTATTTATTGAGCCTATTTAATAAGCCTATGTAATAAGTCTATTTAATAAGCCTATTTAATAAGCCTATTTATTGAGCCTATTTAATAAGTCTATTTAATAAGCCTATTTAATACACCTATTTAATAAGTATTTAATGAGCCTATTTAATAAGTCTATTTAATAAGCCTATTTAATAGGCCTATTTAATAAGTCTAAGTTGCTGAAATAAGCCTATTTAATAAGCCTAAGTTTCTGAATGAGCCTATTCAATAAGCCTAATTTGCTGAAATAAGCCTATTTAATAAGCCTAAGTTGCTGAATAAGCCTATTTAATAAGCCTAAGTTGCTGAAATAAGCCTATTTAATAAGTCTAAGTTGCTGAAATAAGACTATATAATAAGCCTAAGTTGCTGAAATAAGCCTATTTAATAAGCCTAAGTTGCTGAAATAAGGCTATTTAATAAGTCTAAGTTGCTGAAATAAGCCTATTTAATAAGCCTAAGTTGCTGAAATAAGTATATTTAATAAGCCTAAGTTGCTGAAATAAGCCTATTTAATAAGGCTCTTTAATAAGTCTAAGTTGCTGAAATAAACCTATTTAATAAGCCTAAGTTGCTAAAATAAGCCTATTTCATGAGGCTATTTAATAAGTCTATTTAATAAGTCTATTTAATAAGTCTATTTAATAAGCCTATTTAATAAGCCTATTTAATAAGCCTAATTAATACACCTATTTAATAAACATATTTAATAAGTATTTAATGAGCCTATTTAATAAGTCTATTTAATAAGCCTTTTTAATAAGACTATTTAATAAGTCTATTTAATAAGACTATTTAATAAGTCTATTTAATAAGTCTATTTAATAAGCCTATTTAATAAGTATTTAATGAGCCTATTTAATAAGCCTATTTATTGAGCCTATTTAATAAGCCTATTTATTGAGCCTATTTAATAAGCATATTTATTGAGCCTATTTAATAAGCCTATTTATTGAGCCTATTTAATAAGCCGATTTATTAAGCCTATTTAATATGCCTATTTATTGAGCCTATTTAATAAGCCTATTTAATAAGCCGATTTATTGAGCCTATTTAATAAGTCTATTTAATAAGCCTATTTAATAAACCTATTTAATAAGTATTTAATGAGCCTATTTAATATGTCTATTTAATAAGCCTATTTAATAGGCCTATTTAATACGTCTAAGTTGCTGAAATAAGCCTATTTAATAAGCCTATTTAATAGGCCTATTTAATAAGTCTAAGTTGCTGAAATAAGCCTATTTAATAAGCCTAAGTTGCTGAATAAGCCTATTTAATAAGCCTAAGTTGCTGAATAAACCTATTTAATAAGTCTAAGTTGCTAAAATAAGCCTATTTAATACGGCTATTTAATAAGCCTAAGTTGCTGAAATAAGCCTATTTCATAAGGCTATTTAATGAGCCTAAGTTGCTGAAATAAGACTATTTAATAAGCCTAAGTTTCTGAACTAAGCCTATTTAAAAAGGTATATTTAATAAGTCTAAGTTGCTGAAATAAACCTATTTAAAAATGCTATTTAATAAGCCTAAGTTGCTGAAATAAACCTGTTTAATAAGGCTATTTAATAAGCATAAGTTGCTGAAATAAGCTTATTTAATAAGCCTAAGTTGCTGAAATAAGCCTATTTAATAAGGCTCTTTAATAAGTCTAAGTTGCTGAAATAAACCTATTTAATAAGCCTAAGTTGCTAAAATAAGCCTATTTCATGAGGCTATTTAATAAGTCTATTTAATAAGTCTATTTAATAAGTCTATTTAATAAGTCTATTTAATAAGCCTATTTAATAAGCCTATTTAATAAGCCTGATTAATACACCTATTTAATAAACATATTTAATGAGTATTTAATGAGCCTATTTAATAAGTCTACTTAATAAGCCTTTTTAATAAGACTATTTAATAAGTCTATTTAATAAGCCTATTTAATAAGTCTATTTAATAAGCCTATTTAATAAGCCTATTTAATAAGTATTTAATGAGCCTATTTAATAAGTCTATTTAATAAGCCTATTTAATAGGCTTTTTTTAATAAATCTAAGTTGCTGAAATAAGCCTATTTAATAAGCCTATTTAATAGGCCTATTTAATAAGTCTAAGTTGCTGAAATAAGCTTATTTAATAAGCCTAAGTTTCTGAATGAGCCTATTTAATAAGCCTAAGTTGCTGAAATAAGCCTATTAAATAAGCCTAAGTTGCTGAATAAGCCTATTTAATAAGCCTAAGTTGCTGAATAAACCTATTTAATAAGTCTAAGTTGCTGAAATAAGCATATTTAATAAGGCTATTTAATAAGCCTAAGTTGCTGAATAAGCCTATTTAATAAGGCTATTTAATGTGCCTAAGTTGCTGAAATAAGACTATTTAATAAGCCTAAGTTTCTGAACTAAGCCTATTTTAAAAGGTATATTTAATAAGTCTAAGTTGCTGAAATAAACCTATTTAAAAATGCTATTTAATAAGCCTAAGTTGCTGAAATAAACCTGTTTAATAAGGCTATTTAATAAGAATAAGTTGCTGAAATAAGCTTATTTAATAAGCCTAAGTTGCTGAAATAAGCCTATTTAATAAGGCTCTTTAATAAGTCTAAGTTGCTGAAATAAACCTATTTAATAAGCCTAAGTTGCTAAAATAAGCCTATTTAATGAGGGTATTTAATACGCCTATTTAATAAGCCTATTTAATAAGCCTATTTAATAAGCCTATTTAATAAGCCTATTTAATGAGTCTATTTAATAAGTCTATTTAATAAGTATTTAATGAGCCTATTTAATATGTCTATTTAATAAGCCTATTTAATAGGCCTATTTAATACGTCTAAGTTGCTGAAATAAGCCTATTTAATAAGCCTATTTAATAGGCCTATTTAATAAGTCTAAGTTGCTGAAATAAGCCTATTTAATAAGCCTAAGTTGCTGAATAAGCCTATTTAATAAGCCTAAGTTGCTGAATAAACCTATTTAATAAGTCTAAGTTGCTGAAATAAGCCTATTTCATAAGGCTATTTAATGAGCCTAAGTTGCTGAAATAAGACTATTTAATAAGCCTAAGTTTCTGAACTAAGCCTATTTAAAAAGGTATATTTAATAAGTCTAAGTTGCTGAAATAAACCTATTTAAAAATGCTATTTAATAAGCCTAAGTTGCTGAAATAAACCTGTTTAATAAGGCTATTTAATAAGCATAAGTTGCTGAAATAAGCTTATTTAATAAGCCTAAGTTGCTGAAATAAGCCTATTTAATAAGGCTCTTTAATAAGTCTAAGTTGCTGAAATAAACCTATTTAATAAGCCTAAGTTGCTAAAATAAGCCTATTTCATGAGGCTATTTAATAAGTCTATTTAATAAGTCTATTTAATAAGTCTATTTAATAAGTCTATTTAATAAGCCTATTTAATAAGCCTATTTAATAAGCCTGATTAATACACCTATTTAATAAACATATTTAATGAGTATTTAATGAGCCTATTTAATAAGTCTACTTAATAAGCCTTTTTAATAAGACTATTTAATAAGTCTATTTAATAAGCCTATTTAATAAGTCTATTTAATAAGCCTATTTAATAAGCCTATTTAATAAGTATTTAATGAGCCTATTTAATAAGTCTATTTAATAAGCCTATTTAATAGGCTTTTTTAAATAAATCTAAGTTGCTGAAATAAGCCTATTTAATAAGCCTATTTAATAGGCCTATTTAATAAGTCTAAGTTGCTGAAATAAGCTTATTTAATAAGCCTAAGTTTCTGAATGAGCCTATTTAATAAGCCTAAGTTGCTGAAATAAGCCTATTAAATAAGCCTAAGTTGCTGAATAAGCCTATTTAATAAGCCTAAGTTGCTGAATAAACCTATTTAATAAGTCTAAGTTGCTGAAATAAGCATATTTAATAAGGCTATTTAATAAGCCTAAGTTGCTGAATAAGCCTATTTAATAAGGCTATTTAATGAGCCTAAGTTGCTGAAATAAGACTATTTAATAAGCCTAAGTTTCTGAACTAAGCCTATTTTAAAAGGTATATTTAATAAGTCTAAGTTGCTGAAATAAACCTATTTAAAAATGCTATTTAATAAGCCTAAGTTGCTGAAATAAACCTGTTTAATAAGGCTATTTAATAAGAATAAGTTGCTGAAATAAGCTTATTTAATAAGCCTAAGTTGCTGAAATAAGCCTATTTAATAAGGCTCTTTAATAAGTCTAAGTTGCTGAAATAAACCTATTTAATAAGCCTAAGTTGCTAAAATAAGCCTATTTAATGAGGGTATTTAATACGCCTATTTAATAAGCCTATTTAATAAGCCTATTTAATAAGCCTATTTAATAAGCCTATTTAATGAGTCTATTTAATAAGTCTATTTAATAAGTATTTAATGAGCCTATTTAATAAGCCTATTTATTGAGCCTATTTAATAAGCCTATTTATTGAGCCTATTTAATAAGCCTATTTATTGAGCCTATTTAATAAGCCTATTTATTGAGCCTATTTAATAAGCCTATTTAACAAGTCTATTTAATAAGCCTATTTAATAAGCCTATTTAATAAGCCTATTTATTGAGCCTATTTAATAAGCCTATTTAATAAGCCTATTTAATAAGTCTATTTAATACGCCTATTTAACAAGCCTATTTAATAATTATTTAATGAGCCTGTTTAATAAGTCTATTTAATAAGCCTATTTAACAGGCCTATTTAATAAGTCTAAGTTGCTGAAATAAGCCTATTTAATAAGCCTAAGTTTCTGAATGAGCCTATTTAATAAGCCTAAGTTGCCGAAATAAGCCTATTTAATAAGCCTAAGTTGCTGAATAAGCCTATTTAATAAGCCTAAGTTGCTGAAATAAGCCTATTTAGTAAGTCTAAGTTGCTGAAATAAGCCTATTTAATAAGCCTAAGTTGCTGAAATAATCCTATTTAATAAGCCTAAGTTGCTGAAATAAGGCTATTTAATAAGTCTAAGTTGCTGAAATAAGCCTATTTAATAAGCCTAAGTTGCTGAAATAAGTATATTTAATAAGCATAAGTTGCTGAAATAAGCCTATTTAATGAGTCTAGGTTTCTGAAATAAGGCTATTTAATAAGTCTAAGTTGCTGAAATAAGCCTTTTTAATCAGCGTAAGTTGCTGAAATAAGCTTATTTAATAAGCCCAAGTTGCTGAAATAAGCCTACTTAATTAGGCTATTTAATAAGCCTAAGTTGCTGAAATAAGCCTATTTAATGAGCTATTTAATAAGTCTATTTAATAAGCCTATTTAATAAGTCTATTTAATAAGTATTTAATGAGCCTATTTAATAAGCCTATTTATTGAGCCTATTTAATAAGCCTATTTACTGAGCCTATTTAATAAGCCTATTTATTGAGCCTATTTAATAAGCCTATTTAATAAGTCTATTTAATAAGCCTATTTAATAAGCCTATTTATTGAGCCTATTTAATAAGCCTATTTAATAAGCCTATTTATTCAGCCTATTTAATATGTCTATTTAATAAGCCTATTTAATAAGCCTATTTAATAAGTATTTAATGAGCCTATTTAATAAGTCTATTTAATACGCCTATTTAATAGGCCTATTTAATAAGTCTAAGTTGCTGAAATAAGCCTATTTAATAAGCCTAAGTTTCTGAATGAGCCTATTTAATAAGCCTAAGTTGCTGAAATAAGCCTATTTAATAAGCCTAAGTTGCTGAATAAGCCTATTTAATAAGCCTAAGTTGCTGAAATAAGCCTATTTAATAAGACTAAGTTGCTGAAATAAGGCTATTTAATAAGCCTAAGTTGCTGAAATAAGCCTGTTTAATAAGCCTAAGTTGCTGAAATAAGGCTATTTAATAAGTCTAATTGCTGAAATAAGCCTATTTAATAAGCCTAAGTTGCTGAAATAAGTATATTTAATAAGCATAAGTTGCTGAAATAAGCCTATTTAATGAGTCTAAGTTGCTGAAATAAGGCTATTTAATAAGTCTAAGTTGCTGAAATAAGTCTTTTTAATCAGCGTAAGTTGGTGAAATAAGCCTACTTAATTAGGCTATATAATAAGCCTAAGTTGCTAAAATAAGCCTATTTAATAAGCGTAAGTTACTGAAATAAGGCTATTTAATAAGCCTATTTAATAAGCCTACGTTGCTGAATAAGCCTATTTAATAAGCCTAAGTTGCTGAAATAAGCCTATTTAATAAGTCTAAGTTGCTGAAATAAGGCTATTTAATAAGCCTAAGTTGCTGAAATAAGCCTATTTAATAAGCCTAAGTTGTTGAAATAAGGCTATTTAATGAGTCCAAGTTGCTGAAATAAGCCGATTTAATAAGCCTAAGTTGCTGAAATAAGTATATTTAATAAGCATAAGTTGCTGAAATAAGCCTATTTAATAAGTCTAAGTTGCTGAAATAAGGCTATTTAATAAGTCTAAGTTGCTGAAATAAGCCTTTTTAATCAGCGTAAGTTGCTGAAATACGCCTATTTAATAAGCCCAAGTTGCTGAAATAAGCCTATTTAATAAGCGTAAGTTACTGAAATAAGGCTATTTAATAAGTCTAAGTTGCTGAAATAAGCCTATTTAATAAGCCTAAGTTGCTGAAATAAGCCTATTTAATAAGCCTGTTTAATAAGCCTAAGTTGCTGAAATAAGCCTATTTAATAAGCCTATTTAATAAGCCTATTTAATAGGCCTATTTAATAAGTCTAAGTTGCTGAATAAGCCTATTTAATAAGCCTAAGTTGCTGAATAAACCTATTTAATAAGCCTAAGTTGCTGAAATAAGGCTATTTAATAAGCCTAAGTTGCTGAATAAGCCTATTTAATAAGTCTAAGTTGCTGAAATAAGGGTATTTAATAAGCCTAAGTTGCTAAAATAAGGCTATTTAATAAGTTTAAGTTGCTGAAATAAGCCTATTTAATAAGCCTAAGTTGCTGAAATAAGCCTATTTAATAAGGCTATTTAATGAGCCTAAGTTGCTGAAATAAGCCTATTTAATAAGCCTAAGTTTCTGAACTAAGCCTATTTAAAAAGGTATATTTAATAAGTCTAAGTTGCTGAAATAAACCTATTTAAAAATGCTATTTAATATGCCTAAGTTGCTGAAATAAACCTGTTTAATAAGGCTATTTAATAAGCATAAGTTGCTGAAATAAGCCTATTTAATAAGCCTAAGTTGCTGAATAAGCGTATTTCATAAGCCTAAGTTGCTGAAATAAGCCTTTTTAATATGTCTCAGTTGCTGAAATAAGCCTATTTAATAAGCCTAAGTTGCTGAAATAAGCCTATTTAAATAGGCTATTTAATAAGCCTAAGTTGCTGAATAAGCCTATTTAATAAGTCTAAGTTGCTGAAATAAGGCTATTTAATAAGCCTAAGTTGCTGAAATAAGCCTATTTAATAAGCCTACATTGGTGAACTAAGCCTATATAAAAAGGTATATTTAATAAGTCTAAGTTGCTGAAAAAAACCTATTTAAAAATGCTATTTAATAAGCCTAAATTGCTAGAAATAAACCTGTTTAATAAGGCTATTTAATAAGCATAATTTGCTGTAATAAGCCTATTTAATAAGCCTAAGTTGCTGAAATAAGCCTATTTAATAAGGCTATTTAATAAGTCTAAGTTGCAGAAATGAACCTATTTAATAATGCTATTTAATACGCCTAATTTGCCTAAAAAAGCATATTTAATAAGCCTAAGTTGCTAAAATAAGCCTATTTAATAGGCCTATCTAATAAGTCTAAGTTGCAGAAATAAGCATATTTCATAAGCATATTTAATGAGCCTAAGTTGCTGAAATGTCTATTTAATAAGTCGGTTTAATAAGTCTAAGTTGCTAAAATAAGCCTATTTAATAAAGCTATTTAATAAGCCTAAGTTGCTGAAATAAGCCTATTTAATAAGGTTATTTAATGAGCCTAAGTTGCTGAAAAAAGCCTATTTAATAAGGTTATTTAATGAGCCTAAGTTGCTGAAATAAGCCTATTTAATACGCCTAAGTTTCTGAACTAAGCCTATTTAAAAATACTATTTAATAAGCCTAAGTTGCTGAAATAAGCCTATTAAATAAGCATAAGTTACTGAAATAAGGCTATTTAATAAGCCTACGTTGCTGAATAAGCCTATTTAATAAGCCTAAGTTGCTGAAATAAGCCTATTTAATAAGTCTAAGTTGCTGAAATAAGGCTATTTAATAAGCCTAAGTTGCTGAAATAAGCCTATTTAATAAGCCCAAGTTGCTGAAATAAGCCTACTTAATTAGGCTATTTAATAAGCCTAAGTTGCTGAAATAAGCCTATTTAATAAGCGTAAGTTACTGAAATAAGGCTATTTAATAAGCCTATTTAATAAGCCTACGTTGCTGAATAAGCCTATTTTATAAGCCTAAGTTGCTGAAATAAGCCTATTTAATAAGTCTAAGTTGCTGAAATAAGGCTATTTAATAAGCCTAAGTTGCTGAAATAAGCCTATTTAATAAGCCTAAGTTGCTGAAATAAACCTATTTAATAAGCCTAAGTTGCTGAAATAAGGCTATTTAATAAGTCCAAGTTGCTGAAATAAGCCTATTTAATAAGCCTAAGTTGCTGAAATAAGTATATTTAATAAGCATAAGTTGCTGAAATAAGCCTATTTAATAAGTCTAAGTTGCTGAAATAAGGCTATTTAATAAGTCTAAGTTGCTGAAATAAGCCTTTTTAATCAGCGTAAGTTGCTGAAATAAGCCTATTTAATAAGCCCAAGCTGCTGAAATAAGCGTACTTATTTAGGCTATTTAATAAGCCTAAGTTGCTGAAATAAGCCTATTTAATAAGCGTAAGTTGCTGAAATAAGGCTATTTAATGATCTAAGTTGCTGAAATAAGCCTATTTAATAAGCCTAAGTTGCTGAAATAAGCCTATTTAATAAGCCTGTTTAATAAGCCTAAGTTGCTGAATAAACCTATTTAATAAGTCTAAGTTGCTGAAATAAGCCTATTTAATAAGGCTATTTAATAAGCCTAAGTTGCTGAATAAGCCTATTTAATAAGTCTAAGTTGCTGAAATAAGGCTATTTAATAAGCCTAAGTTGCTGAAATAAGGCTATTTAATAAGTTTAAGTTGCTGAAATAAGCCTATTTAATAAGCCTAAGTTGCTGAAATAAGCCTATTTAATAAGGCTATTTAATGAGCCTAAGTTGCTGAAATAAGCCTATTTAATAAGCCTAAGTTTCTGAACTAAGCCTATTTAAAAAGGTATATTTAATAAGCCCAAGTTGCTGAAATAAGCCTACTTAATTAGGCTATTTAATAAGCCTAAGTTGCTGAAATAAGCCTATTTAATAAGCGTAAGTTACTGAAATAAGGCTATTTAATAAGCCTATTTAATAAGCCTACGTTGCTGAATAAGCCTATTTTATAAGCCTAAGTTGCTGAAATAAGCCTATTTAATAAGTCTAAGTTGCTGAAATAAGGCTATTTAATAAGCCTAAGTTGCTGAAATAAGCCTATTTAATAAGCCTAAGTTGCTGAAATAAACCTATTTAATAAGCCTAAGTTGCTGAAATAAGGCTATTTAATAAGTCCAAGTTGCTGAAATAAGCCCATTTAATAAGCCTAAGTTGCTGAAATAAGTATATTTAATAAGCATAAGTTGCTGAAATAAGCCTATTTAATAAGTCTAAGTTGCTGAAATAAGGCTATTTAATAAGTCTAAGTTGCTGAAATAAGCCTTTTTAATCAGCGTAAGTTGCTGAAATAAGCCTATTTAATAAGCCCAAGCTGCTGAAATAAGCGTACTTATTTAGGCTATTTAATAAGCCTAAGTTGCTGAAATAAGCCTATTTAATAAGCGTAAGTTGCTGAAATAAGGCTATTTAATGATCTAAGTTGCTGAAATAAGCCTATTTAATAAGCCTAAGTTGCTGAAATAAGCCTATTTAATAAGCCTGTTTAATAAGCCTAAGTTGCTGAATAAACCTATTTAATAAGTCTAAGTTGCTGAAATAAGCCTATTTAATAAGGCTATTTAATAAGCCTAAGTTGCTGAATAAGCCTATTTAATAAGTCTAAGTTGCTGAAATAAGGCTATTTAATAAGCCTAAGTTGCTGAAATAAGGCTATTTAATAAGTTTAAGTTGCTGAAATAAGCCTATTTAATAAGCCTAAGTTGCTGAAATAAGCCTATTTAATAAGGCTATTTAATGAGCCTAAGTTCCTGAAATAAGCCTATTTAATAAGCCTAAGTTTCTGAACTAAGCCTATTTAAAAAGGTATATTTAATAAGTCTAAGTTGCTGAAATAAACGTATTTAAAAATGCTATTTAATAAGCCTAAGTTGCTGAAATAAACCTGTTTAATAACGCTATTTAATAAGCATAAGTTGCTGAAATAAGCCTATTTAATAAGCCTAAGTTGCTGAATAAGCCTATTTCATAAGCCTAAGTTGCTGAAATAAGCCTTTTTAATAAGCCTAAGTTGCTGAATAAGCCTATTTAATAAGTCTAAGTTGCTGAAATAAGGGTATTTAATAAGCCTAAGTTGCTAAAATAAGGCTATTTAATAAGTTTAAGTTGCTGAAATAAGCCTATTTAATAAGCCTAAGTTGCTGAAATAAGCCTATTTAATAAGGCTATTTAATGAGCCTAAGTTGCTGAAATAAGCCTATTTAATAAGCCTAAGTTTCTGAACTAAGCCTATTTAAAAAGGTATATTTAATAAGTCTAAGTTGCTGAAATAAACCTATTTAAAAATGCTATTTAATATGCCTAAGTTGCTGAAATAAACCTGTTTAATAAGGCTATTTAATAAGCATAAGTTGCTGAAATAAGCCTATTTAATAAGCCTAAGTTGCTGAATAAGCGTATTTCATAAGCCTAAGTTGCTGAAATAAGCCTTTTTAATATGTCTCAGTTGCTGAAATAAGCCTATTTAATAAGCCTAAGTTGCTGAAATAAGCCTATTTAAATAGGCTATTTAATAAGCCTAAGTTGCTGAATAAGCCTATTTAATAAGTCTAAGTTGCTGAAATAAGGCTATTTAATAAGCCTAAGTTGCTGAAATAAGCCTATTTAATAAGCCTACATTGGTGAACTAAGCCTATATAAAAAGGTATATTTAATAAGTCTAAGTTGCTGAAAAAAACCTATTTAAAAATGCTATTTAATAAGCCTAAATTGCTAGAAATAAACCTGTTTAATAAGGCTATTTAATAAGCATAATTTGCTGTAATAAGCCTATTTAATAAGCCTAAGTTGCTGAAATAAGCCTATTTAATAAGGCTATTTAATAAGTCTAAGTTGCAGAAATGAACCTATTTAATAATGCTATTTAATACGCCTAATTTGCTTAAATAAGCATATTTAATAAGCCTAAGTTGCTAAAATAAGCCTATTTAATAGGCCTATCTAATAAGTCTAAGTTGCAGAAAAAAGCATATTTCATAAGCATATTTAATGAGCCTAAGTTGCTGAATGTCTATTTAATAAGTCGGTTTAATAAGTCTAAGTTGCTAAAATAAGCCTATTTAATAAGGCTATTTAATAAGCCTAAGTTGCTGAAATAAGCCTATTTAATAAGGTTATTTAATGAGCCTAAGTTGCTGAAAAAAGCCTATTTAATAAGGTTATTTAATGAGCCTAAGTTGCTGAAATAAGCCTATTTAATACGCCTAAGTTTCTGAACTAAGCCTATTTAAAAATACTATTTAATAAGCCTAAATTGCTGAAATAAGCCTATTAAATAAGCATAAGTTACTGAAATAAGGCTATTTAATAAGCCTACGTTGCTGAATAAGCCTATTTAATAAGCCTAAGTTGCTGAAATAAGCCTATTTAATAAGTCTAAGTTGCTGAAATAAGGCTATTTAATAAGCCTAAGTTGCTGAAATAAGCCTATTTAATAAGCCCAAGTTGCTGAAATAAGCCTACTTAATTAGGCTATTTAATAAGCCTAAGTTGCTGAAATAAGCCTATTTAATAAGCGTAAGTTACTGAAATAAGGCTATTTAATAAGCCTATTTAATAAGCCTACGTTGCTGAATAAGCCTATTTTATAAGCCTAAGTTGCTGAAATAAGCCTATTTAATAAGTCTAAGTTGCTGAAATAAGGCTATTTAATAAGCCTAAGTTGCTGAAATAAGCCTATTTAATAAGCCTAAGTTGCTGAAATAAACCTATTTAATAAGCCTAAGTTGCTGAAATAAGGCTATTTAATAAGTCCAAGTTGCTGAAATAAGCCTATTTAATAAGCCTAAGTTGCTGAAATAAGTATATTTAATAAGCATAAGTTGCTGAAATAAACCTATTTAATAAGTCTAAGTTGCTGAAATAAGGCTATTTAATAAGTCTAAGTTGCTGAAATAAGCCTTTTTAATCAGCGTAAGTTGCTGAAATAAGCCTATTTAATAAGCCCAAACTGCTGAAATAAGCGTACTTATTTAGGCTATTTAATAAGCCTAAGTTGCTGAAATAAGCCTATTTAATAAGCGTAAGTTGCTGAAATAAGGCTATTTAATGATCTAAGTTGCTGAAATAAGCCTATTTAATAAGCCTAAGTTGCTGAAATAAGCCTATTTAATAAGCCTGTTTAATAAGCCTAAGTTGCTGAATAAACCTATTTAATAAGTCTAAGTTGCTGAAATAAGCCTATTTAATAAGGCTATTTAATAAGCCTAAGTTGCTGAATAAGCTTATTTAATAAGTCTAAGTTGCTGAAATAAGGCTATTTAATAAGCCTAAGTTGCTGAAATAAGGCTATTTAATAAGTTTAAGTTGCTGAAATAAGCCTATTTAATAAGCCTAAGTTGCTGAAATAAGCCTATTTAATAAGGCTATTTAATGAGCCTAAGTTGCTGAAATAAGCCTATTTAATAAGCCTAAGTTTCTGAACTAAGCCTATTTAAAAAGGTATATTTAATAAGCCCAAGTTGCTGAAATAAGCCTACTTAATTAGGCTATTTAATAAGCCTAAGTTGCTGAAATAAGCCTATTTAATAAGCGTAAGTTACTGAAATAAGGCTATTTAATAAGCCTATTTAATAAGCCTACGTTGCTGAATAAGCCTATTTTATAAGCCTAAGTTGCTGAAATAAGCCTATTTAATAAGTCTAAGTTGCTGAAATAAGGCTATTTAATAAGCCTAAGTTGCTGAAATAAGCCTATTTAATAAGCCTAAGTTGCTGAAATAAACCTATTTAATAAGCCTAAGTTGCTGAAATAAGGCTATTTAATAAGTCCAAGTTGCTGATATAAGCCTATTTAATAAGCCTAAGTTGCTGAAATAAGTATATTTAATAAGCATAAGTTGCTGAAATAAACCTATTTAATAAGTCTAAGTTGCTGAAATAAGGCTATTTAATAAGTCTAAGTTGCTGAAATAAGCCTTTTTAATCAGCGTAAGTTGCTGAAATAAGCCTATTTAATAAGCCCAAACTGCTGAAATAAGCGTACTTATTTAGGCTATTTAATAAGCCTAAGTTGCTGAAATAAGCCTATTTAATAAGCGTAAGTTGCTGAAATAAGGCTATTTAATGATCTAAGTTGCTGAAATAAGCCTATTTAATAAGCCTAAGTTGCTGAAATAAGCCTATTTAATAAGCCTGTTTAATAAGCCTAAGTTGCTGAATAAACCTATTTAATAAGTCTAAGTTGCTGAAATAAGCCTATTTAATAAGGCTATTTAATAAGCCTAAGTTGCTGAATAAGCCTATTTAATAAGTCTAAGTTGCTGAAATAAGGCTATTTAATAAGCCTAAGTTGCTGAAATAAGGCTATTTAATAAGTTTAAGTTGCTGAAATAAGCCTATTTAATAAGCCTAAGTTGCTGAAATAAGCCTATTTAATAAGGCTATTTAATGAGCCTAAGTTGCTGAAATAAGCCTATTTAATAAGCCTAAGTTTCTGAACTAAGCCTATTTAAAAAGGTATATTTAATAAGCCCAAGTTGCTGAAATAAGCTTACTTAATTAGGCTATTTAATAAGCCTAAGTTGCTGAAATAAGCCTATTTAATAAGCGTAAGTTACTGAAATAAGGCTATTTAATAAGCCTATTTAATAAGCCTACGTTGCTGAATAAGCCTATTTTATAAGCCTAAGTTGCTGAAATAAGCCTATTTAATAAGTCTAAGTTGCTGAAATAAGGCTATTTAATAAGCCTAAGTTGCTGAAATAAGCCTATTTAATAAGCCTAAGTTGCTGAAATAAACCTATTTAATAAGCCTAAGTTGCTGAAATAAGGCTATTTAATAAGTCCAAGTTGCTGAAATAAGCCTATTTAATAAGCCTAAGTTGCTGAAATAAGTATATTTAATAAGCATAAGTTGCTGAAATAAGCCTATTTAATAAGTCTAAGTTGCTGAAATAAGGCTATTTAATAAGTCTAAGTTGCTGAAATAAGCCTTTTTAATCAGCGTAAGTTGCTGAAATAAGCCTATTTAATAAGCCCAAGCTGCTGAAATAAGCGTACTTATTTAGGCTATTTAATAAGCCTAAGTTGCTGAAATAAGCCTATTTAATAAGCGTAAGTTGCTGAAATAAGGCTATTTAATGATCTAAGTTGCTGAAATAAGCCTATTTAATAAGCCTAAGTTGCTGAAATAAGCCTATTTAATAAGCCTGTTTAATAAGCCTAAGTTGCTGAATAAACCTATTTAATAAGTCTAAGTTGCTGAAATAAGCCTATTTAATAAGGCTATTTAATAAGCCTAAGTTGCTGAATAAGCCTATTTAATAAGTCTAAGTTGCTGAAATAAGGCTATTTAATAAGCCTAAGTTGCTGAAATAAGGCTATTTAATAAGTTTAAGTTGCTGAAATAAGCCTATTTAATAAGCCTAAGTTGCTGAAATAAGCCAATTTAATAAGGCTATTTAATGAGCCTAAGTTGCTGAAATAAGCCTATTTAATAAGCCTAAGTTTCTGAACTAAGCCTATTTAAAATGGTATATTTAATAAGTCTAAGTTGCTGAAATAAACGTATTTAAAAATGCTATTTAATAAGCCTAAGTTGCTGAAATAAACCTGTTTAATAACGCTATTTAATAAGCATAAGTTGCTGAAATAAGCCTATTTAATAAGCCTAAGTTGCTGAATAAGCCTATTTCATAAGCCTAAGTTGCTGAAATAAGCCTTTTTAATATGTCTCAGTTGCTGAAATAAGCTTATTTAATAAGCCTAAGTTTCTGAAATAAGCCTATTTAAATAGGCTATTTAATAAGCCTAAGTTGCTGAATAAGCCTATTTAATAAGTCTAAGTTGCTGAAATAAGGCTATTTAATAAGCCTAAGTTGCTGAAATAAGCCTATTTAAAAAGCCTACGTTGGTGAACTAAGCCTATATAAAAAGGTCTATTTAATAAGTCTAAGTTGCTGAAAAAAACCTATTTAAAAATGCTATTTAATAAGCCTAAATTGCTAGAAATAAAACTGTTTAATAAGGCTATTTAATAAGCATAAGTTGCTGAAATAAGCCTATTTAATAAGCCTAAGTTGCTGAAATAAGCCTATTTAATAAGGCTATTTAATAAGTCTAAGTTGCAGAAATGAACCTATTTAATAATGCTATTTAATACGCCTAATTTGCTTAAATAAGCATATTTAATAAGCCTAAGTTGCTAAAATAAGCCTATTTAATAGGCCTATCTAATAAGTCTAAGTTGCAGAAATAAGCATATTTCATAAGCATATTTAATGAGCCTAAGTTGCTGAAATGTCTATTTAATAAGTCGGTTTAATAAGTCTAAGTTGCTAAAATAAGCCTATTTAATAAGGCTATTTAATAAGTCTAAGTTGCTGAACTAAGCCTATTTAAAAAGGTATATTTAATAAGTCTAAGCAGCTGAAATAAACCTATTTAAACATGCTATTTAATAAGCCTAAGTTGCTGAAATAAACCTGTTTAATAAGCCTATTTAATAAGCATAAGTTGCTGAAATAAGCTTATTTAATAAGCCTAAGTTGCTGAAATAAGCCTATTTAATAAGGCTATTTAATAAGTCTAAGTTGCTGAAATAAACCTATTTAATAAGTCTAAGTTGCTAAAATAAGCCTATTTAATGAGGCTATTTAATAAGTCTATTTAATAAGCCTATTTAATAAGCCTATTTAATAAGCCTATTTAATACGCCTATTTAATAAACATATTTAATAAGTATTTAATGAGCCTATTTAATAAGTCTATTTAATAAGCCTTTTTAATAAGCCTATTTAATAAGTCTATTTAATAAGCCTATTTAATAAGTCTATTTAATAAGTCTATTTAATAAGCCTATTTAATAAGTATTTAATAAGCCGATTTAATAAGTCTATTTAATAAGCCTATTTAATAAGCCTATTTAAAAGCCTATTTATTGAGCCTATTTAATAAGTCTATTTAATAAGCCTATTTAATAAGCCTATTTAATGAGCCTATTTAATAAGTCTATTTAATAAGCCTATTTAATAGGCCTTTTTAATAAGTCTAAGTTGCTGAAATAAGCATATTTAATAAGCCTATTTAATAGGCCTATTGAATAAGTCTAAGTTGCTGAAATAAGCCTATTTAATAAGCCTAAGTTTCTGAATGAGCCTATTTAATAAGCCTAAGTTGCTGAAATAAGCCTATTAAATAAGCCTAAGTTGCTGAATATGCCTATTTAATAAGTCTAAGTTGCTGAAATAAGCCTATTTAATAAGGCTATTTAATAAGCCTAAGTTGCTGAATATGCCTATTTAATAAGGCTATTTAATGAGTCTAAGTTGCTGAAATAAGATAATTTAATAAGCCTAAGTTTCTGAACTAAGCCTATTTAAAAAGGTATATTTAATAAGTCTAAGTTGCTGAAATAAACCTATTTAAAATGCTATTTAATAAGCCTAAGTTGCTGAAATAAACCTGTTTAATAAGGCTATTTAATAAGAATAAGTTGCGGAAATAAGCTTATTTAATAAGCCTAAGTTGCTGAATAAGCCTATTTCATGAGCCTAAGTTGCTGAAATAAGCCTTTTTAATATGTCTCAGTTGCTGAAATAAGCCTATTTAATAAGCCTAAGTTGCTGAAATAAGCCTATTTAAATAGGCTATTTAATAAGCCTAAGTTGCTGAATAAGCCTATTTAATAAGTCTAAGTTGCTGAAATAAGGCTATTTAATAAGCCTAAGTTGCTGAAATAAGCCTATTTAATAAGCCTACGTTGGTGAACTAAGCCTATATAAAAAGGTCTATTTAATAAGTCTAAGTTGCTGAAAAAAACCTATTGCTAGAAATAAACCTGTTTAATAAGGCTATTTAATAAGCATAAGTTGCTGAAATAAGCCTATTTAATAAGCCTAAGTTGCTGAAATAAGCCTATTTAATAAGGCTATTTAATAAGTCTAAGATGCAGAAATGAACCTATTTAATAATGCTATTTAATACGCCTAATTTTCTTAAATAAGCATATTTAATAAGCCTAAGTTGCTAAAATAAGCCTATTTAATAGGCCTATCTAATAAGTCTAAGTTGCAGAAATAAGCATATTTCATAAGCATATTTAATGAGCCTAAGTTGCTGAAATGTCTATTTAATAAGTCGGTTTAATAAGTCTAAGTTGCTAAAATAAGCCTATTTAATAAGGCTATTTAATAAGTCTAAGTTGCTCAACTAAGCCTATTTAAAAAGGTATATTTAATAAGTCTAAGCAGCTGAAATAAACCTATTTAAACATGCTATTTAATAAGCCTAAGTTGCTGAAATAAACCTGTTTAATAAGCCTATTTAATAAGCATAAGTTGCTGAAATAAGCTTATTTAATAAGCCTAAGTTGCTGAAATAAGCCTATTTAATAAGGCTATTTAATAAGTCTAAGTTGCTGAAATAAACCTATTTAATAAGTCTAAGTTGCTAAAATAAGCCTATTTAATGAGGCTATTTAATAAGTCTATTTAATAAGCCTATTTAATAAGCCTATTTAATAAGCCTATTTAATACGCCTATTTAATAAACATATTTAATAAGTATTTAATGAGCCTATTTAATAAGCCTATTTAATAAGCCTTTTTAATAAGCCTATTTAATAAGTCTATTTAATAAGCCTATTTAATAAGTCTATTTAATAAGTCTATTTAATAAGCCTATTTAATAAGTCTATTTAATAAGCCTATTTAATAAGCCTATTTAAAAGCCTATTTATTGAGCCTATTTAATAAGTCTATTTAATAAGCCTATTTAATAAGCCTATTTAATGAGCCTATTTAATAAGTCTATTTAATAGGCTATTTAATAGGCCTTTTTAATAAGTCTAAGTTGCTGAAATAAGCATATTTAATAAGGCTATTTAATAGGCCTATTGAATAAGTCTAAGTTGCTGAAATAAGCCTATTTAATAAGCCTAAGTTTCTGAATGAGCCTATTTAATAAGCCTAAGTTGCTGAAATAAGCCTATTAAATAAGCCTAAGTTGCTGAATATGCCTATTTAATAAGCCTAAGTTGCTGATAAACCTATTTAATAAGTCTAAGTTGCTGAATAAGCATATTTAATAAGGCTATTTAATAAGCCTAAGTTGCTGAATATGCCTATTTAATAAGGCTATTTAATGAGTCTAAGTTGCTGAAATAAGACTATTTAATAAGCCTAAGTTTCTGAACTAAGCCTATTTAAAAAGGTATATTTAATAAGTCTAAGTTGCTGAAATAAACCTATTTAAAATGCTATTTAATAAGCCTAAGTTGCTGAAATAAACCTGTTTAATAAGGCTATTTAATAAGAATAAGTTGCGGAAATAAGCTTATTTAATAAGCCTAAGTTGCTGAATAAGCCTATTTCATGAGCCTAAGTTGCTGAAATAAGCCTTTTTAATATGTCTCAGTTGCTGAAATAAGCCTATTTAATAAGCCTAAGTTGCTGAAATAAGCCTATTTAAATAGGCTATTTAATAAGCCTAAGTTGCTGAATAAGCCTATTTAATAAGTCTAAGTTGCTGAAATAAGGCTATTTAATAGGCCTAAGTTGCTGAAATAAGCCTATTTAATAAGCCTACGTTGGTGAACTAAGCCTATATAAAAAGGTCTATTTAATAAGTCTAAGTTGCTAAAAAAAACCTATTGCTAGAAATAAACCTGTTTAATAAGGCTATTTAATAAGCATAAGTTGCTGAAATAAGCCTATTTAATAAGCCTAAGTTGCTGAAATAAGCCTATTTAATAAGGCTATTTAATAAGTCTAAGATGCAGAAATGAACCTATTTAATAATGCTATTTAATACGCCTAATTTGCTTAAATAAGCATATTTAATAAGCCTAAGTTGCTAAAATAAGCCTATTTAATAGGCCTATCTAATAAGTCTAAGTTGCAGAAATAAGCATATTTCAAAAGCATATTTAATGAGCCTAAGTTGCTGAAATGTCTATTTAATAAGTCGGTTTAATAAATCTAAGTTGCTAAAATAAGCCTATTTAATAAGGCTATTTAATAAGCCTAAGTTGCTGAAATAATCCTATTTAATAAGGCTATTTAATAAGCCTAAGTTGCTGAATAAGCCTATTTAATAAGTCTAAGTTGCTGAAATAAGGATATTTAATAAGCCTAAGTTGCTGAAATAAGCCTATTTAATAAGCCTACGTTGGTGAACTAAGCCTATATAAAAAGGTCTATTTAATAAGTCTAAGTTGCTGAAAAAAACCTATTTAAAAATGCTATTTAATAAGCCTAAATTGCTAGAAATAAACCTGTTTAATAAGGCTATTTAATAAGCATAAGTTGCTGAAATAAGCCTATTTAATAAGCCTAAGTTGCTGAAATAAGCCTATTTAATAAGGCTATTTAATAAGTCTAAGTTGCAGAAATGAACCTATTTAATAATGCTATTTAATACGCCTAATTTGCTTAAATAAGCATATTTAATAAGCCTAAGTTGCTAAAATAAGCCTATTTAATAGGCCTATCTAATAAGTCTAAGTTGCAGAAATAAGCATATTTCATAAGCATATTTAATGAGCCTAAGTTGCTGAAATGTCTATTTAATAAGTCGGTTTAATAAGTCTAAGTTGCTAAAATAAGCCTATTTAATAAGGCTATTTAATAAGCCTAAGTTGCTGAAATAAGCCTATTTAATAAGGCTATTTAATGAGCCTAAGTTGCTGAAAAAAGCCTATTTAATAAGGCTATTTAATGAGCCTAAGTTGCTGAAATAAGCCTATTTAATAAGCCTAAGTTTCTGAACTAAGCCTATTTAAAATTACTATTTAATAAGCCTAAGTTGCTGAAATAAACCTGTTTAATAAGGCTATTTAATAAGCATAAGTTGCTGAAATAAGCCTATTTAATAAGCCTGAGTTGCTGAAATAAGCCTATTTAATAAGGCTATTTAATAAGTCTAAGTTGCTGAAATAACCCTATTTAATAAGCCTAAGTTGCTAAAATAAGCCTATTTAATGAGGCTATTTAATAAGTCTATTTAATAAGCCTATTTAATAAGCCTATTTAATACGCCTATTAATAAGCCTATTTAATACGCCTATTTAATACACCTATTTAATAAGTATTTAATGAGCCTATGTATTAAGTCTATTTAATAAGCCTTTTTAATAAGCCTATTTAATAAGTCTATTTAATAAGCCTATTTAATAAGCCTATTTAATATGCCTATTAATAAGCTTATTTAATACGCCTATTTAATACACCTATTTAATAAGTATTTAATGAGCCTATGTATTAAGTCTATTTAATAAGCCATTTTAATAAACCTATTTAATAAGTATTTAATGAACCTATTTAATAAGCCTATTTATTGAGCCTATTTAATAAGCCTATTTATTGAGCCTATTTAATAAGACTATTTAATAAGCCTATTTAATAAGCCTATTTATTGAGCCTATTTAATAAGTCTATTTAATACGCCTATTTAATAAGCCTATTTAATAAGCCTATTTAATAAGCCTATTTATTGAGCCTATTTAATAAGTCTATTTAATAAGCCTATTTAATATGCCTCTTTATTGAGCCTATTTAATAAGTCTATTTAATAAGCCTATTTAATAAGTATTTAATGAGCCTATTTAATCAGTCTATTTAATAGGCCTATTTAATAAGTCTAAGTTGCTGAAATAAGCCTATTTAATAAGCCTAAGTTTCTGAATGAGCCTATTTAATAAGCCTAAGTTGCTGAAATAAGCCTATTTAATAAGCCTAAGTTGCTGAATAAGCCTATTTAATAAGCCTAAGTTGCTGAATAAACCTATTTAATAAGTCTAATTTGCTGAAATAAGCCTATTTAATAAGGCTATTTAATAAGCCTAAGTTGCTGAATAAGCCTATTTAATAAGTCTAAGTTTCTGAAATAAGGCTATTTAATAAGCCTAAGTTGCTGAAATAAGACTATTTAATAAGTCTAAGTTGCTGAAATAAGCCTATTTAATAAGCCTAAGTTGCTGAAATAAGCCTATTTAATAAGGCTATTTAATGAGCCTAAGTTGCTGAAATAAGACTATTTAATAAACCTGAGTTTCTGAACTAAGCCTATTTAAAAAGGTATATTTAATAAGTCTAAGTTGCTGAAATAAACCTATTTAAAAATGCTATTTAATAAGCCTAAGTTGCTGAAATAAACCTGTTTAATAAGGCTATTTAATAAGCATAAGTTGCTGAAATAAGCTTATTTAATAAGCCCAAGTTGCTGAAATAAGCCTATTTAATAAGGCTCTTTAATAAGTCTATTTAATAAGCCTATTTAATAAGCCTATTTAATAAGCCTATTTAATACGCCTATTTAATAAACACATTTAATAAGTATTTAATGAGCATTTTTAATCAGCCTATTTAAAAAGTCTATTTAATAAGTCTATTTAATATGTCTAGTTAATATGCCTACTTAATAAGTATTTAATGAGCCTATTTAATAAGTCTATTTAATAAGTCTATTTAATAGGCCTATTTAATAAGTCTAAGTTGCTGAAATAAGCCTATTTAATAAGGCTATTTAATAAGCCCAAGTTGCTGAATGAGCATATTTAATAAGCCTAAGTTGCTGAAATAAGCCTATTTAATAAGCCTAAGTTGCTGAATAAGCCTATTTAATAAGCCTAAGTTGCTGAATAAACCTATTTAATAAGTCTAAGTTGCTGAAATAAGCCTATTTAATAAGGCTATTTAATAAGCCTAAGTTGCTGAATAAGCCTATTTAATAAGTCTAAGTTGCTGAAATAAGGGTATTTAATAAGCCTAAGTTGCTGAAATAAGGCTATTTAATAAGTTTAAGTTGCTGAAATAAGCCTATTTAATAAGCCTAAGTTGCTGAAATAAGCCTATTTAATAAGGCTATTTAATGAGCCTAAGTTGCTGAAATAAGCCTACTTAATAAGCCTAAGTTTCTGAACTAAGCCTATTTAAAAAGGTTTATTTAATAAGTCTAAGTTGCTGAAATAAACCTATTTAAAAATGCTATTTAATAAGCCTAAGTTGCTGAAATAAACCTGTTTAATAAGGCTATTTAATAAGCATAAGTTGCTGAAATAAGCCTATTTAATAAGCCTAAGTTGCTGAATAAGCCTATTTCATAAGCCTAAGTTGCTGAAATAAGCCTTTTTAATATGTCTCAGTTGCTGAAATAAGCCTATTTAATAAGCCTAAGTTGCTGAAATAAGCCTATTTAAATAGGCTATTTAATAAGCCTATGTTGCTGAATAAGCCTATTTAATAAGTCTAAATTGCTGAAATAAGGCTATTTAATAAGCATAAGTTGCTGAAATAAGCCTATTTAATAAGCCTAAGTTGCTGAAATAAGCCTATTTAATAAGGCTATTTAATAAGTCTAAGTTGCAGAAATAAACCTATTTAATAATGCTATTTAATACGCCTAATTTGCTTAAATAAGCATATTTAATAAGCCTAAGTTGCTAAAATAAGCCTATTTAATAGGCCTATCTAATAAGTCTAAGTTGCAGAAATAAGCATATTTCATAAGCATATTTAATGAGCCTAAGTTGCTGAAATGTCTATTTAATAAGTCGATTTAATAAGTCTAAGTTGCTAAAATAAGCCTATTTAATAAGGCTATTTAATAAGCCTAAGTTGCTGAAATAAGCCTATTTAATAAGGCTATTTAATGAGCCTAAGTTGCTGAAAAAAGCCTATTTAATAAGCTATTTAATGAGTCTAAGTTGCTGAAATAAGCCTATTTAATAAGGCTATTTAATAAGCCTAAGTTTCTGAACTAAGCCTATTTAAAAATACTATTTAATAAGCCTAAGTTGCTGAAATAAACCTGTTTAATAAGGCTATTTAATAAGCATAAGTTGCTGAAATAAGCCTATTTAATAAGCCTGAGTTGCTGAAATAAGCCTATTTAATAAGGCTATTTAATAAGTCTAAGTTGCTGAAATAAACCTATTTAATAAGCCTAAGTTGCTAAAATAAGCCTATTTAATGAGGCTATTTAATAAGTCTATTTAATAAGCCTATTTAATAAGCCTATTTAATACACCTATTTAATACACCTATTTAATAAGTATTTAATTAGCCTATGCATTAAGTCTATTTAATAAGCCTTTTTAATAAGCCTATTTAATAAGTCTATTTAATAAGCCTATTTAATAAGTCTATTTAATACATCTATTTAATAAGCCTATTTAATAAGTATTTAATGAGCCTATTTAATAAGCCTATTTATTGAGCCTATTTAATAAGCCTATTTATTGAGCCTATTTAATAAGCCTATTTAATAAGCCTATTTAATAAGCCTATTTATTGAGCCTATTTAATAAGCCTATTTAATAAGCCTATTTAATAAGCCTCTTTATTGAGCCTATTTAATAAGTCTATTTAATAAGCCTATTTCATAAGTATTTAATTAGCCTATTTAATCAGTCTATTTAATAGGCCTATTTAATAAGTCTAAGTTGCTGAAATAAGCCTATTTAATAAGCCTAAGTTTCTGAATGAGCCTATTTAATAAGCCTAAGTTGCTGAAATAAGCCTATTTAATAAGCCTAAGTTGCTGAATAAGCCTATTTAACAAGCCTAAGTTGCTGAATAAACCTATTTAATAAGTCTAAGTTGATGAAATAAGCCTATTGAATAAGGCTATTTAATAAGCCTAAGTTGCTGAAATAAGGCTATTTAATAAGCCTAAGTTGCTGAAATAAGCCTATTTAATAAGGCTATTTAATGAGCCTAAGTTGCTTAAATAAGCCTATTTAATAAGCCTAAGTTTCTGAACTAAGCCTATTTAAAATACTATTTAATAAGCCTAAGTTGCTGAAATAAACCTGTTTAATGAGGCTATTTAATAAGCATAAGTTGCTGAAATAAGCCTATTTAATAAGCCTGAGTTGCTGAAATAAGCCTATTTAATAAGGCTATTCAATAAGTGTAAGTTGCTGAAATAAACCTATTTAATAAGCCTAAGTTGCTAAAATAAGCCTATTTAATGAGGCTATTTAATAAGTCTATTTAATAAGCCTATTTGATAAGCCTATTTAATAAGCCTATTTAATAAGCCTATTTAATAAGCCTATTTATTGAGCCTATTTAATAAGCCAATTTAATATTCCTATTTAATAAGCCTCTTTATTGAGCCTATTTAATAAGTCTATTTAATAAGCCTATTTCATAAGTATTTAATGAGCCTATTTAATCAGTCTATTTAATAGGCCTATTTAATAAGTCTAAGTTGCTGAAATAAGCCTATTTAATAAGCCTAAGTTTCTGAATGAGCCTATTTAATAAGCCTAAGTTGCTGAAATAAGCCTATTTAATAAGCCTAAGTTGCTGAATAAGCCTATTTAATAAGCCTAAGTTTCTGAACTAAGCCTATTTAAAAATACTATTTAATAAGCCTAAGTTGCTGAAATAAACCTGTTTAATGAGGCTATTTAATAAGCATAAGTTGCTGAAATAAGGCTATTTAATAAGCCTGAGTTGCTGAAATAAGCCTATTTAATAAGGCTATTTAATAAGTCTAAGTTGCTGAAATAAACCTATTTAATAAGCCTAAGTTGCTAAAATAAGCCTATTTAATGAGGCTATTTAATAAGTCTATTTAATAAGCCTATTTAATAAGCCTATTTAATATGCCTATTTAATAAGCCTATTTAATAAGCCTATTTAATAAGCCTATTTAATCAGCTTATTTAATAAGTATTTAATGAGCCTATTTAATAAGCCTATTTATTGAGCCTATTTAATAAGCCTATTTATTGAGCCTATTTAATAAGCCTATTTAATAAGCCTATTTAATAAGCCTATTTATTGAGCCTATTTAATAAGTCTATTTAATAGGCCTATTTAATAGGCCTATTTAATAAGCCTATTTAATAAGCCTATTTCATAAGTATTTAATGAGCCTATTTAATCAGTCTATTTAATAGGCCTATTTAATAATTCTAAGTTGCTGAAATAAGCCTGTTTAATAAGTCTAAGTTTCTGAATGAGCCTATTTAATAAGCCTAAGTTGCTGAATAAACCTATTTAATAAGTCTAAGTTGTTTGAAATAAGCCTATTTAATAAGGCTATTTAATAAGCCTAAGTTGCTGAAATAAGGCTATTTAATAAGTCTAAGTTGCTGAAATAAGCCTATTTAATAAGGCTATTTAATGAGCCTAAGTTGCTGAAATAAGACTATTTAATAAGCCTGTGTTTCTGAACTAAGCCTATTTAAAAATACTATTTAATAAGCCTAAGTTGCTGAAATAAACCTGTTTAATGAGGCTATTTAATAAGCATAAGTTGCTGAAATAAGCCTATTTAATAAGCCTGAGTTGCTGAAATAAGCCTATTTAATAAGGCTATTTAATAAGTCTAAGTTGCTGAAATAAACCTATTTAATAAGCCTAAGTTGCTAAAATAAGCCTATTTAATGAGGCTATTTAATAAGTCTATTTAATAAGCCTATTTAATAAGCCTATTTAATATGCCTATTTAATAAGCCTATTTAATAAGCCTATTTAATAAGCCTATTTAATCAGCTTATTTAATAAGTATTTAATGAGCCTATTTAATAAGCCTATTTATTGAGCCTATTTAATAAGCCTATTTATTGAGCCTATTTAATAAGCCTATTTAATAAGCCTATTTAATAAGCCTATTTATTGAGCCTATTTAATAAGTCTATTTAATAGGCCTATTTAATAGGCCTATTTAATAAGCCTATTTAATAAGCCTATTTCATAAGTATTTAATGAGCCTATTTAATCAGTCTATTTAATAGGCCTATTTAATAATTCTAAGTTGCTGAAATAAGCCTGTTTAATAAGTCTAAGTTTCTGAATGAGCCTATTTAATAAGCCTAAGTTGCTGAATAAACCTATTTAATAAGTCTAAGTTGTTTGAAATAAGCCTATTTAATAAGGCTATTTAATAAGCCTAAGTTGCTGAAATAAGGCTATTTAATAAGTCTAAGTTGCTGAAATAAGCCTATTTAATAAGGCTATTTAATGAGCCTAAGTTGCTGAAATAAGACTATTTAATAAGCCTGTGTTTCTGAACTAAGCATATTTAAAAAGGCTATTTAATAAGCATAAGTTGCTGAAATAAGCTTATTTAATAAGCCTAAGTTGCTGAAATAAGCCTATTTTATAAGGCTCTTTAATAAGTCTAAGTTGCTGAAATAAACCTATTTAATAAGCCCAAGTTGCTAAAATAAGCCTATTTAATGAGGATATTTAATAAGTCTATTTAATAAGCCTATTTAATAAGCCTATTTAATAAGCCTATTTAATACGCCTATTTAATAAACACATTTAATAAGTATTTAATGAGCATTTTTAATAAGCCTATTTAATAAGTCTATTTAATAAGCCTATTTAATAAGCCTATTTAATAAGCCTATTTATTGAGCCTATTTAAAAAGTCTATTTAATAGGCCTATTTAATAGGCCTATTTAATAAGCCTATTTAATAAGCCTATTTATTGAGCCTATTTAATAAATCTATTTAATAAGCCTATTTAATAAGCCTCTTTATTGAGCCTTTTTAATAAGTCTATTTAATAAGCCTATTTCATGAGTATTTAATGAGCCTATTTAATCAGTCTATTTAATAGGCCTATTTAATAAGTCTAAGTTGCTGAAATAAGCCTGTTTAATAAGCCTAAGTTTCTGAATGAGCCTATTTAATAAGCCTAAGTTGCTGAATAAACCTATTTAATAAGTCTAAGTTGCTGAAATAAGCCTATTTAATAAGCCTAAGTTGCTGAAATAAGCCTATTTAATAAGGCTATTTAATGAGCCTAAGTTGCTGAAATAAGACTATTTAATAAGCCTGTGTTTCTGAACTATGCCTATTTAAAAAGGTATATTTAATAAGTCTAAGTTGCTGAAATAAACCTATTTAAAAATGCTATTTAATAAGCCTAAGTTGCTGAAATAAACCTGTTTAATAAGGCTATTTAATAAGCATAAGTTGCTGAAATAAGCTTATTTAATAAGCCTAAGTTGCTGAAATAAGCCTATTTTATAAGGCTCTTTAATAAGTCTAAGTTGCTGAAATAAACCTATTTAATAAGCCCAAGTTGCTAAAATAAGCCTATTTAATGAGGATATTTAATAAGTCTATTTAATAAGCCTATTTAATAAGCCTATTTAATAAGCCTATTTAATACGCCTATTTAATAAACACATTTAATAAGTATTTAATGAGCATTTTTAATAAGCCTATTTAATAAGTCTATTTAATAAACCTATTTAATAAGTCTATTTAATAAGTCTAGTTAATAAGCCTACTTAATAAGTATTTAATGAGCCTATTTAATAAGTCTATTTAATAAGCCTATTTAATAGGCCTATTTAATAAGTCTAAGTTGCTGAAATAAGCCTATTTAATAAGCATAAGTTGCTGAAATAAGCCTATTTAATAAGGCTATTTAATAAGCCTAAGTTGCTGAATAAGCCTATTTAATAAGTCTAAATTGCTGAAATAACGCTATTTAATAAGCCTAAGTTGCTGAAATAAGCCTATTTAATAAGCCTAAGTTGCTAAAATAAGCCTATTTAATGAGGCTATTTAATAAGTCTATTTAATAAGCCTATTTAATAAGCCTATTTAATAAGCCTACTTAATACGCCTATTTAATAAACCTATTTATTAAGTATTTAATGAGCCTATTTAATAAGCCTATTTAATAAGGCTATTTAATAAGCCTAAGTTGCTGAAATAAGGCTATTTATTAAGTCTAAGTTGCTGAAATAAGCCTATTTAATAAGCCTAAGTTGCTGAAATAAGCCTATTTAATAAGGCTATTTAATGAGCCTAAGTTGCTGAAATAAGACTATTTAATAAGCCTGTGTTTCTGAACTATGCCTATTTAAAAAGGTATATTTAATAAGTCTAAGTTGCTGAAATAAACCTATTTAAAAATGCTATTTAATAAGCCTAAGTTGCTGAAATAAACCTGTTTAATAAGGCTATTTAATAAGCATAAGTTGCTGAAATAAGCTTATTTAATAAGCCTAAGTTGCTGAAATAAGCCTATTTTATAAGGCTCTTTAATAAGTCTAAGTTGCTGAAATAAACCTATTTAATAAGCCCAAGTTGCTAAAATAGGCCTATTTAATGAGGATATTTAATAAGTCTATTTAATAAGCCTATTTAATAAGCCTATTTAATAAGCCTATTTAATACGCCTATTTAATAAACACATTTAATAAGTATTTAATGAGCATTTTTAATAAGCCTATTTAATAAGTCTATTTAATAAACCTATTTAATAAGTCTATTTAATAAGTCTAGTTAATAAGCCTACTTAATAAGTATTTAATGAGCCTATTTAATAAGTCTATTTAATAAGCCTATTTAATAGGCCTATTTAATAAGTCTAAGTTGCTGAAATAAGCCTATTTAATAAGCATAAGTTGCTGAAATAAGCCTATTTAATAAGGCTATTTAATAAGCCTAAGTTGCTGAATAAGCCTATTTAATAAGTCTAAATTGCTGAAATAACGCTATTTAATAAGCCTAAGTTGCTGAAATAAGCCTATTTAATAAGCCTAAGTTGCTAAAATAAGCCTATTTAATGAGGCTATTTAATAAGTCTATTTAATAAGCCTATTTAATAAGCCTATTTAATAAGCCTACTTAATACGCCTATTTAATAAACCTATTTATTAAGTATTTAATGAGCCTATTTAATAAGCCTATTTAATAAGCCTTTTTAATAAGCCTATTTAATAAGCCTATTTAATAAGCCTATTTAATAAGTCTATTTAATAAGTCTATTTAATAAGCCTATTTAATAAGTATTTAATGAGCCTATTTAATAAACCTATTTATTGAGCCTATTTAATAAGCCTATTTATTGAGCCTATTTAATGAGCCTATTTATTGAGCCTATTTAATAAGCCTATTTAATAAGTCTATTTAATAAACCTATTTAATAAGCCTAATTAATAAGCCTATTTAATAAGCCTATTTATTGAGCCTATTTAATGAGTCTATTTAATAAGCCTGTTTAATAAGCCTATTTAATAAGTATTGAATGAGCCTATTTAATAAGCCTAAGTTGCTGAATATGCCTATTTAATAAGCCTAAGTTGCTGAAATAAGCCTATTTAATAAGCATATTTGATAAGCCTAAGTTTCTGAATAAGCCTATTTAATAAGCCTAAGTTGCTGAAATAAGCCTATTTAATAAGTCTAAGTTGCTGAAATAACTATATTTAATAAGCCTAAGTTGCTGAAATAAGCCTATTTAATAAGCCTAAGTTGCTGAAATAAGGCTATTTAATAAGTCCAAGTTGCTAAAATAAGCTTATTTAAAAAGCCTAAGTTGCTGAAATAAGTATATTTAATAAGAATAAGTTGCTGAAATAAGCCTATTTAATAAGTCTAAGTTGCTGAAATAAGGCTATTTAATAAGTCTAAGTTGCTGAAATAAGCCTGTTTAATAAGTCTAAGTTTCTGAATGAGCCTATTTAATAAGCCTAAGTTGCTGAATAAACCTATTTAATAAGTCTAAGTTGTTTGAAATAAGCCTATTTAATGAGCCTAAGTTGCTGAATAAGCCTATTTAATAAGCCTAAGTTGCTGAAATAAGCCTATTTAAAAATACTATTTAATAAGCCTAAGTTGCTGAAATAAACCTGTTTAATGAGGCTATTTAATAAGCATAAGTTGCTGAAATAAGCCTATTTAATAAGCCTGAGTTGCTGAAATAAGCCTATTTAATAAGGCTATTTAATAAGTCTAAGTTGCTGAAATAAACCTATTTAATAAGCCTAAGTTGCTAAAATAAGCCTATTTAATGAGGCTATTTAATAAGTCTATTTAATAAGCCTATTTAATAAGCCTATTTAATATGCCTATTTAATAAGCCTATTTAATAAGCCTATTTAATAAGCCTATTTAATCAGCCTATTTAATAAATATTTAATGAGCCTATTTAATAAGCCTATTTATTGAGCCTATTTAATAAGCCTATTTATTGAGCCTATTTAATAAGCCTATTTAATAAGCCTATTTAATAAGCCTATTTATTGAGCCTATTTAATAAGTCTATTTAATAGGCCTATTTAATAGGCCTATTTAATAAGCCTATTTAATAAGCCTATTTATTGAGCCTATTTAATAAATCTATTTAATAAGCCTATTTAATAAGCCTCTTTATTGAGCCTATTTAATAAGTCTATTTAATAAGCCTATTTCATAAGTATTTAATGAGCCTATTTAATCAGTCTATTTAATAGGCCTATTTAATAAGTCTAAGTTGCTGACATAAGCCTGTTTAATAAGTCTAAGTTTCTGAATGAGCCTATTTAATAAGCCTAAGTTGCTGAATAAACCTATTTAATAAGTCTAAGTTGTTTGAAATAAGCCTATTTAATGAGCCTAAGTTGCTGAATAAGCCTATTTAATAAGCCTAAGTTGCTGAATAAACCTATTTAATAAGTCTAAGTTGCTGAAATAAGCATATTTAATAAGGCTATTTAATAAGCCTAAGTTGCTGAAATAAGGCTATTTAATAAGTCTAAGTTGCTGAAATAAGCCTATTTAATAAGCCTAAGTTGCTGAAATAAGCCTATTTAATAAGGCTATTTAATGAGCCTAAGTTGCTGAAATAAGACTATTTAATAAGCCTGTGTTTCTGAACTAAGCCTATTTAAAAAGGTATATTTAATAAGTCTAAGTTGCTGAAATAAACCTATTTAAAAATGCTATTTAATAAGCCTAAGTTGCTGAAATAAACCTGTTTAATAAGGCTATTTAATAAGCATAAGTTGCTGAAATAAGCTTATTTAATAAGCCTAAGTTGCTGAAATAATCCTATTTTATAAGGCTCTTTAATAAGTCTAAGTTGCTGAAATAAACCTATTTAATAAACCCAAGTTGCTAAAATAAGCCTATTTAATGAGGATATTTAATAAGTCTATTTAATAAGCCTATTTAATAAGCCTATTTAATAAGCCTATTTAATACGCCTATTTAATAAACACATTTAATAAGTATTTAATGAGCATTTTAATAAGCCTATTTAATAAGTCTATTTAATAAGCCTATTTAATAAGCCTATTTAATAAGCCTATTTATTGAGCCTATTTAATAAGTCTATTTAATAGGCCTATTTAATAGGCCTATTTAATAAGCCTATTTAATAAGCCTATTTATTGAGCCTATTTAATAAATCTATTTAATAAGCCTATTTAATAAGCCTCTTTATTGAGCCTATTTAATAAGTCTGTTTAATAAGCCTATTTCATAAGTATTTAATGAGCCTATTTAATCAGTCTATTTAATAGGCCTATTTAATAAGTCTAAGTTGCTGAAATAAGCCTGTTTAATAAGCCTAAGTTTCTGAATGAGCCTATTTAATAAGCCTAAGTTGCTGAATAAACCTATTTAATAAGTCTAAGTTGCTGAAATAAGCCTATTTAATGAGCCTAAGTTGCTGAATAAGCCTATTTAATAAGCCTAAGTTGCTGAATAAACCTATTTAATAAGTCTAAGTTGCTGAAATAAGCCTATTTAATAAGGCTATTTAATAAGCCTAAGTTGCTGAAATAAGGCTATTTAATAAGTCTAAGTTGCTGAAATAAGCCTATTTAATAAGCCTAAGTTGCTGAAATAAGCCTATTTAATAAGGCTATTTAATGAGCCTAAGTTGCTGAAATAAGACTATTTAATAAGCCTGTGTTTCTGAACTAAGCCTATTTAAAAAGGTATATTTAATAAGTCTAAGTTGCTGAAATAAACCTATTTAAAAATGCTATTTAATAAGCCTAAGTTGCTGAAATAAACCTGTTTAATAAGGCTATTTAATAAGCATACGTTGCTGAAATAAGCTTATTTAATAAGCCTAAGTTGCTGAAATAAGCCTATTTTATAAGGCTCTTTAATAAGTCTAAGTTGCTGAAATAAACCTATTTAATAAGCCCAAGTTGCTAAAATAAGCCTATTTAATGAGGATATTTAATAAGTCTATTTAATAAGCCTATTTAATAAGCCTATTTAATAAGCCTATTTAATACGCCTATTTAATAAACACATTTAATAAGTATTTAATGAGCATTTTTAATAAGCCTATTTAATAAGTCTATTTAATAAGCCTATTTAATAAGTCTATTTAATAAGTCTAGTTAATAAGCCTACTTAATAAGTATTTAATGAGCCTATTTAATAAGTCTATTTAATAAGCCTATTTAATAGGCCTATTTAATAAGTCTAAGTTGCTGAATAAGCCTATTTAATAAGCCTAAGTTGCTGAAATAAGCCTATTTAATAAGCCTATTTGATAAGCCTAAGTTGCTGAATAAGCCTATTTAATAAGCCTAAGTTGCTGAAATAAGCCTATTTAATAAGTATAAGTTGCTGAAATAACTATATTTAATAAGCCTAAGTTGCTGAAATAAGCCTATTTAATAAGCCTAAGTTGCTGAAATAAGGCTATTTAATAAGTCCAAGTTGCTGAAATAAGCCTATTTAAAAAGCCTAAGTTGCTGAAATAAGTATATTTAATAAGAATAAGTTGCTGAAATAAGCCTATTTAATAAGTCTAAGTTGCTGAAATAAGGCTATTTAATAAGTCTAAGTTGCTGAAATAAGCCTTTTTAATCAGCGTAAGTTGCTGAAATAAGCCTATTTAATAAGCCCAAGTTGCTGAAATAAGCCTACTTAATTAGGCTATTTAATAAGCCTAAGTTGCTGAAATAAGCCTATTTAATAAGTGTAAGTTGCTGAAATAAGGCTATTTAATAAGTCTAAGTTGCTGAAATAAGCCTATTTAATAAGCCTAAGTTGCTGAAATAAGCCTATTTAATAAGCCTGTTTAATAAGCCTAAGTTGCTGAAATAAGCCTATTTAATAAGCCTATTTAATAAGCCTATTTAATAGGCCTATTTAATAAGTCTAAGTTGCTGAAATAAGCCTATTTAATAAGCCTATATAATAGGCCTATTTAATAAGTCTAAGTTGCTGAAATAAGCCTATTTAATAAGTCTAAGTTGCTGAAATAAACCGATTTAAAATAAGCCTAATTTGCTGAAATAAACCTGTTTAATAAGGCTATTTAATAAGCATAAGTTGCTGAAATAAGCTTATTTAATAAGCCTAAGTTGCTGAAATAAGCCTATTTTATAAGGCTCTTTAATAAGTCTAAGTTGCTGAAATAAACCTATTTAATAAGCCCAAGTTGCTAAAATAAGCCTATTTAATGAGGATATTTAATAAGTCTATTTAATAAGCCTATTTAATAAGCCTATTTAATAAGCCTATTTAATACGCCTATTTAATAAACACATTTAATAAGTATTTAATGAGCATTTTTAATAAGCCTATTTAATAAGTCTATTTAATAAGCCTATTTAATAAGTCTATTTAATAAGTCTAGTTTATAAGCCTACGTAATAAGTATTTAATGAGCCTATTTAATAAGTCTATTTAATAAGCCTATTTAATAGGCCTATTTAATAAGTCTAAGTTGCTGAAATAAGCCTATTTAATAAGCCTAAGTTGCTGAAATAAGCCTATTTAATAAGGCTATTTAATAAGCCTAAGTTGCTGAATAAGCCTATTTAATAAGTCTAAATTGCTGAAATAACGCTATTTAATAAGCCTAAGTTGCTGAAATAAGCCTATTTAATAAGCCTAAGTTGCTAAAATAAGCCTATTTAATGAGGCTATTTAATAAGTATATTTAATAAGCCTATTTAATAAGCCTATTTAATAAGCCTATTTAATAAACCTTTTTAATAAGCCTATTTAATAAGCCTATTTAATAAGCCTATTTAATAAGTCTATTTAATAAGTCTATTTAATAAGCCTATTTAATAAGTATTTAATGAGCCTATTTAATAAACCTATTTATTGAGCCTATTTAATAAGCCTATTTATTGAGCCTATTTAATGAGCCTATTTATTGAGCCTATTTAATGAGTCTATTTAATAAGCCTGTTTAATAAGCCTATTTAATAAGTATTGAATGAGCCTATTTAATAAGCCTAAGTTGCTGAATATGCCTATTTAATAAGCCTAAGTTGCTGAAATAAGCCTATTTAATAAGCCTATTTGATAAGCCTAAGTTGCTGAATAAGCCTATTTAATAAGCCTAAGTTGCTGAAATAAGCCTATTTAATAAGTCTAAGTTGCTGAAATAACGCTATTTAATAAGCCTAAGTTGCTGAAATAAGCCTATTTAATAAGCCTAAGTTGTTGAAATAAGGCTATTTAATAAGTCCAAGTTGCTGAAATAAGCCTATTTAATAAGCCTAAGTTGCTGAAATAAGTATATTTAATAAGAATACGTTGCTGAAATAAGCCTATTTAATAAGTCTAAGTTGCTGAAATAAGGCTATTTAATAAGTCTAAGTTGCTGAAATAAGCCTTTTTAATCAGCGTAAGTTGCTGAAATAAGCCTATTTAATAAGCCCAAGTTGCTGAAATAAGCCTACTTAATTAGGCTATTTAATAAGCCTAAGTTGCTGAAATAAGCCTATTTAATAAGTGTAAGTTGCTGAAATAAGGCTATTTAATAAGTCTAAGTTGCTGAAATAAGCCTATTTAATAAGCCTAAGTTGCTGAAATAAGCCTATTTAATAAGCCTGTTTAATAAGCCTAAGTTGCTGAAATAAGCCTATTTAATAAGCCTATTTAATAAGCCTATTTAATAGGCCTATTTAATAAGTCTAAGTTGCTGAAATAAGCCTAATTAATAAGCCTATATAATAGGCCTATTTAATAAGTCTAAGTTGCTGAAATACGCCTATTTAATAAGCCTAAGTTGCTGAATGAGCCTATTTAATAAGCCTAAGTTGCTGAAATAAGCCTATTTAATAAGCCTAAGTTGCTGAATAAACCTATTTAATAAGTCTAAGTTGCTGAATAAGCCTATTTAATAAGCCTAAGTTCCTGAATAAACCTATTTAATAAGTCTAAGTTGCTGAAATAAGCCTATTTAATTAGGCTATTTAATAAGCCTAAGTTGCTGAATAAGCCTATTTAATAAGTCTAAGTTGCTGAAATAAGCCTATTTAATAAGGCTATATAATGAGCCTAAGTTGCTGATTTAAAATGCTATTTAATAAGCCTAAGTTGCTGAAATAAACCTGTTTAATAATGCTATTTAATAAGCATAAGTTGCTGAAAGAAGCTTATTTAATAAGCCTAAGTTGCTGAAATAAGCCTATTTAATAAGGCTATATAATGAGCCTAAGTTGCTGATTTAAAAATGCTATTTAATAAGCCTAAGTTGCTGAAATAAACCTGTTTAATAAGGCTATTTAATAAGCATAAGTTGCTGAAATAAGCTTATTTAATAAGCCTAAGTTGCTGAAATAAGCCTATTTAATAAGGCTATTTAATAAGTCTAAGTTGCTGAAATAAACCTATTTAATAAGCCTAAGTTGCTAAAATAAGCCTTTTTAATAAGTCTATTTAATACGCCTTTTTAATAAGCCTATTTAATAAGTCTATTTAATAAGCCTATTTAATAAGGCTATTTAATAAGTCTATTTGATAAGCCTATTTAATAAGTATTTAATGAGCCTATTTAATAAGCCTATTTATTGAGCCTATTTAATAAGCCTATTAATTGAGCCTATTTAATAAGCCTATTTATTGAGCCTATTTAATAAGCCTATTTATTGAGCCTATTTAATAAGCCTATTTAATAAGCCTATTTAATAAGCCTATTTAATATGCCTATTTAATAAACACATTTAATAAGTATTTAATGAGCATTTTTAATAAGCCTATTTAATAAGTCTATTTAATAAGCCTATTTAATAAGTCTATTTAATACGTCTAGTTAATAAGCCTACTTAATAAGTATTTAATGAGCCTATTTAATAAGTCTATTTAATAAGCCTATTTAATAGGCCTATTTAATAAGTCTAAGTTGCTGAAATAAGCCTATTTAATAAGCCTACGTTGCTGAATAAGCCTATTTAATAAGCCTAAGTTGCTGAAATAAGCCTTTTTAATAAGTCTAAGTTGCTGAAATAAGCCTATTTAATAAGCCTAAGTTGCTGAAATAAGCCTATTTAATAAGGCTATTTAATAAGCCTAAGTTGCTGAATAAGCCTATTTAATAAGTCTAAGTTGCTGAAATAACGCTATTTAATACGCCTAAGTTGCTGAAATAAGCCTATTTAATAAGCCTAAGTTGCTAAAATAAGCCTATTTAATGAGGCAATTTAATAAGTCTATTTAATAAGCCTATTTAATAAGCCTATTTAATAAGCCTATTTAATACGCCTATTTAATAAACCTATTTAATAAGTATTTAATGAGCCTATTTAATAAGCCTATTTAATAAGCCTTTTTAATAAGCCTATTTAATAAGCCTATTTAATAAGCCTATTTAATAAGTCTATTTAATAAGTCTATTTAATAAGCCTATTTAATAAGTATTTAATGAGCCTATTTAATAAGCCTATTTATTGAGCCTATTTAATAAGCCTTTTTATTGAGCCTATTTAATGAGCCTATTTATTGGGCCTATTTAATGAGCCTATTTATTGAGCCTATTTAATAAGCCTATTTAATAAGTCTATTTAATAAACCTATTTAATAAGCCTAATTAATAAGACTATTTAATAAGCCTATATATTGAGCCTATTTAATGAGTCTATTTAATAAGCCTGTTTAATAAGCCTATTTAATAAGTATTGAATGAGCCTATTTAATAAGCCTAAGTTGCTGAATAAGCCTACTTAATAAGCCTAAGTTGCTGAAATAAGCCTATTTAATAAGCCTATTTGATAAGCCTAAGTTGCTGAATAAGCCTATTTAATAAGCCTAAGTTGCTGAAATAAGCCTATTTAATAAGTCTAAGTTGCTGAAATAAGTCTATTTAATAAGCCTTTTTAATAAGTCTATTTAATAAGTCTATTTAATAAGCCTATTTAATAAGTATTTAATGAGCCTATTTAATAAGCCTATTTATTGAGCCTATTTAATAAGCCTATTTATTGAGCCTATTTAATAAGCCTATTTATTGAGCCTATTTAATAAGCCTATTTATTGAGCCTATTTAATAAGCCTATTTAATAAGTCTATTTAATACGCCTATTTAATAAGCCTATTTATTGACCATTTTTAATAAGCCTATTTAATAAGCCTATTTATTGAGCCTATTTAATAAGTCTATTTAATACGCCTATTTAATAAGCCTATTTAATAAGTATTTAATGAGCCTATTTAATAAGTCTATTTAATAAGCCTATTTAATAGACCTATTTAATAAGTCTAAGTTGCTGAAATAAGCCTATTTAATAAACCTATTTAATAGGCCTATTTAATAAGTCTAATTTGCTGAAATAAGCCTATTTAATAAGCCTAAGTTTCTGAATGAGCCTATTTAATAAGCCTAAGTTGCTGAAATAAGCCTATTTAATAAGCCTAAGTTGCTGAACAAGCCTATTTAATAAGCCTAAGTTGCTGAAATAAGCCTTTTTAATCAGCGTAAGTTGCTGAAATAAGCCTATTTAATAAGCCCAAGTTGCTCAAAAAAGCCTTCTTAATTTGGCTATTTAATAAGCCTAAGTTGCTGAAATAAGCCTATTAATAAGCCTATTTAATAAGCCTATTTAATAGGCCTATTTAATAAGTCTAAGTTGCTGAAATAAGCCTATTTAATAAGCCTATATAATAGTCCTATTTAATAAGTCTAAGTTGCTGAAATAAGCCTATTTAATAAGCCTAAGTTGCTGAATGAGCCTATTTAATAAGCCTAAGTTGCTGAAATAAGCCTATTTAATAAGCCTAAGTTGCTTAATAAGCCTATTTAATAAGCTAAGTTGCTGAATAAACCTATTTAATAAGTCTAAGTTGCTGAAATAAGCCTATTTAATAAGGCTATTTAATAAGCCTAAGTTGCTGAATAAGCCTATTTAATAAGTCTAAGTTGCTGAAATAAGGCTATTTAATAAGGCTCTTTAATAAGTCTAAGTTGCTGAAATAAACCTATTTAATAAGCCCAAGTTGCTAAAATAAGCCTATTTAATGAGGATATTTAATAAGTCTATTTAATAAGCCTATTTAATAAGCCTATTTAATAAGCCTATTTAATACGCCTATTTAATAAACACATTTAATAAGTATTTAATGAGCATTTTTAATAAGCCTATTTAATAAGTCTATTTAATAAGCCTATTTAATAAGTCTATTTAATAAGTCTAGTTTATAAGCCTACTTAATAAGTATTTAATGAGCCTATTTAATAAGTCTATTTAATAAGCCTATTTAATAGGCCTATTTAATAAGTCTAAGTTGCTGAAATAAGCCTATTTAATAAGCCTAAGTTGCTGAAATAAGCCTATTTAATAAGGCTATTTAATAAGCCTAAGTTGCTGAATAAGCCTATTTAATAAGTCTAAATTGCTGAAATAACGCTATTTAATAAGCGTAAGTTGCTGAAATAAGCCTATTTAATAAGCCTAAGTTGCTAAAATAAGCCTATTTAATGAGGCTATTTAATAAGTCTATTTAATAAGCCTATTTAATAAGCCTATTTAATAAGCCTATTTAATACGCCTATTTAATAAACCTATTTAATAAGTATTTAATGAGCCTATTTAATAAGCCTATTTAATAAGCCTTTTTAATAAGCCTATTTAATAAGCCTATTTAATAAGCCTATTTAATAAGTCTATTTAATAAGTCTATTTGATAAGCCTATTTAATAAGTATTTAATGAGCCTATTTAATAAGCCTATTTATTGAGCCTATTTAATAAGCCTATTAATTGAGCCTATTTAATAAGCCTATTTATTGAGCCTATTTAATAAGCCTATTTATTGAGCCTATTTAATAAGCCTATTTAATAAGCCTATTTAATAAGCCTATTTAATAAGCCTATTTAATATGCCTATTTAATAAACACATTTAATAAGTATTTAATGAGCATTTTTAATAAGCCTATTTAATAAGTCTATTTAATAAGCCTATTTAATAAGTCTATTTAATACGTCTAGTTAATAAGCCTACTTAATAAGTATTTAATGAGCCTATTTAATAAGTCTATTTAATAAGCCTATTTAATAGGCCTATTTAATAAG
Organism: Petromyzon marinus; assembly: GCF_048934315.1. NCBI lineage: Eukaryota > Metazoa > Chordata > Hyperoartia > Petromyzontiformes > Petromyzontidae > Petromyzon > Petromyzon marinus. Next base: position 6,039,159 of record NW_027422983.1, on the reverse strand, counting down.
TCTAAGTTGCTGAAATAAGCCTATTTAATAAGCCTACGTTGCTGAATAAGCCTATTTAATAAGCCTAAGTTGCTGAAATAAGCCTTTTTAATAAGTCTAAGTTGCTGAAATAAGCCTATTTAATAAGCCTAAGTTGCTGAAATAAGCCTATTTAATAAGGCTATTTAATAAGCCTAAGTTGCTGAATAAGCCTATTTAATAAGTCTAAGTTGCTGAAATAACGCTATTTAATACGCCTAAGTTGCTGAAATAAGCCTATTTAATAAGCCTAAGTTGCTAAAATAAGCCTATTTAATGAGGCAATTTAATAAGTCTATTTAATAAGCCTATTTAATAAGCCTATTTAATAAGCCTATTTAATACGCCTATTTAATAAACCTATTTAATAAGTATTTAATGAGCCTATTTAATAAGCCTATTTAATAAGCCTTTTTAATAAGCCTATTTAATAAGCCTATTTAATAAGCCTATTTAATAAGTCTATTTAATAAGTCTATTTAATAAGCCTATTTAATAAGTATTTAATGAGCCTATTTAATAAGCCTATTTATTGAGCCTATTTAATAAGCCTTTTTATTGAGCCTATTTAATGAGCCTATTTATTGAGCCTATTTAATGAGCCTATTTATTGAGCCTATTTAATAAGCCTATTTAATAAGTCTATTTAATAAACCTATTTAATAAGCCTAATTAATAAGACTATTTAATAAGCCTATATATTGAGCCTATTTAATGAGTCTATTTAATAAGCCTGTTTAATAAGCCTATTTAATAAGTATTGAATGAGCCTATTTAATAAGCCTAAGTTGCTGAATAAGCCTACTTAATAAGCCTAAGTTGCTGAAATAAGCCTATTTAATAAGCCTATTTGATAAGCCTAAGTTGCTGAATAAGCCTATTTAATAAGCCTAAGTTGCTGAAATAAGCCTATTTAATAAGTCTAAGTTGCTGAAATAAGTCTATTTAATAAGCCTTTTTAATAAGTCTATTTAATAAGTCTATTTAATAAGCCTATTTAATAAGTATTTAATGAGCCTATTTAATAAGCCTATTTATTGAGCCTATTTAATAAGCCTATTTATTGAGCCTATTTAATAAGCCTATTTATTGAGCCTATTTAATAAGCCTATTTATTGAGCCTATTTAATAAGCCTATTTAATAAGTCTATTTAATACGCCTATTTAATAAGCCTATTTATTGACCATTTTTAATAAGCCTATTTAATAAGCCTATTTATTGAGCCTATTTAATAAGTCTATTTAATACGCCTATTTAATAAGCCTATTTAATAAGTATTTAATGAGCCTATTTAATAAGTCTATTTAATAAGCCTATTTAATAGACCTATTTAATAAGTCTAAGTTGCTGAAATAAGCCTATTTAATAAACCTATTTAATAGGCCTATTTAATAAGTCTAATTTGCTGAAATAAGCCTATTTAATAAGCCTAAGTTTCTGAATGAGCCTATTTAATAAGCCTAAGTTGCTGAAATAAGCCTATTTAATAAGCCTAAGTTGCTGAACAAGCCTATTTAATAAGCCTAAGTTGCTGAAATAAGCCTTTTTAATCAGCGTAAGTTGCTGAAATAAGCCTATTTAATAAGCCCAAGTTGCTCAAATAAGCCTACTTAATTAGGCTATTTAATAAGCCTAAGTTGCTGAAATAAGCCTATTAATAAGCCTATTTAATAAGCCTATTTAATAGGCCTATTTAATAAGTCTAAGTTGCTGAAATAAGCCTATTTAATAAGCCTATATAATAGTCCTATTTAATAAGTCTAAGTTGCTGAAATAAGCCTATTTAATAAGCCTAAGTTGCTGAATGAGCCTATTTAATAAGCCTAAGTTGCTGAAATAAGCCTATTTAATAAGCCTAAGTTGCTTAATAAGCCTATTTAATAAGCTAAGTTGCTGAATAAACCTATTTAATAAGTCTAAGTTGCTGAAATAAGCCTATTTAATAAGGCTATTTAATAAGCCTAAGTTGCTGAATAAGCCTATTTAATAAGTCTAAGTTGCTGAAATAAGGCTATTTAATAAGGCTCTTTAATAAGTCTAAGTTGCTGAAATAAACCTATTTAATAAGCCCAAGTTGCTAAAATAAGCCTATTTAATGAGGATATTTAATAAGTCTATTTAATAAGCCTATTTAATAAGCCTATTTAATAAGCCTATTTAATACGCCTATTTAATAAACACATTTAATAAGTATTTAATGAGCATTTTTAATAAGCCTATTTAATAAGTCTATTTAATAAGCCTATTTAATAAGTCTATTTAATAAGTCTAGTTTATAAGCCTACGTAATAAGTATTTAATGAGCCTATTTAATAAGTCTATTTAATAAGCCTATTTAATAGGCCTATTTAATAAGTCTAAGTTGCTGAAATAAGCCTATTTAATAAGCCTAAGTTGCTGAAATAAGCCTATTTAATAAGGCTATTTAATAAGCCTAAGTTGCTGAATAAGCCTATTTAATAAGTCTAAATTGCTGAAATAACGCTATTTAATAAGCGTAAGTTGCTGAAATAAGCCTATTTAATAAGCCTAAGTTGCTAAAATAAGCCTATTTAATGAGGCTATTTAATAAGTCTATTTAATAAGCCTATTTAATAAGCCTATTTAATAAGCCTATTTAATACGCCTATTTAATAAACCTATTTAATAAGTATTTAATGAGCCTATTTAATAAGCCTATTTAATAAGCCTTTTTAATAAGCCTATTTAATAAGCCTATTTAATAAGCCTATTTAATAAGTCTATTTAATAAGTCTATTTAATAAGCCTATTTAATAAGTATTTAATGAGCCTATTTAATAAACCTATTTATTGAGCCTATTTAATAAGCCTATTTATTGAGCCTATTTAATGAGCCTATTTATTGAGCCTATTTAATACGCCTATTTAATAAGTCTATTTAATAAACCTATTTAATAAACCTAATTAATAAGCCTATTTAATAAGCCTATATATTGAGCTTATTTAATGAGTCTATTTAATAAGCCTGTTTAATAAGCCTATTTAATAAGTATTGAATGAGCCTATTTAATAAGCCTAAGTTGCTGAATATGCCTATTTAATAAGCCTAAGTTGCTGAAATAAGCCTATTTAATAAACCTATTTGATAAGCCTAAGTTGCTGAATAAGCCTATTTAATAAGCCTAAGTTGCTGAAATAAGCCTATTTAATAAGTCTAAGTTGCTGAAATAACGCTATTTAATAAGCCTAAGTTGCTGAAATAAGCCTATTTAATAAGCCTAAGTTGTTGAAATAAGGCTATTTAATAAGTCCAAGTTGCTGAAATAAGCCTATTTAATAAGCCTAAGTTGCTGAAATAAGTATATTTAATAAGAATAAGTTGCTGAAATAAGCCTATTTAATAAGTCTAAGTTGCTGAAATAAGGCTATTTAATAAGTCTAAGTTGCTGAAATAAGCCTTTTTAATCAGCGTAAGTTGCTGAAATAAGCCTATTTAATAAGCCCAAGTTGCTGAAATAAGCCTACTTAATTAGGCTATTTAATAAGCCTAAGTTGCTGAAATAAGCCTATTTAATAAGTGTAAGTTGCTGAAATAAGGCTATTTAATAAGTCTAAGTTGCTGAAATAAGCCTATTTAATAAGCCTAAGTTGCTGAAATAAGCCTATTTAATAAGCCTGTTTAATAAGCCTAAGTTGCTGAAATAAGCCTATTTAATAAGCCTATTTAATAAGCCTATTTAATAGGCCTATTTAATAAGTCTAAGTTGCTGAAATAAGCCTAATTAATAAGCCTATATAATAGGCCTATTTAATAAGTCTAAGTTGCTGAAATAAGCCTATTTAATAAGCCTAAGTTGCTGAATGAGCCTATTTAATAAGCCTAAGTTGCTGAATGAGCCTATTTAATAAGCCTAAGTTGCTGAAATAAGCCTATTTAATAAGCCTAAGTTGCTGAATAAGCCTATTTAATAAGCCTAAGTTGCTGAATAAACCTATTTAATAAGCCTAAGTTGCTGAATAAGCCTATTTAATAAGCCTAAGTTGCTGAATAAACCTATTTAATAAGTCTAAGTTGCTGAATAAGCCTATTTAATAAGTCTAAGTTGCTGAAATAAGCCTATTTAATAAGGCTATATAATGAGCCTAAGTTGCTGATTTAAAAATGCTATTTAATAAGCCTAAGTTGCTGAAATAAACCTGTTTAATAATGCTATTTAATAAGCATAAGTTGCTGAAATAAGCTGATTTAATAAGCCTAAGTTGCTGAAATAAGCCTATTTAATAAGGCTATACAATGAGCCTAAGTTGCTGATTTAAAAATGCTATTTAATAAGCCTAAGTTGCTGAAATAAACCTGTTTAATAAGGCTATTTAATAAGCATAAGTTGCTGAAATAAGCTTATTTAATAAGCCTAAGTTGCTGAAATAAGCCTATTTAATAAGGCTATTTAATAAGTCTAAGTTGCTGAAATAAACCTATTTAATAAGCCTAAGTTGCTAAAATAAGCCTTTTTAATAAGTCTATTTAATAAGCCTTTTTAATAAGCCTATTTAATAAGTCTATTTAATAAGCCTATTTAATAAGGCTATTTAATAAGTCTATTTGATAAGCCTATTTAATAAGTATTTAATGAGCCTATTTAATAAGCCTATTTATTGAGCCTATTTAATAAGCCTATTTATTGAGCCTATTTAATAAGCCTATTTATTGAGCCTATTTAATAAGCCTATTTATTGAGCCTATTTAATAAGCCTATTTAATAAGCCTATTTAATAAGCCTATTTAATAAGCCTATTTAATATGCCTATTTAATAAACACATTTAATAAGTATTTAATGAGCATTTTTAATAAGCCTATTTAATAAGTCTATTTAATAAGCCTATTTAATAAGTCTATTTAATAAGTCTAGTTAATAAGCCTACTTAATAAGTATTTAATGAGCCTATTTAATAAGTCTATTTAATAAGCCTATTTAATAGGCCTATTTAATAAGTCTAAGTTGCTGAAATAAGCCTATTTAATAAGCCTAAGTTGCTGAATAAGCCTATTTAATAAGCCTAAGTTGCTGAAATAAGCCTTTTTAATAAGTTTAAGTTGCTGAAATAAGCCTATTTAATAAGCCTAAGTTGCTGAAATAAGCCTATTTAATAAGGCTATTTAATAAGCCTAAGTTGCTGAATAAGCCTATTTAATAAGTCTAAGTTGCTGAAATAACGCTATTTAATACGCCTAAGTTGCTGAAATAAGCCTATTTAATAAGCCTAAGTTGCTAAAATAAGCCTATTTAATGAGGCAATTTAATAAGTCTATTTAATAAGCCTATTTAATAAGCCTATTTAATAAGCCTATTTAATACGCCTATTTAATACACCTATTTAATAAGTATTTAATGAGCCTATTTAATAAGCCTATTTAATAAGCCTTTTTAATAAGCCTATTTAATAAGCCTATTTAATAAGCCTATTTAATAAGTCTATTTAATAAGTCTATTTAATAAGCCTATTTAATAAGTATTTAATGAGCCTATTTAATAAGCCTATTTATTGAGCCTATTTAATAAGCCTATTTATTGAGCCTATTTAATGAGCCTATTTATTGAGCCTATTTAATGAGCCTATTTATTGAGCCTATTTAATAAGCCTATTTAATAAGTCTATTTAATAAACCTATTTAATAAGCCTAATTAATAAGCCTATTTAATAAGCCTATATATTGAGCCTATTTAATGAGTCTATTTAATAAGACTGTTTAATAAGCCTATTTAATAAGTATTGAATGAGCCTATTTAATAAGCCTAAGTTGCTGAATAAGCCTACTTAATAAGCCTAAGTTGCTGAAATAAGCCTATTTAATAAGCCTATTTGATAAGCCTAAGTTGCTGAATAAGCCTATTTAATAAGCCTAAGTTGCTGAAATAAGCCTATTTAATAAGTCTAAGTTGCTGAAATAAGTCTATTTAATAAGCCTTTTTAATAAGTCTATTTAATAAGTCTATTTAATAAGCCTATTTAATAAGTATTTAATGAGCCTATTTAATAAGCCTATTTATTGAGCCTATTTAATAAGCCTATTTATTGAGCCTATTTAATGAGCCTATTTATTGAGCCTATTTAATAAGCCTATTTATTGAGCCTATTTAATAAGCCTATTTAATAAGTCTATTTAATAAGCCTATTCAATAAGCCTATTTATTGACCATTTTTAATAAGCCTATTTAATAAGCCTATTTATTGAGCCTATTTAATAAGTCTATTTAATACGCCTATTTAATAAGCCTATTTAATAAGTATTTAATGAGCCTATTTAATAAGTCTATTTAATAAGCCTATTTAATAGACCTATTTAATAAGTCTAAGTTGCTGAAATAAGCCTATTTAATAAACCTATTTAATAGGCCTATTTAATAAGTCTAATTTGCTGAAATAAGCCTATTTAATAAGCCTAAGTTTCTGAATGAGCCTATTTAATAAGCCTAAGTTGCTGAAATAAGCCTATTTAATAAGCCTAAGTTGCTGAACAAGCCTATTTAATAAGCCTAAGTTGCTGAAATAAGCCTTTTTAATCAGCGTAAGTTGCTGAAATAAGCCTATTTAATAAGCCCAAGTTGCTCAAATAAGCCTACTTAATTAGGCTATTTAATAAGCCTAAGTTGCTGAAATAAGCCTATTAATAAGCCTATTTAATAAGCCTATTTAATAGGCCTATTTAATAAGTCTAAGTTGCTGAAATAAGCCTATTTAATAAGCCTATATAATAGTCCTATTTAATAAGTCTAAGTTGCTGAAATAAGCCTATTTAATAAGCCTAAGTTGCTGAATGAGCCTATTTAATAAGCCTAAGTTGCTGAAATAGCCTATTTAATAAGCCTAAGTTGCTTAATAAGCCTATTTAATAAGCCTAAGTTGCTGAATAAACCTATTTAATAAGTCTAAGTTGCTGAAATAAGCCTATTTAATAAGGCTATTTAATAAGCCTAAGTTGCTGAATAAGCCTATTTAATAAGTCTAAGTTGCTGAAATAAGGCTATTTAATAAGGCTCTTTAATAAGTCTAAGTTGCTGAAATAAACCTATTTAATAAGCCCAAGTTGCTAAAATAAGCCTATTTAATGAGGATATTTAATAAGTCTATTTAATAAGCCTATTTAATAAGCCTATTTAATAAGCCTATTTAATACGCCTATTTAATAAACACATTTAATAAGTATTTAATGAGCATTTTTAATAAGCCTATTTAATAAGTCTATTTAATAAGCCTATTTAATAAGTCTATTTAATAAGTCTAGTTTATAAGCCTACTTAATAAGTATTTAATGAGCCTATTTAATAAGTCTATTTAATAAGCCTATTTAATAGGCCTATTTAATAAGTCTAAGTTGCTGAAATAAGCCTATTTAATAAGCCTAAGTTGCTGAAATAAGCCTATTTAATAAGGCTATTTAATAAGCCTAAGTTGCTGAATAAGCCTATTTAATAAGTCTAAATTGCTGAAATAACGCTATTTAATAAGCGTAAGTTGCTGAAATAAGCCTATTTAATAAGCCTAAGTTGCTAAAATAAGCCTATTTAATGAGGCTATTTAATAAGTCTATTTAATAAGCCTATTTAATAAGCCTATTTAATAAGCCTATTTAATACGCCTATTTAATAAACCTATTTAATAAGTATTTAATGAGCCTATTTAATAAGCCTATTTAATAAGCCTTTTTAATAAGCCTATTTGATAAGCCTATTTAATAAGCCTATTTAATAAGTCTATTTAATAAGTCTATTTAATAAGCCTATTTAATAAGTATTTAATGAGCCTATTTAATAAACCTATTTATTGAGCCTATTTAATAAGCCTATTTATTGAGCCTATTTAATGAGCCTATTTATTGAGCCTATTTAATAAGCCTATTTAATAAGTCTATTTAATAAACCTATTTAATAAACCTAATTAATAAGCCTATTTAATAAGCCTATATATTGAGCTTATTTAATGAGTCTATTTAATAAGCCTGTTTAATAAGCCTATTTAATAACTATTGAATGAGCCTATTTAATAAGCCTAAGTTGCTGAATATGCCTATTTAATAAGCCTAAGTTGCTGAAATAAGCCTATTTAATAAACCTATTTGATAAGCCTAAGTTGCTGAATAAGCCTATTTAATAAGCCTAAGTTGCTGAAATAAGCCTATTTAATAAGTCTAAGTTGCTGAAATAACGCTATTTAATAAGCCTAAGTTGCTGAAATAAGCCTATTTAATAAGCCTAAGTTTTTGAAATAAGGCTATTTAATAAGTCCAAGTTGCTGAAATAAGCCTATTTAATAAGCCTAAGTTGCTGAAATAAGTATATTTAATAAGAATAAGTTGCTGAAATAAGCCTATTTAATAAGTCTAAGTTGCTGAAATAAGGCTATTTAATAAGTCTAAGTTGCTGAAATAAGCCTTTTTAATCAGCGTAAGTTGCTGAAATAAGCCTATTTAATAAGCCCAAGTTGCTGAAATAAGCCTACTTAATTAGGCTATTTAATAAGCCTAAGTTGCTGAAATAAGCCTATTTAATAAGTGTAAGTTGCTGAAATAAGGCTATTTAATAAGTCTAAGTTGCTGAAATAAGCCTATTTAATAAGCCTAAGTTGCTGAAATAAGCCTATTTAATAAGCCTGTTTAATAAGCCTAAGTTGCTGAAATAAGCCTATTTAATAAGCCTATTTAATAAGCCTATTTAATAGGCCTATTTAATAAGTCTAAGTTGCTGAAATAAGCCTAATTAATAAGCCTATATAATAGGCCTATTTAATAAGTCTAAGTTGCTGAAATAAGCCTATTTAATAAGCCTAAGTTGCTGAATGAGCCTATTTAATAAGCCTAAGTTGCTGAATGAGCCTATTTAATAAGCCCAAGTTGCTCAAATAAGCCTACTTAATTAGGCTATTTAATAAGCCTAAGTTGCTGAAATAAGCCTATTAATAAGCCTATTTAATAAGCCTATTTAATAGGCCTATTTAATAAGTCTAAGTTGCTGAAATAAGCCTATTTAATAAGCCTATATAATAGTCCTATTTAATAAGTCTAAGTTGCTGAAATAAGCCTATTTAATAAGCCTAAGTTGCTGAATGAGCCTATTTAATAAGCCTAAGTTGCTGAAATAGCCTATTTAATAAGCCTAAGTTGCTTAATAAGCCTATTTAATAAGCCTAAGTTGCTGAATAAACCTATTTAATAAGTCTAAGTTGCTGAAATAAGCCTATTTAATAAGGCTATTTAATAAGCCTAAGTTGCTGAATAAGCCTATTTAATAAGTCTAAGTTGCTGAAATAAGGCTATTTAATAAGGCTCTTTAATAAGTCTAAGTTGCTGAAATAAACCTATTTAATAAGCCCAAGTTGCTAAAATAAGCCTATTTAATGAGGATATTTAATAAGTCTATTTAATAAGCCTATTTAATAAGCCTATTTAATAAGCCTATTTAATACGCCTATTTAATAAACACATTTAATAAGTATTTAATGAGCATTTTTAATAAGCCTATTTAATAAGTCTATTTAATAAGCCTATTTAATAAGTCTATTTAATAAGTCTAGTTTATAAGCCTACTTAATAAGTATTTAATGAGCCTATTTAATAAGTCTATTTAATAAGCCTATTTAATAGGCCTATTTAATAAGTCTAAGTTGCTGAAATAAGCCTATTTAATAAGCCTAAGTTGCTGAAATAAGCCTATTTAATAAGGCTATTTAATAAGCCTAAGTTGCTGAATAAGCCTATTTAATAAGTCTAAATTGCTGAAATAACGCTATTTAATAAGTGTAAGTTGCTGAAATAAGCCTATTTAATAAGCCTAAGTTGCTAAAATAAGCCTATTTAATGAGGCTATTTAATAAGTCTATTTAATAAGCCTATTTAATAAGCCTATTTAATAAGCCTATTTAATACGCCTATTTAATAAACCTATTTAATAAGTATTTAATGAGCCTATTTAATAAGCCTATTTAATAAGCCTTTTTAATAAGCCTATTTGATAAGCCTATTTAATAAGCCTATTTAATAAGTCTATTTAATAAGTCTATTTAATAAGCCTATTTAATAAGTATTTAATGAGCCTATTTAATAAACCTATTTATTGAGCCTATTTAATAAGCCTATTTATTGAGCCTATTTAATGAGCCTATTTATTGAGCCTATTTAATAAGCCTATTTAATAAGTCTATTTAATAAACCTATTTAATAAACCTAATTAATAAGCCTATTTAATAAGCCTATATATTGAGCTTATTTAATGAGTCTATTTAATAAGCCTGTTTAATAAGCCTATTTAATAAGTATTGAATGAGCCTATTTAATAAGCCTAAGTTGCTGAATATGCCTATTTAATAAGCCTAAGTTGCTGAAATAAGCCTATTTAATAAACCTATTTGATAAGCCTAAGTTGCTGAATAAGCCTATTTAATAAGCCTAAGTTGCTGAAATAAGCCTATTTAATAAGTCTAAGTTGCTGAAATAAGCCTTTTTAATCAGCGTAAGTTGCTGAAATAAGCCTATTTAATAAGCCCAAGTTGCTGAAATAAGCCTACTTAATTAGGCTATTTAATAAGCCTAAGTTGCTGAAATAAGCCTATTTAATAAGTGTAAGTTGCTGAAATAAGGCTATTTAATAAGTCTAAGTTGCTGAAATAAGCCTATTTAATAAGCCTAAGTTGCTGAAATAAGCCTATTTAATAAGCCTGTTTAATAAGCCTAAGTTGCTGAAATAAGCCTATTTAATAAGCCTATTTAATAAGCCTATTTAATAGGCCTATTTAATAAGTCTAAGTTGCTGAAATAAGCCTAATTAATAAGCCTATATAATAGGCCTATTTAATAAGTCTAAGTTGCTGAAATAAGCCTATTTAATAAGCCTAAGTTGCTGAATGAGCCTATTTAATAAGCCTAAGTTGCTGAATGAGCCTATTTAATAAGCCTAAGTTGCTGAAATAAGCCTATTTAATAAGCCTAAGATGCTGAATAAGCCTATTTAATAAGCCTAAGTTGCTGAATAAACCTATTTAATAAGCCTAAGTTGCTCAATAAGCCTATTTAATAAGCGTAAGTTGCTGAATAAACCTATTTAATAAGTCTAAGTTGCTGAATAAGCCTATTTAATAAGTCTAAGTTGCTGAAATAAGCCTATTTAATAAGGCTATATAATGAGCCTAAGTTGCTGATTTAAAAATGCTATTTAATAAGCCTAAGTTGCTGAAATAAACCTGTTTAATAATGCTATTTAATAAGCATAAGTTGCTGAAATAAGCTGATTTAATAAGCCTAAGTTGCTGAAATAAGCCTATTTAATAAGGCTATACAATGAGCCTAAGTTGCTGATTTAAAAATGCTATTTAATAAGCCTAAGTTGCTGAAATAAACCTGTTTAATAAGGCTATTTAATAAGCATAAGTTGCTGAAATAAGCTTATTTAATAAGCCTAAGTTGCTGAAATAAGCCTATTTAATAAGGCTATTTAATAAGTCTAAGTTGCTGAAATAAACCTATTTAATAAGCCTAAGTTGCTAAAATAAGCCTTTTTAATAAGTCTATTTAATAAGCCTTTTTAATAAGCCTATTTAATAAGTCTATTTAATAAGCCTATTTAATAAGGCTATTTAATAAGTCTATTTGATAAGCCTATTTAATAAGTATTTAATGAGCCTATTTAATAAGCCTATTTATTGAGCCTATTTAATAAGCCTATTTATTGAGCCTATTTAATAAGCCTATTTATTGAGCCTATTTAATAATCCTATTTATTGAGCCTATTTAATAAGCCTATTTAATAAGCCTATTTAATAAGCCTATTTAATAAGCCTATTTAATATGCCTATTTAATAAACACATTTAATAAGTATTTAATGAGCATTTTTAATAAGCCTATTTAATAAGTCTATTTAATAAGCCTATTTAATAAGTCTATTTAATAAGTCTAGTTAATAAGCCTACTTAATAAGTATTTAATGAGCCTATTTAATAAGTCTATTTAATAAGCCTATTTAATAGGCCTATTTAATAAGTCTAAGTTGCTGAAATAAGCCTATTTAATAAGCCTAAGTTGCTGAATAAGCCTATTTAATAAGCCTAAGTTGCTGAAATAAGCCTTTTTAATAAGTCTAAGTTGCTGAAATAAGCCTATTTAATAAGCCTAAGTTGCTGAAATAAGCCTATTTAATAAGGCTATTTAATAAGCCTAAGTTGCTGAATAAGCCTATTTAATAAGTCTAAGTTGCTGAAATAACGCTATTTAATACGCCTAAGTTGCTGAAATAAGCCTATTTAATAAGCCTAAGTTGCTAAAATAAGCCTATTTAATGAGGCAATTTAATAAGTCTATTTAATAAGCCTATTTAATAAGCCTATTTAATAAGCCTATTTAATACGCCTATTTAATAAACCTATTTAATAAGTATTTAATGAGCCTATTTAATAAGCCTATTTAATAAGCCTTTTTAATAAGCCTATTTAATAAGCCTATTTAATAAGCCTATTTAATAAGTCTATTTAATAAGTTTATTTAATAAGCCTATTTAATAAGTATTTAATGAGCCTATTTAATAAGCCTATTTATTGAGCCTATTTAATAAGCCTATTTATTGAGCCTATTTAATGAGCCTATTTATTGAGCCTATTTAATGAGCCTATTTATTGAGCCTATTTAATAAGCCTATTTAATAAGTCTATTTAATAAACCTATTTAATAAGCCTAATTAATAAGCCTATTTAATAAGCCTATATATTGAGCCTATTTAATGAGTCTATTTAATAAGCCTGTTTAATAAGCCTATTTAATAAGTATTGAATTAGCCTATTTAATAAGCCTAAGTTGCTGAATAAGCCTATTTAATAAGCCTAAGTTGCTGAAATAAGCCTATTTAATAAGCCTATTTGATAAGCCTAAGTTGCTGAATAAGCCTATTTAATAAGCCTAAGTTGCTGAAATAAGCCTATTTAATAAGTCTAAGTTGCTGAAATAAGGCTATTTAATAAGTCTTTTTAATAAGCCTATTTAATAAGTCTATTTAATAAGCCTTTTTAATAAGTCTATTTAATAAGTCTATTTAATAAGCCTATTTAATAAGTATTTAATGAGCCTATTTAATAAGCCTATTTATTGAGCCTATTTAATAAGCCTATTTATTGAGCCTATTTAATAAGCCTATTTATTGAGCCTATTTAATAAGCCTATTTATTGAGCCTATTTAATAAGCCTATTTAATAAGTCTATTTAATAAGCCTATTTAATAAGCCTATTTATTGACCCTATTTAATAAGCCTATTTAATAAGCCTATTTATTGAGCCTATGTAATAAGTCTATTTAATACGCCTATTTAATAAGCCTATTTAATAAGTATTTAATGAGCCTATTTAATAAGTCTATTTAATAAGCCTATTTAATAGACCTATTTAATAAGTCTAAGTTGCTGAAATAAGCCTATTTAATAAACCTATTTAATAGGCCTATTTAATAAGTCTAATTTGCTGAAATAAGCCTATTTAATAAGCCTAAGTTTCTGAATGAGCCTATTTAATAAGCCTAAGTTGCTGAAATAAGCCTATTTAATAAGCCTAAGTTGCTGAACAAGCCTATTTAATAAGCCTAAGTTGCTGAAATAAGCCTTTTTAATCGGCGTAAGTTGCTGAAATAAGCCTATTTAATAAGCCCAAGTTGCTCAAATAAGCCTACTTAATTAGGCTATTTAATAAGCCTAAGTTGCTGAAATAAGCCTATTTAATAAGCGTAATTTGCTGAAATAGGGCTATTTAATAAGTCTAAGTTGCTGAAATAAGCCTATTTAATAAGCCTAAGTTGCTGAAATAAGCCTATTTAATTAGCCTGTTTAATAAGCCTAAGTTGCTGAAATAAGCCTATTTAATAAGCCTATTTAATAGGCCTATTTAATAAGTCTAAGTTGCTGAAATAAGCCTATTTAATAAGCCTAAGTTGCTGAATAAGCCTATTTAATAAGCCTAAGTTGCTGAAATAAGCCTATTTAATAAGCCTATTTGATAAGCCTAAGTTGCTGAATAAGCCTATTTAATAAGCCTAAGTTGCTGAAATAAGCCTATTTAATAAGTCTAAGTTGCTGAAATAAGGCTATTTAATAAGTCTTTTTAATAAGCCTATTTAATAAGTCTATTTAATAAGCCTTTTTAATAAGTCTATTTAATAAGTCTATTTAATAAGCCTATTTAATAAGTATTTAATGAGCCTATTTAATAAGCCTATTTATTGAGCCTATTTAATAAGCCTATTTATTGAGCCTATTTAATAAGCCTATTTATTGAGCCTATTTAATAAGCCTATTTATTGAGCCTATTTAATAAGCCTATTTAATAAGTCTATTTAATAAGCCTATTTAATAAGCCTATTTAATAAGCCTATTTAATACGCCTATTTAATAAACCTATTTAATAAGTATTTAATGAGCCTATTTAATAAGCCTATTTAATAAGCCTTTTTAATAAGCCTATTTAATAAGCCTATTTAATAAGCCTATTTAATAAGTCTATTTAATAAGTTTATTTAATAAGCCTATTTAATAAGTATTTAATGAGCCTATTTAATAAGCCTATTTATTGAGCCTATTTAATAAGCCTATTTATTGAGCCTATTTAATGAGCCTATTTATTGAGCCTATTTAATGAGCCTATTTATTGAGCCTATTTAATAAGCCTATTTAATAAGTCTATTTAATAAACCTATTTAATAAGCCTAATTAATAAGCCTATTTAATAAGCCTATATATTGAGCCTATTTAATGAGTCTATTTAATAAGCCTGTTTAATAAGCCTATTTAATAAGTATTGAATTAGCCTATTTAATAAGCCTAAGTTGCTGAATAAGCCTATTTAATAAGCCTAAGTTGCTGAAATAAGCCTATTTAATAAGCCTATTTGATAAGCCTAAGTTGCTGAATAAGCCTATTTAATAAGCCTAAGTTGCTGAAATAAGCCTATTTAATAAGTCTAAGTTGCTGAAATAAGGCTATTTAATAAGTCTTTTTAATAAGCCTATTTAATAAGTCTATTTAATAAGCCTTTTTAATAAGTCTATTTAATAAGTCTATTTAATAAGCCTATTTAATAAGTATTTAATGAGCCTATTTAATAAGCCTATTTATTGAGCCTATTTAATAAGCCTATTTATTGAGCCTATTTAATAAGCCTATTTATTGAGCCTATTTAATAAGCCTATTTATTGAGCCTATTTAATAAGCCTATTTAATAAGTCTATTTAATAAGCCTATTTAATAAGCCTATTTATTGACCCTATTTAATAAGCCTATTTAATAAGCCTATTTATTGAGCCTATGTAATAAGTCTATTTAATACGCCTATTTAATAAGCCTATTTAATAAGTATTTAATGAGCCTATTTAATAAGTCTATTTAATAAGCCTATTTAATAGACCTATTTAATAAGTCTAAGTTGCTGAAATAAGCCTATTTAATAAACCTATTTAATAGGCCTATTTAATAAGTCTAATTTGCTGAAATAAGCCTATTTAATAAGCCTAAGTTTCTGAATGAGCCTATTTAATAAGCCTAAGTTGCTGAAATAAGCCTATTTAATAAGCCTAAGTTGCTGAACAAGCCTATTTAATAAGCCTAAGTTGCTGAAATAAGCCTTTTTAATCAGCGTAAGTTGCTGAAATAAGCCTATTTAATAAGCCCAAGTTGCTCAAATAAGCCTACTTAATTAGGCTATTTAATAAGCCTAAGTTGCTGAAATAAGCCTATTTAATAAGCGTAATTTGCTGAAATAGGGCTATTTAATAAGTCTAAGTTGCTGAAATAAGCCTATTTAATAAGCCTAAGTTGCTGAAATAAGCCTATTTAATTAGCCTGTTTAATAAGCCTAAGTTGCTGAAATAAGCCTATTTAATAAGCCTATTTAATAGGCCTATTTAATAAGTCTAAGTTGCTGAAATAAGCCTATTTAATAAGCCTAAGTTGCTGAATAAGCCTATTTAATAAGCCTAAGTTGCTGAAATAAGCCTATTTAATAAGCCTATTTGATAAGCCTAAGTTGCTGAATAAGCCTATTTAATAAGCCTAAGTTGCTGAAATAAGCCTATTTAATAAGTCTAAGTTGCTGAAATAAGGCTATTTAATAAGTCTTTTTAATAAGCCTATTTAATAAGTCTATTTAATAAGCCTTTTTAATAAGTCTATTTAATAAGTCTATTTAATAAGCCTATTTAATAAGTATTTAATGAGCCTATTTAATAAGCCTATTTATTGAGCCTATTTAATAAGCCTATTTATTGAGCCTATTTAATAAGCCTATTTATTGAGCCTATTTAATAAGCCTATTTATTGAGCCTATTTAATAAGCCTATTTAATAAGTCTATTTAATAAGCCTATTTAATAAGCCTATTTATTGACCCTATTTAATAAGCCTATTTAATAAGCCTATTTATTGAGCCTATGTAATAAGTCTATTTAATACGCCTATTTAATAAGCCTATTTAATAAGTATTTAATGAGCCTATTTAATAAGTCTATTTAATAAGCCTATTTAATAGACCTATTTAATAAGTCTAAGTTGCTGAAATAAGCCTATTTAATAAACCTATTTAATAGGCCTATTTAATAAGTCTAATTTGCTGAAATAAGCCTATTTAATAAGCCTAAGTTTCTGAATGAGCCTATTTAATAAGCCTAAGTTGCTGAAATAAGCCTATTTAATAAGCCTAAGTTGCTGAACAAGCCTATTTAATAAGCCTAAGTTGCTGAAATAAGCCTTTTTAATCAGCGTAAGTTGCTGAAATAAGCCTATTTAATAAGCCCAAGTTGCTCAAATAAGCCTACTTAATTAGGCTATTTAATAAGCCTAAGTTGCTGAAATAAGCCTATTTAATAAGCGTAATTTGCTGAAATAGGGCTATTTAATAAGTCTAAGTTGCTGAAATAAGCCTATTTAATAAGCCTAAGTTGCTGAAATAAGCCTATTTAATTAGCCTGTTTAATAAGCCTAAGTTGCTGAAATAAGCCTATTTAATAAGCCTATTTAATAAGCCTATTTAATAGGCCTATTTAATAAGTCTAAGTTGCTGAATTAAGCCTATTTAATAAGCCTATATAATAGTCCTATTTAATAAGTCTAAGTTGCTGAAATAAGCCTATTTAATAAGCCTAAGTTGCTGAATGAGCCTATTTAATAAGCCTAAGTTGCTGAAATAAGCCTATTTAATAAGCCTAAGTTGCTTAATAAGCCTATTTAATAAGCCTAAGTTGCTGAATAAACCTATTTAATAAGTCTAAGTTGCTGAAATAAGCCTATTTAATAAGGCTATTTAATAAGCCTAAGTTGCTGAATAAGCCTATTTAATAAGTCTAAGTTGCTGAAATAAGGCTATTTAATAAGCCTAAGTTGCTGAAATAAGGCTATTTAATAAGTTTAAGTTGCTGAAATAAGCCTATTTAATAAGCCTAAGTTGCTGAAATAAGCCTATTTAATAAGGCTATTTAATGAGCCTAAGTTGCTGATTTAAAAATGCTATTTAATAAGCCTAAGTTGCTGAAATAAATCTGTTTAATAAGGCTATTTAATAAGCATAAGTTGCTGAAATAAGCTTATTTAATAAGCCTAAGTTGCTGAAATAAGCCTATTTAATAAGGCTATTTAATAAGTCTAAGTTGCTGAAATAAACCTATTTAATAAGTCTAAGTTGCTAAAATAAGCCTATTTAATGAGGCTATTTAATAAGTCTATTTAATAAGCCTATTTAATAAGCCTATTTAATAAGCCTATTTAATAAGCCTATTTAATACGCCTATTTAATAAACATATTTAATAAGTATTTAATGAGCCTTTTTAATAAGTCTATTTAATAAGCCTTTTTTTTAAGCCTATTTAATAAGTCTATTTAATAAGCCTATTTAATAAGGCTATTTAATAAGTCTATTTGATAAGCCTATTTAATAAGTATTTAATGAGCCTATTTAATAAGCCTATTTATTGAGCCTATTTAATAAGCCTATTTATTGAGCCTATTTAATAAGCCTATTTATTGAGGCTATTTAATAAGCCTATTTATTGAGCCTATTTAATAAGCCTATTTAATAAGCCTATTTAATAAGCCTATTTAATAAGCCTATTTAATACGCCTATTTAATAAACACATTTAATAAATATTTAATGAGCATTTTTAATAAGCCTATTTAATAAGTCTATTTAATAAGCCTATTTAATAAGTCTATTTAATAAGTCTAGTTAATAAGCCTACTTAATAAGTATTTAATGAGCCTATTTAATAAGTCTATTTAATAAGCCTATTTAATAGGCCTATTTAATAAGTCTAAGTTGCTGAAAAAAGCCTATTTAATAAGCCTAAGTTGCTGAATAAGCCTATTTAATAAGCCTAAGTTGCTGAAATAAGCCTTTTTAATAAGTCTAAGTTGCTGAAATAAGCCTATTTAATAAGCCTAAGTTGCTGAAATAATCCTATTTAATAAGGCTATTTAATAAGCCTAAGTTGCTGAATAAGCCTATTTAATAAGTCTAAGTTGCTGAAATAACGCTATTTTAATGAGGCAATTTAATAAGTCTATTTAATAAGCCTATTTAATAAGCCTATTTAATAAGCCAATTTAATACACCTATTTAATAAACCTATTTAATAAGTATTTAATGAGCCTATTTAATAAGCCTATTTAATAAGCCTTTTTAATAAGCCTATTTAATAAGCCTATTTAATAAGCCTATTTAATAAGTCTATTTAATAAGTCTATTTAATAAGCCTATTTAATAAGTATTTAATGAGCCTATTTAATAAGCCGATTTATTGAGCCTATTTAATAAGCCTATTTATTGAGCCTATTTAATGAGCCTATTTATTGAGCCTATTTAATAAGCCTATTTAATAAGTCTATTTAATAAACCTAATTAATAAGCCTAATTAATAAGCCTATTTAATAAGCCTATTTATTGAGCCTATTTAATGAGTCTATTTAATAAGCCTGTTTAATAAGCCTATTTAATAAGTATTGAATGAGCCTATTTAATAAGCCTAAGTTGCTGAATAAGCCTATTTAATAAGCCTAAGTTGCTGAAATAAGCCTATTTAATAAGCCTATTTGATAAGCCTAAGTTGCTGAATAAGCCTATTTAATAAGCCTAAGTTGCTGAAATAAGCCTATTTAATAAGTCTAAGTTGCTGAAATAAGGCTATTTAATAAGCCTTTTTAATAAGCCTATTTAATAAGTCTATTTAATAAGCCTTTTTAATAAGTCTATTTTATAAGTCTATTTAATAAGCCTATTTAATAAGTATTTAATGAGCCTATTTAATACGCCTATTTATTGAGCCTATTTAATAAGCCTATTTATTGAGCCTATTTAATAAGCCTATTTATTGAGCCTATTTAATAAGCCTATTTATTGAGCCTATTTAATAAGCCTATTTAATAAGTCTATTTAATAAGCCTATTTAATAAGCCTATTTATTGACCTATTTAATAAGCCTATTTAATAAGCCTATTTATTGAGCCTATTTAATAAGTCTATTTAATACGCCTATTTAATAAGCCTATTTAATAAGTCTATTTAATAAGCCTATTTAATAAGTCTATTTAATAAGTCTAGTTAATAAGCCTACTTAATAAGTATTTAGTGAGCCTATTTAATAAGTCTATTTAATAAGCCTATTTAATAGACCTATTTAATAAGTCTAAGTTGCTGAAATAAGCCTATTTAATAAACCTATTTAATAGGCCTATTTAATAAGTCTAATTTGCTGAAATAAGCCTATTTAATAAGCCTAAGTTTCTGAATTAGCCTATTTAATAAGCCTAAGTTGCTAAAATAAGCCTATTTAATAAGCCTAAGTTGCTGAACAAGCCTATTTAATAAGCCTAAGTTGCTGAAATAAGCCTTTTTAATCAGCGTAAGTTGCTGAAATAAGCCTATTTAATAAGCCCAAGTTGCTGAAATAAGCCTACTTAATTAGGCTTTTTAATAAGCCTAAGTTGCTGAAATAAGCCTATTTAATAAGCGTAATTTGCTGAAATAAGGCTATTTAATAAGTCTAAGTTGCTGAAATAAGCCTATTTAATAAGCCTAAGTTGCTGAAATAAGCCTATTTAATTAGCCTGTTTAATAAGCCTAAGTTGCTGAAATAAGCCTATTTAATAAGCCTATTTAATAAGCCTATTTAATAGGCCTATTTAATAAGTCTAAGTTGCTGAAATAAGCCTATTTAATAAGCCTATATAATAGTCCTATTTAATAAGTCTAAGTTGCTGAAATAAGCCTATTTAATAAGCCTAAGTTGCTGAATGAGCCTATTTAATAAGCCTAAGTTGCTGAAATAAGCCTATTTAATAAGCCTAAGTTGCTTAATAAGCCTATTTAATAAGCCTAAGTTGCTGAATAAACCTAATTAATAAGTCTAAGTTGCTGAAATAAGCCTATTTAATAAGGCTATTTAATAAGCCTAAGTTGCTGAATAAGCCTATTTAATAAGGCTATTTAATGAGCCTAAGTTGCTGATTTAAAAATGCTATTTAATAAGCCTAAGTTGCTGAAATAAATCTGTTTAATAAGGCTATTTAATAAGCATAAGTTGCTGAAATAAGCTTATTTAATAAGCCTAAGTTGCTGAAATAAGCCTATTTAATAAGGCTATTTAATAAGTCTAAGTTGCTGAAATAAACCTATTTAATAAGTCTAAGTTGCTAAAATAAGCCTATTTAATGAGGCTATTTAATAAGTCTATTTAATAAGCCTATTTAATAAGCCTATTTAATAAGCCTATTTAATAAGCCTATTTAATACGCCTATTTAATAAACATATTTAATAAGTATTTAATGAGCCTTTTTAATAAGTCTATTTAATAAGCCTTTTTATTAAGCCTATTTAATAAGTCTATTTAATAAGCCTATTTAATAAGGCTATTTAATAAGTCTATTTGATAAGCCTATTTAATAAGTATTTAATGAGCCTATTTAATAAGCCTATTTATTGAGCCTATTTAATAAGCCTATTTATTGAGCCTATTTAATAAGCCTATTTATTGAGCCTATTTAATAAGCCTATTTATTGAGCCTATTTAATAAGCCTATTTAATAAGCCTATTTAATAAGCCTATTTAATACGCCTATTTAATAAACACATTTAATAAGTATTTAATGAGCATTTTTAATAAGCCTATTTAATAAGTCTATTTAATAAGCCTATTTAATAAGTCTATTTAATAAGTCTAGTTAATAAGCCTACTTAATATGTATTTAATGAGCCTATTTAATAAGTCTATTTAATAAGCCTATTTAATAGGCCTATTTAATAAGTCTAAGTTGCTGGAAAAAGCCTATTTAATAAGCCTAAGTTGCTGAATAAGCCTATTTAATAAACCTAAGTTGCTGAAATAAGCCTTTTTAATAAGTCTAAGTTGCTGAAATAAGCCTATTTAATACGCCTAAGTTGCTGAAATAAGCCTATTTAATAAGGCTATTTAATAAGCCTAAGTTGCTGAAATAAGGCTATTTAATAAGCCTTTTTAATGAGCCTATTTAATAAGTCTATTTAATAAGCCTTTTTAATAAGTATATTTAATAAGTCTATTTGATAAGCCTATTTAATAAGTATTTAATGAGCCTATTTAATAAGCCTATTTATTGAGCCTATTTAATAAGCCTATTTATTGAGCCTATTTAATAAGCCTATTTATTGAGCCTATTTAATAAGCCTATTTATTGAGCCTATTTAATAAGCCTATTTAATAAGTCTATTTAATAAGCCTATTTAATAAGCCTATTTATTGACCCTATTTAATAAGCCTATTTAATAAGCCTATTTATTGAGCCTATTTAATAAGTCTATTTAATACGCCTATTTAATAAGCCTATTTAATAAGTATTTAATGAGCCTATTTAATAAGTCTATTTAATAAGCCTATTTAATAGACCTATTTAATAAGTCTAAGTTGCTGAAATAAGCCTATTTAATAAACCTATTTAATAGGCCTATTTAATAAGTCTAATTTGCTGAAATAAGCCTATTTAATAAGCCTAAGTTTCTGAATGAGCCTATTTAATAAGCCTAAGTTGCTGAAATAAGCCTATTTAATAAGCCTAAGTTGCTGAACAAGCCTATTTAATAAACCTAAGTTGCTGAAATAAGCCTTTTTAATCAGCGTAAGTTGCTGAAATAAGCCTATTTAATAAGCCCAAGTTGCTGAAATAAGCCTACTTAATTAGGCTATTTAATAAGCCTAAGTTGCTGAAATAAGCCTATTTAATAAGCATAATTTGCTGAAATAAGGCTATTTAATAAGTCTAAGTTGCTGAAATAAGCCTATTTAATAACCCTAAGTTGCTGAAATAAGCCTATTTAATTAGCCTGTTTAATAAGCCTAAGTTGCTGAAATAAGCCTATTTAATAAGCCTATTTAATAAGCCTATTTAATAGGCCTATTTAATAAGTCTAAGTTGCTGAAATAAGCCTATTTAATAAGCCTATATAATAGTCCTATTTAATAAGTCTAAGTTGCTGAAATAAGCCTATTTAATAAGCCTAAGTTGCTGAATGAGCCTATTTAATAAGCCTAAGTTGCTGAAATAAGCCTATTTAATAAGCCTAAGTTGCTTAATAAGCCTATTTAATAAGCCTAAGTTGCTGAATAAACCTATTTAATAAGTCTAAGTTGCTGAAATAAGGCTATTTAATAAGCCTAAGTTGCTGAAATAAGGCTATTTAATAAGTTTAAGTTGCTGAAATAAGCCTATTTAATAAGCCTAAGTTGCTGAAATAAGCCTATTTAATAAGGCTATTTAATGAGCCTAAGTTGCTGATTTAAAAATGCTATTTAATAAGCCTAAGTTGCTGAAATGAATCTGTTTAATAAGGCTATTTAATAAGCATAAGTTGCTGAAATAAGCTTATTTAATAAGCCTAAGTTGCTGAAATAAGCCTATTTAATAAGGCTATTTAATAAGTCTAAGTTGCTGAAATAAACCTATTTAATAAGTCTAAGTTGCTAAAATAAGCCTATTTAATGAGGCTATTTAATAAGTCTATTTAATAAGCCTATTTAATAAGCCTATTTAATAAGCCTATTTAATACGCCTATTTAATAAACATATTTAATAAGTATTTATTGAGCCTTTTTAATAAGTCTATTTAATAAGCCTTTTTATTAAGCCTATTTAATAAGTCTATTTAATGAGCCTATTTAATAAGCCTATTTATTGAGCCTATTTAATACGCCTATTTATTGAGCCTATTTAATAAGCCTATTTATTGAGCCTATTTAATAAGCCTATTTATTGAGCCTATTTAATAAGCCTATTTAATAATAAGCCTATTTAATAATAAGCCTATTTAATAAGCCTAATTAATAAGCCTATTTAATAAGCCTATTTATTGAGCCTATTTAATGAGTCTATTTAATAAGCCTGTTTAATAAGCCTATTTAATAAGTATTGAATGAGCCTATTTAATAAGCCTAAGTTGCTGAATAAGCCTATTTAATAAGCCTAAGTTGCTGAAATAAGCCTATTTAATAAGCCTATTTAATAAGCCTAAGTTGCTGAATACGCCTATTTAATAAGCCTAAGTTGCTGAAATAAGCCTATTTAATAAGCCTATTTAATAAGCCTAAGTTGCTGAATAAGCCTATTTAATAAGCCTAAGTTGCTGAAATAAGCCTATTTAATAAGTGTAAGTTGCTGAAATAAGGCTATTTAATAAGTCTAAGTTGCTGAAATAAGCCTATTTAATAAGCCTAAGTTGCTGAAGTAAGTATATTTAATAAGCATAAGTTACTGAAATAAGCCTATTTAATAAGTCTAAGTTGCTGAAATAAGGCTATTTAATAAGTCTAAGTTGCTGAAATAAGCCTTTTTAATCAGCATAAGTTGCTGAAATAAGCCTATTTAATAAGCCCAAGTTGCTGAAATAAGCCTACTTAATTAGGCTATTTAATAAGCCTAAGTTGCTGAAATAAGCCTATTTAATAAGTGTAAGTTGCTGAAATAAGGCTATTTAATAAGTCTAAGTTGCTGAAATAAGCCTATTTAATAAGCCTAAGTTGCTGAAATAAGCCTAGTTAATAAGCCTATTTAATAAGCCTAAGTTGCTGAAATAAGCCTATTTAATAAGCCTATTTAATAAGCCTATTTAATAGGCCTATTTAATAAGTCTAAGTTGCTGAAATAAGCCTATTTAATGAGCCTAAGTTGCTGAATAAGCCTATTTAATAAGCCTAAGTTGCTGAATAAGCCTATTTAATAAGCCTAAGTTGCTGAAATAAGCCTATTTAATAAGCCTATTTAATAAGCCTAAGTTGCTGAATAAGCCTATTTAATAAGCCTAAGTTGCTGAAATAAGCCTATTTAATAAGTGTAAGTTGCTGAAATAAGGCTATTTAATAAGTCTAAGTTGCTGAAATAAGCCTATTTAATAAGCCTAAGTTGCTGAAGTAAGTATATTTAATAAGCATAAGTTACTGAAATAAGCCTATTTAATAAGTCTAAGTTGCTGAAATAAGGCTATTTAATAAGTCTAAGTTGCTGAAATAAGCCTTTTTAATCAGCATAAGTTGCTGAAATAAGCCTATTTAATAAGCCCAAGTTGCTGAAATAAGCCTACTTAATTAGGCTATTTAATAAGCCTAAGTTGCTGAAATAAGCCTATTTAATAAGTGTAAGTTGCTGAAATAAGGCTATTTAATAAGTCTAAGTTGCTGAAATAAGCCTATTTAATAAGCCTAAGTTGCTGAAATAAGCCTATTTAATAAGCCTATTTAATAAGCCTAAGTTGCTGAAATAAGCCTATTTAATAAACCTATTTAATAAGCCTATTTAATAGGCCTATTTAATAAGTCTAAGTTGCTGAAATAAGCCTATTTAATGAGCCTAAGTTGCTGAATAAGCCTATTTAATAAGCCTAAGTTGCTGAATAAACCTATTTAATAAGTCTAAGTTGCTGAAATAAGCCTATTTAATAAGGCTATTTAATAAGCCTAAGTTGCTGAATAAGCCTATTTAATAAGTCTAAGTAGCTGAAATAAGGCTATTTAATAAGCCTACGTTGCTGAAATAAGGCTATTTAATAAGTTTAAGTTGCTGAAATAAGCCTATTTAATGAGCCTAAGTTGCTGAATAAGCCTATTTAATATGCCTAAGTTGCTGAATAAACCTATTTAATAAGTCTAAGTTGCTGAAATAAGCCTATTTAATAAGGCTATTTAATAAGCCTAAGTTGCTGAAATAAGCCTATTTAATAAGCGTAAGTTGCTGAAATAAGGCTATTTAATAAGTCTAAGTTGCTGAAATAAGCCAATTTCATAAGCCCAAGTTGCTGAAATAAGCCTATTTAATAAGCCTAAGTTGCTGAAATAAGCCTATTTAATAGGCCTATCTAATAAGTCTAAGTTGCAGAAATAAGCATATTTCATGAGCATATTTAATGAGCCTAAGTTGCTGAAATGTCTATTTAATAAGTCGTTTTAATAAGTCTAAGTTGCTAAAATAAGCCTATTTAATAAGGCTATTTAATAAGCCTAAGTTGCTGAAATAAGCCTATTTAATAAGGCTATTTAATGAGCCTAAGTTGCTGAAATAAGCCTATTTAATAAGCCTAAGTTTCTCAACTAAGCCTATTTAAAAAGGTATATTTAATAAGTCTAAGTTGCTGAAATAAACATATTTAAAAATGCTATTTAATAAGCCTAAGTTGCTGAAATAAACCTGTTTAATAAGGGTATTTAATAAGCATAAGTTGCTGAAATAAGCCTATTTAATAAGCCTAAGTTGCTAAAATAAGCCTATTTAATGAGGCTATTTAATAAGTCTATTTAATAAGCCTATTTAATACGCCTATTTAATAAGTCTATTTAATAAGCATATTTAATAAGCCTATTTAATAAGCCTATTTATTGAGCCTATTTAATAAGCCTATTTAATAAGCCTATTTAATAAGCCTATTTAATAAGCCTATTTAATAAGCCTTTTATTGAGCCTATTTAATAAGCCTATTTAATAAGTCTATTTAATAAGCCTATTTAATAAGCCTAATTAATAAGCCTATTTAATAAGCCTATTTATTGAGCCTATTTAATGAGTCTATTTAATAAGCCTGTTTAATAAGCCTATTTAATAAGTATTGAATGAGCCTATTTAATAAGCCTAAGTTGCTGAATAAGCCTATTTAATAAGCCTAAGTTGCTGAAATAAGCCTATTTAATAAGCCTATTTAATAAGCCTAAGTTGCTGAATACGCCTATTTAATAAGCCTAAGTTGCTGAAATAAGCCTATTTAATAAGCCTATTTAATAAGCCTAAGTTGCTGAATAAGCCTATTTAATAAGCCTAAGTTGCTGAAATAAGCCTATTTAATAAGTGTAAGTTGCTGAAATAAGGCTATTTAATAAGTCTAAGTTGCTGAAATAAGCCTATTTAATAAGCCTAAGTTGCTGAAGTAAGTATATTTAATAAGCATAAGTTACTGAAATAAGCCTATTTAATAAGTCTAAGTTGCAGAAATAAGGCTATTTAATAAGTCTAAGTTGCTGAAATAAGCCTTTTTAATCAGCATAAGTTGCTGAAATAAGCCTATTTAATAAGCCCAAGTTGCTGAAATAAGCCTACTTAATTAGGCTATTTAATAAGCCTAAGTTGCTGAAATAAGCCTATTTAATAAGTGTAAGTTGCTGAAATAAGGCTATTTAATAAGTCTAAGTTGCTGAAATAAGCCTATTTAATAAGCCTAAGTTGCTGAAATACGCCTATTTAATAAGCCTATTTAATAAGCCTAAGTTGCTGAAATAAGCCTATTTAATAAGCCTATTTAATAAGCCTATTTAATAGGCCTATTTAATAAGTCAAAGTTGCTGAAATAAGCCTATTTAATGAGCCTAAGTTGCTGAATAAGCCTATTTAATAAGCCTAAGTTGCTGAATAAACCTATTTAATAAGTCTAAGTTGCTGAAATAAGCCTATTTAATAAGGCTATTTAATAAGCCTAAGTTGCTGAATAAGCCTATTTAATAAGTCTAAGTAGCTGAAATAAGGCTATTTAATAAGCCTAAGTTGCTGAAATAAGGCTATTTAATAAGTTTAAGTTGCTGAAATAAGCCTATTTAATGAGCCTAAGTTGCTGAATAAGCCTATTTAATATGCCTAAGTTGCTGAATAAACCTATTTAATAAGTCTAAGTTGCTGAAATAAGCCTATTTAATAAGGCTATTTAATAAGCCTAAGTTGCTGAAATAAGCCTATTTAATAAGCGTAAGTTGCTGAAATAAGGCTATTTAATAAGTCTAAGTTGCTGAAATAAGCCTATTTCATAAGCCCAAGTTGCTGAAATAAGCCTATTTAATAAGCCTAAGTTGCTGAAATAAGCCTATTTAATAGGCCTATCTAATAAGTCTAAGTTGCAGAAATAAGCATATTTCATGAGCATATTTAATGAGCCTAAGTTGCTGAAATGTCTATTTAATAAGTCGTTTTAATAAGTCTAAGTTGCTAAAATAAGCCTATTTAATAAGGCTATTTAATAAGCCTAAGTTGCTGAAATAAGCCTATTTAATAAGGCTATTTAATGAGCCTAAGTTGCTGAAATAAGCCTATTTAATAAGCCTAAGTTTCTCAACTAAGCCTATTTAAAAAGGTATATTTAATAAGTCTAAGTTGCTGAAATAAACATATTTAAAAATGCTATTTAATAAGCCTAAGTTGCTGAAATAAACCTGTTTAATAAGGCTATTTAATAAGCATAAGTTGCTGAAATAAGCCTATTTAATAAGCCTAAGTTGCTAAAATAAGCCTATTTAATGAGGCTATTTAATAAGTCTATTTAATAAGCCTATTTAATACGCCTATTTAATAAGTCTATTTAATAAGCATATTTAATAAGCCTATTTAATAAGCCTATTTATTGAGCCTATTTAATAAGCCTATTTAATAAGCCTATTTAATAAGCCTATTTAATAAGCTTATTTAATAAGCCTTTTATTGAGCCTATTTAATAAGCCTATTTAATAAGTCTATTTAATAAGCCTATTTAATAAGCCTAATTAATAAGCCTATTTAATAAGCCTATTTATTGAGCCTATTTAATGAGTCTATTTAATAAGCCTGTTTAATAAGCCTATTTAATAAGTATTGAATGAGCCTATTTAATAAGCCTAAGTTGCTGAATAAGCCTATTTAATAAGCCTAAGTTGCTGAAATAAGCCTATTTAATAAGCCTATTTAATAAGCCTAAGTTGCTGAATACGCCTATTTAATAAGCCTAAGTTGCTGAAATAAGCCTATTTAATAAGCCTATTTAATAAGCCTAAGTTGCTGAATAAGCCTATTTAATAAGCCTAAGTTGCTGAAATAAGCCTATTTAATAAGTGTAAGTTGCTGAAATAAGGCTATTTAATAAGTCTAAGTTGCTGAAATAAGCCTATTTAATAAGCCTAAGTTGCTGAAGTAAGAATATTTAATAAGCATAAGTTACTGAAATAAGCCTATTTAATAAGTCTAAGTTGCTGAAATAAGGCTATTTAATAAGTCTAAGTTGCTGAAATAAGCCTTTTTAATCAGCATAAGTTGCTAAAATAAGCCTATTTAATAAGCCCAAGTTGCTGAAATAAGCCTACTTAATTAGGCTATTTAATAAGCCTAAGTTGCTGAAATAAGCCTATTTAATAAGTGTAAGTTGCTGAAATAAGGCTATTTAATAAGTCTAAGTTGCTGAAATAAGCCTATTTAATAAGCCTAAGTTGCTGAAATAAGCCTATTTAATAAGCCTATTTAATAAGCCTAAGTTGCTGAAATAAGCCTATTTAATAAGCCTATTTAATAAGCCTATTTAATAGGCCTATTTAATAAGTCTAAGTTGCTGAAATAAGCCTATTTAATGAGCCTAAGTTGCTGAATAAGCCTATTTAATAAGCCTAAGTTGCTGAATAAACCTATTTAATAAGTCTAAGTTGCTGAAATAAGCCTATTTAATAAGGCTATTTAATAAGCCTAAGTTGCTGAATAAGCCTATTTAATAAGTCTAAGTAGCTGAAATAAGGCTATTTAATAAGCCTAAGTTGCTGAAATAAGGCTATTTAATAAGTTTAAGTTGCTGAAATAAGCCTATTTAATGAGCCTAAGTTGCTGAATGAGCCTATTTAATATGCCTAAGTTGCTGAATAAACCTATTTAATAAGTCTAAGTTGCTGAAATAAGCCTATTTAATAAGGCTATTTAATAAGCCTAAGTTGCTGAAATAAGGCTATTTAATAAGTCTAAGTTGCTGAAATAAGCCTATTTAATAAGCCTAAGTTGCTGAAATAAGTATATTTAATAAGCATAAGTTGCTGAAATAAGCCTATTTAATAAGTATAAGTTGCTGAAATAAGGCTATTTAATAAGTCTAAGTTGCTGAAATAAGCCTTTTTAATCAGCGTAAGTTGCTGAAATAAGCCTATTTAATAAGTCCAAGTTGCTGAAATAAGCCTACTTAATAAGGCTATTTAATAAGCCTAAGTTGCTGAAATAAGCCAATTTAATAAGCGTAAGTTGCTGAAATAAGGCTATTTAATAAGTCTAAGTTGCTGAAATAAGCCTATTTCATAAGCCCAAGTTGCTGAAATAAGCCTATTTAATAAGCCTAAGTTGCTGAAATAAGCCTATTTAATAGGCCTATCTAATAAGTCTAAGTTGCAGAAATAAGCATATTTCATAAGCATATTTAATGAGCCTAAGTTGCTGAAATGTCTATTTAATAAGTCGTTTTAATAAGTCTAAGTTGCTAAAATAAGCCTATTTAATAAGGCTATTTAATAAGCCTAAGTTGCTGAAATAAGCCTATTTAATAAGGCTATTTAATGAGCCTAAGTTGCTGAAATAAGCCTATTTAATAAGCCTAAGTTTCTCAACTAAGCCTATTTAAAAAGGTATATTTAATAAGTCTAAGTTGCTGAAATAAACATATTTAAAAATGCTATTTAATAAGCCTAAGTTGCTGAAATAAACCTGTTTAATAAGGCTATTTAATAAGCATAAGTTGCTGAAATAAGCCTATTTAATAAGCCTAAGTTGCTAAAATAAGCCTATTTAATGAGGCTATTTAATAAGTCTATTTAATAAGCCTATTTAATACGCCTATTTAATAAGTCTATTTAATAAGCATATTTAATAAGCCTATTTAATAAGCCTATTTATTGAGCCTATTTAATAAGCCTATTTAATAAGCCTATTTAATAAGCCTATTTAATAAGCCTATTTAATAAGCCTTTTTATTGAGCCTATTTAATAAGCCTATTTAATAAGTCTATTTAATAAGCCTATTTAATAAGCCTAATTAATAAGCCTATTTAATTAGCCTATTTATTGAGCCTATTTAATGAGTCTATTTAATAAGCCTGTTTAATATGCCTATTTAATAAGTATTGAATGAGCCTATTTAATAAGCCTAAGTTGCTGAATAAGCCTATTTAATAAGCCTAAGTTGCTGAAATAAGCCTATTTAATAAGCCTATTTAATAAGCGTAAGTTGCTGAATAAGCCTATTTAATAAGCCTAAGTTGCTGAAATAAGCCTATTTAATAAGTGTAAGTTGCTGAAATAAGGCTATTTAATAAGTCTAAGTTGCTGAAATAAGCCTATTTAATAAGCCTAAGTTGCTGAAGTAAGTATATTTAATAAGCATAAGTTACTGAAATAAGCCTATTTAATAAGTCTAAGTTGCTGAAATAAGGCTATTTAATAAGTCTAAGTTGCTGAAATAAGCCTTTTTAATCAGCATAAGTTGCTGAAATAAGCCTATTTAATAAGCCCAAGTTGCTGAAATAAGCCTACTTAATTAGGCTATTTAATAAGCCTAAGTTGCTGAAATAAGCCTATTTAATAAGTGTAAGTTGCTGAAATAAGGCTATTTAATAAGTCTAAGTTGCTGAAATAAGCCTATTTAATAAGCCTAAGTTGCTGAAATAAGCCTATTTAATAAGCCTATTTAATAAGCCTAAGTTGCTGAAATAAGCCTATTTAATAAGCCTATTTAATAAGCCTATTTAATAGGCCTATTTAATAAGTCTAAGTTGCTGAAATAAGCCTATTTAATGAGCCTAAGTTGCTGAATAAGCCTATTTAATAAGCCTAAGTTGCTGAATAAACCTATTTAATAAGTCTAAGTTGCTGAAATAAGCCTATTTAATAAGGCTATTTAATAAGCCTAAGTTGCTGAATAAGCCTATTTAATAAGTCTAAGTAGCTGAAATAAGGCTATTTAATAAGCCTAAGTTGCTGAAATAAGGCTATTTAATAAGTTTAAGTTGCTGAAATAAGCCTATTTAATAAGCCTAAGTTGCTGAAATAAACCTGTTTAATAAGGCTATTTAATAAGCATAAGTTGCTGAAATAAGCTTATTTAATAAGCCTAAGTTGCTGAAATAAGCCTATTTAATAAGGCTATTTAATAAGTCTAAGTTGCTGAAATAAACCTATTTAATGAGGCTATTTAATAAGTCTATTTAATAAGCCTATTTAATAAGCCTATTTAATAAGCCTATTTAATAAGCCTATTTAATACGCCTATTTAATAAACATATTTAATAAGTATTTAATGAGCCTATTTAATAAGTCTATTTAATAAGCCTTTTTAATAAGCCTATTTAATAAGTCTATTTAATAAGCCTATTTAATAAGTCTATTTATTAAGTCTATTTAATAAGCCTATTTAATAAGTATTTAATGAGCCTATTTAATAAGCCTATTTATTGAGCCTATTTAATAAACCTATTTATTGAGCCTATTTAATAAGCCTATTTATTGAGCCTATTTAATAAGCCTATTTAATAAGACTATTTAATAAGCCTATTTAATAAGCCTATTTAATATGCCTATTTAATAAACATATTTAATAAGTATTTAATGAGCCTGTTTAATAAGTCTATTTAATAAGCCTTTTTAATAAGACTATTTAATAAGTCTATTTATTAAACCTATTTAATAAGTCTATTTAATAAGTCTATTTAATAAGCCTATTTAATCAGTATTTAATGAGCCTATTTAATAAGCCTATTTATTGAGCCTATTTAATAAGCCTATTTATTGAGCCTATTTAATAAGCATATTTATTGAGCCTATTTAATAAGCCTATTTATTGAGCCTATTTAATAAGCCGATTTAATAAGTCTATTTAATAAGCCTATTTAATAAGCCTGTTTAATAAGCCTATTTATTGAGCCTATTTAATAAGCCTATTTAATAAGCCTATTTATTGAGCCTATTTAATAAGTCTATTTAATAAGACTATTTAATAAGCCTATTTATTGTGCCTATTTAATAAGTCTATTTAATAAGCCTATTTAATAAGTATTTAATGTGCCTATTTAATAAGTCTATTTAATAAGCCTATTTAATAGGCCTTTTTAATGAATCTAAGTTGCTGAAATAAGCCTATTTAATAAGCCTATTTAATAGGCCTATTTAATAAGTCTAAGTTGCTGAAATAAGCCTATTTAATAAGCCTAAGTTTCTGAATGAGCCTATTTAATAAGCCTAAGTTGCTGAAATAAGCCTATTAAATAAGCCTAAGTTGCTGAATAAGCCTATTTAATAAGCCTATGTTGCTGAATAAACCTATTTAATAAGACTAAGTTGCTGAAATAAGCATATTTAATAAGGCTATTTAATAAGCCTAAGTTGCTGAATAAGCCTATTTAATAAGGCTATTTAATGAGCCTAAGTTGCTGAACTAAGCCTATTTAAAAAGGTATATTTAATAAGTCTAAGTTGCTGAAATAAACCTATTTAAAAATGCTATTTAATAAGCCTAAGTTGCTGAAATAAACCTGTTTAATAAGGCTATTTAATAAGAATAAGTTGCTGAAATAAGCTTATTTAATAAGCCTAAGTTGCTGAAATAAGCCTATTTAATAAGGCTCTTTAATAAGTCTAAGTTGCTGAAATAAACCTATTTAATAAGCCTAAGTTGCTAAAATAAGCCTATTTAATGAGGCTATTTAATAAGTCTATTTAATAAGCCTATTTAATAAGCCTATTTAATAAGCCTATTTAATAAGCCTATTTAATAAGTCTATTTAATAAGTCTATTTAATAAATATTTAATGAGCCTATTTAATACGCCTATTTATTGAGCCTATTTAATAAGCCTATTTATTGAGCCTATTTAATAAGCCTATTTAATAAGTCTATTTAATAAGTCTATTTAATAAATATTTAATAAGCCTATTTAATAAGTCTATTTAATAAGCCTATTTAATAAGCCTATTTAATAAGCCTATTTTTTGCCTATTTAATAAGCCTATTTAATAAGCTTATTTATTGAGCCTATTTAATAAGTCTATTTAATAAGCATATTTAATATGCCTATTTAATAATTATTTAATGAGCCTGTTTAATAAGTCTATTTAATAAGCCTATTTAATAGGCCTATTTAATAAGTCTAAGTTGCTGAAATAAGCCTATTTAATAAGTCTATTTAATAGGCATATTTAATACGTCTAA
Source organism: Petromyzon marinus (assembly GCF_048934315.1). NCBI lineage: Eukaryota > Metazoa > Chordata > Hyperoartia > Petromyzontiformes > Petromyzontidae > Petromyzon > Petromyzon marinus. The sequence goes on along the minus strand of NW_027422983.1, from coordinate 6,005,704 downwards.
GTTGCTGAAATAAGCCTATTTAATAAGCCTAAGTTTCTGAATGAGCCTATTTAATAAGCCTAAGTTGCTGAAATAAGCCTATTTAATAAGCCTAAGTTGCTGAATAAGCCTATTTAATAAGCCTAAGTTGCTGAAATAAGCCTATTTAATAAGTCTAAGTTGCTGAAATAAGGCTATTTAATAAGCCTAAGTTGCTGAGATAAGCCTATTTAATAAGCCTAAGTTGCTGAAATAAGCCTATTTAATAAGCCTAAGTTGCTGAAATAAGTATATTTAATAAGCATAAGTTGCTGAAATAAGCCTATTTAATGAGTCTAAGTTGCTGAAATAAGGCTATTTAATAAGTCTAAGTTGCTGAAATAAGCCTTTTTAATCAGCGTAAGTTGCTGAAATATGCCTATTTAATAAGCCCAAGTTGCTGAAATAAGCCTACTTAATTAGGCTATTTAATAAGCCTAAGTTGCTGAAATAAGCCTATTTAATAAGCGTAAGTTGCTGAAATAAGACTATTTAATAAGTCTAAGTTGCTGAAATAAGCCTATTTAATAAGCCTAAGTTGCTGAAATAAGCCTATTTAATAAGCCTGTTTAATAAGCCTAAGTTGCTGAAATAAGCCTATTTAATAAGCCTATTTAATAAGCCTATTTAATAGGCCTATTTAATAAGTCTAAGTTGCTGAAATAAGCCTATTTAATAAGCCTATTTAATAGGCCTATTTAATAAGTCTAAGTTGCTGAAATAAGCCTATTTAATAAGCCTAAGTTGCTGAAATAAGCCTATTTAATAAGCCTAAGTTGCTGAATAAACCTACTTAATAAGCCTAAGTTGCTAAAATAAGCCTATTTAATGAGGCTATTTAATAAGTCTATTTAATAAGCCTATTTTATACGCCTATTTAATAAGTCTATTTAATAAGCATATTTAATAAGCCTATTTAATAAGCCTATTTATTGACCCTATTTAATAAGCATATTTAATAAGCCTATTTAATAAGCCTATTTATTGAGCCAATTTAATAAGCCTATTTTATAAGTCTATTTAATAAGCCTATTTAATAAGCCTAATTAATAAGCCTATTTAATAAGGCTATTTATTGAGCCTATTTAATGAGTCTATTTAATAAGCCTGTTTAATAAGCCTATTTAATAAGACTATTTAATAAGTCTAAGTTGCTGAAATAAACCTATTTAATAAGCCTAAGTTGCCAAAATAAGCCTATTTAATGAGGCTATTTACTAAGTCTATTTAATAAGCCTATTTAATACGCCTATTTAATAAGTCTATTTAATAAGCATATTTAATAAGCCTATTTAATAAGCCTATTTATTGAGCCTATTTAATAAGCCTATTTAATAAGCCTATTTAATAAGCCTATTTAATAAGCCTATTTATTGAGCCTATTTAATAAGCCTATTTAATAAGTCTATTTAATAAGCCTATTTAATAAGCCTAATTAATAAGCCTATTTAATAAGCCTATTTATTGAGCCTATTTAATGAGTCTATTTAATAAGCCTGTTTAATAAGCCTATTTAATAAGTATTGAATGAGCCTATTTAATAAGGCTAAGTTGGTGAATAAGCCTATTTAATAAGCCTAAGTTTCTGAAATAAGCCTATTTAATAAGCCCATTTAATAAGCCTAAGTTGCTGAATAAGCTTATTAAATAAGCTTATTTCAGGAACTTATGCTTATTAAATAGCCTTATAAAACAGGTTTATTTCAGCAACTTAGGCTTATTAAATAGCATTTTTAAATAGGTTTATTTCAGCAACTTAGACTTATTAAATATACCTTTTTTAATAGGCTTAGTTCAGAAACTTAGGCTTATTAAATAGGCTTATTTCAGCAACTTAGGCTCATTAAATAGCCTTATTAAATAGGCTTATTTCAGCAACTTAGGCTTATTACATAGGCTTATTTCAGAAACTTAGACTTATTAAATAGGCTTATTTCAGCAACTTAGGCTTATTAAATAGCCTTATTTCAGAAACTTAGACTTATTAAATAGGCTTATTTCAGCAACTTAGGCTTATTAAATATGCTTATTTCAGCAACTTAGGCTTATTAAATAGGCTTATTTCAGCAACTTAGGCTTATTAAATAGGCCTATTAAATAGGCTTATTAAATAGGCTTATTTCAGCAACTTAGACTTATTAAATAGGCCTATTAAATAGGCTTATTAAATAGACTTATTAAATAGGCTCATTAAATACTTATTAAATAGGCTTATTCAGCAACTTAGGCTTATTAAATAGGCTTATTTCAGCAACTTAGGCTTATTAAATAGGCCTATTAAATAGGCTTATTTCAGCAACTTAGACTTATTAAATAGGCCTATTAAATAGGCTTATTAAATAGACTTATTAAATAGGCTCATTAAATACTTATTAAATAGGCTTATTAAATAGGCTTATTAAATAGACTTATTAAATAGGCTTATTAAATAGACTTATTAAATAGGCTTATTAAAAAGGCTTATTAAATAGATTTATTAAATAGGCTCATTAAATACTTATTAAATATGTTTATTAAATAGGCGTATTAAATAGGCTTATTAAATATGCTTATTAAATAGGCTTATTAAATAGGCTTATTAAATAGACTTATTAAATAGCCTCATTAAATAGGCTTATTTCAGCAACTTAGGCTTATTAAATAAGCTTATTTCAGCAACTTATGCTTATTAAATAGCCGTATTAAACAGGTTTATTTCAGCAATGTAGGCTTATTAAATAGCATTTTTAAACAGGTTTATTTCAGCAACTTAGACTTATTAAATATACCTTTTTAAATAGGCTTAGTTCAGAAACTTAGGCGTATTAAATAGGCTTATTATATAGGCTTATTAAATAGGCTTATTAAATAGGCTTATTAAATAGACTTATTAAATAGCCTCATTAAATAGGCTTATTTCAGCAACTTATGCTTATTAAATAGCCGTATTAAACAGGTTTATTTCAGCAATGTAGGCTTATTAAATAGCATTTTTAAACAGGTTTATTTCAGCAACTTAGACTTATTAAATATACCTTTTTAAATAGGCTTAGTTCAGAAACTTAGGCGTATTAAATAGGCTTATTAAATATGCTTATTAAATAGGCTTATTAAATAGGCTTATTAAATAGACTTATTAAATAGCCTCATTAAATAGGCTTATTTCAGCAACGTATGCTTATTAAATAGCCGTATTAAACAGGTTTATTTCAGCAATGTAGGCTTATTAAATAGCATTTTTAAACAGGTTTATTTCAGCAACTTAGACTTATTAAATATACCTTTTTAAATAGGCTTAGTTCAGAAACTTAGGCTTATTAAATAGGCTTATTTCAGCAACTTAGGCTCATTAAATAGCCTTATTAAATAGGCTTATTTCAGCAACTTACGCTTATTAAATAGGCTTATTTCAGCAACTTAAACTTATTAAATAGCCTTATTTCAGCAACTTAGGCTTAATAAATAGCCTTATTTCAGAAACTTAGACTTATTAAATAGGCTTATTTCAGCAACTTATGCTTATTAAATAGGCTTATTAAATAGGCTTATTTCAGCAACTTAGGCTTATTAAATAGGCTTATTTCAGCAAATTAGTCTTATTAAATAGCCTTATTTCAGCAACTTACGCTTATTAAATAGGCTTATTTCAGCAACTTAGGCTTATTAAATAGCCTAATTAAGTAGGCTTATTTCAGCAACTTGGGCTTATTAAATAGGCTTATTTCAGCAACTTACGCTGATTAAAAAGGCTTATTTCAGCAACTTAGACTTATTAAATAGCCTTATTTCAGCAACTTAGACTCATTAAATAGGCTTATTTCAGCAACTTATGCTTATTAAAAATACTTATTTCAGCAACTTAGGCTTATTAAATAGGCTTATTTCAGCAACTTAGACTTATTAGATAGCCTTATTTCAGCAACTTAGGCGTATTAAATAGGCTTATTTCAGCAACTTAGGCTTATTAAATTGCCTTATTTCAGCAACTTATGCTTATTAAATAGGCTTATTTCAGCAACTTAGGCTTATTAAATAGGCTTATTCAGCAACTTAGGCTTATTAAATAGGCTTAGTTCAGCAACTTATGCTTATTAAATAGGCCTATTAAATAGGCTTATTAAATAGGCTTATTTCAGCAACTTAGACTTATTAAATAGGCCTATTAAATAGGCTTATTAAATAGACTTATTAAATAGGCTCATTAAATACTTATTAAATAGGCTTATTAAATAGGCTTATTAAATAGACTTATTAAATAGGCTCAATAAATAGGCTTATTAAATAGGCTTATTAAGTAAGCTCAATAAATAGGCTTATTAAATAGGCCTATTAAATAGGCTTATTAAATAGACTTATTAAATAGGCTTATTAAATAGGCTCAATAAATAGGCGTATTAAATAGACTTATTAAATAGGCTTATTAAATAGGCTCAATAAATAGGCTTATTAAATAGGCTCAATAAATAGGCTTATTAAATAGGCTCAATAAATAGGCTTATTAAATAGGCTCAATAAATAGGCATATTAAATAGGCTTATTAAATAGGCTTATTAAATAGGCTTATTAAATAGGCTTATTAAATAGACTTATTAAATAGCCTCATTAAATAGGCTTATTTTAGCAACTTAGGCTTATTAAAAAGGTTTATTTCAGCAACTTAGACTTATTAAATAGCTTTATTAAATATGCTTATTTCAGCAACTTAGTCTTATTAAATAAGCTTATTTCAGCAACTTATGCTTATTAAATAGCCTTATTAAACAGGTTTATTTCAGCAACTTAGGCTTATTAAATAGCATTTTTAAATAGTTTTATTTCAGCAACTTAGACTTATTAAATATACCTTTTTTAATAGGCTTAGTTCAGAAACTTAGGCTTATTAAATAGGCTTATTTCAGCAACTTAGGCTCATTAAATAGCCTTATTAAATAGGCTTATTTCAGCAACTTAGGCTTATTAAATAGGCTTATTTCAGAAACTTAGACTTATTAAATAGGCTTATTTCAGCAACTTAGGCTTATTAAATAGCCTTATTTCAGAAATTTAGACTTATTAAATAGGCTTATTTCAGCAACTTAGACTTATTAAATAGGCTTATTCAGCAACTTAGGCTTATTAAATAGGCTTATTTCAGCAACTTAGACTTATTAAATAGGCCTATCAAATAGGCTTATTAAATAGGCTTATTAAATAGGCTTATTTCAGCAACTTAGGCTTATTAAATAGGCTCATTAAATAGACTTATTAAATAGGCTCAATAAATAGGCTTATTAAATAGGCTTATTAAATAGGCTCAATAAATAGGCTTATTAAATAGGCTTATTAAATGGACTTATTAAATAGGCGAATAGACTTATTAAATAGGCTTATTATAATGTTGATTAAATAGGCATATTAAATAGGCTTATTAAATAGGCTTATTAAATAGGCTTATTAAATAGGCTTATTAAATAGACTTATTAAATAGCCTCATTAAATAGGCTTATTTTAGCAACTTAGGCTTATTAAAAAGGTTTATTTCAGCAACTTAGACTTATTAAATAGCCTTATTAAATATGCTTATTTCAGCAACTTATGCTTATTAAATAGCCTTATAAAACAGGTTTATTTCAGCAACTTAGGCTTATTAAATAGCATTTTTAAATAGGTTTATTTCAGCAACTTAGACTTATTAAATATACCTTTTTTAATAGGCTTAGTTCAGAAACTTAGGCTTATTAAATAGGCTTATTTCAGCAACTTAGGCTCATTAAATAGCCTTATTAAATAGGCTTATTTCAGCAACTTAGGCTTATTACATAGGCTTATTTCAGAAACTTAGACTTATTAAATAGGCTTATTTCAGCAACTTAGGCTTATTAAATAGCCTTATTTCAGAAACTTAGACTTATTAAATAGGCTTATTTCAGCAACTTAGGCTTATTAAATAGGCTTATTCAGCAACTTAGGCTTATTAAATAGGCTTATTTCAGCAACTTAGACTTATTAAATAGGCCTATCAAATAGGTTTATTAAATAGGCTTATTAAATAGGCTTATTTCAGCAACTTAGGCTTATTAAATAGCCTTATTTCAGCAACTTACGCTTATTAAATAGGCTTATTTCAGCAACTTAGGCTTATTAAATAGCCTAATTAAGTAGGCTTATTTCAGCAACTTGGGCTTATTAAATAGGCTTATTTCAGCAACTTACGCTGATTAAAAAGGCTTATTTCAGCAACTTAGACTTATTAAATAGCTTTATTTCAGCAACTTAGACTCATTAAATAGCCTTATTAAATAGGCTTATTTCAGCAACTTACGCTTATTAAATAGGCTTATTTCAGCAACTTAGGCTCATTAAATAGCCTCATTAAATAGGCTTATTTCAGCAACTTAGGCTTATTAAATAAGCTTATTTCAGCAACTTATGCTTATTAAATAGCCGTATTAAACAGGTTTATTTCAGCAATGTAGGCTTATTAAATAGCATTTTTAAACAGGTTTATTTCAGCAACTTAGACTTATTAAATATACCTTTTTAAATAGGCTTAGTTCAGAAACTTAGGCTTATTAAATAGGCTTATTTCAGCAACTTAGGCTCATTAAATAGCCTTATTAAATAGGCTTATTTCAGCAACTTACGCTTATCAAATAGGCTTATTTCAGCAACTTAAACTTATTAAATAGCCTTATTTCAGCAACTTAGGCTTAATAAATAGCCTTATTTCAGAAACTTAGACTTATTAAATAGGCTTATTCAGCAACTTAGGCTTATTAAATAGGCTTATTTCAGCAACTTAGGCTTATTAAATATCTTATTTCAGCAACTTAGGCTTATTAAATAGGCTTATTCAGCAACTTAGGCTTATTAAATAGGCTTATTCAGCAACTTAGGCTTATTAAATAGCCTTATTTCAGCAACTTAGGCTTATTAAATAGCCTAATTAAGTAGGCTTATTTCAGCAACTTGGGCTTATTAAATAGGCTTATTTCAGCAACTTACGCTGATTAAAAAGGCTTATTTCAGCAACTTAGACTTATTAAATAGCCTTATTTCAGCAACTTAGACTCATTAAATAGGCTTATTTCAGCAACTTATGCTTATTAAAAATACTTATTTCAGCAACTTAGGCTTATTAAATAGGCTTATTTCAGCAACTTAGACTTATTAAATAGCCTTATTTCAGCAACTTAGGCATATTAAATAGGCTTATTTCAGCAACTTAGGCTTATTAAATTGCCTTATTTCAGCAACTTATGCTTATTAAATAGGCTTATTTCAGCAACTTAGGCTTATTAAATAGGCTTATTCAGCAACTTAGGCTTATTAAATAGGCTTAGTTCAGCAACTTATGCTTATTAAATAGGCCTATTAAATAGGCTTATTTCAGCAACTTAGACTTATTAAATAGGCCTATCAAATAGGCTTATTAAATAGGCTTATTAAATAGGCTTATTTCAGCAACTTAGGCTTATTAAATAGGCTCAATAAATAGACTTATTAAATAGGCTCAATAAATAGGCTTATTAAATAGGCTTATTAAATAGGCTCAATAAATAGGCTTATTAAATAGGCTTATTAAATGGGCTTATTAAATAGACTTATTAAATAGGCTTATTAAATAGGCTCAATAAATAGGCTTATTAAATAGGCTCAATAAATAGGCTTATTAAATAGGCTCAATAAATAGGCTTATTAAATAGGCTCAATAAATAGGCTTATTAAATAGGCTCATTAAATACTTATTAAATAGGCTTATTAAATAGACTTATTGAATAGGCTTATTAATTAGGCTTATTAAATAGACTTATTAAATAGCCTCATTAAATAGGCTTATTTTAGCAACTTAGGCTTATTAAAAAGGTTTATTTCAGCAACTTAGACTTATTAAATAGCCTTATTAAATATGCTTATTTCAGCAACTTAGTCTTATTAAATAAGCTTATTTCAGCAACTTATGCTTATTAAATAGCCTTATTAAACAGGTTTATTTCAGCAACTTAGGCTTATTAAATAGCATTTTTAAATAGGTTTATTTCAGCAACTTAGACTTATTAAATATACCTTTTTTAATAGGCTTAGTTCAGAAACTTAGGCTTATTAAATAGGCTTATTTCAGCAACTTAGGCTCATTAAATAGCCTTATTACATAGGCTTATTTCAGCAACTTAGGCTAATTAAATAGCCTTATTTCAGCAACTTAGGCTTAATAAATAGCCTTATTTCAGAAACTTAGACTTATTAAATAGGCTTATTCAGCAACTTAGGCTTATTAAATAGGCTTATTTCAGCAACTTAGGCTTATTAAATAGGCTTATTCAGCAACTTAGGCTTATTAAATAGGCTTATTCAGCAACTTAGGCTTATTAAATAGCCTTATTTCAGCAACTTAGGCTTATTAAATAGCCTAATTAAGTAGGCTTATTTCAGCAACTTGGGCTTATTAAATAGGCTTATTTCAGCAACTTACACTGATTAAAAAGGCTTATTTCAGCAACTTAGACTTATTAAATAGCCTTATTTCAGCAACTTAGACTCATTAAATAGGCTTATTTCAGCAACTTATGCTTATTAAAAATACTTATTTCAGCAACTTAGGCTTATTAAATAGGCTTATTTCAGCAACTTAGACTTATTAAATAGCCTTATTTCAGCAACTTAGGCATATTAAATAGGCTTATTTCAGCAACTTAGGCTTATTAAATTGCCTTATTTCAGCAACTTATGCTTATTAAATAGGCTTATTTCAGCAACTTAGGCTTATTAAATAGGCTTATTCAGCAACTTAGGCTTATTAAATAGGCTTAGTTCAGCAACTTATGCTTATTAAATAGGCCTATTAAATAGGCTTATTAAATAGGCTTATTTCAGCAACTTAGACTTATTAAATAGGCCTATTAAATAGGCTTATTAAATAGACTTATTAAATAGGCTCATTAAATACTTATTAAATAGGCTTATTAAATAGGCTTATTAAATAGACTTATTAAATAGGCTCAATAAATAGGCTTATTAAATAGGCTTATTAAGTAAGCTCAATAAATAGGCTTATTAAATAGGCTTATTAAATAGGCTTATTAAATAGACTTATTAAATAGGCTTATTAAATAGGCTCAATAAATAGGCGTATTAAATAGACTTATTAAATAGGCTTATTAAATAGGCTCAATAAATAGGCTTATTAAATAGGCTCAATAAATAGGCTTATTAAATAGGCTCAATAAATAGGCTTATTAAATAGGCTCAATAAATAGGCATATTAAATAGGCTTATTAAATAGGCTTATTAAATAGGCTTATTAATTAGGCTTATTAAATAGACTTATTAAATAGCCTCATTAAATAGGCTTATTTTAGCAACTTAGGCTTATTAAAAAGGTTTATTTCAGCAACTTAGGCTTATTAAATAGGCTTATTAAATAGGCTTATTTCAGCAACTTAGGTTTATTAAATTGGCTTATTTCAGCAACTTAGTCTTATTAAATAGCCTTATTTCAGCAACTTACACTTATTAAACAGGCTTATTTCAGCAACTTAGGCTTATTAAATAGCCTAATTAAGTAGGCTTATTTCAGCAACTTAGGCTTATTAAATAGCATTTTTAAATAGCTTTATTTCAGCAACTTAGACTTATTAAATATACCTTTTTAAATAGGCTTAGTTCAGAAACTTAGGCTTATTAAATAGGCTTATTTCAGCAACTTAGGCTCATTAAATAGCCTTATTAAATAGGCTTATTTCAGCAACTTAGGCTTATTAAATAGGCTTATTTCAGCAACTTAAACTTATTAAATAGCCTTATTTCAGCAAGTTAGGCTTATTAAATAGCCTTATTTCAGAAACTTAGACTTATTAAATAGGCTTATTTCCGCAACTTAGGCTTATTAAATAGGCTTATTCAGCAACTTAGGCTTATTAAATAGGCTTATTTCAGCAACTTAGACTTATTAAATAGGCCTATTAAATAGGCTTATTAAATAGGCTTATTAAATAGGCTTATTTCAGCAACTTAGACTCATTAAATAGGCTTATTTCAGCAACTTATGCTTATTAAATATACTTATTTCAGCAACTTAGGCTTATTAAATAGGCTTATTTCAGCAACTTAGACTTATTAAATCGCCTTATTTCAGCAACTTAGGCTTATTAAATAGGCTTATTTCAGCAACTTAGGCTTATTAAATAGCCTTATTTCAGCAACTTAGACTTATTAAATAGGCTTATTTCAGCAACTTAGGCTTATTAAATAGGCTCATTCAGAAACTTAGGCTTATTAAATAGGCCTATTTCAGCAACTTAGACTTATTAAATAGCCTTATTAAATAGGCTTATTAAATAGACTTATTAAATAGGCTCATTAAATACTTATTAAATAGGCTTATTAAGTAGGCTTATTAAATAGACTTATTAAATAGGCTCAATAAATAGGCTTATTAAATAGGCTCAATAAATAGGCATATTAAATAGGCTTATTAAATAGGCTTATTAAATAGACTCATTAAATAGGCTTATTAAATAGGCTCAATAAATAGGCTCATTAAATAGGCTCAATAAATAGGCTTATAAAATAGGCTCAATAAATTGGCTTATTAAATAGGCTTATTTCAGCAACTTAGGTTTATTAAATAGGCTTATTTCAGCAACTTAGTCTTATTAAATAGCCTTATTTCAGCAACTTACACTTATTAAACAGGCTTATTTCAGCAACTTAGGCTTATTAAATAGGCTTATTTCAGCAACTTAGACTTATTAACTAGCCTTATTAAATAGGCTTATTTCAGCAACTTAGGCTTATTAAATAAGCTTATTTCAGCAACTTATGTTATTAAATAGCCTTATTAAACAGGTTTATTTCAGCAACTTAGGCTTATTAAATAGCATTTTTAAATAGGTTTATTTCAGCAACTTAGACTTATTAAGTATACCTTTTTAAATAGGTTTAGTTCAGAAACTTAGGCTTATTAAATAGGCTTATTTCAGCAACTTAGGCTCATTAAATAGCCTTATTAAATAGGCTTATTTCAGCAACTTAGGCTTTCAAATAGGCTTATTCAGCAACTTAGGCTTATTAAATAGGCTTATTTCAGCAACTTAGACTTATTAAATAGGCCTATTAAATAGGCTTATTAAATAGGCTTATTAAATAGGCTTATTTCAGCAACTTCGGCTTATTAAATAGGCTTATTAAATAGGCTTATTTCAGCAACTTAGTCTTATTAAATAGCCTTATTTCAGCAACTTACGTTTATTAAATAGGCTTATTTCAGCAACTTAGGCTTATTAAATAGCCTAATTAAGTAGACTTATTTCAGCAACTTGGGCTTATTAAATCGGCTTATTTCAGCAACTTACGCTGATTAAAAAGGCTTATTTCAGCAACTTAGACTTATTAAATAGCCTTATTTCAGCAACTTAGACTCATTAAATAGGCTTATTTCAGCAACTTATGCTTATTAAATATACTTATTTCAGCAAATTAGGCTTATTAAATAGGCTTATTTCAGCAACTTAGACTTATTAAATCGCCTTATTTCAGCAACTTAGGCTTATTAAATAGGCTTATTTCAGCAACTTAGGCTTATTAAATAGGCTTATTTCAGCAACTTAGGCTTATTAAATAGGCTCATTCAGAAACTTAGGCTTATTAAATAGGCCTATTTCAGCAACTTAGACTTATTAAATAGCCTTATTAAATAGGCGTATTAAATAGACTTATTAAATAGGCTCATTAAATACTTATTAAATAGGCTTATTAAGTAGGCTTATTAAATAGACTTATTAAATAGGCTCAATAAATAGGCTTATAAAATAGGCTCAATAAATAGGCTTATTAAATAGGCTCAATAAATAGGCTTATTAAATAGGCTCATTAAATACTTATTAAATAGGCTTATTAAATAGACTTATTAAATAGACTTATTAAATAGGCTTATTAAATAGACTTATTAAATAGGCTTATTAAAAAGGCTTATTAAATAGACTTATTAAATAGGCTCATTGAATACTTATTAAATATGTTTATTAAATAGGCGTATTAAATAGGCTTATTAAATAGGCTTATTAAATAGGCTTATTAAATAGGCGTATTAAATAGGCTTATTAAATAGGCTTATTAAATAGGCTTATTAAATAGGCTTATTAAATAGACTTATTAAATAGCCTCATTAAACAGGCTTATTTTAGCAACTTAGGCTTATTAAATAGGTTTATTTCAGCAACTTAGACTTATTAAATAGCCTTATTAAATAGGCTTATTTCAGCAACTTAGGCTTATTAAATAGGCTTATTCAGCAACTTAGGCTTATTAAATAGGCTTATTTCAGCAACTTATGCTTATTAAATAGGCTCATTCAGAAACTTAGGCTTATTAAATAGGCTTATTTCAGCAACTTAGACTTATTAAATAGGCCTATTAAATAGGTGTATTAAATAGGCTTATTTCAGCAACTTAGGCTCATTAAATAGCCTTATTAAACAGGCTTATTAAATAGACTTATTAAATAGGCTCATTAAACACTTATTAAATAGGCTTATTAAATAGGCTTATTAAATAGACTTATTAAATAGGCTCAATAAATAGGCTTATTAAATAGGCTTATTAAATAGGCTAATTAAATACTTATTAAATATGTTTATTAAATAGGCGTATTAAATAGGCTTATTAAATAGCCTCATTAAATAGGCTTATTTTAGCAACTTAGGCTTATTAAATAGGTTTATTTCAGCAACTTATGCTTATTAAATAGCCTTATTAAACAGGTTTATTTCAGCAACTTAGGCTTATTAAATAGCATTTTTAAATAGCTTTATTTCAGCAACTTAGACTTATTAAATATACCTTTTTAAATAGGCTTAGTTCAGAAACTTAGGCTTATTAAATAGGCTTATTTCAGCAACTTAGGCTCATTAAATAGCCTTATTAAATAGGCTTATTTCAGCAACTTAGGCTTATTAAATAGGCTTATTTCAGCAACTTAAACTTATTAAATAGCCTTATTTCAGCAACTTAGGCTTATTAAATAGCCTTATTTCAAAACTTAGACTTATTAAATAGGCTTATTTCAGCAACTTAGGCTTATTAAATAGGCTTATTCAGCAACTTAGGCTTATTAAATAGGCTTATTTCAGCAACTTAGACTTATTAAATAGGCCTATTAAATAGGCTTATTAAATAGGCTTATTAAATAGGCTTATTTCAGCAACTTAGGCTTATTAAATAGGCTTATTAAATAGGCTTATTTCAGCAACTTAGGTTTATTAAATAGGCTTATTTCAGCAACTTAGTCTTATTAAATAGCCTTATTTCAGCAACTTACGCTTATTAAATAGGCTTATTTCAGCAACTTAGGCTTATAAAATAGCCTAATTAAGTAGGCTTATTTCAGCAACTTGGGCTTATTAAATAGGCTTATTTCAGCAACTTACGCTGATTAAAAATGCTTATTTCAGCAACTTAGACTTATTAAATAGCCTTATTTCAGCAACTTAGACTCATTAAATAGGCTTATTTCAGCAACTTATGCTTATTAAATATACTTATTTCAGCAACTTAGGCTTATTAAATAGGCTTATTTCAGCAACTTAGACTTATTAAATAGCCTTATTTCAGCAACTTAGGCTTATTAAATAGGCTTATTTCAGCAACTTAGGCTTATTAAATAGCCTTATTTCAGCAACTTAGACTTATTAAATAGGCTTATTTCAGCAACTTTGGCTTATTAAATAGGCTTATTCAGCAACTTAGGCTTATTAAATAGGCTTATTTCAGCAACTTAGGCTTATTAAATAGGCCTATTAAATAGGCTTATTAAATTGGCTTATTTCAGCAACTTAGACTTATTAAATAGGCCTATTAAATAGGCTTATTAAATAGACTTATTAAATAGGCTCATTAAATAGGCTTATTTTAGCAACTTAGGCTTATTAAATAGGTTTATTTCAAGAACTTAGACTTATTAAATAGCCTTATTAAATAGGCTTATTTCAGCAACTTAGTCTTATTAAAAAGCCTTATTTCAGCAACTTACGCTTATTAAATAGGCTTATTTCAGCAACTTAGGCTTATTAAATAGCCTAATTAAGTAGGCTTATTTCAGCAACTTGGGCTTATTAAATAGGTTTATTTCAACAACTTAGACTTATTAAATAGCCTTATTAAATAAGCTTATTTCAGCAACTTAGTCTTATTAAACAGCCTTATTTCAGCAACTTACGCCTATTAAATAGGCTTATTTCAGCAACTTAGGCTTATTAAATAGGCTTATTCAGCAACTTAGTCTTATTAAACAGCCTTATTTCAGCAACTTACGCCTATTAAATAGGCTTATTTCAGCAACTTAGGCTTATTAAATAGCCTAATTAAGTAGGCTTATTTCAGCAACTTGGGCTTATTAAATAGGCGTATTTCAGCAACTTAGGCTTATTAAATAGGCTTATTTCAGCAACTTAGGCTTATTAAATAGGCTTATTCAGCAACTTAGGCTTATTAAATAGCCTTATTAAATAGGCTTATTTCAGCAACCAAGGCTTATTAAATAGGCTTATTTCAGCAACTTAGACTTATTAAAAAGACTTATTTCTGCAACTTAGGCTTATGAAATAGGCTTATTCAGCAATTTAGTCTTATTAAATAGGCTTATTTCAGCAACTTAGACTTATTAAATAGGCCTATTAAATAGGCTTATTAAATAGACTGATTAAATAGGCTCATGAAATACTTATTAAATAGGCTTATTAAATAGGCTTATTAAATAGACTTATTAAATAGGCTCAATAAAGAGGCTTATTAAATAGGCTTATTAAATAGGCTTATTAAATAGGCTCAATAAATAGGCTTATTAAATAGGCTTATTAAATAGGCTTATTAAATAGGCTTATTACATAGACTTATTAAATAGGCTCAATAAATAGGCTTATTAAATAGGCTTATTAAATAGGCTTATTAAATAGGCTCAATAAATAGGCTTATTAAATACTTATTAAATAGGCTTATTAAATAGACTTATTAAATAGACTTATTAAATAGGCTTATTAAATAGACTTATTAAATAGGCTTATTAAATAGGCTTATTAAATAGGCTCAATAAATAGGCTTATTAAATAGGCTTATTAAATAGGCGTATTAAATAGGCTGAATAAATAGGCTTATTAAATAGACTTAATAAATAGACTTATTAAATAGGCTCAATAAATAGGCTTATTAAATAGGCTTATTAAATAGACTTATTAAATAGGCTCAATAAATAGGCTTATTAAATAGGCTTATTAAATAGGCTCAATAAATGGGCTTATTAAATAGGCTCAATAAATAGGCTTATTAATTAGGCTCATTAAATACTTATTAAATAGGCTTATTAAATAGACTTATTAAATAGGCTTATTAAAAAGGCTTATTAAATAGACTTATTAAATAGGCTCATTAAATACTTATTAAATAGGTTTATAAATAGGCGTATTAAATAGGCTTATTAAATAGGCTTATTAAATAGGCTTATTAAATAGACTTATTAAATAGCCTCATTAAATAGGCTTATTTTAGCAACTTAGGCTTATTAAAATGGTTTATTTCAGCAACTTAGACTTATTAAATTGCCATATTAAATAGGCTTATTTCAGCAACTTAGGCTTATTAAATTGGCGTATTTCAGCAACTTATGCTTATTAAATAGCCTTTTTAAATAGGCTTATTTCAGCAACTTAGGCTTATTAAATAGGCTTATTTCAGCAACGTATGCTTATTAAATAGGCTTATTTCAGCAACTTAGACTTATTAAAAAGCCTTATCTCAGCAACTTAGACTTATTAAATAGGCTTATTTCAGCAACTTATGCTTATTAAATATACTTATTTCAGCAACTTAGGCTTATTAAATAGGCTTATTTCAGCAACTTAGACTTATTAAATAGCCTTATTTCAGCAACTTAGGCTTATTAAATAGGCTTATTTCAGCAACTTAGTCTTATTAAATAGCCTTATTTCAGCAACTTAGACTTATTAAATAGGTTTATTTCAGCAACTTAGGCTTATTAAATAGGCTTATTCAGCAACTTAGGCTTATTAAATAGGCTTATTAAATAGGCTTATTTCAGCAACTTTGGCTTATTAAATAGGCTTATTCAGCAACTTAGGCTTATTAAATAGGCTCATTAAATACTTATTAAATAGGCTTATTAAACAGGCTTATTAAATAGACTTATTAAACAGGCTCAATAAATAGGCTTATTAAATAGGGTCATTAAATAGGCTTCATAAATAGGCTTATTAAATCGGCTTATTAAATAGGCTTATTAAATAGGCATATTAAATAGACTTAATAAATAGGCTTTTTAAATAGGCTCAATAAATAGGCCTATTAAATAGGCTCAATAAATAGGCTAATTAAATAGGCTCAATAAATAGGCTTATTAAATAGACTCAATAAATAGGCTTATTAAATAGGCTCAATAAATAGGCTAATCAAACGGGCTTATTAAATAGGCTCATTAAATAGGCTTATTAAATAGACTCATTAAATAGCCTCATTAAATAGGCTTATTTTAGCAACTTAGGCTTATTAATTAGGCTTTTTTCAGCAACTTAGACTTATTAAATAGCCTTATTACAGCAACTTAGGCTTATTAAATAGGCTTATTTCAGCAACTTAGGCTTATTAAATAGGCTTATTTCAGCAACTTAGGCTTATTAAATAGGCTTATTTCAGCAACTTAGGCTTATTAAATAGCCTTATTTCAGCAACTTAGACTTATTAAATAGGATTCTTCAGCAACTTAGGCTTAAATAGGCTTATTAAATAGGCTTATTAAATAGGTTTATTAAATAGGCTTATTAAATAAACTTATTAAATAGCCTCATTAAATAGGCTTATTTTAGCAACTTAGGCTTATTAAATAGGTTTATTTCAGCAACTTAGACTTATTAAATAGCCATATTAAATATGCTTATTTCAGCAACTTAGGCTTATTAAATAGGCTTATTTCAGCAGCTTATGCTTATTAAATAGCCTTATTAAATAGGCTTATTTCAGCAACTTAGGATTATTAAATAGGCTTATTTCAGCAACTTAGACTTATTAAATAGGCCTATTAAATAGGCTTATTAAATAGACTAATTAAATAGGCTCATTAAATACTTATTAAATAGGCTTATTAAATAGACTGATTAAATAGGCTCAATAAATAGGCGTATTAAATAGGCTTATTAAATAGGCTTATTAAATAGGCTTATTAAATAGGCTTATTAAATATGCGTATTAAATAGACTTATTAAATAGGCTTATTAAATAGGCTCAATAAATAGGCTTATTAAATAGGCTCAATAAATAGGCTTATTAAATAGGCTCAATAAATAGGCTCATTAAATAGGCTCAATAAATAGGCTTATTAAATAGGCTCAATAATTAGGCTTATTAAATAGGCTCAATAAATAGGCTTATTAAATAGGCTCATTATATACTTATTAAATAGGCTTATTAAATAGACTTATTAAATAGACGTATTAAATATGCTTATTAATTAGGCTTATTAAATAGGCTTATTAAATAGGCTTATTAAATAGACTTATTAAATAGCCTCATTAAATAGGCTTATTTTAGCAACTTAGGCTTATTAATTAGGCTTTTTTCACAACTTAGACTTATTAAATAGCCTTATTACAGCAACTTAAGCTTATTAAAGAGGCTTATTTCAGCAACTTAGGCTTATTAAATAGGCTTATTTCAGCAACTTATGCTTATTAAATATACTTATTTCAGCAACTTAGGCTTATTAAATAGGCTTATTTCAGCAACTTAGACTTATTAAATAGCCTTATTTCAGCAACTTAGGCTTATTAAATAGGCTTATTTCAGCAACTTAGTCTTATTAAATAGCCTTATTTCAGCAACTTAGACTTATTAAATAGGTTTATTTCAGCAACTTAGGCTTATTAAATAGGCTTATTCAGCAACTTAGGCTTATTAAATAGGCTTATTAAATAGGCTTATTTCAGCAACTTTGGCTTATTAAATAGGCTTATTCAGCAACTTAGGCTTATTAAATAGGCTCATTAAATACTTATTAAATAGGCTTATTAAACAGGCTTATTAAATAGACTTATTAAACAGGCTCAATAAATAGGCTTATTAAATAGGGTCATTAAATAGGCTTCATAAATAGGCTTATTAAATCGGCTTATTAAATAGGCTTATTAAATAGGCATATTAAATAGACTTAATAAATAGGCTTTTTAAATAGGCTCAATAAATAGGCCTATTAAATAGGCTCAATAAATAGGCTAATTAAATAGGCTCAATAAATAGGCTTATTAAATAGACTCAATAAATAGGCTTATTAAATAGGCTCAATAAATAGGCTAATCAAACGGGCTTATTAAATAGGCTCATTAAATAGGCTTATTAAATAGACTCATTAAATAGCCTCATTAAATAGGCTTATTTTAGCAACTTAGGCTTATTAATTAGGCTTTTTTCAGCAACTTAGACTTATTAAATAGCCTTATTACAGCAACTTAGGCTTATTAAATAGGCTTATTTCAGCAACTTAGGCTTATTAAATAGGCTTATTTCAGCAACTTAGGCTTATTAAATAGGCTTATTTCAGCAACTTAGGCTTATTAAATAGCCTTATTTCAGCAACTTAGACTTATTAAATAGGATTCTTCAGCAACTTAGGCTTAAATAGGCTTATTAAATAGGCTTATTAAATAGGTTTATTAAATAGGCTTATTAAATAAACTTATTAAATAGCCTCATTAAATAGGCTTATTTTAGCAACTTAGGCTTATTAAATAGGTTTATTTCAGCAACTTAGACTTATTAAATAGCCATATTAAATATGCTTATTTCAGCAACTTAGGCTTATTAAATAGGCTTATTTCAGCAGCTTATGCTTATTAAATAGCCTTATTAAATAGGCTTATTTCAGCAACTTAGGATTATTAAATAGGCTTATTTCAGCAACTTAGACTTATTAAATAGGCCTATTAAATAGGCTTATTAAATAGACTAATTAAATAGGCTCATTAAATACTTATTAAATAGGCTTATTAAATAGACTGATTAAATAGGCTCAATAAATAGGCGTATTAAATAGGCTTATTAAATAGGCTTATTAAATATTCTTATTAAATAGGCTTATTAAATATGCGTATTAAATAGACTTATTAAATAGGCTTATTAAATAGGCTCAATAAATAGGCTTATTAAATAGGCTCAATAAATAGGCTTATTAAATAGGCTCAATAAATAGGCTCATTAAATAGGCTCAATAAATAGGCTTATTAAATAGGCTCAATAATTAGGCTTATTAAATAGGCTCAATAAATAGGCTTATTAAATAGGCTCATTATATACTTATTAAATAGGCTTATTAAATAGACTTATTAAATAGACATATTAAATATGCTTATTAATTAGGCTTATTAAATAGGCTTATTAAATAGGCTTATTAAATAGACTTATTAAATAGCCTCATTAAATAGGCTTATTTTAGCAACTTAGGCTTATTAATTAGGCTTTTTTCACAACTTAGACTTATTAAATAGCCTTATTACAGCAACTTAAGCTTATTAAAGAGGCTTATTTCAGCAACTTAGGCTTATTAAATAGGCTTATTTCAGCAACTTAGGCTTATTAAATAGGCTTATTCAGCAACTTATGCTTATTAAATAGCCTTATTAAATAGCCTTATTTCAGCAACTTAGACTTATTAAATAGCCTTATTACAGCAACTTAAGCTTATTAAATAGGCTTATTTCAGCAACTTAGGCTTATTAAATAGGCTTATTTTAGCAACTTAGGCTTATTAAATAGGTTTATTTCAGCAACTTATGCTTATTAAATAGCCTTATTAAATAGGCTTATTTCAGCAACTTACGATTATTAAATAGGCTTATTTCAGCAACTTAGACTTATTAAATAGGCCTATTAAATAGGCTTATTAAATAGACTTATTAAATAGGCTCATTAAATACTTATTAAATATGCTCATTAAATAGGCTTATTAAATAGACTTATTAAATAGGCTCAATAAATCGGCTTATTAAATAGGCCTATAAAATAGGCTTATTAAATAGACTTATTAAATAGACGTATTCAATATGCTTATTAAATGGGCTTATTAAATAGGCTTATTAAATAGGCTTATTAAATAGACTTATTAAATAGCCTCATTAAATAGGCTTATTTTAGCAACTTAGGCTTATTAATTAGGCTTTTTTCAGCAACTTAGACTTATTAAATAGCCTTATTACAGCAACTTAAGCTTATTAAATAGGCGTATTTCAGCAACTTAGGCTTATTAAATAGGCTTATTTCAGCAACTTAGGCTTATTAAATAGGCTTTTTCAGCAACTTAGGCTTATTAAATAGCCTTATTAAATAGGCTTATTTCAGCAACCAAGGCTTATTAAATAGGCTTATTTCAGCAACTTAGACTTATTAAAAAGACTTATTTCTGCAACTTAGGCTTATGAAATAGGCTTATTCAGCAATTTAGTCTTATTAAATAGGCTTATTTCAGCAACTTAGACTTATTAAATAGGCCTATTAAATAGGCTTATTAAATAGACTGATTAAATAGGCTCATGAAATACTTATTAAATAGGCTTATTAAATAGGCTTATTAAATAGACTTATTAAATAGGCTCAATAAAGAGGCTTATTAAATAGGCTTATTAAATAGGCTTATTAAATAGGCTCAATAAATAGGCTTATTAAATAGGCTTATTAAATAGGCTTATTAAATAGGCTTATTACATAGACTTATTAAATAGGCTCAATAAATAGGCTTATTAAATAGGCTTATTAAATAGGCTTATTAAATAGGCTCAATAAATAGGCTTATTAAATACTTATTAAATAGGCTTATTAAATAGACTTATTAAATAGACTTATTAAATAGGCTTATTAAATAGACTTATTAAATAGGCTTATTAAATAGGCTTATTAAATAGGCTCAATAAATAGGCTTATTAAATAGGCTTATTAAATAGGCGTATTAAATAGGCTGAATAAATAGGCTTATTAAATAGACTTAATAAATAGACTTATTAAATAGGCTCAATAAATAGGCTTATTAAATAGGCTTATTAAATAGACTCATTAAATAGGCTCAAGAAATAGGCTTATTAAATAGGCTTATTAAATAGGCTCAATAAATGGGCTTATTAAATAGGCTCAATAAATAGGCTTATTAATTAGGCTCATTAAATACTTATTAAATAGGCTTATTAAATAGACTTATTAAATAGGCTTATTAAAAAGGCTTATTAAATAGACTTATTAAATAGGCTCATTAAATACTTATTAAATAGGTTTATAAATAGGCGTATTAAATAGGCTTATTAAATAGGCTTATTAAATAGGCTTATTAAATAGACTTATTAAATAGCCTCATTAAATAGGCTTATTTTAGCAACTTAGGCTTATTAAAATGGTTTATTTCAGCAACTTAGACTTATTAAATTGCCATATTAAATAGGCTTATTTCAGCAACTTAGGCTTATTAAATTGGCGTATTTCAGCAACTTATGCTTATTAAATAGCCTTTTTAAATAGGCTTATTTCAGCAACTTAGGCTTATTAAATAGGCTTATTTCAGCAACGTATGCTTATTAAATAGGCTTATTTCAGCAACTTAGACTTATTAAAAAGCCTTATCTCAGCAACTTAGACTTATTAAATAGGCTTATTTCAGCAACTTATGCTTATTAAATATACTTATTTCAGCAACTTAGGCTTATTAAATAGGCTTATTTCAGCAACTTAGACTTATTAAATAGCCTTATTTCAGCAACTTAGGCTTATTAAATAGGCTTATTTCAGCAACTTAGTCTTATTAAATAGCCTTATTTCAGCAACTTAGACTTATTAAATAGGTTTATTTCAGCAACTTAGGCTTATTAAATAGGCTTATTCAGCAACTTAGGCTTATTAAATAGGCTTATTAAATAGGCTTATTTCAGCAACTTTGGCTTATTAAATAGGCTTATTCAGCAACTTAGGATTATTAAATAGGCTCATTAAATACTTATTAAATAGGCTTATTAAACAGGCTTATTAAATAGACTTATTAAACAGGCTTATTAAATAGACTTATTAAATAGGCTCAATAAAGAGGCTTATTAAATAGGCTTATTAAATAGGCTTATTAAATAGGCTCAATAAATAGGCTTATTAAATAGGCTTATTAAATAGGCTTATTAAATAGGCTTATTACATAGACTTATTAAATAGGCTCAATAAATAGGCTTATTAAATAGGCTTATTAAATAGGCTTATTAAATAGGCTCAATAAATAGGCTTATTAAATACTTATTAAATAGGCTTATTAAATAGACTTATTAAATAGACTTATTAAATAGGCTTATTAAATAGACTTATTAAATAGGCTTATTAAATAGGCTTATTAAATAGGCTCAATAAATAGGCTTATTAAATAGGCTTATTAAATAGGCGTATTAAATAGGCTGAATAAATAGGCTTATTAAATAGACTTAATAAATAGACTTATTAAATAGGCTCAATAAATAGGCTTATTAAATAGGCTTATTAAATAGACTCATTAAATAGGCTCAAGAAATAGGCTTATTAAATAGGCTTATTAAATAGGCTCAATAAATGGGCTTATTAAATAGGCTCAATAAATAGGCTTATTAATTAGGCTCATTAAATACTTATTAAATAGGCTTATTAAATAGACTTATTAAATAGGCTTATTAAAAAGGCTTATTAAATAGACTTATTAAATAGGCTCATTAAATACTTATTAAATAGGTTTATAAATAGGCGTATTAAATAGGCTTATTAAATAGGCTTATTAAATAGGCTTATTAAATAGACTTATTAAATAGCCTCATTAAATAGGCTTATTTTAGCAACTTAGGCTTATTAAAATGGTTTATTTCAGCAACTTAGACTTATTAAATTGCCATATTAAATAGGCTTATTTCAGCAACTTAGGCTTATTAAATTGGCGTATTTCAGCAACTTATGCTTATTAAATAGCCTTTTTAAATAGGCTTATTTCAGCAACTTAGGCTTATTAAATAGGCTTATTTCAGCAACGTATGCTTATTAAATAGGCTTATTTCAGCAACTTAGACTTATTAAAAAGCCTTATCTCAGCAACTTAGACTTATTAAATAGGCTTATTTCAGCAACTTATGCTTATTAAATATACTTATTTCAGCAACTTAGGCTTATTAAATATGCTTATTTCAGCAACTTAGACTTATTAAATAGCCTTATTTCAGCAACTTAGGCTTATTAAATAGGCTTATTTCAGCAACTTAGTCTTATTAAATAGCCTTATTTCAGCAACTTAGACTTATTAAATAGGTTTATTTCAGCAACTTAGGCTTATTAAATAGGCTTATTCAGCAACTTAGGCTTATTAAATAGGCTTATTAAATAGGCTTATTTCAGCAACTTTGGCTTATTAAATAGGCTTATTCAGCAACTTAGGATTATTAAATAGGCTCATTAAATACTTATTAAATAGGCTTATTAAACAGGCTTATTAAATAGACTTATTAAACAGGCTCAATAAATAGGCTTATTAAATAGGGTCATTAAATAGGCTTCATAAATAGGCTTATTAAATCGGCTTATTAAATAGGCTTATTAAATAGGCATATTAAATAGACTTAATAAATAGGCTTTTTAAATAGGCTCAATAAATAGGCCTATTAAATAGGCTCAATAAATAGGCTAATTAAATAGGCTCAATAAATAGGCTTATTAAATAGACTCAATAAATAGGCTTATTAAATAGGCTCATTAAATACTTATTAAATAGGCTTATTAAATAGACTTATTAAATAGACTTATTAAATAGGCTTATTAAATAGACTTATTAAATAGGCTTATTAAAAAGGCTTATTAAATAGACTTATTAAATACGCTCATTAAATACTTATTAAATAGGTTTATTAAATAGGCGTATTAAATAGGCTTATTAAATAGGCTCAATAAATAGGCTTATTAAATAGGCATATTAAATAGGCTCAATAAATAGGCTTATTAAATAGCCTCAATAAATAGGCTCATTAAATAGGCTCAATAAATAGGCTTATTAAATAGGCTCATTAAATACTTATTAAATAGGCTTATTAAATAGATTTATTAATTAGACTTATTAAATAGGCTTATTAAATAGGCTTATTAAATAGACTTATTAAATAGCCTCATTAAATAGGCTTATATTAGCAACTTAGGCTTATTTCAGCAACTTAAACTTATTAAATAGCCTTATTTCAGCAACTTAGGCTTATTAAATAGGCTTATTTCAGCAACTTAGGCTTATTAAATAGCCTTATTTCAGCAACTTAGACTTATTAAATAGGCTTATTCAGCAACTTAGGCTTAAATAGGCTTATTAAATAGGCTTATTAAATAGGCTTATTAAATAGGCTTATTAAATAGACTTATTAAATAGGCTCATTAAATACTTATTAAATATGCTTATTAAATAGGCGTATTAAATAGACTTATTAAATAGGCTCAATAAATAGGCTTATTAAATAGGCCTACTAAATAGGCTTATTAAATAGACTTATTAAATAGACGTATTCAATATGCTTATTAAATAGTCTTATTAAATAGGCTTATTAAATAGGCTTATTAAATAGACTTATTAAATAGCCTCATTAAATAGGCTTATTTTAGCAACTTAGGCTTATTAATTAGGCTTTTTTCAGCAACTTAGGACTTATTAAATAGCCTTATTGCAGCAACTTACGCTTATTAAATAGGGTTATTTCAGCAACTTAGGCTTATTAAATAGGCTTATTTCAGAAACTTAGGCTTATTAAATAGGCTTATTCAGCAACTTAGGCTTATTAAATAGCCTTATTAAATAGGCTTATTTCAGCAACTTAGGCTTATTAAATAGGCTTATTTCAGCAACTTAGACTTATTAAAAAGACTTATTTCAGCAACTTAGGCTTATGAAATAGGCTTATTCAGCAACTTAGCTTATTAAATAGGCTTATTTCAGCAACTTAGACTTATTAAATATGCCTATTAAATAGGCTTATTAAATAGACTGATTAAATAGGCTCATTAAATACATATTAAATAGGCTTATTAAATAGATTTATTAATTAGACTTATTAAATAGGCTTATTAAATAGGCTTATTAAATAGGCTAATTAAATAGACTTATTAAATAGCCTCATTAAATAGTCTTATTTTAGCAACTTAGGCTTATTAAATAGGTTTATTTAAGCAACTTAGACTTATTAAATAGCCTTATTTCAGCAACTTAGGCTTATTAAATAGGCTTATTTCAGCAACTTAGGCATATTAAATAGACTTATTTCAGCAACTTAGACTTATTAAATAGGCTTATTCAGCAACTTAGGCTTAAATAGGCTTATTAAATACGCTTATTAAAGAGGCTTATTAAATAGGCTTATTAAATAGACTTATTAAATAGCCTCATTAAATAGGCTTATTTTAGCAACTTAGGCTTATTAAATAGGCATATCTCAGCAACTTAGGATTATTAAATAGGCTTATTTCAGCAACTTAGGCTTATTAAATAGGCTTATTCAGCAACTTAGGCTTATTAAATAGCCTCATTAAATAGGCTTATATTAGCAACTTAGGCTTATTTCAGCAACTTAAACTTATTAAATAGCCTTATTTCAGCAACTTAGGCTTATTAAATAGGCTTATTTCAGCAACTTAGGCTTATTAAATAGCCTTATTTCAGCAACTTAGACTTATTAAATAGGCTTATTCAGCAACTTAGGCTTAAATAGGCTTATTAAATAGGCTTATTAAATAGGCTTATTAAATAGGCTTATTAAATAGACTTATTAAATAGGCTCATTAAATACTTATTAAATATGCTTATTAAATAGGCGTATTAAATAGACTTATTAAATAGGCTCAATAAATAGGCTTATTAAATAGGCCTACTAAATAGGCTTATTAAATAGACTTATTAAATAGACGTATTCAATATGCTTATTAAATAGTCTTATTAAATAGGCTTATTAAATAGGCTTATTAAATAGACTTATTAAATAGCCTCATTAAATAGGCTTATTTTAGCAACTTAGGCTTATTAATTAGGCTTTTTTCAGCAACTTAGGACTTATTAAATAGCCTTATTGCAGCAACTTACGCTTATTAAATAGGGTTATTTCAGCAACTTAGGCTTATTAAATAGGCTTATTTCAGAAACTTAGGCTTATTAAATAGGCTTATTCAGCAACTTAGGCTTATTAAATAGCCTTATTAAATAGGCTTATTTCAGCAACTTAGGCTTATTAAATAGGCTTATTTCAGCAACTTAGACTTATTAAAAAGACTTATTTCAGCAACTTAGGCTTATGAAATAGGCTTATTCAGCAACTTAGCTTATTAAATAGGCTTATTTCAGCAACTTAGACTTATTAAATATGCCTATTAAATAGGCTTATTAAATAGACTGATTAAATAGGCTCATTAAATACATATTAAATAGGCTTATTAAATAGATTTATTAATTAGACTTATTAAATAGGCTTATTAAATAGGCTTATTAAATAGGCTAATTAAATAGACTTATTAAATAGCCTCATTAAATAGTCTTATTTTAGCAACTTAGGCTTATTAAATAGGTTTATTTAAGCAACTTAGACTTATTAAATAGCCTTATTTCAGCAACTTAGGCTTATTAAATAGGCTTATTTCAGCAACTTAGGCATATTAAATAGACTTATTTCAGCAACTTAGACTTATTAAATAGGCTTATTCAGCAACTTAGGCTTAAATAGGCTTATTAAATACGCTTATTAAAGAGGCTTATTAAATAGGCTTATTAAATAGACTTATTAAATAGCCTCATTAAATAGGCTTATTTTAGCAACTTAGGCTTATTAAATAGGCATATCTCAGCAACTTAGGATTATTAAATAGGCTTATTTCAGCAACTTAGGCTTATTAAATAGGCTTATTCAGCAACTTAGGCTTATTAAATAGCCTTATTAAATAGGCTTATTTCAGCAACCAAGGCTTATTAAATAGGCTTATTTCAGCAACTTAGACTTATTAAAAAGACTTATTTCTGCAACTTAGGCTTATGAAATAGGCTTATTCAGCAATTTAGTCTTATTAAATAGGCTTATTTCAGCAACTTAGACTTATTAAATAGGCCTATTAAATAGGCTTATTAAATAGACTGATTAAATAGGCTCATGAAATACTTATTAAATAGGCTTATTAAATAGGCTTATTAAATAGACTTATTAAATAGGCTCAATAAAGAGGCTTATTAAATAGGCTTATTAAATAGGCTTATTAAATAGGCTCAATAAATAGGCTTATTAAATAGGCTTATTAAATAGGCTTATTAAATAGGCTCAATAAATAGGCTTATTAAATACTTATTAAATAGGCTTATTAAATAGACTTGTTAAATAGACTTATTAAATAGGCTTATTAAATAGACTTATTAAATAGGCTTATTAAATAGGCTTATTAAATAGGCTCAATAAATAGGCTTATTAAATAGGCTTATTAAATAGGCGTATTAAATAGGCTCAATAAATAGGCTTATTAAATAGGCTTATTAAATAGGCTTATTAAATAGGCTTATTACATAGACTTATTAAATAGGCTCAATAAATAGGCTTATTAAATAGGCTTATTAAATAGGCTTATTAAATAGGCTCAATAAATAGGCTTATTAAATACGTATTAAATAGGCTTATTAAATAGACTTATTAAATAGACTTATTAAATAGGCTTATTAAATAGACTTATTAAATAGGCTTATTAAATAGGCTTAATAAATAGGCTCAATAAATAGGCTTATTAAATAGGCTTATTAAATAGGCGTATTAAATAGGCTGAATAAATAGGCTTATTAAATAGACTTAATAAATAGACTTATTAAATAGGCTCAATAAATAGGCTTATTAAATAGGCTTATTAAATAGACTTATTAAATAGGCTCAATAAATAGGCTTATTAAATAGGCTTATTAAATAGGCTCAATAAATGGGCTTATTAAATAGGCTCAATAAATAGGCTTATTAATTAGGCTCATTAAATACTTATTAAATAGGCTTATTAAATAGACTTATTAAATAGGCTTATTAAAAAGGCTTATTAAATAGACTTATTAAATAGGCTCATTAAATACTTATTAAATAGGTTTATAAATAGGCGTATTAAATAGGCTTATTAAATAGGCTTATTAAATAGGCTTATTAAATAGACTTATTAAATAGCCTCATTAAATAGGCTTATTTTAGCAACTTAGGCTTATTAAAATGGTTTATTTCAGCAACTTAGACTTATTAAATTGCCATATTAAATAGGCTTATTTCAGCAACTTAGGCTTATTAAATTGGCGTATTTCAGCAACTTATGCTTATTAAATAGCCTTTTTAAATAGGCTTATTTCAGCAACTTAGGCTTATTAAATAGGCTTATTTCAGCAACGTATGCTTATTAAATAGGCTTATTTCAGCAACTTAGACTTATTAAAAAGCCTTATCTCAGCAACTTAGACTTATTAAATAGGCTTATTTCAGCAACTTATGCTTATTAAATATACTTATTTCAGCAACTTAGGCTTATTAAATAGGCTTATTTCAGCAACTTAGACTTATTAAATAGCCTTATTTCAGCAACTTAGGCTTATTAAATAGGCTTATTTCAGCAACTTAGCCTTATTATATAGCCTTATTTCTGCAACTTAGACTTATTAAATAGGCTTATTTCAGCAACTTAGGCTTATTAAATAGGCTTATTCAGCAACTTAGGCTTATTAAATAGGCTTATTAAATAGGCTTATTTCAGCAACTTTGGCTTATTAAATAGGCTTATTCAGCAACTTAGGCTTATTAAATAGGCTCATTAAATACTTATTAAATAGGCTTATTAAACAGGCTTATTAAATAGACTTATTAAACAGGCTCAATAAATAGGCTTATTAAATAGGGTCATTAAATAGGCTTCATAAATAGGCTTATTAAATCGGCTTATTAAATAGGCTTATTAAATAGGCATATTAAATAGACTTAATAAATAGGCTTTTTAAATAGGCTCAATAAATAGGCCTATTAAATAGGCTCAATAAATAGGCTAATTAAATAGGCTCAATAAATAGGCTTATTAAATAGACTCAATAAATAGGCTTATTAAATAGGCTCATTAAATACTTATTAAATAGGCTTATTAAATAGACTTATTAAATAGACTTATTAAATAGGCTTATTAAATAGACTTATTAAATAGGCTTATTAAAAAGGCTTATTAAATAGACTTATTAAATACGCTCATTAAATACTTATTAAATAGCTTTATTAAATAGGCGTATTAAATAGGCTTATTAAATAGGCTCAATAAATAGGCTTATTAAATAGGCTTATTAAATAGGCTCAATAAATAGGCTTATTAAATAGCCTCAATAAATAGGCTCATTAAATAGGCTCAATAAATAGGCTTATTAAATAGGCTCATTAAATACTTATTAAATAGGCTTATTAAATAGATTTATTAATTAGACTTATTAAATAGGCTTATTAAATAGGCTTATTAAATAGACTTATTAAATAGCCTCATTAAATAGGCTTATTTTAGCAACTTAGGCTTATTTCAGCAACTTAGACTTATTAAATAGCCTTATTTCAGCAACTTAGGCTTATTAAATAGGCTTATTTCAGCAACTTGGGCTTATTAAATAGCCTTATTTCAGCAACTTAGACTTATTAAATAGGCTTATTCAGCAACTTAGGCTTAAATAGGCTTATTAAATAGGCTTATTAAATAGGCTTATTAAATAGGCTTATTAAATAGACTTATTAAATAGGCTCATTAAATACTTATTAAATATGCTTATTAAATAGGCTTATTAAATAGACTTATTAAATAGGCTCAATAAATAGGCTTATTAAATAGGCCTATTAAATAGGCTTATTAAATAGACTTATTAAATAGACGTATTCAATATGCTTATTAAATAGTCTTATTAAATAGGCTTATTAAATAGGCTTATTAAATAGACTTATTAAATAGCCTCATTAAATAGGCTTATTTTAGCAACTTAGGCTTATTAATTAGGCTTTTTTCAGCAACTTAGGACTTATTAAATAGCCTTATTGCAGCAACTTACGCTTATTAAATAGGGTTATTTCAGCAACTTAGGCTTATTAAATAGGCTTATTTCAGAAACTTAGGCTTATTAAATAGGCTTATTCAGCAACTTAGGCTTATTAAATAGCCTTATTAAATAGGCTTATTTCAGCAACTTAGGCTTATTAAATAGGCTTATTTCAGCAACTTAGACTTATTAAAAAGACTTATTTCAGCAACTTAGGCTTATGAAATAGGCTTATTCAGCAACTTAGCTTATTAAATAGGCTTATTTCAGCAACTTAGACTTATTAAATATGCCTACTAAATAGGCTTATTAAATAGACTGATTAAATAGGCTCATTAAATACATATTAAATAGGCTTATTAATTAGATTTATTAATTAGACTTATTAAATAGGCTTATTAAATAGGCTTATTAAATAGGCTCATTAAATAGACTTATTAAATAGCCTCATTAAATAGTCTTATTTTAGCAACTTAGGCTTATTAAATAGGCTTATTTAAGCAACTTAGACTTATTAAATAGCCTTATTTCAGCAACTTAGGCTTATTAAATAGGCTTATTTCAGCAACTTAGGCATATTAAATAGACTTATTTCAGCAACTTAGACTTATTAAATAGGCTTATTCAGCAACTTAGGCTTAAATAGGCTTATTAAATATTCTTATTAAATAGGCTTATTAAATAGACTTATTAAATAGCCTCATTAAATAGGCTTATTTTAGCAACTTAGGCTTATTAATTAGGCTTTTTTCAGCAACTTAGGACTTATTAAATAGCCTTATTGCAGCAACTTACGCTTATTAAATAGGGTTATTTCAGCAACTTAGGCTTATTAAATAGGCTTATTTCAGAAACTTAGGCTTATTAAATAGGCTTATTCAGCAACTTAGGCTTATTAAATAGCCTTATTAAATAGGCTTATTTCAGCAACTTAGGCTTATTAAATAGGCTTATTTCAGCAACTTAGACTTATTAAAAAGACTTATTTCAGCAACTTAGGCTTATGAAATAGGCTTATTCAGCAACTTAGCTTATTAAATAGGCTTATTTCAGCAACTTAGACTTATTAAATATGCCTATTAAATAGGCTTATTAAATAGACTGATTAAATAGGCTCATTAAATACATATTAAATAGGCTTATTAAATAGATTTATTAATTAGACTTATTAAATAGGCTTATTAAATAGGCTTATTAAATAGGCTCATTAAATAGACTTATTAAATAGCCTCATTAAATAGTCTTAAGCAACTTAGACTTATTAAATAGCCTTTTTTCAGCAACTTAGGCTTATTAAATAGGCTTATTTCAGCAACTTAGGCATATTAAATAGACTTATTTCAGCAACTTAGACTTATTAAATAGGCTTATTCAGCAACTTAGGCTTAAATAGGCTTATTAAATAGGCTTATTAAATAGGCTTATTAAATAGGCTTATTAAATAAACTTATTAAATAGCCTCATTAAATAGGCTTATTTTAGCAACTTAGGCTTATTAAATAGCCTTATTAAATAGGCTTATTTCAGCAACATTAGGATTATTAAATAGGCTTATTTCAGCAACTTAGACTTATTAAATAGGCCTATTAAATAGGCTTATTAAATAGACTTATTAAATAGGCTCATTAAATACTTATTAAATAGGCTTATTAAATAGGCTTATTAAATAGACTTATTAAATATGCGTATTAAATAGACTTATTAAATAGGCTTATTAAATAGGCTCAATAAATAGGCTTATTAATTAGGCTCAATAAATAGGCTTATTAAATAGGCTCAATAAATAGGCTTATTAAATAGGCTCAATAAATAGGCTTATTAAATAGGCTCAATAAATAGGCTTATTAAATAGGCTCAATAAATAGGCTTATTAAATAGGCTCAATAAATAGGCTTATTAAATAGGCTCAATAAATAGGCTTATTAAATAGGCTCATTAAATACTTATTAAATAGGCTTATTAAATAGACTTATTAAATAGACTTATTAAATAGGCTTATTAAATAGACTTATTAAATAGGCTTATTAAAAAGGCTTATTAAATAGACTTATTAAACAGGCTCATTAAATACTTATTAAATAGGTTTATTAAATAGGCGTATTAAATTGACTTATTAAATAGGCTCAATAAATAGGCTTATTAAATGGGCTTATTAAATAGGCTCATTAAATAGGCTTAATAAATAGGCTGATTAAATAGGCGTATTAAATAGGCTTATTAAATAGACTCATTAAATAGGCTTATTAAATAGGCTCAATAAATAGGCTCATTAAATAGGCTCAATAAATAGGCTTATTAAATAGGCTCAATAATTAGGCTTATTAAATAGGCTCAATAAATAGGCTTATTAAATAGGCTCATTATATACTTGTTAAATAGGCTTATTCAGCAACTTAGGCTTATTAAATAGGCTCATTAAATACTTATTAAATAGGCTTATTAAACAGGCTTATTAAATCGACTTATTAAACAGGCTCAATAAATAGGCTTATTAAATAGGGTCATTAAATAGGCTTCATAAATAGGCTTATTAAATAGGCATATTTAATAGACTTAATAAATAGGCTTTTTAAATAGGCTCAATAAATAGGCCTATTAAATAGGCTCAATAAATAGGCTAATTAAATAGGCTCAATAAATAGGCTTATTAAATAGACTCAATAAATAGGCTTATTAAATAGGCTCATTAAATACTTATTAAATAGGCTTATTAAATAGACTTATTAAATAGACTTATTAAATAGGCTTATTAAATAGACTTATTAAATAGGCTTATTAAAAAGGCTTATTAAATAGACTTATTAAATACGCTCATTAAATACTTATTAAATAGGTTTATTAAATAGGCGTATTAAATAGGCTTATTAAATAGGTTTATTAAATAGGCGTATTAAATAGGCTTATTAAATAGGCTCAATAAATAGGCTTATTAAATAGGCTCAATAAATAGGCTTATTAAATAGCCTCAATAAATAGGCTCATTAAATAGGCTCAATAAATAGGCTTATTAAATAGGCTCATTAAATACTTATTAAATAGGCTTATTAAATAGATTTATTAATTAGACTTATTAAATAGGCTTATTAAATAGGCTTATTAAATAGACTTATTAAATAGCCTCATTAAATAGGCTTATTTTAGCAACTTAGGCTTATTTCAGCAACTTAGACTTATTAAATAGCCTTATTTCAGCAACTTAGGCTTATTAAATAGGCTTATTTCAGCAACTTAGGCTTATTAAATAGCCATATTTCAGCAACTTAGACTTATTAAATAGGCTTATTCAGCAACTTAGGCTTAAATAGGCTTATTAAATAGGCTTATTAAATAGGCTTATTAAATAGGCTTATTAAATAGACTTATTAAATAGGCTCATTAAATACTTATTAAATATGCTTATTAAATAGGCTTATTAAATAGACTTATTAAATAGGCTCAATAAATAGGCTTATTAAATAGGCCTATTAAATAGGCTTATTAAATAGACTTATTAAATAGACGTATTCAATATGCTTATTAAATAGTCTTATTAAATAGGCTTATTAAATAGGCTCAATAATTAGGCTTATTAAATAGGCTCAATAAATAGGCTTATTAAATAGGCTCATTATATACTTGTTAAATAGGCTTATTAAATAGACTTATTAAATAGACGTATTAAATATGCTTATTAAATCGGCTTATTAAATAGGCTTATTAAATAGGCTTATTAAATAGACTCATTAAATAGCCTCATTAAATAGGCTTATTTTAGCAACTTAGGCTTATTAATTTTAAGCTTTTTTCAGCAACTTAGACTTATTAAATAGCCTTATTACAGCAACTTAGGCTTATTAAATAGGCTTATTTCAGCAACTTAGGCTTATTAAATAGGCTTATTTCAGCAACTTAGGCTTATTAAATAGGCTTATTTCAGCAACTTAGGCTTATTAAATAGCCTTATTTCAGCAACTTAGACTTATTAAATAGGATTCTTCAGCAACTTAGGCTTAAATAGGCTTATTAAATAGGCTTATGAAATAGGTTTATTAAATAGGCTTATTAAATAAACTTATTAAATAGCCTCATTAAATAGGCTTATTTTAGCAACTTAGACTTATTAAATAGGCCTATTAAATAGGCTTATTAAATAGACTGATTAAATAGGCTCAATAAATAGGCGTATTAAATAGGCTTATTAAATAGGCTTATTAAATAGGCTTATTAAATATGCGTATTAAATAGACTTATTAAATAGGCTTATTAAATAGACTTATTAAATAGACTTATTAAATAGGCTTATTAAATAGACTTATTAAATAGGCTTATTAAAAAGGCTTATTAAATAGACTTATTAAACAGGCTCATTAAATACTTATTAAATAGGTTTATTAAATAGGCGTATTAAATAGGCTTATTAAATAGGCTCAATAAATAGGCTTATCAAATGGGCTTATTAAATAGGCTCTTTTAATAGGCTTAATAAATAGGCATATTAAATAGGCTTATTAAATAGACTCATTAAATAGTCTTATTAAATAGGCTCAATAAATAGGCTCATTAAATAGGCTCAATAAATAGGCTTATTAAATAGGCTCAATAATTAGGCTTATTAAATAGGCTCAATAAATAGGCTTATTAAATAGGCTCATTATATACTTATTAAATAGGCTTATTAAATAGACTTATTAAATAGACGTATTAAATATGCTTATTAAATAGGCTTATTAAATAGGCTTATTAAATAGGCTTATTAAATAGACTTATTAAATAGCCTCATTAAATAGGCTTATTTTAGCAACTTAGGCTTATTAATTAGGCTTTTTTCAGCAACTTAGACTTATTAAATAGCCTTATTACAGCAACTTAAGCTTATTAAAGAGGCTTATTTCAGCAACTTAGGCTTATTAAATAGGCTTATTTCTGCAACTTAGGCTTATTAAATAGGCCTATTAAATAGGCTTATTAAATAGACTTATTAAATAGGCTCATTAAATACTTATTAAATAGGCTTATTAAATAGACTGATTAAATAGGCTCAATAAATAGGCGTATTAAATAGGCTTATTAAATAGGTTTATTAAATAAACTTATTAAATAGCCTCATTAAATAGGCTTATTTTAGCAACTTAGGCTTATTAAATAGGTTTATTTCAGCAACTTAGACTTATTAAATAGCCATATTAAATATGCTTATTTCAGCAACTTAGCCTTATTAAGTAGGTTTATTTCAGCAGCTTATGCTTATTAAATAGCCTTATTAAATAGGCTTATTTCAGCAACTTAGGATTATTAAATAGGCTTATTTCAGCAACTTAGACTTATTAAATAGGCCTATTAAATAGGCTTATTAAATAGACTTATTAAATAGGCTCATTAAATACTTATTAAATAGGCTTATTAAATAGGCTTATTAAATAGGCTTATTAAATATGCGTATTAAATAGACTTATTAAATAGGCTTATTAAATAGGCTCAATAAATAGGCTTATTAAATAGGCTCAATAAATAGGCTTATTAAATAGGCTCAATATATAGGCTTATTAAATAGGCTTATTAAATACTTATTAAAAAGGCTTATTAAATAGACTTATTAAATAGACTTATTAAATAGGCTTATTAAATAGACTTATTAAATAGGCTTATTAAAAAGGCTTATTAAATAGACTTATTAAATAGGCTCAATAAATAGGCTTATCAAATGGGCTTATTAAATAGGCTCTTTTAATAGGCTTAATAAATAGGCTTATTAAATAGGCTTATTAAATAGACTCATTAAATAGTCTTATTAAATAGGCTCAATAAAGAGGCTCATTAAATAGGCTCAATAAATAGGCTTATTAAATAGGCTCAATAATTAGGCTTATTAAATAGGCTCAATAAATAGGCTTATTAAATAGGCTCATTATATACTTATTAAATAAGCTTATTAAATAGAGTTATTAAATAGACGTATTAAATATGCTTATTAAATAGGCTTATTAAATAGGCTTATTAAATAGGCTTATTAAATAGACTTATTAAATAGCCTCATTAAATAGGCTTATTTTAGCAACTTAGGCTTATTAATTAGGCTTTTTTCAGCAACTTAGACTTATTAAATAGCCTTATTACAGCAACTTAAGCTTATTAAAGAGGCTTATTTCAGCAACTTAGGCTTATTAAATAGGCTTATTTCAGCAACTTAGGCTTATTAAATAGGCCTATTAAATAGGCTTATTAAATAGACTTATTAAATAGGCTCATTAAATACTTATTAAATAGGCTTATTAAATAGACTGATTAAATAGGCTCAATAAATAGGCGTATTAAATAGGCTTATTAAATAGGTTTATTAAATAAACTTATTAAATAGCCTCATTAAATAGGCTTATTTTAGCAACTTAGGCTTATTAAATAGGTTTATTTCAGCAACTTAGACTTATTAAATAGCCATATTAAATATGCTTATTTCAGCAACTTAGCCTTATTAAGTAGGCTTATTTCAGCAGCTTATGCTTATTAAATAGCCTTATTAAATAGGCTTATTTCAGCAACTTAGGATTATTAAATAGGCTTATTTCAGCAACTTAGACTTATTAAATAGGCCTATTAAATAGGCTTATTAAATAGACTTATTAAATAGGCTCATTAAATACTTATTAAATAGGCTTATTAAATAGACTGATTAAATAGGCTCAATAAATAGGCGTATTAAATAGGCTTATTAAATACGCTTATTAAATAGGCTTATTAAATAGGCTTATTAAATATGCGTATTAAATAGACTTATTAAATAGGCTTATTAAATAGGCTCAATAAATAGGCTTATTAAATAGGCTCAATAAATAGGCTTATTAAATAGGCTCAATAAATAGGCTTATTAAATAGGCTCATTAAATACTTATTAAATAGGCTTATTAAATAGACTTATTAAATAGACGTATTAAATATGCTTATTAAATAGACTTATTAAATAGGCTTATTAAAAAGGCTTATTAAATAGACTTATTAAACAGACTCATTAAATACTTATTAAATAGGTTTATTAAATAGGCGTATTAAATAGGCTTATTAAATAGGCTCAATAAATAGGCTTATTAAATAGGCTTATTAAATAGGCTCAATAAATAGGCTTATTAAATAGCCTCAATAAATAGGCTCATTAAATAGGCTCAATAAATAGGCTTATTAAATAGGCTCATTAAATACTTATTAAATAGGCTTATTAAATAGATTTATTAATTAGACTTATTAAATAGGCTTTTTAAATAGGCTTATTAAATAGACTTATTAAATAGCCTCATTAAATAGGCTTATTTTAGCAACTTAGGCTTATTTCAGCAACTTAGACTTATTAAATAGCCTTATTTCAGCAACTTAGGCTTATTAAATAGGCTTATTTCAGCAACTTAGGCTTATTAAATAGCCTTATTTCAGCAACTTAGACTTATTAAATAGGCTTATTCAGCAACTTAGGCTTAAATAGGCTTATTAAATAGGCTTATTAAATAGGCTTATTAAATAGGCTTATTAAATAGACTTATTAAATAGGCTCATTAAATACTTATTAAATATGCTTATTAAATAGGCTTATTAAATAGACTTATTAAATAGGCTCAATAAATAGGCTTATTAAATAGGCCTATTAAATAGGCTTATTAAATAGACTTATTAAATAGACGTATTCAATATGCTTATTAAATAGTCTTATTAAATAGGCTTATTAAATAGGCTTATTAAATAGACTTATTAAATAGCCTCATTAAATAGGCTTATTTTAGCAACTTAGGCTTATTAATTAGGCTTTTTTCAGCAACTTAGGACTTATTAAATAGCCTTATTGCAGCAACTTACGCTTATTAAATAGGGTTATTTCAGCAACTTAGGCTTATGAAATAGGCATATTCAGCAACTTAGCTTATTAAATAGGCTTATTTCAGCAACTTAGACTTATTAAATATGCCTATTAAATAGGCTTATTAAATAGACTGATTAAATAGGCTCATTAAATACATATTAAATAGGCTTATTAAATAGATTTATTAATTAGACTTATTAAATAGGCTTATTAAATAGGCTTATTAAATAGGCTCATTAAATAGACTTATTAAATAGCCTCATTAAATAGTCTTATTTTAGCAACTTAGGCTTATTAAATAGGCTTATTTAAGCAACTTAGACTTATTAAATAGCCTTTTTTCAGCAACTTAGGCTTATTAAATAGGCTTATTTCAGCAACTTAGGCATATTAAATAGACTTATTTCAGCAACTTAGACTTATTAAATAGGCTTATTCAGCAACTTAGGCTTAAATAGGCTTATTAAATAGGCTTATTAAATAGGCTTATTAAATAGGCTTATTAAATAAACTTATTAAATAGCCTCATTAAATAGGCTTATTTTAGCAACTTAGGCTTATTAAATAGCCTTATTAAATAGGCTTATTTCAGCAACATTAGGATTATTAAATAGGCTTATTTCAGCAACTTAGACTTATTAAATAGGCCTATTAAATAGGCTTATTAAATAGACTTATTAAATAGGCTCATTAAATACTTATTAAATAGGCTTATTAAATAGGCTTATTAAATAGACTTATTAAATATGCGTATTAAATAGACTTATTAAATAGGCTTATTAAATAGGCTCAATAAATAGGCTTATTAAATAGGCTCAATAAATAGACTTATTAAATAGGCTCATTAAATACTTATTAAATAGGCTTATTAAATAGACTGATTAAATAGGCTCAATAAATAGGCGTATTAAATAGGCTTATTAAATACGCTTATTAAATAGGCTTATTAAATAGGCTTATTAAATATGCGTATTAAATAGACTTATTAAATAGGCTTATTAAATAGGCTCAATAAATAGGCTTATTAAATAGGCTCAATAAATAGGCTTATTAAATAGGCTCAATAAATAGGCTTATTAAATAGGCTCATTAAATACTTATTAAATAGGCTTATTAAATAGACTTATTAAATAGACGTATTACATATGCTTATTAAATAGACTTATTAAATAGGCTTATTAAATAGGCTTATTAAATAGACTTATTAAATAGCCTCATTAAATAGGCTTATTTTAGCAACTTAGGCTTATTAATTAGGCTTTTTTCAGCAACTTAGGACTTATTAAATAGCCTTATTGCAGCAACTTACGCTTATTAAATAGGGTTATTTCAGCAACTTAGGCTTATTAAATAGGCTTATTTCAGCAACTTAGACTTATTAAAAAGACTTATTTCAGCAACTTAGGCTTATGAAATAGGCTTATTCAGCAACTTAGCTTATTAAATAGGCTTATTAAATAGACTTATTAAATAGACGTATTAAATATGCTTATTAAATAGACTTATTAAATAGGCTTATTAAAAAGGCTTATTAAATAGACTTATTAAACAGACTCATTAAATACTTATTAAATAGGTTTATTAAATAGGCGTATTAAATAGGCTTATTAAATAGGCTCAATAAATAGGCTTATTAAATAGGCTTATTAAATAGGCTCAATAAATAGGCTTATTAAATAGCCTCAATAAATAGGCTCATTAAATAGGCTCAATAAATAGGCTTATTAAATAGGCTCATTAAATACTTATTAAATAGGCTTATTAAATAGATTTATTAATTAGACTTATTAAATAGGCTTATTAAATAGGCTTATTAAATAGACTTATTAAATAGCCTCATTAAATAGGCTTATTTTAGCAACTTAGGCTTATTTCAGCAACTTAGACTTATTAAATAGCCTTATTTCAGCAACTTAGACTTATTAAATAGGCTTATTCAGCAACTTAGGCTTAAATAGGCTTATTAAATAGGCTTATTAAATAGGCTTATTAAATAGGCTTATTAAATAGACTTATTAAATAGGCTCATTAAATACTTATTAAATATGCTTATTAAATAGGCTTATTAAATAGACTTATTAAATAGGCTCAATAAATAGGCTTATTAAATAGGCCTATTAAATAGGCTTATTAAATAGACTTATTAAATAGACGTATTCAATATGCTTATTAAATAGTCTTATTAAATAGGCTTATTAAATAGGCTTATTAAATAGACTCATTAAATAGCCTCATTAAATAGGCTTATTTTAGCAACTTAGGCTTATTAATTAGGCTTTTTTCAGCAACTTAGGACGTATTAAATAGCCTTATTGCAGCAACTTACGCTTATTAAATAGGGTTATTTCAGCAACTTAGGCTTATTAAATAGGCTTATTTCAGCAACTTAGACTTATTAAAAAGACTTATTTCAGCAACTTAGGCTTATGAAATAGGCTTATTCAGCAACTTAGCTTATTAAATAGGCTTATTTCAGCAACTTAGACTTATTAAATATGCCTATTAAATAGGCTTATTAAATAGACTGATTAAATAGGCTCATTAAATACATATTAAATAGGCTTATTAAATAGATTTATTAATTAGACTTATTAAATAGGCTTATTAAATAGGCTTATTAAATAGGCTCATTAAATAGACTTATTAAATAGCCTCATTAAATAGTCTTATTTTAGCAACTTAGGCTTATTAAATAGGCTTATTTAAGCAACTTAGACTTATTAAATAGCCTTATTTCAGCAACTTAGGCTTATTAAATAGGCTTATTTCAGCAACTTAGGCATATTAAATAGACTTATTTCAGCAACTTAGACTTATTATTAAATAGGCTTATTCAGCAACTTAGGCTTAAATAGGCTTATTAAATAGGCTTATTAAATAGGCTTATTAAATAGACTTATTAAATAGCCTCATTAAATAGGCTTATTTTAGCAACTTAGGCTTATTAATTAGGCTTTTTTCAGCAACTTAGGACTTATTAAATAGCCTTATTGCAGCAACTTACGCTTATTAAATAGGGTTATTTCAGCAACTTAGGCTTATGAAATAGGCATATTCAGCAACTTAACTTATTAAATAGGCTTATTTCAGCAACTTAGACTTATTAAATATGCCTATTAAATAGGCTTATTAAATAGACTGATTAAATAGGCTCATTAAATACATATTAAATAGGCTTATTAAATAGATTTATTAATTAGACTTATTAAATAGGCTTATTAAATAGGCTTATTAAATAGGCTCATTAAATAGACTTATTAAATAGCCTCATTAAATAGTCTTATTTTAGCAACTTAGGCTTATTAAATAGGCTTATTTAAGCAACTTAGACTTATTAAATAGCCTTTTTTCAGCAACTTAGGCTTATTAAATAGGCTTATTTCAGCAACTTAGGCATATTAAATAGACTTATTTCAGCAACTTAGACTTATTAAATAGGCTTATTCAGCAACTTAGGCTTAAATAGGCTTATTAAATAGGCTTATTAAATAGGCTTATTAAATAGGCTTATTAAATAAACTTATTAAATAGCCTCATTAAATAGGCTTATTTTAGCAACTTAGGCTTATTAAATAGCCTTATTAAATAGGCTTATTTCAGCAACATTAGGATTATTAAATAGGCTTATTTCAGCAACTTAGACTTATTAAATAGGCCTATTAAATAGGCTTATTAAATAGACTTATTAAATAGGCTCATTAAATACTTATTAAATAGGCTTATTAAATAGGCTTATTAAATAGACTTATTAAATATGCGTATTAAATAGACTTATTAAATAGGCTTATTAAATAGGCTCAATAAATAGGCTTATTAAATAGGCTCAATAA